>NC_066396.1:2720000-3400000 GCF_013377495.2 Cygnus atratus
CTTCCACGGCAGCTGGACTCGCCCTGGGCATGGAGAACAATTCAACCAGGTCCCCAAGGAGCTGGCCACCAAAACTGATGAGCTGGACCAAGGCAGTGGGAGAAGGGAAGAGCCACGGGGCTGCACAAGTGGACACAAAACCCACGTCCCATGCTGCCGCATCCATCCCACAGACTTTTGCACAACTGAAGTGGAGCAAAACCCTTCAGAAACGGGCTCAACCCAGACGGCAGAGCCACTGCCCTGCCCCATGAACTTTATTTGCTCCGAAAATGCCTCCTGGAGTTATACAAAAATAACCTGTGGATTGGCCTGCCCCATGCTTAGGTGGTGAAGTCAGTGCAGTAAGCAAATTATCTTTCATCAGTTTGGCTGTATTTTTAAACACAAACTGTATTACTAATTTGGGGGTGCCCCGGCCCGTAGATAAGCTGAGTGCATTTACTGGATGACCTTCCTCCAGCGCCTATAGTTTAAAATAAAATGTATTTATACCAGGTAGCAGGACTGGCCTCACTTCTCCACCTGGTTTGGGAGAAGAGATCGTTAGGAAACCACGCAACAAGCATGGGGATGGCAAGGAGACCTGCAAAGAGGCTCAGACAGGAAAAGTTTGGGGCACAACCCAAAAGGCTGAGCACGTTCTTGATGTTGGGACCCTCCATGCATGAAGGGTAAGCCAGGGGTGGCCCAAGCCCATGCGCCGCAAGGATGGGCACACCCTCGGACATGCCTTGCATGGCAAGGAGTCCTGGAGCTGAAGCTCCTGCCGAGCCTCTGCCAGCAAGGGATGCAGAAAATGTTGGCGTGGGGGTTGCCACTCTTGCACCCAAGTCAAGGCCCTCTCCTCACCTGGATGCACCTCACGCAATACTATTGCTTCTTGGCCCAGGCATGGCATCTCCTAAAGACCAGGCCCAAGCCCTGAGGAGAGGAGAAAAACCCCTCCTGTGCTCCTCTCCTGCTGTTGGTGGGCAGCAGCGTCAAGCAGGACGAGGGGCAGCGCTGAATTTTGACCGTCGGACCTCAGCCCTTGCTCCAGCACCGACAGCTGCAGCCAAAACCCATCCCCGGGGAGTTTGCCACACTTTTTAAAGACGAGTCCCAAATAACTCTGCCCCAGAGCTGGGCCCACCGACGCATGGCTGGCTGTGTCAGCAGCGAGTTAGAGGGCAAAAGTTTACCACGGGATAAAAATGAGAGTTAAATTTAAGCATCTCCACCTTCTGATGGAAAAAAAACCTACACATTTGGGCTTGTTGCTCTGTAAACACAGGGCTCTTCCTCTGGCAGCTTTGCTGTTTACTCAGTCATTGTCAAGGAGGCAGGAAATACTGAGTCAGAAATGCTGCGCAAAAAGAAATATATAATGCTTGGGTATCGGCGATCGGCGCTGTATAAAAAGCCGAGAGAGGCTGTGCTAAATGCTTGGTCTTGCTGGCAACGTGCTACGAAAGGTTGGAGCCTTAAAGGGATGCGTGGAAAGGGCCTGAGATAAATAAAACGGGTCCAAGGAGCTCCCAGACGTGATGGCAGCAGAGGAGATGTCTGCTCCCTCCCAGAGCGGGATGTAATTTAAGTAATTCTCGCACTTAGGTCCCGGCTTTGGTCGAGCTCTGGAGGCAGAGCTTTGGTTTTTGGGGAATACAGCCCAGCTAGATGAAAGACAAAAAGAAGAAAAAGAAAAGCAGAGCTCACAGCTTCCGAGCAGAGAGCAGGGCTTGGCAGTAGCAGCACAGGAGGCTGAGATTTATTTTCAGTCCTGCGTGGGCTCCCATCACCTCTGTACCCTTATTTCCTGGCTGGCAAGTGGGAACAATTTACTCATCTTCCTCTGCACAGCGCTTTGGGGTGTGCGACTGAGACATGCAAATTGTAACAATTATTATTGCTCCAACAAAGGAGCTATTGACATTTAAAGCAGATAAACCCTTTAAATTACAGATGACACTCTGCACCCAGCCTTGCAAAGGTCTGGGCTTCACCCAGCCATGAGGCATTTCACTCCGACGG
Organism: Cygnus atratus; assembly: GCF_013377495.2. Taxonomy (NCBI): domain Eukaryota; kingdom Metazoa; phylum Chordata; class Aves; order Anseriformes; family Anatidae; genus Cygnus; species Cygnus atratus. The sequence goes on from NC_066396.1 coordinate 2,722,014, forward strand.
GCTTTCATCACGGCGTTTCCTCGAGCTGGATCCACAGCCTGGCGAGCACGCGCCCATCTCTTCTCGGGCAGATTTGGCCACTTTGGCCAGAGCAGCAAATGAAACCGGTGGCCTTCAGCATGGACCTGGCTTCTTCTGAATTGAGCGACAATTCTACAAGACCAAAGATCCTGCAGCTGTTGGATAGACACATCTCGCAAGGAGGAAATTTTAGGGTTTTGCCTGCTCTTACTGCGGAAATACTGCTTATTCCTCTCGCATGGAATTGGGCAGGAAGGGGAAACGAAGGTTGGAAAACTCCCAGCTCTCCTGAAGGTTTGCTGGGAGATGCCAGGCAAGCTCCCAGCATCAGCAACATCCAGGAATTTTAAATTCCTCGGCTTTTGGGGTACCTATCCGGATAATCACAGACTGCAGCCAACAGCAGCGGGGGGTACTTTCCATCTGCATACCCAAAATAATGCCAGCACCCCAAAATGAGGAACTGAGGGGTCACTTGAAACCCGTGCCCCTTTCCCTCTGCCACCCCTCCGTCAGGTCCCAGCCCCGGGACCACCTGTGTGGTGTGGGTGTCTCATGGCCGCCTCAGCGAGGCTCGCAGTTCCCCGGTTAATTATTAATTCAGTCAAGTTTTACAGCACCCGAGGGGGAGCCTAATAATGGCTTCGCAAACAGAAGAGCATTGCTGTTAATCCGGTAGTTGCTGGAGATCCTGGAGCACCGTCTGGGTGGATGCTCTGGGGGGCGAAGTAGCCCCGTCTGGCCACGAGGAACAGCAAACACCATTCAGCAGTTGTCCTGGCATAAGAATCTTCTCTAATGAGCCTCCGAGAGGACGCACGGGCTGCACAGAGGAGGCAGAGCGGGAGGGAGGCAGCCCAAGTACATCCCACACCGCTCTCCTTTCCTCTCGTGGAGGGAGAAGAAGCAGCACTGAGATGCAGACGCCGTGTCCCAAGGGTCAACTGCACAGCATCCCGTTTCGGCCGCAAGACATCAGCATTGTACCTCGTTACTGCAGGAGCATTTCCTTCAGCCAATTTTCAAGTGGGATAAGGCGAAGAGCACAAACGCTCTGGAAATGGATAGAGAGAAGAGGTGGGGGCACGCTGGGCGCCCCGATTGCTTCACCGGAGGGTGTTGGCCAACCCGTCCTCCAGCGGTACCCCGGCGACGGAGCTGTCTTCCTCCTTACTTAATTTTCTCTGTCGCCCTCCTACCCAGCCCTTCTCTGGGTTAAGGCTGGGCTCACGGACACCGGTGGGGTGCTAGCTCGGCTGGCTAACAGCAATTTGTCACTGCTGCTGAAAGCCCTGCGTCTCCCACGAGCCTGGACCCGGCTGGGACAGCTCATCTGCATAAGGAAGGTCTCGGTGACGCTGAGACACACAAATTAATTGACTCGCTGGGTTGCCTTCAGAGCAGCTGAAGACTGTTTGACCTGACCTGACCCCATGGCAATGCCCGGAGGAGGCAGCTCCCCTCCTCAGGCTTGCTCCCCCGGGATATTTCGGAAGACCCTTGCCTTGCATTTCAGTCCCCACTGCTCCACGGAAAAAAATGAACATAACTCCCCCCAGCAAGCATTAATGGACTGCTTTGAATTGCTGTTACGGATGGTTTGATGGGACTTCTCCAGCCCTCCTCCGTGCCGGGGTGAGGTTGGAGCCCCAACACCATCCCTGGCATCCGCTCAGGGGCCACTTCTGTGCCTGAAAAACCACCCATGCGGGTGTTTTTTTTTTGGGGCCAGCTGGAGCTTGCCAGCAGGCTGCATTCTTATTTTAAGCTCCACGCGTGCGATGTGGCCCCTTGATAATGCAGAGGTGCCAAGGAGTCTATGGGGACGGGCCAAGCCTGCAAAGAGAGCCATGGGCACCGCCAACGCCGCCGAGGGGGCAGGCATGGGTGGGCGGTAGGGGGTCATTCCCCACCACTCTGCTGTTTCGAGACTTTTAGGACTTTCTGCCTCATGGATACAACCAAAACCTGAGCTGACCTCGTGGCACGAAGCTGCGAGTGCAGTGCCATGAGCAGCCTGCATCACATCCAGCACACTGCGACGCTCGGGCAGTTCGTGCCCCTGCTCACAAACCCCAAAAACCTCACCAGGTATGAGGGCTCGGGATCTCTGAATGGCCCCGCTCTCCCCAGACTGCACAAAATCCACGCCGTAAAAGTAAAAAATTGCGAAAAGGCTTGGGAGCCCACGGGCAGCCAGCCAGCCTGGTCCGAGGATGGGATTTTCCCCCCGTCTGCCCAGAGTCTGAACCTTGCAGGCGAGGAGGGAAGGGGAGGGGACGGGGTTAACAGGCTCCCAGCCGGAGATATTCGAGGCACCCAGAGTTCGTGTAAAGTTTCATGCCGGGACCCTTTTCTAAATTCTTTTGGTCATGGGAGAAAACGCTGCAACTGTTTAGTCTGCAGGGAGGCGGTGGCTCTGGCCCAGCACGAGGACGTCGCTGAGCAAACGTGCCAGGACCAACAACCCCCTTATCTCCTCTGCCACCAACTTTTCACCCATCTCTCACCAGCACGGCCAAGGGCATGGGCACGGACCCGTGGTACCAGCACTGGTGTCCTGCTGGTGAGGCTGCTCGGGGCTCCCTGGGATGGGGATGAGCCACATCCGACAGCCGGGGCCCTGAGCTGAAGTACCAGTCTGCTAAAAAGCGTCGCCATCCAGCTCTGTTTACACAAAAAATCGCAGAAGATCTTTCTTAGGGGGTGATGTTTACAAATCCTTTGAAGCCAGAGAGCTTCTACTATAGAAAATGCTGTTTTGGCTAACATTTTTTTTTTAAAGGATGTAAAAGGATCCGCTCTGCTGGCCCTCTGTAGATGTACATACCCCACACACACTGCAAGCTGCCTGTCCGCGTGGGAAAAGCTGAGCTTTCTTTTTGAAAGAGCCGGGCTGAAAAACTGCAGAAAACATGAACCACAAACCCCCTCGGTCCCTCCAAACTTTCTGTCTTTATAGACACGCTCGTGATTACCACGGCACATTCTGCAGTGTAACACACGGCGTCCTGGTGGAGCCTCTCCGTAAGAGAGCAGACATCAGGGGCCGGGATGTTAGAGAGACGTGGGGCAGCACACCTCACCCCTAGCAGCGAGGCACGAGCAGCAGTTTTGTCTCCCCAGCCCGGCACTATTCCCCTACCACCGCGGCTTTGTGCTCTGTATCCAGTTTCACTTCCTGGTGCTCCCGGACCGGAGGCGATATCGCGGCGCTGGGTTTCCAGCGCTGCTCCAAACGCTCCTCCCACCCCCTTGTTAACGAAATAATGTGCAGAGCAAGTGTCATAAAAAATAACAGGGGAAGAAAGAAAAGCGCAGCAATTTATCACTGGGAAGGGAAGAGGAAGCGTGGGCAAAGCTGATCACACTGTTTTTGGGTGCTCAGCAAACAGGGGGAGGACGGGGGCTGCACGGGACGCAGCACGTTGTGCCCAAGGGTGAAGGCAGAGGATGTGTCACGGCGGGGTGGCATCGTCCAAACGTCCTCTGCTTTCCTGCGTCCTCAAACCCAACTGCTGCACTTCGCACCGGTGTCAGGCCTCATTCGCTGGCCAGGCGTGGGACACAACCTGGAACGCCTCTACCGCACCTCATCCCTCACCCGCACACACCGCACGCCTGGTCCCACGGTCGCTGCTGCTGGAGCGAAAAAAACAACCCCGGGAAATTCCCCGTGCCACAAATGCTTAAGGCAAAATAGCACCAGTGCTGCAGCGCTGCAGGGCTGTGGGGTTGGCAGGGGTGTCAGCTTGTCCTGCAGCGCTTTTGGGGGGACATCAGGGCAGCTGGGTGAGAGGGGACGGGGCCGTCTTCGTGCTCGCCTGGCCCCAGGAGGAGCTGGCGAGCTCGAGTCCCCGCAGGCCGTCTGGGCTTGCACAGGCATTTGACCTCGGCTCGCCGCAAGCCTGCTCTTGCAAGGCAGTACTGGGGGGGTGGGGGGGGCTGCAGGATGGTCCCCACACAGGGCAATGCCTCGCGGGGTGCTCACCCCGAGCCTCCATCCAGGGGGTGCAGAGCCGCTGCCGCCAGCTTGGAGCCACCTCGCAAGCTCACCCCTGTTTTCTGTGTCCCCACTTTGTGGCCGGGGGTCGGGGGGGGGGACAGAACAGGCACCAGGAGCAGGGATTTCCCAATCCCGCAGCCGCCAGCATCTCTCACCCCCCGGCTCGGCGTGGCTGCAGCAGCCTGACCCGGATTTACGGGGGCAGCGGGGAGCAGATGGGCTGGCAGGCTGGTGCGTTAACGCCGGCTGAGTCCCGGGGCTGGCAAACCACGCTGCCGCGTCCCGGGGACGGATTCGAGCCTTTTGAGGGACAAGGGGTCCCCCCTGCAGCGCAGCCACGAGCCGATGCCAGCTTTTCAAAACTCCATCCAGCCTGGTCAAACGGAGGGAGAGAGGCCCTGATGAATTTCTTTGCTTTGAGCGACTGGATTTTGAGGCTTTAATTTTTATTTTTTTATTTTTTCCCCCACCTGTCCTAACAAAGCATCCAGGCTGGGGGGGCTCCCTCTCAGCCCTGAGCGGCCGGGGCTGCAGGCAGGCTGCACAGCCCGCAGTCTCCACCTAGAGCCCGGCGCAGCCTCTGCTCAGCGCTGCATCCCTGCGCGGGGGGCTGGCCCCTGTCCTGGCCCTTGGTCCCTCCAGGGTGACAGGGAGCCAGAAGGAAGCACACGCAACGTATTTACGGAGCAAAGGAGGCCACTGGTGTCTTTTAACCATGTGCTTGAGCAGTGCAAGATAAAATCTTACCGGCGCAGTGAATTTTGAGTCAAATACGCTATTCTTTGAACTCCTACGGCTTTTTTTCTGCAACTTAGTCCTGCTTTCTAATCAATCTCTCAAACAGTAAACTCCACAGCGCCCTGCTACCCAAAACCGAACACCTTCCCCATGTAGAAGAATCGGTGAGACTGCAGCCCCTGCTGCCTGGTGCCTGGGGGCTCCGGTCTGCTTCCCTGCTTCCCCAAAGGCTATTTGTTGCCTTTTTCTTGCACACCACTAAAGCCCCACATCCCAGTCCTCATCCCACTGTTAGTTTCCAAAAAGTGCTGATCCCTGGTGCATCCTCTCCCTGTCACCCTACTCCTCCCAGTTCTCTCCGCTTAGAAATGGGAAAGTTGGAAGCACACAGCCTGGCTTTTAATCCGGGGCTCCCCAGTAACTCCCAGACCTGCCTGGGACCTTCTGCGAGCAGTTCCCGTAACGCCAGCACACCAGCTCACTGCCCAAACTTGTGCAGGCTGCATTGAGCCTCAATGAGGATGCAAAATAGAATATTTCAGAATTGCGGCGCATCTTCAGAGACACTCCAAGGGGAAGGGAAGGGAAGCATGGCGAAAGCGTGGCTGATGCTGATCCTGCTGGGACTGCCTGCACAGCTTGCACAACAGCACGCGTGTCAGCACACATACACACACATACATACTACGGATATACGTGTGCATTAATTTAGAATTGCCTTTGAATTCCCTGGGCATAAATAAAACAAATCCCACCTGCCAAGCTCTGGCTACAGGGATTTGCATCTAGTAGGCAAGTCCCACAGCCATTCACAAAACCAGGACAGGGCTGCCAAGATCAGTGCAGAAATGCTAGTGCCTTTCAGCATGAACCATGCATATTGCTTCCACATCCCCATTACCACAGCACCCACACACTTCACCATCTTTGGTGTTTTTATCCTCCCAACCCAAAAAAGTGCTCCCACCACTGGGAGGTTAAGTCATTGGCTCAGATAAACAGGGAGCCTGCAGGAGAGGAGGGATTTCAGCTCACTCCACCCAAATCCTTGTGCTCAGCAAGGTAAGTGGGAATTAGAATCATCTAGGTTGGAAAAGGTAATCAAGGTAATTAGAATTAGAATCGTGTAGGTTGGAAAAGAGCTTCCAGATCACCAAGCCCAACCAGCAACTGTCAGTCGATTCTCTGGTACCTAATGCCTCAACATTTCTATCCTGAGAAAGGATTCAAGCTAAACTTTACTCGTCTATCCTCTGCCTCGGCTGCCAGCAACAGGTTTATGAGCTTTGCCACCCTCCTGGCTAAACCCCTCCAGAAACAGCTGCCCTGAGCATCTCAAATCCATCCCAGTCCACCAAAACACAGGTGTGACCATGCCAAAACCCACAGGGTCTGAGTCAAGTTTTTAAAACCCGAGGGAAGCAGGGCACCAAACCACGGAAATGTCATTTTTTGGGCATCAGGAGATTGCACTAAGGTGACTCATTTGTATCTCTCAGAACCAATTTCTGCGTTTGAGCAAGCACCAGGCTGATGAGCATGGAAGAAGCCCTGTGTGGGCATACAAGAGAGTATGTAAAAGAGGATGCAATAGGGTATGTGACTGGGTATGCACATCCCAAACCAGGGCATGCAACTGGGTATGCAGCTAGGTACGTAATTAGGTATGCAATTGGGTATTTAATTAGGTATGCAGTTGGGTATGCAATTAGGCATGTAATAGGGTATGCAGTAGGGCATGCAATGGAAATAGTCCCGGCCACTGGCACCAAGGCATCTCCAAAGACGAGGACACACCAGGCTTCGCCTCTGGGTGCACGTGTGAGCCCTGCAAGGGGCCGTGCTGGGCTCTGTGCAGGGATGTGCCTTTCGTTTCTTCTTCTTCTTCTTTTTTTTTTTTTTTTTAAGAAGGTATCAGCCTTCTGTTTGATGTGTTGCTGGCCGCGGTTGCTAAGGGGAGCAGTGTACAATTACAGCCCCAGTGATGTCCTCTCTAATAATATACTTCGCTATGCATAGCTCAGATGCAGACACATCTCGGCTATAAAGAGCACGGAGATTTGAACAGAGGAATACTCCAACTTATGTTACATGCGAAGGGTCTGTGGCATGTTGCTCAACACCTCCCCACTGCAGAAAAAAGCGCTGTGGCCAGCGGGAGCCAGTGACTGAAACTATGACAAGCAAAAATCTCTTGCAGGAGGCTTCCTTGCAATTTATTAATTGCACAGGGATTTGTAGAGGGGAAAAGAAACCATGCACATATCCACCAAGACATTTTTCATGCCCCTGTCCCTCCAAGGTCCCCAGTTCAGCTGCGTCCACCCCAGCGGCTCGTGCAGCCCAAAATCACTCCTCATACCACACTGGTACATCAAAGGACCCATGCACAAAGGAACCATGGTTTGTTTGTGGACCTGGAGAAACAGAGCGAGTTCGTAGCTACGGTTTGGGTGGAAAGGAGAAAAGGGGGGCAATTGCCCCCAAGAGGAAAGCGCAAAGGCAACTGGTGCTGCTTTGCACCAGTCTGCTGCAGCTAATGGTTCCCTTGCGAGTGTCTGCAGCCAGATTGGGTGTCTCAGACTGAACCCCAAAAAACAAACTCAATGAGGAGAAATTCAGAAACCAACACCAAGCCTAGGGCCAGTGGCATCTCCCCACGGCTGATCAGCCTGCCCCACGGTGGCCCTCCCTGCCATCCCAGGTTCCCAGCACCCAGCTTCAGCAGCAAAGCTGAAATCCGGGACCGAAACACAGAGAGAAGGAAGAATTCAAACCAGGGTTTTCCCGGCCTCAATCCCCTCGTTTCAGGCCAGGACAGCTGCCGTGTGTCTTTTGCAGGTGTAGCTGCTCCGTTCCCAGCCACGGCCGCGAGCTCTGCGAGGGCACACGCTGCCCGGGGAGATGCTCTTTAGCAGGAGCTGTCTGCAGGGAGGGGATGACACGACAGCATTCCTGAGCCACGGCGCTGGCATCTGTTTTGGGATCAAAACCAGTGCCATGAGATAAGCTGCGAACATGTGCAGCCCCCGGGCGCAACCGGTGCGAGCACCCCTCCGACACGGGCGTTTGTCAGCAGCTGAAAACATAAGAGGAGCCAGGTTAAAAAGACAGTTTGTTCAGCAGTGCCTAAGGGAGATGCTCCAGCCTGTGTCCGGGGGCTGAGCTGCTGAAATTCACGGGCATTTTGCTCCTAGAAGAGGGACAAACAAGTCCGCTCAGCCCCTGCAAAACACGAGCATCTGCTGGTGCCATCTGGGGGGTGAGCGGCTCGGCCCCAGCTGGGGGGATCAGCTGGGGGGGGCACGGTGATCCCGATTTATCACACCCTGGCAGAGTAATTCCCCAGCTCGCTGGTGCCCGGCGAGCCGAGCTCCTTAGGTCCAGGGATCGGATTAGTCTGAAAGGTGCTGCAGAGACACAAATCCAGCTCCAGAGCAAGCGTTTTATTAGAGTTTTTTAATTAACGGGAAATTATCTAGAAACGGCTGCTGGAAAACATCTGCCTGATGGTGGAGAGGTCAGGACCGGAGCTGGGCGATGTTAGATTTTCCCTAATGCAGCCAACTCCCACGTTTCACAGCTGTGACACGTCTTCTGCGCTCTGTACATGTGTCTGTCTCCTGCCAGGGCTATCAAGCCTGAATGTGACGCAAAAAATGCTGGTTTGGGGCTGACCAAAGTATTTCATAAATCAGTGTGAATGGATCCGATTATTTTGGTTGGAAAAAGAAACTGTGTTTGGAGGAAGTCAAAATGCTTCCCTCTCAGAAATGAAATGTTAAATTATTTAATTTCACCTAGCGCTGTGGTTTTGATTTGTACTGATCCGTGACCTTTTGCCCCATCAGGATATTTTTAAAAGATGTGCAGTTTTGGGTGGAGAGACCCCCTTTAGATTCATTTCTCTGTGCCCTTGCACGTGAGAGCAGCTACCCGCACAGCCTGCTCGCTCTTTGCATTCGATTCCTTCGCAGCTTTCCGAGGCAGACGCCGCGCTCCCTCCCCGTGCACCGAGCACAGCGAGGCTGGTTACACGTTCCTGGGAAGCACTTAGGGACTCTCTGGAGAAACGAGATGTATTATTTATGCTGCACTCCAGCCACGGAGAGCTGAATGCGAATCCATTCATTACGGCACGATGCTGCAGCGTAACACAGCTCACTGGGTCTGCTCATAGGGGCGGCGGTGCTGTGACAAGAGGGCAAGCTGGAAGGGTCTTCCCCAGCCCGGGGGGCTGCTGTCCTCCTCTCCTTTTGGGTAACGTCCTGCTGCTTCTGGCCGCTGCTGCTGGACCCTGCTTTGGCTCTGCTCTTTCTAACTTTTTTATATCCTTCAGCCAAACCCATCTGTTGTGTCCAGAGCAATCAGAAAAGCACTGTGGAGTTACCCTAGCTTACAACAAATACCGATTCTCATTATTTTATTTTGCTTATTCTTTGCCTGTTTCCCTTGTTGCTGAATATCACCGTCATCCAAGACCAAATAATGACACAGGTTCACCCTGGCACAGCTGCTGTAACAGCCTGCTGAGCGGCTCCTGGCTGTTTTAGTGGCATTAGAAGACAAAAGCAAGGTGACGCTGCTCTCAGGTCTGCTCTGTGGCTTCTGACACCCCTCCGGGGTCGGGATAAGCGGTAACAGAAATGTGCACGTTTCTCCTTGTAGGCTTTTTCCAACATTTTCATGCACAGGGCTAAGCCTCCCAGTGCAGTGCACAGCAGCGCACTGAGACACACGGACAGTAAGGATCCCACTTGCTCCTGAAGATGCAAGGAGAAATTCCTGGTAACCCTTCCAGGGAACCCTGCGACAAACGGGTCACCAGAACTCGTCCCTGTTTGGTGATTTCATCTTTACAGAAGGCCAACACCTGAACTCGCTGTCCTCTCCTGCTGCACACAATTTCGCTCAGCTCTGGTGCAGACACCGGGATATTCCCCGAGAACCTATTTTTTAAAACGTATCTTTAGGGCAAAATTATTTCTGCAGCAGGGCGATTACGTGACTTAGGCGCAGTTCTGTCGGCGGTCGAACTGCCTGAGTCATGCGATCTGCGTATCAGCTGTAGAGCCTTAAAAACCTCTAATCCCAGGAAAAGGAAAATAACCTGACATTAAAAAGCACTAATATTTAAAAAATGACAAGTGTATTGGGCTGTTATGTGGTGCTTAGCCATAAAACTGAACTTAAGAAGCCCTCCTCCATCATGGCCAAAGGAAATCAAAGAGACGGATGGTTTCCTTGAGTGTCTGGTGGCCACGGAGCTCCCTGCCCACAGATGCTCTGGCTGACGGGTGAGGAAGGACCCATCCTGCTCACCTCTGTGCGTCCTAGGGCAGTGCTGCATGCCCACACTCTCCTGCTTGCATGCCCAAGTCCATCCCCAGCTGTCTCTCAAGGGCTTGGCTGCAAAAGATGCTTGAGGAATGGTGTTCTCACCTAGCTCTGCAATGGATTCAGGGATGGATTCAGAGGGTGCTGGTCACTGTGCACGGCAGCCACCCACTGGGGACGAGTCGGTGCCAGGAACTGCGTGCCTTGGCTGCACTCCTGCCTTGCATCAAGACCACATCTTCCTCCTTAAAAACAGCTTTCTTCCCCTTAACAGGAGACAACAGCTTGATTTAAAGCCAATGAAAACGGGAGGAGCAGTCCTGTGACTCAGGCGCCCCACTTTCAAACTGCTTTGAAGGGAGCAGGAGAAACGGTGGGCACGGCTGATGTGCCCCAAACACCAGTGCACGCCTGGTGAGCAACGTTTGGGATGCTTGGATGCCCTAAATGACACCCCCATTACCTGGATCTGCTCCTCAGTCTGGGTTCAGGGCACAGCAGTCTTGGTTGGCTCAGGACAAAGACACAAAGTCTGGTGGGAAGGAGAACTCCAGCCCCACCAGCAAGCTGGGGCTCTTGATGAGCTGCCCCTGGACAGGAGAGCCCCGAGGAGCTGCTGCTCCAGTGGTGACATGCAGAAATGTTCTCACCCCTTCTCGGCTCATCCAGCACCACAGCTCCCAGCAGCTCCACGGGGTGAGCACTGGCTCTGCTCTCCCTGAAAGCCCTGCAGGGAACAGTGCTCCCTGCACGCCTTTGCATCTCGCTAGGCTTCGCTTCCAGCAGATTAAATCCCTCCCACTTGCTTACAAGTGAAGAGCATTTGGAGGTATCCACCTTTTCCCTCTCTCTCTTTTAGCTTTACATATATAATCATGTTTTGGCCTTTGCAAACTTTTGGAGAGAGCCTTTGACATTGGTCTTCACAAGAGGATGCAGACTCCTGTAATCTGGGCTCTGATCTGAGATGAGAGAGCCTGGGATCAGACCTTGCACCACTGCGGGTTGTTGCACAGGCGGCCTTGTCTAGAGCACTCAGTCTCTCCACATCATCCCTTGCCTGCTGTAAAGCAGGAGACAAAGCTCTCACCCTTCTTGGAGTCACATCTCCTCAGACCTATGTGCAAGTCAGATCCACGTGGGCTTTCTAAACCCAGCTCTACCTTTCTGGCTATATCCTGGTTTCCTCCAAACACCTCCCCTAGCATCCTGCACGCCTGTTCTTTGTAGTCACGTAGCATCTCCCTGCTACAACATCATGTGGAGCTGCAGATCCTCCTCTCATCACCTTCATCCCTTCCCTCCTCATCCTCAGCCCTTCCAGCAGCTACCGTTGCAAAATCAAGAGCAGGGGCTCAAATGAAAATGTCAAGAGATTTGAGAAGAAATACAAGCTGGTTTTTGTCAGGCTTGTTTATGAAACTGCATCGGCTTGTGTAAAGGAAACAGAAAAAAACAGCTGAGCACCCTGGTTGCAGGACCCAGAATTACTGCAAACGAGGGAAACCACGGCAGAGGGAGATGGAAAGACCTGTCCAAGGTAAAGACTGATCACTAGCAGAGAAAACTTAAGCTGAATCTGGTAGACAACCAAACCTACCAGACAACTGTCTACCAGCTTTCCTCTCATTTCCATAGGAAAATCCATTGCTAGAAACATCTTCCTTAAAATATGCATTTCTAGGCCAAGTTTCCATTTCTGGAAAAAAAAAATAAATCCCAGTATCCCCAGTGAGCACCGCTGCTCTGGATGCTGCTGCCCACAGACAGCGACGTCAATGAAGGTGGCAGAAGACGACAGCTTCTTCCCTCCCATCCCTGTAAATACAGCTGACAGCCCTTTGCCTGCTGATCAGACATGAGAAGGTATCTGGAGAGCAGGAAGACGTCTCCTTCCAACACCTCCTCCACGGCAGGACCAGAAGCACGAGTGGCAGCCACACGCTGCTTGCCCAAAAGCTGTGTTTGGCCCCCACCAGGTACACACGGGCACAGCAAGGAGGGCAGGCAGGTGTGCCAAAAAAACAGCACAAGGCTGGACACCGAGCAGTCACAGAGAAACGAGAGCTACTTGTACGCATGTGCTGCAGACGAGCTGTGTGTGTCAGCAAGTGGCCAAACAGAAATGCAAATTAAAGCAAAGATGCAAATTTGTGCTTTCATCTCTGCACGCCCTGTCTCCAGAGAGGCAGAAAGACGGAGGTCCGTGTGACACCCTCTCCAGAAAGCAAACCCCCACCTCGGCTTTGCTGTTGCTGGTGGTTTTTGGAGCAGAACAACCAACAACCAGCGCTGCCTATCGCACTAAGCGAGTCACTCAGAACAATTAGAAAATACACAAATTATTAATGTCCAGGGTGCAATGAGAAACCAGGAGCAAGCTTTTCCACCAGGTGATGCGGCCAACAGCCTTCCCGGGGACCATGACTTAACTCGACACCCGTGGTGCTGAGAGGTGGGGGGAAAGCAGCAAGAGAGCCCAAAAGAGCAGCAACGACCCCTCACTGTAAGGCCAAGCTCACTTCTCTTCATGTCACGGGGATGCTGCCACAAGCAACCCCCTCCTTTCGCAGACGGGCCCTGCCGTGACATACCGTGTTTCCACGTACAGCTCCTGAAATGGGAATGAAGAGCAGCTGGATGATGTAACAACGTCTACAGTAACCATTAAAGGTGGGAAATGCAGAAGCACTTCCTCTTCTCGTTACCTGGGCCTAAAAGGAATTTGGTAAAAGCTCAGCCCCTGCCCAAACGCACGGTAAGACCTGGCGGGGTGAAGCTGCAAGCGCCTAACCAAATTATTTCGTCTAATTACCTGCAACATGTTGAGGAGCAGACTCCGGAATTTGGTTCCTTCCACCATAAAGAGGGCCATTTTGTCACAGAGCTTGGCTGCTGTGGAAGCAAAGCTGCGGTCTGTCACCGCTTTCTGGTAGATGGTCTTAACTATCTCCCCCAGCATCTCCTCAGAGTTGGTGGAGTTCTGGGCCTCCTCCATGAAGGTGGTGAGCTTGGAGTCAACATCACTGCTGTTGTTCCTCATGCTGTTTAGGATTTCAATTAATTTGTCCATTTTGTTCTTTTCAGGGTTGGTGGTTTCAACCGTGACTTCGTCCTGGTCCGTGAAAAGGGAAAGACAAGGCGTCTGTTACACAAGGAGAAAACAGATGTATCAGCCCTTGTCCTTCCACAAACAGCAAAGGGGGAAAGGGGACAGGGGAGACATATAAACAGACCTAGAAAAGTCAGAGCATCCTCTAGAGGTACAATGGTCTCAGCATTGAAAGACACAAGTGAGTGAGTCCTGACCCAGAAATGTGCCGTTTCCCCATTTCCCGCAGCACGCAATCCCAGAGTCTTCCTCCTCAGCTCAGGGAGAAGATGTGCTCGAGGGCTCTGAGCCAGGACGCCAAGGTCAGATCACCCCGACTGCCTTCACAGTCTCAGACAGGTTTCTGGCCTTGTCTGCTCAGCTTCCCGTCTGGAACATGGTAATAATGGTCATTTTTTTGGCCTCTCTTTTGAAAGTGCATTCTTGTTAGCAAAATGCTCACATAGCAATCCCACAGAAATATCTGCATTTTAATGCATATTTAATGATTTAAATTGGGGTCGAAGATGTCACATGTTCCAGGCATTAGAGAAACTCCTAACTTTTCCATCTCTTCCCTGTCACACATTTTACTTCATGTCATTACCACAGAACTTACTGCTTCTTTTTAAACATTTCATTAGGCATTTGTCCCTTCCTCCACAGCATAAGGCATGCATCCTGCTTGCTCTGGTCTGCTCCCTTCACCTCCCATGGTTCAATCTTAAAACAGATTATACCATACAAACCTGTAGCAATTGTTTGGACAACTGCAAGGCCAGCCGGCAGGAGCTATCAGGAGACCAGCAGGGTTGACTACACACATCCCAGAGTGGGTGCTTATGTGATGTGTTTCTTACCAGGTTATAAATTCGCAGGGCATACACTGCAGTGAACACTCTGAAAGTCTTTGCTGTACTTCCATCGCTTTAAATAACATAAAACTAACTAACAAAATCTTTTCCTCACCCTCAAGGCACAGACATAAATAGTAAATGCACATGCATTCAAAGGTATACATTTCCAACGTGCACTCCCATGGAACTGTGTATGTTCAGGTTATTTTTGATACACATTTCGAAAATCTCACTGGAGATCCCCCCACGAATGCATTTTCCAGTCTGAAAAGAGAATCTCAAGAGAAAGAGTCTGGGTTGCACAGAGGGCAAGTGGAGATCTCTGAGTTCCTCAGAAATCTGAGGCTGAATGTTGTTTGGATTCTCCTCCATCACTTGCAAGCAATAGCTTTGTTATTGTTGGGTTGCTGGAAGGAAGGGGGAAAGATAAGGGAGTTTCAATTCATTACCGAGATAAATGGATATCAACTTTAAAGTAGCTGACTACAAATACTCAGCATTCAGAAGTCAAAGCTTGGTATTTCGCTCCTTAATTGCGGAGAGACGAATTGCCTTTTTTAGACCTCTCTGCGAGGCTGGTCAGCTCTGCCGAGTGGAGGCAGTCAGCTGGGATCAGCCGCCGGGGAGTCAGCGCCTGCGTTGCAGCTCGCACGTGCCCCAGCCTTCCCCGAGGGTGTTTGCAGGGATAGGGACGAGCCCCCAGTCCCTCCTGGAAAATTGAAGCTGGCAGCAACCTCAACCACAGAGGCAAGCTAAGAGCCTTATCACTGTGTCAGTAAAAAACCTCCTGAAGAAGCATGGGGACACTTCAAGAGAAGCGTTGATACAGGGAGATTAAGATAAGTTGGGTGCATTTCACGGAGAGGTCCCTTGAGCCCAGCCCACCCTGTATGGAGTACGTATGGCCCACCCTGCATGGCCAGCAGCCAGGCTCTTGGAAAAAGGGTAAGCCCAAGTTCCCCTAAGAGCAGTACCTTTTCTTTTAGCCTCCTCCGCAGCCTGTCTTTGGAAGACTGGAGCAAATTGATCTTGGGTCTCTCCCCAGTGCGCTCGTGAATACTGTCTCTCCGCTTGGTCTCCGGCTCCTGGATGTACTGCTGGGACTGCTTCTCCACCGCCTCCGGGCCCCGCTGCGTCTCCGACGGGCTGTGCACCGTGCAGACGGAGCTGTCCTCGATTTTCAAATTCTCAGTCTCTTTGGCGTTTCTGTGCGTTTCTTTGTCGTTGGGCGAGTGCTTCTGGTTGTGGTGCCATCTCCGGTTCTGGCTGTAGCCGTGGTGGCCCGTCCTGCCTGAGGAGTGAGGGGCCTGGCCTCCTTGGTAGAGTTTCTGGTGGTCCCTGTTGTGTTTGGTGCTGCCTTGCTGATGATCTGCGTGCTGCTGAGACTTGTTCCCACCAGGAAGTCTCTGCTGTCGCCTGGGAAGTAAAAGAAAGAGGTCACTATGTCCTTTTTTTGCACGGACTGGTAGCAGAAGGGCAACAAAGATGAGGTAGGTCTTTTCTGAGCAGGCACCCGTAACCATATTTACTCACAAAATGGCTTCATTCATGTAGTGTCTGCAGTGTCATGGAAACGACATAAGAGCAGACTACCTAATGATCTCAGCCCTCTGCATTCATATAAATTACTCCAGCAGCACCGTCTCATAGCAACTAATGGTTCTAAACCCTGCCGAGCCGAGCACCTACATCAAATGCAGCCTTGATGGAGAGAAGGAAACAAACCCCAGACTCAAAGCCACACGACACCTAAAAAATCCCGTGCTACGCTACGCCATGCTTGCTTGGCAGGTCGGTGTTATACCAACTGGGCCAGCACATCCGCCTCACCAAACAGGCTGGCCCTCGGGGTGACTCTCCGGTCACCCTAGCACAAAAGAGGAGCCAATTTAATGGTACCTAACATGACCTACTACCAACTAGCATATTTCAGCTGAAAGTTTTCATGAGTAATTGGGTAACATGACTGTGGTTCCCAGGAAAAGCTGCCCTGTGCTCCTCTGTGAGATGAAGACTTGCTTCCACACTAGACCAGGGAAGACTTGGTTAGTAGCAGCAGCAGCCGGAAGTCAGGTAGGGAAAAAATGCTACAGGTTATGTTTTTCTGAAGTCCTAAGTTATGTTTTTCTGAGTCCTCCTGATAAGCCTGGCCCACAGCATCACTCCCCTGCATGCCACCTCCGCTGCACCAGCTGGGCGTACTGCTGTGCTCATTCACAGCACGCCGTACCAAGAACTTCTAACAGAGAAAGAAAAAAGCTACAAAGCAAACTTCCAAGGAAAAGAGGTGCCCACACCAAATGCTTTTGCCCCTTCCTCTATTTCCCTTCTGCACACCCTTCATCATTGCTACGCAGGGGATGTGTACGAAGAACCTGAGGACCACGCTCGGCTCCGGCAGCACGGGGAGCCAGGACCAGTGGCTCTGGATAGGAGGCAGTGCGAAAATGTGGCTCAAAGCAGGCAGCGTGGACATTCAACAGGCACAAAGAGGAGGAACAGCCCGTGAGCATTTGCTGGAGGGACTAGCACGGCTCGGAAGCCAGCTCTCGCCCCTCGCTGCAGGCAGTAGCTGAGACTGCAGGTCCCCTACAACCCCACAGCCGAGTGGAAGAAATGCTTTGGCAGCCTCTTTGCTGTCGCATCCAAAGCTCGCGTCGTCTCCAGAAATACGCCTGGCGTGACAGGGCTCCTCAGAAGCAGACACCGCTGCACCGAGCTGCGAAAAAACAGCCCAAGAGCGAGGAAACTTTCCTCTCGCTCCCTCCTCCAGGAAGCTGGAGTGAGAGGAAATTCCTGCCAGCAGATGCGGCCAGAGTGTCTTGCACCCTCCCGCTGAACTTGGACATTTCAGATTTCCACACGGGCTGCGAAGACAAGATTATCAGGGCTTGCAACACACGCATACGTGCACAGAAAAAGAGCGAAGGAAGTTTAAAGGTCTCTCGTCACCCCGAAGGGCAAGGCTTCGGGCTGCTGGCGGCCGCCTGGTGCTGAGCTCCTTTGGAGTGGGTTAACCCCGAGGCACCGCGCAGCAGCGACCGGCTTTGTTTAAAGACCTTGGCACGGCGCTGGGGCTAGCCCTAAGCGCAGTGGCAGCTCCCTGCGTGCCTGCTGCCTTTTTAACGCTTGGTATTTGCTCGGAGAGCACGTGGGATGCCCAAACGCTCTGCTCCTTACAAGGCTCTTGGGAGCAGCGCCGGGGAGGCGCAGGGCAGCCTCTCCAGGGTCCCACGAGGCAGAGGCAGCAGGCATCGCACAGGGCTGCAGGGGCCACGTCCTTGCTGGTTTTGCAGCCGTCACAATCCCCCTTCTGTGGCTCATCCTCACCCCTCACCCCAAACCCCCACCCCTCTGTTTGGGTGACGAGCTCCATTAGTTTTAAACGTCCCACGCAGCAACTCGTTTTATTTTCACGGCCGAGGTCTGCGCTGCTCAGCTAAGTGGGCTGGGGCGCAGGAAGCGGCCATTCACAAATACATTGCCATGGTCAGTGGCTAAACCGTCCCCAGCCTGGCCTGCCAAACCACGCTGCCCCTCAGATCTGTATTCCTTGGCAGCCACGGGAGTTAAAAACCTACTTTGCGAGGCCAACTGGCTCTCCACCACAAAGAGCGAGGGCTCGTGTTTGGCCAAGGCAGGCCCAACAGGCTTGTTCTTGGTGGCAGTGGAAGGAATTTGTGTTTAGTCTCAGACCATTGAATCCGGTTTTCTGAGATATTCAACATGTTTTTTTGCAAGCTGAATGGCAGGGAATTAAAAAAAAAAAAAAAGGAGATGGGGGAAGCTTTCCTGTTTGCTGGAGCCTACAACCATTTTATGAGTACAGATTCTCCACATAAAGTTTTCCTGGCATTTCTTTGTTTCCTCCCAGTAACGCAATCATATAAACTGCTTTATAAAATGCATAAAGAGCAATGCTTATTAAAAGGGGAATGTCAAAATAAAAGTTAGTTATACCCCTTATCTAGCTCTAAGCCCTCACATGCTTAAACGTGCAAGAGTTTTGCTGATACAACTGAGCAAAACCTTTCTGTGGTTTTGCTCTTTCGTCTTCAATATCAGAGTTTAACTGTTTGGGTGCACTTCCAGGCTTGGCTGATCAGCCAAATAGACTGTCACTGTATTTAGATTGCAGATATTGCACAGAAATGATAAAAGCTGCAAGCAGATTCAGTTTTAATATAAGAAGGGGTAAAGCAAAATGTCTGGAAAGGACCTGGGAGCCAACCTAGCCTCTTCCCACCGCCATAAATTCCTGCAAGAAATGTGTGAAGGGACATTTTTTCTCAAGATAATGATACTATAAACCCAACAGTTTCTGTTTAAGGGCTGTGAAAGAACAAAAAAAAAGAAGTTTAACAGAAAAAAAAAAGACACATCACAGTTAAGTCAACGTGGAATGTGAAAGATATTCAGTTTGGGGCTTTAACAACAAGACAGGGAGAGCAAAAAGCAGCTCTGTTCCCATACAGGATAGCTGAAAGGCAAAATTCACATGGCAAGGGGCACAGCAAACACAAATGCAAACCGAAGCTCTGCAGTCACTGACCACAGGACGGAAAACACCAGAGTTAAACGTGTTAGGAAAAAAATGCTAGAAATAAAAGGCAAAGGAAGGAGAATGGCAAACAAGAAGCAGTGTCCGTGACTTGGCAGCAGGCTCGGGTCTAGACGATAATCCAGCATTCAGGCAAAGACTCGTTTTGTGCTATTATCTTCCCAACACCCCAGTGAAGAAGAAAAGCCAAGAAGAAATAGGACTCTCCGCAGAACAAAAAGCCAAAGGAGGGAGAACGGGGCCCAGATCTCGAAACTCTTTTTTTTTTTGTCTGCAGAGCGTTGCAAGGCCTGGCAGATTGGGACGGCCGGTCCCTGCTTCCAGACGTGGCGGAGGTACTCCCAGGGCTGAGACCCCAGGAAGGGGGATGAGATGGGAGCCCCTCAGCCCGGGTCGCAGTCTGGAGCTCGCTCTGACCTCTTGCTGGGGGTGAAGCTGATGGGAACAAGCTCACGCAGGAGCGCACACACGCAGAGGGTGGCTCGGCTCACTTGGGACAAGCGGCCGCGCTCAGGTAACCGCGCCGTGCGGGAACCCAAAGGCACTTCCAGACCCAGGGCTTTGGGCTTGTGGATGTCCATCACCTGGCTCTGGTCCTCCACCTGCTGCCTGCACAGGGAGCAGCACCAGGAGGCACCAGGGCAAGGAGAAGGGACAAGTGGTGGACGTGAAAATGGGGATCTCCCACCGCTGTGTCCCTCCTGTTCGTTGGGACAGGGGTTCCCAACCTGCGGGCTGAAGATTTGGGGATCCGCGGGTTATTCTGGAGGGTGCGCAGGATGTGCTGGTCCTGGAGACAGCAGCACTCTCAGTGTGGGAAGATGCGTTTCGACACTGGCAGGAGATGCTGGCTGTCCTCCTCACTCAAACCCCTTTGACCTTGCTCTTAACACTGCTGATACAGGGCAGGACCAAACACTGGGGGGGGACCAAGAAGCAATCCTTGAAATGTGGACTCTTGGCTGAGGCCACGGGACAGCCTCTGGTCTGCAGGAACATCCTGTGGAAGTGACTTCCCTGGCAGCAGCTTAAGCACCAGTGACATGGGCCAGCCGTGGGGACAGTGCCGCACTGCTGGCATGAACCACGGCAGAAGGAGCCCTGGCACCTGCACTACTTTCAGGGCAGGTTTGTTCCGAAGTGCTGTATTATGGTAGACGAGCCTTGGTAGAAAACTAACCTCCTCCACCCTACCTCACCCAAACGTTTTGTTAAAATGCCTGGGTGGAGACACAAATCTTCCTGTGATGATGAGCATCAGCCTCTTCCCAAGCAGAGGAACTCCTAAAAACCTAAACAGAACATGAGGCCCCAGGGAAAGCAGACAGGCATCGAGGGACGTGGTCATCCCTTTGCTCTGCAGACAAAAAACCCAGCTGCTGTTGCCCCGCTCACTCCTGTGCTCCACTGTGTGCAGCACTATGGTCTCCTACCTGTTGCCCCTGTTTTGTTTCATGTTGAATTTTCACTTACAATTCTGATTCAGCTCAAAACTCCCACTGAGTTCAGTGGGACTGGGAATTTGGCCATCAGTCAACATGGAAACTAAAGAGACGTTCAGAGTCACAAAGAAACTGCACAAGTACTAAAAATCAAGGGGAGACGATCAGGGTTGCCAAGCTGGAAGCAGGATTGTATCGTTTGTGCTATTGTTTCTCCACTGATTTTTTTTTTAATTAATGAAATGAGATACCTTTCAACAGAATTTAGATCTGACAAATGTTTGCTCTGTTGGAGGAGCCTATGCAAACAAATCTATGGCTTCAGCTGTCTCGGTGATTACCAGCCTACGTGCTCAGAAATACGGGATTCCTGCAAGTTGTACTACATCGCTTGCTCCCAAGGAAAGGGGCTGCAAGGCACAAGGCTGGGGAAAATAACTCCAGACACGTGCACAGCTGTGGTCTAAAACACAGTTGCTCGCTCCCGTCAGCCTTGCTCATATCCCTAGAACTAGACAAGTCCTGCGAGAGCCCCCACCGCTCGTCTGGCATGTCGAAAGCCAGAGGACAACGCGGGGTTACATTCTCCTGGTGGTTGCATGGAGATTTGCTTAGGCAATTCCTGTAAATACCGAGAGGTACGCGGCTCTATCTCAAACGGCACTTCAGAAATTCACCCTGCGGTGCAGAGCACTCCGTGCGGTCAAACAGACTGAGATACTGCCCGCGGGCTCAGGGACTGGATGTTCTGGACATCATGGCTCTTGCCTTTGAAGAAACTGCCTGGACAGCAGGCTATCCCTCAGTCCGAGGCACCTCTCCAGGGGACAGACCCTCCCGGGCATGCTGTGCTCCTTGCAGGGGAGGGACATGGGTTTTGTCCTGCTCTTGTGTAGCGCCTGACAGCCGAGGGGCACGACCAAGGCTGGCCAGCAATTAACAGCTAACACGTACCTACAGACACCTGGGCAAGAAGCTGAGAATGAACTGCAGTGCTGTGGCCAACGCCAAACCTTCCCTTCACCCTTCCGGTGTGTGAATGGGCACGTTCCTCAGTGCGTTTTGAGACAGAGGGTGTATCTCCATCCTTTCTTCTGCACAGTCAGTTTCTTGTTTCTGTACCAGCAGAGGCACCGGAGTGTGATGCTGAGCCTCGGGAGTATCTCATAGTTGGCATTCCTATTGCCACGGCTGCAATTAACCAGGAATTGCCGTTACCCACATCAGCCACAGCACCAGACGAGTCGGCACAGCTCCTGGAGAGGTGCACCAGAAGCCTCCTTTGCAGCAGATTCTCATGTCCCCCCCACGTACTCTTGCAGAGTGGCTGAAGGCCACCACAACCCCTCTACCCCAGCAGTGGTGTGGACTATGGTGAGGTCTCAGACCTCTTGATTATGGGGTGCACCAACCTGCCCTAACCTGCAGCCAGAAACGCCCATTGGCACTGGCTTTGGACACCTACAGGACGTTGTGGCTCAAACTGGAGGGCTTGAAGGATCCCAGGCAGGACCTGGTGGAACGGTACAGCATCTAGAACTGGTCCTGGAGGTCCACCTCTGCACTGGGAGCATACTGGCAATTTTGCTGTTAATCTGATGAGGAAAAAGGTCTGAATTTCTATTTTTGACCCCAACCGCTCCCCAGAAGCATTCTTCACCAGGCCTACTTCCACCAGAGGCCCACTGGCGCTGTATGTGCACGTATAATGATAACTCAGCGTTACGCACTGCTATCGCTCGGTGCAGGGAACTGCTTCCTACCCCTGCTATGACCGAGAGTGGGAAACAATCAAGTAAGCTTGACGGTTCCACACAATTTAATCAAAAACCTCAAAACCCCACAGAAAGCAACAGCCACCAGCTCCAAGCATGAAGAACACAGGACTTCTGTGTGTTTTCCCTTTGGCTTTCTCTCTCAAACTGGTTTCGCTTGGCTCCAGTTTCATTTTTGTTTGCATTTTTCTCGGATGAGAAGGGAACAAGATGTCATGTTCACTTCTGAAAACAAAAATGAAATTACTCACACTTCTTTTATGCCTTTCTGTCACTAAGGCTGAAGTCTATCCCATCACTAGGAACAGCCCAAGTGTCTGGAGGGACACGGCATTTTGGGAGTGCAGAAAATCCACCTGTCAAAATGTGTTGATCAGGTTCTGCAACCATCTTTGGACGTTTGAGCTGTAATGCGTCTTGTAGGTCTCACACGTACGCATCTCTGAAAACATGCGATGAACTCTAGAGGACTAGCACAGCCAACAAAAACAATGTTATGTGGGTAGAGATGTTTTTGATGAGGCTCACAGCAAAAGCATCTGGCTGCTGGGAAGAGCATTACGAAATCTTCAGAGAAGTCCCCTACCTGGGAACAACTCCTCTCTTTGCCACCTTGGTTCTGGGGCACAGCTGCGGCAGACAGCCCTCCCTTGGGCCTGAACATCACGTCTTTCTTTGCTAGATACGATTTTGTTTGGCCTTTACAACAAAAGTAGACACATCATAAAAGGAAAAGGCAGTGTTGGAGGGCTTCAGACGGGGAGCCCATGCAATAATCTCAAAAAATGGTGTAGGAGGCACAGTTCCTCATGGAATGCCCTATCTTCTGCCATGGGATGACGACTGATTTGGCCTTCCCAAACACAGAAATGGACCTGATTCCTCCCTGCACCTTTCTGCAACATCACTTCACACCACTCGGCCCCCATGCTGCTCCCACCACGGTGGTGGACACCCCACCCACAGGGACCAGTCTGCAGGCTGGTGCAGCAGTGACAGTGCTGTTGGGCTGAAAGGACATGGCACGACGACCATCCGAGCAGACTCAGCAAAGCACTGAAGAGCAAACTTGTCTTCTGCTGAAGCCCAAAGAAAGTCCTCCCATGCTGCAGTGCTTGGCCGCACGGGCGGCCTGAGTCAGCTGTTTTCTTCTAAGCTTCATGGAAACGAATCTTCAGGAGGAATTTAAGTAGCTGTTTTGCAACACCAGCTTGGGAAAGACATCCCAAGTACAGATGGCATGTGAGATAGCTCCAAAACAGCTCTTTAAGCGCTTTGCTGGATCTCCCACAAATCATTAGGGACATCCAGACGGAGGCCCTTGTTGCACAGAGCGAGCGACCAGCTAGGAAGACACCCCCCTGACTTCAAGGCTGTCTGCCCAGACTGGTGTAGAAATCACTCCAGTGATTTCATGTAGAAATTGCTCGGAAATGGTTTTCTTCGTAAACTACTTTGCTTGGAATTATGCTTTTGGATTCTTACTGTACTGTAAACATTATAGCAAAAATTACATGAAAACCATAGGAAAGTACAGTGACAAGGGAATTAACCCATTTCACTTGAAGTAGCTTAAAACTGAAATGCACAACCACAGTACGCAACGTTTCCCAAGAATCTGCTGAGTGCAGATACACACGGATCCCAGACTACTGGTAGGAATGTGAGTCGAGTGAATATAGATTCATCTTTTACTGCTTTGCAATAAAAGAGCTTATGTCTCAGACTCCAGGCTCCCTCCTGTAAAAATACACCAAGACTGACCAGTTATCCCGAGATCAGATAATCCTCAGAGATATACAACTTAAACCTGTGCCAAGATGCACGGGCTCCCAGACACAGCCCCGCTCCATCCCTCCGTGGTCCTGTCCCCAAAGACACATCCTAAATAGCACGCCCCAACCCCACCTGCTGCCGTTCTGTTCAGCTGTCTTCCTACAGACCTCTGTGACTCTTTGACCCGCAGCAAGGAAACATCCTAGGTTTTTCCATATCCTATTTATACCAGCGCTTTCTAGTGAAGAAATAAATGTCTTTCCTCTAGAAGCTAAAGCAAGATTTAACATGAACTCCGACAGGATCTCCTAACAGCTGTCCAGACACATGAGCTGACCCGAAGTCCATGGCAAGCAATTACTTCCGACACGGGGATCTGGTAAAACACCACCCCAAGCAACAGAGATGCTTTGGACTTACATGTGCCAGAAATCTTTATCAGGCACTTAACAGATTTCTACAAAAATGACGTGGGTTGCTGTAGCATTTAGTGTGGAGCTTTGGGAGCTAGCATTGATCTGGATATCGACTAATTGTAACCCCGTGACAACCCCAAGGCAGACTTTCCCAAATGGCATGTGTAAATATGTATGTCCCACTGTCAAAAGAAGAGTTTCCTCCTGCTCTCCCCATCCCTGCCTCCTCTCCCATGCTACCACTAATGCTGGTGAGCTGCGCCAGGGAATTTACTTTCCCTTGGATGCGTTTTGCAGTCTGGCCGCTGCCGGGTTTGGACGGGAACACGCGGCCTGGGGTGAGGCACGGAGCTGGGTCACCTTCTGCAGCTCCGGTGTAGCATCGCTGCTGGCCCTGGCTGCTCGGGCACCAGCGACGCCAGCTTGAGATGGGGAACTGGGATGATGCGGAGCACTGGGAACGGACTCCCCTAGCGCAGGGCGCACCAGTGCTTCAAAACCCATCGCAGGGATGCCCAGAACGGACGAGACCTCCGTGGCCCCACGCACTTTTCCTGTGTTAGCCCCAGTGACACACGCAGAGAGGGTGAGCTGGTGCCTGCTGCGGGCAGGCTGAGCAGCCCGGCTGCCCCAGCAAACAGATCGAGCTCCAGGAAGGACGCGAGGGCAGAGCAAAGGCAGTTGTCTGAAGAATCGCCCACCCAACCTCAATGACTGGATGGCCCCACAAAAAAAGCCATGCCACCACAAAAAGGGACAGCGGGGGAAGAGAGCAGAAAGGAACGAGATAAAGCTCCTCTGTCATCAAACCATGACCAGACCGGAGGAAACCCGCTCACATCAGCACAGACATTTGTGTTGCGAAAAAACACTGCTGTGAGAGGTGTTTCCTGCTTTTGCTTTCACTCTGCAGTGACATGTAACAACAAAACTAATTAAAACAGGTCAGTTTAAATGAAAGAAGCCTCTTGTCTACTCATGCCCAGAGGCTGTAAGGCCAAATAAAGACATTATCAGAGAAAGAGTAGATGTTCAGTGCCTTTGTGCCTGTTATCGACCCCAGCACCGTCCTAATCAATCCAGGGACTGTCTTTCTCACAGATGGTCCCTTGGAGACAGACTGCTGTGGCTCTAGCAGGAATAAATGGAAACGAAACAGTTAATAAATATCCAAAAATAGAGTGTAGTTCACTTCTTCTTCTTCTTTTTTTTTTTTTTTTAATATGGAGATGAAAAATCCCTGGGTGATTTACGTGCCAGCAGAGATATTAGCTGCATATAATAGATGCAATATTTTTAATACTAATATTTTGGGCTGAGACAAGAGTGGGAATGGAAAGTATTTCCAGTGCCTTGACTTCTTTATTTTGCAAACATCAGTTGCTAACTGGGGTCAGACAGAAATATTGTTTCTGCAACAAGAGCCCAAACAACTCGAGCTGGCAACTCCTTCACGCACCGTCCCTGCCAGGAGGCCCCGCAGAGCTTCGGCACGGCTCGCAGGGAGGAGGGAAGGGTGGCCAGCGCTCTCCGGCTGCACATTCACGGTCAGGTGAAAACAGAAAACACGTAAAACAGAACCATTTTCAGCCCTGAGGAGCCGCACCAGAAACACTCCACCAAAGAGAAAGCCATTTCAATAGCAGATGGGTTTCCTGGTGCAGGGGAACCTGCTGCTGTATTTCCTTCCCTCGATGCTGGCAGGCTGAACCAGCCTCACGGAGACGGGTACGTTTTTGGGCTGCACAGCACGACATCAGCAGCCTCTAAGGGTGTGCTGATGGGTGCTGGGGGAAGCTGGTGGCCAGGGGTTCACCTCTGCTTGCCCACAGGATGAGGGCTTTCCTGGCCAAACGTAGGTAAGTCACACCATCACCTACACTGACATGACCGGGTGCCTTGGGGCGATGACCCCAGAGCAGGTGCTGCTGAATTTGTTGATGGTCTCACTTTGGAAACTGCAAAGCCCCTTTTGAATGCTGACTCCCACATTGCTGGTACAAGCGGAGAGCAAAGGCAGGCACAGCACTCTGAGGGGCTAACTCTCGTGATAACAAAAGGACGGTTCAGAATAAATGAAAGGAGATGTTTCTACACTCAATACACATTTAAATCGATATAATATACAGTGTATGCACGCTATATGCAGCCAGGCTATAGGTGCTGCGAGCACCAGCAGTTCACACTGGTTCCAAGAGCACACTGACATAAACCCCACAAAGAAAACCCAACAGGAGCTACTGGGCACAAGCGTGGCCTCGCCAGTCCTCCAGCTGCAAATTCCTGGAGAAGGGGAGAGCGCTGCTGGGTGCCAGCCTCGGACGTATGCTGGGCAGGGAGCGGGGTGCTCCGGCGTGACCAAATCCAGCTCCCTTCTGCTCGCACGGACCCCCCTCCGGCTCCAGCCCACTGCCACCTTCGCTCAGCTGATGGCAAACGGGAAAGTGCTGATGTGCAAGGCACGTGCCTGGCCTGTGGCACGCGTCCGAGAAGGCCAGCCGTCTCGGGGCTGGGTGCAGGATTTTCATCGTAATGCACTCTGCGCCTACAGCCAGGAGCGCAGGCAATTACCAGCGCCCGGCTCACGTGCGGCCATTCATTAAGCCGCGGTAACGCAATCACCCAGCTGAGCCCTTTTAGGAACAAACCGCCGAGACAGTATTGCCCTCTGGGGACCTGCAGTTCGGAGAATTAATTTAGTGTAATAACTCACAGCGATGTTGCGGACAATCAAAATGAATGAAACGATGATCTGTCTCCGAATTGCCTGTAACTAACACCTCGGCTGATGCACGGCTCGTCCGCAGCCCCGGCGCGGCCACGCTTCCCGAGGCAGACGTGCAGTTATCGCCGGCTGCTTCCTCGCTACTTCTCTGTGTACGACCTCTGCATCCTGGAGGACCCCTGCCTCGAAGACCCCACACCTCCGAGAGGGTTTCTTCGTGTGGTTCTCCGAGATGTGGGGCTTTGGCCACGCGGCTTCCCCAGCCTGTTCCTGAATTGCCCCTTCAGTGCGGGTGTTCCTGGACACGGGGCCTGTCCTTCCCCGCTGCTTCAAGGTTTCTATATCTTCAGCAGGACAGAGCCTGCTGACTTAACAGCACCCTTAGGTGCTTCTGGCTGCTAGAAGCCTTTTTGCTCTTGCTTGTGTCGTTGCACTCTTAATACTGTGATTTAGCCAGATGCTCGTACCGCCTCCCATCAGTGCAGACAGAGACTTACTTCTGTCCTTAAAAATAAGGAACTGGTCCTAAATTTGCTGAAGAGAAGGGCTGTCCCACAGACCCCCACCACCAGGCTGGCTCAGCTCCTCGGCGTGGGTGGCCGGGACACCCCTCGTGGGCTTGGGATGCTTCCCCTGTGTCCCCAGGGAAGGCCTCTGTGGTGGCTCCGCGTCTCGCCACCGGCTCCCAGGAGGGCACGGAGGAGACAGGAGGGCACGGAGGAGGATGGAAACCTGATTTCCAGACACTGCTTCGGGGGTTCAGCCCCATGTGCTGTTAAGCCTAACTAAATTACACTTGGAAATACTACTGAGAAGGAAAAGGGTGTTTCAACCTTTTCGGCTCCTTCCCTTCCTCTCCCTTTCTCCTGTTCCCAAACTATTTGCAGTAAAAGCACTGCAAATCATTTCGCTCGACGCCGGTTTTCAGCAAGTTCATCTGAAACATTTCGTTTTGTTCCAGCGAGGAACAGTAATTCTGCACTAAAATAATGTCTTGATATTGTTGCTGTCGTTGATAAACATCCTCTCCACTCACTGCAAACCCCTCAATAAATGGCCCTGTAAGAACAAAAGACATTTCTCTATTGTTTTAAGTTCTCTTCCTTTCTGAAAACCTCAATTAAAACAGTGAAAAAGCAAACGCGTCAGTTCTATACTCTGTAATTATGAACTCATTTCTATTCACTCTCCCAGCAGGAGAGATTTGTACTGCTGACCTCTGAGAACGGGTTTTCGGAGGCTTTTCCAAAATCTCCCAGCATTAAAAATGACACGTTAATATCATCTGTAAAACACGTTCACCTTCACATTCACCCAAAATAGCTTGCAATCTTAAAATCCATGGTGAGTGACATTCCTGGGACTATTTTTATTTGTGAAACATGCACTAGCACTGGCCATGAATAGAACAGCATGGGAGCGGCTCTGGAAACAGTGCAACTTTAATGACGGCGTGAAAAGTGCATGGATACGGGCCGGCAGCTTGTTGCAAAGAGTTTTCAAATAAATACCCGGCATGGCACGCTCCTGAGTGATGCTTGGGGCTTTTCTTACCAACCGTATCGATATTCCCAGCACAAAAACTACCTGTCTGGGGAGGATGAGCCATTGCGATCCCAGCCTCCTGCTGATACGGTGCTTGTGAAGACAAGCGTGGAGGTTTTTGCTTGGTAAAATCCCACCGAGAAAACATTTTGTAAGACAAGATGTTAAAACAATGAAGTTATATTTCTATTTCTGAGTAAAAAGTGAAAAATAAGGAGGCTGGACAAGACGGAGAAGCAGCTTTATTTAAGAGATGAAATAGCAGATAAGAGGCTGATGTATGGGAACTCAGAACCAGATAGTCGGGAATGCAGGACAGCAGATTTTCTTGTAAAGTAAGGCAGTATTGTCCTTTAAGCACAAATTAGACAATAGGTTTAATATTCACATGCAGAACTACAAGCCATACTACTCTAGGGTCCATTCCTGACCCTCCCATGATTTCAAGCACACGCCTAGGTGTATGTATTTCTTCTCGACATTTAGGACCAAATCCAAGCACGCATACATTCACACCACAGCTTTGACAGACCTGAGGGTCCAAGAGCTCAATGAGCATTTTCCTAATCCCACCTGACTGCAAGGGTTTGGGGAACTCACACATTGCCTGAAATGCAAGTGCCAGAAGTGTCCCTGCAATGCCTGACCTGAGATGCCACCACCTCGTCGCAGACCATCCCCTGTCTTAGGACACCCCCGATTCATAAACTGTGTGCCCACCCCCAAGTTGCCCACCAGAGGAGAAGAAACACTCAAGAAAACGGCACTCATTGGTAAGAAGAGATTTCCCCTCCATGGGATGGGAGAGGACGGGATGCTCGGTCTCAAGCCTTTGTTCTTGCTGAAGGGAGAACAGAAATCCCCGACCCAGTGCTTCCTCCAGAGTGAGGTGGTTTGGTTCAACTCCTCCCACAGCTCTTTGTTTTTCAGACTTCCTTGGCTCTGGTCAACATGGGAAGGTGAAATAAAGCAAGGAAACCTGTTCTTGCAAGATGGCCAGACTCATTTTTCATTTGCAGGGGTGAGAAGATCTCTCAGCGTGAAGCTCTTCAGGGCTCTCCAGGCCCTTGCCATTGCCACCTTCGGACATTCCCGCTTGGGCCCAGGAGAAGGAGAATCCTCCCTTCTCTCCATGCACGTTTCACAAGGACTGGTGTCTGCCAGCTCCTTGCATGGACTTCATGATATGCTCTGGCATCTAAGATCACAGCTGTGATCACGGAGGTGAATCCCAGGTGTTTTTGGTAAAGGTGGGAACTGAAATGAGGTCTCCCATGTCCTCCGCATTGGACACAAGAGCAATCACTTTCCTAACCTTCTCCCTAGCTGTACTCCCACCATGAGCTCCCGCTCACCATTCCCTAATGCTCTAAAGAACTGGCAACAGCAGAAAAGGACAGAGAGAAGAGCTGTCAGGGTCAACGATTTACTGTCCACCAGCCCAGCCCCTGCTGCCACATGGGAGAAATATACTTAAAAATACTAAGTTTTGACGAAAGCAGGTGTCCCTCCACCTCAGACACCCACTGAAGTTCTCCTGGATTTTTTGCTGGAGCAATTATTTTGCTTCCTAGGAAGTAACATCATAAAACCTTGAGCTTATCCAGCAGGCCACTACATTGCTGTTGAGCTTTCATAACAGTAAAATGTTCTGTCAGTGGCATGTAAGTCGTTCAATCAGCTGCAGAGATGGAGAAAAACAACCTGCAAAAGCCTCCTGATGCCATAAAGTCTACAGGCAGCTTGGCAATTCACGTTTAATTTAGTCTGCAGGACAGGGGTCACGTCAGTCGCCAAGATCATAAAAAAAAAGAGAATAAGAAGTCTTGTGTTGTACAGTTTTTATGTAATGACAAAGCCACTCTCAATAGAGAGGTGGCAACCCTGCAGCTGGGAAACGCACCCGTCTCTCTCCTGCCACTGCCTCCTGGCATTAAAAAGAGGGAACAATGAAAGGAAAGGATTAAATTTGCTTAGATGAGTATCTTTTAACCCTTTTGTACCATGCCTTTAGCTAGGCACACAAGGATGATGGAGTGTATATATGAATCTCCCAGCCCTGCTCATGTCAAGTGTGTCCTCTTGAACTCATACATGTTTTTGTTTTTTTTTTTTACTTTTTAGGCTACTCTTGAGCCCACAGAGCGCTCCAATATTTACAGGAATGCGTTTTCTTCGCATCACGTGAAGTGCAAACCCCTCGTAGTTGTCGTTACCACTGGGGAAGGAGCTGTAGATGTGGCATGGCCTTGCACGGCGCGTTTTCCAGCAGGACTGCAGCCGCACCGTCTGCCTTCGGGGGTGACTCGGGGCTGGGCACACTCTCCTGGCTCGCTCAGCACCTCAGGGCTTAGTGCTGGCCGCAGCAGCAGGAGCAGAGCAGCTGGGTGGAAACCCCCTGCCACCCCATGCAGACCGAGGCACAGGTGACAGTCAAAGCAAACTTCCCGACCAATGCTAAACACCAAGGGCTCCACTCGCTGCTGCTGCTCTGCTGCTTTAAACACACCACTTGGGTGATGGAAAAACCCCTTGCATGCTGCTCTGGGGGCAGTGCTGGGCCAGGCAAGCGGCTCTTAGACGAGCCAGTCCAGAACCGATGCTAGATACAAGCTCAGTTGATCTTCAGATGGCTTCTGCAGAGCTGTGTGACCTTCTGCAGGGACTGCTGCACGGGGATGCTGTTGGACCACCACAGTCCTCCCGCGCGTCCCACTCACCGAACCCAGAGCATGCTGCAAGGGCAGCGAGGGGCTCCCCAGGAGCCAAACCACCTCGAGACCTCAGCTCCAAGAGGTCCCTCTTGATGAGAAGCTGCAGTGCAGCCCCAGCAGCTCCACCCGTGGCTGAGTCACCCGCAGCGGATGCCCGCGGGTCGTCACGAGCCAGCTTTTTGATCACTCAGGGGCCGCTCCTTCAATGGGGAGCCCGGTGAGGTCTTTGTTCTCAGCTCCCTCCTCCTGGGAGAGGGGTGCCAGCGCCGTGACCCCTGGCAGAGCCTTCTCCTTGATGCCTGGAAGGAAGGGCAGCGGGGCCGGGCAATGCCAGCGTGTCTCGCCAGTGTGGCTCTGCCAGGAGGAAGGGGCTCCTGCTTGGCTCCTCCTGATAGCATCTCCATCCTGCTCCATCACTGCCTTGCCCGAGGAGCAGCAGATGGGCTAACTGGGTCCCAGAGACACCCGCTGTTTGTATGAACCTGCCTGGTAGCCTGGTGAGAAGGCAAGGTATTGGGGTAACTAGAAACACGGGAGGACCTTGTGCATTGCAACCCCATCCGGTTCCTTACTCCTGTTACCCCCTTGGTGGCAATCAAGGCAGATCTTAATCTGATTCCCAGTTTTTATTAGATGGCCGCTTGCTTTCCATGGTGATGTGTGTCCTCAGCAGGAACAGCCCTTCTCCCCCTGCGCCATGTACCCCGGGTACCTCGAGAGCACCCACATCCTCTCCAGCCTGCCTGGCAAGGCTGCACAACCAGAGATGTGCGAGGCACCGTTTCCTTCTCCGAGCTTTAAGTCTGTTGTTCGCTTCCCGAGGTGACTCTGATCCTCGTATGAACAAACAACAACAAAAAAACAAGCAGAAAACTTCTGCTTTACCTCTCCTTACCTCAGATCCCCCCTGCTGAAGGCTCCAGCATTGTGCAGCCCTGCTACTCTCATCCCACCGTACCTCCTCCCCACACGGGGAGATTTTGCCCTTGCAGGACTGGGTTGGGCAGAGCTGATTCCTGTAATATTTTATTGCAGGGTAAAGTGGTGGAGTGCCCTTTATGGTGTTTTGAAAGGAAATTGTACAGGAACAATGTCCCGGGCAGTGTGGCTATTGAAAACCCTTCACAAAGGGAGTTTGCCACAAGAGGAAAAGCAGCTTAATCAGTTGAACTAATCACCGTAGGTGGTTGAGAGTCCCTGAGGGTCTGTAAAATCAAATATAATGGGAAAAGAAATATACCACAGCTTGCCTGCGCTCCTCGGTGGAGCCGCCAGCGGATCTGGGACGCTCCCTGCCTGGCCCCGAGCCCGCCGTGACCGTCCTTTGGGCTGTCCCCACGTAGCACCACGCTCACCCCAACACGAGACCCCGTCCGGGGCCACGTGGCCGAGCCCTTGGGATGTCCCTCAGCGAAGTGGTGGCCACGGAGGAGACCCGGCCTGGTGTAATGGGGCTGGGGACCGTGAGCGAAGAGGCAGGGCAGGGGCGCCCGCCCTGCTGCAGTTACCCCAGATGACCCCGTTTTTGGCGTGGGCGCGAGCAGGAGGGGTCAGCGGCGCTTACACAACCCTTGTGCTGCAGGAAGAGGAAACTGTCCCTGACAGCCACCCGCGGCTCTCTGGGGAAGGGAGGATATTTCTGCCTCCCCCAGCTCTGAATCTCATTAAAAACAAAAACAACGACACCAAAAAAAAAAAAAAAAAAGAAGAAGAAAAAAAAAAAAAGAAAAAGAAGCCAGACTGTTTTTTCCTGATCATTTAAGTGGAAAGCCAAGTTAACGGTAGGAAGCAAACTGGGACAGTGCAGGAGAAAACTTGGGGACATTTCTGTAATCCTGTTATCAAAGCAATAGGTATTTGGGGCACGCTGATGGGGAAAGCTCCCACCCCTTCACTTCGTGTATCGTCCAGACGGGGCTGAGCCTCTGCTCCAGCTCCTTACCCACACACAAGGGCTTTCTGAAGGATGGCAGAAATGCTTCTCCATCCGAGAGGAGAAGCCACTCCTGCAGGTGACAGTCCTCCAAGGACTCCAGGGCTGGTCCCTCCAGAGCAGCCCCTCACTGTGGTCATCCCAAAGCCCTGAGACAGTCCCAAGCTGCATATGGAGGAAGCACAAAGGATCCACATTTATATTGAAAATAGGAATTTGGATGCCTTTTGGAAATAGGAGACCGATTAACTCTGAGGCTTTTCCTCCACCCTCTCCAAGCTACGGGGCTGTGTTCCCCTCTGTAATTCTCTCCTGTCCTTCCCTCTAGACCGACCACCAAAAGCCGTGTGAGATACCTGCCAGCATCTATGCACACATGAGGATTTCCTTCCGCTAAGGAAATCAGCCTGATCTGACCTTTGAATTGAACAAGGTGTGAGTGAACCAATATAATTATCATGGTGCAAACTTTTTAAGAGTTCCCCAGCAATCTCTTCCTGGCCCTCAGAACAAAT
The DNA here is from genome assembly GCF_013377495.2 of Cygnus atratus. Lineage (NCBI taxonomy): Eukaryota > Metazoa > Chordata > Aves > Anseriformes > Anatidae > Cygnus > Cygnus atratus. The sequence continues at coordinate 2,755,466 of NC_066396.1, forward strand.
GGTCCCCTTCCTTAGGTGACGCAGAACAATTTCAGCACCAGAAGACCAAGAAGCGGGTACAAACTCACCTGTCTTAACCCTGCTTTGAGAGAAAACCCCAGAAACTCACATATTCCTTGTGTATCCTAACCAGACTGGGCAAGGTTTTGTACCACTCCCTTAACACTGGCCCAGGCAGTGTATCACAGACTTGTGTGAATGAGCCTCAGGGCCATGGTGTTTGGCCAGCTGGACCTCCATCCCCAAACGCAATGTCCTAGGAGGCCACAGAGACTGGAGGAACCCTGTGCAGAGATGGGACGGAGGTGAGGACTCGAGAAACGGGTCCGTTGTGCTCTGTATCCCAGTCCTATGGGACGTCAAACCAAAGTGCCTTTAGTGTTGTCTAGGAAAGGTGGGTCTTGTGGTAGTAAACAGTGGGTTAGCATCTGGGAGAGTAAAACCTCATTGGTACTCAGCACTCGCTCACATGGACATCCACAAAACCTTGTTCCCGCTGTGCTCCTCCAACGATCCCATTAAGCAGTGGTGCCCTCTGTCGCTCCCATCCGACACAGAGGTGACACTTAACGCCTCGTGTGTCCAAACTGATGGAGAAAACACTGGGGGTGGGATTTCTGCCGTGTAAGGTGGGGAGAGCAATACCCGGTCTGCTTCCCTGCTTACAAGCTCCTTGCCACCCCCTGCACGCTTTTACGAGACCTCACGCAATCAAGCCCCGCACCAGATGTGGCTGACTCTGATCGCTGTTACCGAAAATGTGTCAAACAGACCAGAGTCAGTGCTCCTTAACTGGGTAAGTCGAAGCCTGTTTTAACACCTTTAATCCACTCTTTCTATTTTACGCAACAAATGAAGCTTGCATCCCATGGAAAGAGTACTCATGTAACGTGAAAGTGTTGTACATGCAAAAAGAGAGCTGTGGGCTGCACGTGCACAGCCAAGGGCATAAATGCAGCTCTTCCTAAGACTGAGTTAGAAAAGCTTTTTTTTTTTTTAAAAAAAAAATCTAATGGGAATAATCACCTATAATTTTAAATCCTTGTTTTATCAGGAACTCTGCCGACAAAAGGTTTTGGAAAGCTGCACTCAGCTCTTGGGGCAACAGGAGGCACTCACCCAGACAGTGGCACCCGGGACATCCAGATGCGCTGTCCCAGGAGCCACATCGGGCTGTGCACCGTGAAGCCACGGTCCTGGGGAGAACTGGGCAGCAGCAGTGAAGATGTGGAGCCCTGCGGGGCCTTGCTCATCCCCATGGGCTGCCCGGGGCACACAAGGTGCACTGAGGGGACCTGTGGTAGGTGAGGCACATTCCTGCGCCACGCAGTGACAGCATTTCCTGAGGAAAGGTGACGGGAAGGAAGCGGGGACTTGCCCTATTTATAACGTGGCCGGACACGAGCGTCATTTCACATGAGAAACAAAAGGTGCTTCGCTGGCCTCAGGCCTGGCCCCTTCTGAATTTCACTGTCTGTGAACAAGACAATTTCGCTGTCTGTCTCTGTTTTACAGAAACCCATCAGCATCACGCACAAGAACGGGCACGACAAGTTTTTCACAGCTCATCAACGAAGCTCGCAAGCCGGACACGGGCGGCTCTGGCAGAGCAGCCGTGGCTTGGTTTTGCAATTTTGTGTCTCTCCACCTCCAGACGACGTTTAAAACAAAAGCCCGTAGCTCCCAACTGTTTCACTGGCCATAAAACCTCTCCCCCGCCATCCACAGAGCAGAGGGATATTCATACCACCTGTGCAGCTCCACCAGCGATGAAATGAAGCCTTTCTCCAGCAGCACGATGCCTGGGATATTAAGATAATAGCACTGCAATAAAGTGTGAACAGCTTTGTAACCAGTTTGTGCTCCAACACAGTCTGGCATTTAAGCTGCAAAACAGTTTCATTCAGCAGGACTTTTTTTTCCCATTCCCTTTTTTTCCCCTATTTCTACAATGTTTTTCACATAAAATAACCATTCTGAGATCTCACTTACTGCTAGGAATCAGTTTTAAGGAGTGAGTGCTCTCCAGGGGCACCTCAAGCGGCACCAGAAGTTCAGGCAGCCGAAATCCCCTCCTACCCCAACTGCACAAGAGGACCCCAGGTGCTTAACACTGTTCGGTCAAACCCCCCAGCACCAAACCATGTGGGGTGAAGGGGCTGCTGGGGTCCCCTTCTTGCCTTTACAATTTGCCTTTTTGGCTTAAATAATTATTTAAGAGACTGTTGTTTTGCTCCAGCTCCCTCTACCCATGCTTCCTAGCTTTCTGCAGTTAAAATAAGCACACTTTTCTTTCTAAGCTTTGATGGGCAGCACTGCCAAGGATGGCAGTATTTATGGGGGACCTGGGCAGCTCTGTATATTCTCTGCCCTTTCCATCTTATTTCGTTCATGACTACTTCGGGCTGAAGCAGGCCCACATCTCCTCCTGCATTCTGCCATACTGACCCAGATTGAAGGCTTTTAAGCAGATCCTTGGGTTTTGTCCTAATCCATCTCTCCTCCTGGGACATCACCCTGGTCCCCTGCAAACCCTCGCACTCATTTATTCGCTCTGGGCTGTTCCTCACCAGTTTGCATTTTGCAGCACAGTGCACTGCAATGCTATGGTTTGCGTTTTGCAGCCCTGCCAGGTATCAGCGTGGAGCTTCAGGCACGAGACCCCTTTGCTCTGCAGATGTTGTCTCCTGCAGCAGGGAGACCTGAGCTCCTCTGTGGTGGAGAAGGACATGCTTTGAGCTGGCAAGTCAGGCTGGAAGCAGCAAGCCCCAGCCTCTGCTGCCATTTCTAGGGTGCTAGGGGCTCCAGAACAGTGCAGCGATGAAACCAACCCAGCTCCCTCTTGCAACATCAGCAAACTTAAGCTTGGCTTCAATCCCCTTTCTGTGATCACAAGGCTGCAACCCAGCACAAACAAGATTTTTTTTTTCCTAAATCACAAAATTGTCTTTTAAACTGTGTATAGTGAAAAAAGGAGGGAGCCCCAGTGACTGCTGGCCGCAGCCTAGTCTGGCTTTCCTCCTGGCTTGCGACTGCCAGATCACAGCAGCAGCACACCAGTACCGTAAGGGATTACTCAAACTCCCCTCACCTCTGTCACTCGGTTCTATTTATCCCTGCGAGACTGCTTTGCTTAAACTGAAGAAACTGTAAAGCCCTCAGTGGTGACATGAGAGCAAGCAAAACCAGACAGAGGGTGATGATGAAATGCTACGCCATAACCAGATTGCAGAAATGACACATTGAACTGGAAAACAGAGTTTTGCTGGAGCCCCAGGGGATGCACAGGAGGACCCTTTGTAAGACTCACTCACTGCCCACAGACAGTTTCTGGGCTATCTGAGCAAGCTTTTATCAGTTGCTCTGTAAAACTCATGGAAAACAACCCAAGCACAGAGTTAACAGCATCATGGCTCCTTGCAGGCTGTTAGCAAGTTGAGGAGTGATGGCTCTGAGTCATCAGCTTGGAGATTTGGGGACGTATTCTGCCTGCCATTGCAATCTCTGCAAGACTTCCCCCCAAAATGAGGCCCCAACGAGGCATTGCAATTCAGTCTATGATGAACCACTGGCTTCTCCTCCTCCTGTTCAATAACACCAATCCTGCAAACTCCTGGTTTTGGAAATGCTTTACTGCCCTGGCTGTGTTGTCTCTAACACAGCAGAAGAAAAAAGCTGCATGTGCAACTGATTCCCTCACTCCCGGCTTATTTTCACATTTAACCATAGTCACGACTCCTATCAAGGACTCTAGATGCTCTCATATAATTAAATATGCAATTTACACAATTAAATATACAATTTACCCAATTAAATTAACTCAATGGATTGAAACCACCAATGCCACAGGAACTCAGCTGCCTGCCTATTTAGCACATCCCCTCATTCATGTAGAACGGCATCCGAGGCTTGCTGCAAACCCCTCTCAACCCATTTTGCAGCAAACCCTGAAAGTCAGCAAATTTTGCTTTTCAATGGAAAGAGAGGAAGCAAGTTGCAGGGACTCAAAGCCTTTATATATAATGTCTTGCCATCTGCCTCTTCTAATGAAAGTGAAGGGATCTGGCTATGCTGGAATATTTAAGGAGAAGAGGAGGTCTGGAGCAATACAGGACATACCCCAAATTTCAGACAAACTGGAGGGACAGACAGACAGCATTTTCAGGACGTTAGTGCTCCAATAACAGTTTTTGCATTAATTCAATGGTGACAGCCGCTAAACAGCAATATTGTTCAAAGACACTCCATGAGACAGTGGGAGAAGATGTGCAATGAAGAAATGAAGGCTAAAAAAAACATTAAAGAGGTTTCACCTACCTCCGGTCGTTTCTCCTCCTTCTGAAGAGCTTTTTGGTATGTGCGATTTCAGCTTCATGAGGCAATGGATGGTAACCCTGTAACACAGAGGGAAAAGCAACCATCAATTCCAAGATACAGGAGGCATCGATATGTAGGTGCTCAGAGTAAGACAGAGCTGTGTGCCCAGAGTGTGAGGCTAATTCAAGAAAATGTTCCTATCTGCAAATCCTTACAAAACACAAACCAGGACAATACCTCAAACCCGAACAACACTTTCTTCTCCATTTCTACTCTTCCTCTCTCCACTTAGGGTGCCAGGTTACCTGGCTCTGACTTGGGATGTTTGTCTGGTGAGAGGGGTGCTGTATTTACCACCTTGCTATGGACATCAAGGCTTCATTAATATCAGCAAAGGGATTCGAGGCTCCTGGTCAAAAGGCACTACGCAAGTGCAAAGTGTTATTTATTTCCCAGGGACTACGGAGCTGTCATAGCCATAATGATTATTATTTATGTAGCATTGTACTTCCCAGGCTGGCAATAAAAGCCTTGTAAAAGTCAGTCCTTTTATTTCCACAGCGATCTATCTCGCCGTCTGAGCTGGAGCCGCGGCTGGTGAATCAGCCTGTGCGAGGGGCCACGGGGAGCAGTAAGGTAAGGGCAAGGGCTGGGCGGGATCAGTTCTCATAGAGCAGCAGCTTTGTCACATTGGCATGACAACACTGCCTGCAAAAAAAAAAAAAATCCCTCTCCATGCATGGATAGCCTTAAAATTTACAGTTAATTTTAGTAGTGGTTACGGGTACAACAGTATTTTGAGATCCTCTGGTGGAAGATGTAACAGAGGAGAAAGGTTGCTGTGGATGGCAAAAAGTCTGAGACCAGCAGGGCTTATCCTGACCATCCAGCCTGGAGAAAGGCACCCCACACCTACTGCAGCAAACCCACAGCTCCTCCATCTGTGGAGCCTGCCACTCTGGAGACCTTCACCCTTTGAGATTTGAAGCAATGCAGAAGTCACCAAGCCCCTGGGTGAGTCCTGCTGCTGGCTAGCCTGCCCCTATTTCAGCCTTAAGTTGAAGTTGGAACCCTGAAGTTTCAGGGTTGAAGTGTGTTTTTTTGTGAAGGTGGTTTCCCTCCTAACTTTCTTTTTCACTTCTACTCTTCCAGAGAAAATCACCCCACACCGTAAGGAGCTCTCCTCACGCTCCCTGCACCTTGCCACAGCCCAGCCTTGACTAAGGAGAGGTAGGCTGGGGACAGCGAAAGCCGGAGGCCTGCTCTGTCTGGGCTGCGGTGAGATTATCATTTGGTTAACTGGGTTTGACTGGGCTTTTCCTGCAGCCAAACACCTTATAGTTAATTCTGGGTGGCAAAACAGAAGCACAGAGACCTCCCCGAGGAGCCCCCGGCCCCTCTCTGGGCAGCCAGGCACAGACGTGCGGCCTGGCGGGTGGGGGGAGCCGCCGGGGCTCCGCTACGGGCCCAGGGCCTCTGGGCCTGGCCCTGGGCACCACCACAAAGAGCCCGGACACCACTGGAACGAGCCTGGAGATCTTTTATGTCAAGCATCTTGAAATTATACTGAAGCTATTTCATTACTGGGGCCGCAGTCTGAGACCTTCTCACCTATTTGATCACTTCTCGTTCACCGATTGCACAGGAGGAGCTTAGTATCTCTGAGATCTGGTCCTCCGAAAATTCGCTTGCAATTGGCCAGGGGGTACCAAAGCTAATGGTAAAAGGAAGGAAGGGAGCAGACACACGCAGCCCAATCGCATCAGCCGTACTAGTTTAGGAAACGAGGCTAAAATTAGCACAATACTCAGTGAGACTGTTTCCAAATGTTGTACTACCACAGCAGGCTAAAGCTTGGGGTATTTTGAAGAACTTAAGCCGCATCGCAAAAACATGTGCAAATACAATTACCCTGAAAAACGAAACCGTCTCCGCAGAGCACGAGCACCCAAAGTACCGATTTCCTACGAGCGAAGCCTTCATTAAGTGTCGGGAGCTCTAGTCCTGCCCATTCCAACCAGAAACCATAGGCAGAGCCGTGCACGGCTGCGTGGCCTCCTCGCAGCATGCCGCTCCTCCTCCTCAGCCCTCTGGCGTCCAGAGCACAGGGCCCGGGTGTGAGAGATGGGTTAAGGGCACAGGAACATGTCTCCTAACCCAAGGAGCACGTCTGGCTGCTGCCCGTGCCTGAGCAGAACGTGGCGTCCCCACTAGGAGAAGCAAGCATCTCCCTTCTCTGGCCGAGCGGTTCCCTTCCTTAGTCCAAGCCATCAGACAATGTTTTGGAAAAAAAAACGTCACCAGTCCCTACTCTTTGTCTATTTTGGTGCCGAAGCAAAGCTAAATTTGGAAGGGAGAAAAGTCGACTTTTTTTTGTGCAGCAGGCTGATGTAAAAGGAAATATCAGCAACTCCCAAGAAGGGCGGAGTGCCCGGCCAAGTCGAGGGCGCTGGGTGGGTGGGTGCGGGCCAGAGTCCCAAGGGCACAGTAAATGCATTTATGACATGGCTCTTTGATTTGTCTGGAGGCTGTTCCCCACCACAGGTCACGCAGCACGGCGCTGGAAGTGCCTTTAGCAGAGCTGGTTCACTGAGGACAACACGGATCTGAAACACAGCTCTTCCGTTTTTCAGCAGTCTGGCTCTTTATGACGCTGAAATCCCCGAGCAGTACCAAAGGGATATGCTTCACCAGGCAGATGACCACCCTCTGCCCTGCAATGGGTCTACAAGAAGTACACCAGAGGGATGCTCTTCGCTCCTGCCCGAGCCAGTAGACAGCAGTGAGCTGAAGTGCCCACGGATTTCACACACGGGTTTGTGACTTGTCTGTGGGCAGTAAAATCACATTTGGTCTCTCTCCCACAGCGGTTTTATTTTGATATTTATTCACAGGTGGCTTGAGAACATAACAAACAACATTTCAGTGCTGCTGGTTCTGGAAGCGAGAGGTGTGGGAAAAGCAAAGAACAAGGAGTCCATGGTCTTCGGAAGCTCTGCTAACAGAGGTCATTTTCAATCTTGGAGCAAAGCGCTCTGCGGTTTACATGGTGGTAAACTTGGAGCAGAACCTGAGAAGCCCATGGGACTTCTAATGTATGTACGTGTATGTCAAAGTTAAATTACAAACATGCACACTGCTACAAGAAAGGCCAGCAACTCTGTGAGAGACGGACCAGCCTGCTCTCTGGTCAGTCCCCTAGAGATCAGCTCTGATGTGCATATTCTTTTTCAGATGTTTTTTGGAAAGCAGCTCTTGGAGAAGAGGTGGTGGTGTCTGGCAAGCTTAGGTGACTGTCATCTGGCCAGCTAGCAGGCGCCAAGGGAAAGCTGTCCTTTACCTCGACTGCTGCAAGCAGGCAGCAGAGCGGGACACCCCTGCTGGGTGCTGGGAGGGACACAAGGAAGAGGGGCACAGCCAGTGAAATGAGGGGAAATGGGGAGTTTTAGAGCGACCCTTCTCTGGGACAGAGCTTTTGTGCTGTTTTTCTTGTGCCCCCTCTGCACCATCACCAACTGAAGAAGTTTGAGGAAAGCACCAGCTCTGTCTCTTTTTATGGATGGCGGCAAACCCCACCACAAATCACAAGGCCAAGTTTAAGGGCATTCCACAAAGGCTTAGTAAAAATATACGGGCATATTAGAGTCTGGTGTTCATTGTTTTATCTCCATGTTGCTGACGCCTGCCTGATGCAGCCTGACCCTCAGATGCCAAACCTCACCCCACAAAGTGCCCTTCTTCACCGCTACCCACACCATCAGCCTCTGCTGCAGCTGCTGAACAAGATGCTCACAGCCCCGATACAGTCAAGTGTAGGCAAAGGTGACCCAAAAGGGAAACAGCATTGCTGAAACCCAGAGCAAGCAGACTGAGAAAAGCAGTGGGACAGATGGAAACATCCAAGGCTGGGGCAATAGGAGAAATAAAAGAAATGATCTGGCCGTATCGCAGTATCGGTCCACACGAGCTTTATCTCAAAAGCCTTTGTGCCCTCAAGAAACATCTCCACCCCTGCTTATCTTAAGCAAATGGTGGCAGAAGGCCTGAGCTGAACAAACAGGTTGTTAGGCCGCCAGTAGACGCCGCTGGGAGCTTTGCTCCGTTTTATTACACCCAAAGTTCAGGGTGGGATTTATTTTCGGAGGTGGTGGGAAGTGACGGGCAAGGCTGGGTTTATGGCAGCACTGAGGACACTGCCTCTGCAACAGTGGCGACAGAAATCCTGTGGTTGAAGGCAGGGCCAAAAGCTAAACAAATATTGCAGCTCCAGAAATGATCCACAGAAACCAGCCCAGAAACTCATGACATATCCTGATAAGGTTTCCATCCACCTATATGACAGGTTATTCGCTGCAGGCCTGGAAAGCCTGCGACAGAATGGACTTATTTATCTAAATATGTTCAGCCAACGCTGAGCACGTTCAGGGTCAGGCTGCAAGGCATGGACCAGGTGGTGCCTGCATGGGATGAGCAGCATGGGGACATACCCCACCAGAGATATCCCCATCACCTCTGGGGCCAGCATTTCTCAGCACCAGGGGCACTTTGAGCAAAGCCAGCTGCTGGGAGACCACTTGCCAGCACCTCTTCCCCTTCCAGGAATTCCCACAAAAGTGTCCTGCCATCCACTCTCCTCTGACATGAGGGGAATTTTCTACCTCTTGCAAGAAGAGGGCTGTGGCACAACCGAAAGCCTTGACCCGATTTGGAAGCCATGGAAGAATACCAAACAATGGCAGGAAGGGGCCTGTAAATGATTTCCTCTCCGTTAAAATTTAAGTGATAAATCTGTTCCTTCAAATTGCAAACTATTCATTTTTCCTGGAAGGTGCTCGCAATATTAGCTGCTTCTGAATACGGAATCAATCGGTGCTTCTTTTTTTAATCAGGACTCAAAGCCAACTGAATAGAAAGTGCAACGATTTCACACTGTGCTCCAAGCCCAAGGCGAAAGGCGGCTCAGTCGTTACAGCCCTGCGCTGTGGCGGCTCTCCCATCACGCAGCACGCACGGCACAGCACACGTGGCTTCTGGCCACCCCCAAGGATGCTTCTTCAGTCTAAATTCAGCTGTCGGAGCACAGCTCCTTGGGCTTCACCACCACCGAGCCCTGCATCAGCGGCGGAGGAGGGATGCTCCGCAGGGCCTTGGGAATAGGACGTGCTCGCCCGATGAATCATGGCACGGTGCAACACGCCTATCGAATGGGAGGCATAGGAAGTTGTTTCTTGGGAGATGTCCCAGTTTGGAGGATTTCCTGATTAACTGCATCTTTGGGGAGCGTGCCATAAGTGTACATTGCCAGCAAAGGCTGAACGTGGAGCTGCAGCGCGATTCGGTGGCGAGCACCTCGGAGGAGACTCTTATCCCAAAGAAAGGGTGGGGATACAGATGAGCAACGACTGTGATGGCCAACATGATGGCCACAGCTAAACACCACTCCTTCCTTGGTTATGATTAAAAGCACCGGGCCAATTTCCTACAGGGCTCTGCCCTCCCACATTGCCCCAAGGGTGCAAACTCCTGTAATCCCATTTGCTGAGTGTTAACGACAGTTTATATGGCCCCTCTCCCAAAACCGTGGGCGTTTTAATGAATTACAGACTCCACGCACACGCAGTCCCAGATCTGAAGAAGCATCACTTGGACTCGTCTCTTCCCACCACTTTTCCCCAGCATTTGCTATCAGCTCCTGGCAGAGTGGACATCCACTAGGCGGACGATAGCGCAGACCCTGGCATTAAATACTTGGGGGCAGCTTCGTCCCACTGCAACCAGCCCTGGGATAAAACCAAAGACACAGAGAAGGGCAGGAACAGCCCGTTGTCAAGCTGCCCATGTGAGGTGAAGGATGCAAATGCAATTAAAGCGTTAGAATAATTAGGCAAAGTACCCCCAGTGAAATGCACCTTGAACCTTCCTGGGTGCCATCTGCTGATGACTGACAGCAAGTTTTCTGGGCTCTGTTTTAAACGCTCGGCCCTATCGCTCCTGAATTACATATAATTTCCAGAATTATATATAAAAAACGGTGAGAATTATATATAAAAACTTTGAAATTATGCACAAAGTCTCCTCGGAGGAACCGCAGACACATGGTACCCACTGGCACGACCACGCTGGGCAGGGGCAGCAGCAGGAGCTGTGGAGCGAGGTGCACGCTGGAAGCATTGATGCTGGGTGCTCCAGACACACCGACACAGACACACGGTGCCATAGGAAGAGTATAAATAACAGACAAAAGAAATCCCCTTTGTTACCAGAATCCGCAAATCCAGAATCAGTCACAATCTGACTTAGGAAACGGAGTTTTTCCCATGTTAAAGCAAAATGGGAACAATACTTCACGAGTGGAAGTAACTTTAATTGTTTTAACTGATGTTATTTTAGTGTTGTTTAGGTTTATTGTTTATTTGTATGTATTTCCTCTATCCCGGTCATGCTTAAAAACAAACGTTACTGTCAGCAGTAAAGCGTCCCATCTGTAAATAAATGCATTTATCCAGTAAATACAGATACAACCACAGCACAGCTCGGAGTCCTTAGATGCACAATATTTAAATAATCGACATTAGAATAAACAGCGTTGGTGACCTGGGTTTGCTTTCCCCTGGAAAACAGAGCCTCTTTCAGCTATTATCGGGGATAAATGCTGCCCGCATCACGTGGGCCCTGCTATTTGCTTTGTGGTCTGCTCAGCTCACTCCGTGCAAACACTACAGCATCAAATTTGGCACTAACCGATGGTCTCAGGGGTGACGGATTCAACTTGCCCCCATCCTGCTCCCTTCAACGGGGGGTTCACCGCTGGCCGGCAGGCTCCACGTCGCGCTGGGTGACGGGCACAAAGCTGCTCTGCTGCAGGCTGGAGAGCTCAGGGCACAGACTGGCTCCCGGCTCGCCCAGGCTTACCCTGAGAAAGGGCCGTGCTGCTTGGAAAAGCCTTTCCTACACTTTGCTTGGTGCTGCTAATTTGGGGGTGAGGGAGGAATTGCTCGAGCTGGGACTTACAGTGTTGTGGTGTTGCTATGGGGATATTTGTAACTTCAGCTATTTCGGTCCCTCTGGGACCATGCATTTCTTTGAAGTACACTCCTGCTCTGTATTTTTCACATTCCCAAGTCTGTTTTTCCCCATCTCTTGTCCCCTTCAAAGCCTACAGCCCCCAGTCTGTGGACGTGGACGTGCTGATCCTGCCTCCCCGGCACGGTGATCGCGCCCCAGCACCTCCCCGCTGTGTGTCGCGGGGCTGGTGGCACGAGGAGGGCCTCCCTGATGGATTTTTGGTGATCTCTGCATGGATTCGATAGGACATCAGGGAGTTCTGGAGCAGAGCCCCGGTCACCTTCTACCTTCTAGAGTCTGTTGAAGCTCTGTGCAACCACCAGCTATTTTTTTTGGTACAACGCCGCCTGGCAAAAGCAGCTTCTGCCCCACGTGCTCACCTCGGCGTTGCTCTCAGAAGAAGGTAGGGTTGTACCCAAGTATATTTTCATTTCACCCTTGTTATTAACAGAAGATTGCACGAATGGATATGAAAAACACGCAATCCCCCAGAACCAAGTCCCTGCAAACCTACCCAACTTGGGTGGACCAGAGTTTCAGCTCACGCTCATGCAAACTCCCTGGGACAGTCCAGCAGCAATGAAGGCCCTTGACTGCAGACTGATAACTTCATAACCTTACGAACAATAGGTGGCTGCTCTTTCCTTTCAACATGGTAGAGACTTTCTCACTGTGCAGCCCTTGGCACTACCCTTTGGAGGTGATCCAAACAGACTGACTCTCACCACCCTAAGACAGCAGGCAGCAGTCAGTAAGTCAACGCGCATTTCTCTGCTCTGATACCTGGAGAGGGGAGGCAAGTGGCCTCAGGGAGGTGGCTTGTCTCACCGCCATCCCTATCGCTGTGATCCATGCACTCTGACACTGAAGTCGAGGGGAATTTCACCACTGAATTCAATGGGGTCGTGACAGTGTCAGCCCCTTTTGGTCCACCAGGCTAAGCCCTTCTCGCAGGCTCAAAGACGGCACCTCCCTGGCTGAAGCAAGCTGTGCAGAATGTCAACGTCCTTTCCTTCTTCAAGGCCCTCGTATTGTCCTGGAAACATTTTCACACAATAGATATTCCTGTTTTCAGCCTCCTATTCCCAAGACACAGCCAACACATTTTCCCTGGGACTATACTACAAAGAAATGGTTTTTCTCCATTCTCAAGTCTCCGCTTAGTCCAGCTCTGTGGGAACAAGTGAGGGCCCCATGTCACTGCCACCCTAGCTCAGAACATATCCTGGTGCGTTAGTATCGATTTAATCCTATAAAAACCTCATTCTTCCCTTTGAAAAGTCCCACTTGTTTGCCCTGACCCTCTGCTAGCCTACTGGTACTTTGGACCTGGGCAGAAGAAACTGTTTCTTGAGTCTGCTCCCTTGCAGGATCTTCCCGGTATGCATCAAGCCCTCCAAATCCTCCTGCTGTAGTGGGTCTTAATGTAGGGATAAGTACAGAAAATGTTATTGTATTTGAGTATCAGTCATCCCACCTCGTTTATTAATTACACTGGTGGTTTTTAACTGGTGCTTTGCAGACCTCTGGGAGCCATGGATTACCTTGAACAATAAAACCAGTACAAGTAGGTAAAGCAAGTTTGTAGCTGCTTTGCAGCAGTCTCCAAATGTGATATTTGTAAATGGATATAGCATTTCCACCAAAAGAAAATCCTAAAAAATGTCTGCTTATCTAATATCTACTAGAGGACAGGAAGCAAGACAACAGTATCTGCTCTCCCATGTCTTGCAAAGGATGAATCTCAACCATGACAACTCTAAAGATACAAGGAAAGCTCACAGGCACCAAAGACCAGCCTTTCTGCCAGTAAAAACACGCACTGCGAGTATTTTGTGATGGCTGTCAGGAGCTGGGTGAAACCCATTCAATTCATTTCTCATCGGCCCAAGTGCCTCCAGGCTGTATTTCATCAGAACCAAGTGGGAACAAAGAAGAACCAGCGACCAGCAACAAAACATGGCAAACAAAGCATGCCACCCCTCCTTGCTGGGGTGTTTTTAGCTCCTTCACTTGGGTGTACGAGCCCTTCTTGCTGGCAGGACTGGGCACGTGGGGTGGGCAATACGGGCGCTGAGCTCCAAAAGTTGGAGAGCTCTGAGAGACAGGTCACAGAGAGCTGTAAGACCTTAAACGAGGTTGCTAAGTACTGTATCCAAACTGGTTTTAGACATCCCTGCCTCCATACATCTCTCTGCCCGCTGTGCCCAGGTAGAGGAGGAGCAGGGGGTCCCTTCCTCCTGCCTGCACCTCCGCTGCGGAGGCAGAGCCCGGCATGGCTGCAGCCTGCCCTCCCGCATATCAGCTCATCTGATGTCTGCGTGGGTGCCCGCGTCCCCGCTCTTGGCAGCCTCGGCCCCTCTCTCCTTATCAACGCCGAAAATACTTGCTTAGGATCCGTGGCCTTTCGCCAGGCAGAGCGCCGCATGAGGAGCACAACCGTCTCCTCCGTGCCTCCAACAAACCCAGGCAACAAAAGCGAGGCTCTTCCTCAAGCGCAGAAAAAAAAAATAAATTAAAAAAAAAAATGATAAAAAAAATTCCCACCGGCTAAGAAAAGCTGGAGGTTAATATAAATTCCATGGGTTTGAGGGGGAAGTGGAGCTGCATTCAAAGACTCGATGGCTAACCACGCTTCCTTCGTCTGGCAACTGTGCGCTCCCCGAGCAGAGTTATTGAGGAAGTTAGACGAGCGCTATATTTGTTCCAGCTGCAGATTTCCCTTAACCCCTGGTATTGGTGTTTTCAAAAAAACAGAGCTTGTTTTCTGATGCTGGCTTTTCATTTTCATGCACGCCACGGCCACGGCTATTAGCTTTAATCACTGCCATCCATAGATTAAAAATAATGAAAAAACCTCTGCCATTCTAAGAAGTCCAGGCTGGATGAGCAAAAGGGGGATTAAAACAAGGCTATCAGGAATTAACTTGGAACAGGAAAGAAGAAGATAAAGCCATTATAAAAGCTTGCAGTAATACAGGAGTCCTTTTTGTTGTAAGTGTTAATGCAGCCATGCAAATTCCTACCAAGATTTATTAGTTGGGTCATATATCTGCCTTGCTTCCTCTCCTAATGATAAAATCAAGGCTCTTTCACTCCACTAGAATGCTTCTTTCTCTCAATTAAGAGGAAAAAAATTGTATATCTTTTCCAAGACTGTGTTTATGGTATGCATCAGACTACCTGCGAGGCTGACACCTTCAGAAAAACGACGTACGGAAACACTGCCATCAAGATACCTGGTTAGAGACTAAATTGTTATGGTTCTCCCCAAAAGGCGAGTGTGCTGCTTTCGGTACCGTCCCCTTCCATCATCCCCATCCTGCCAGAGCTCTGGCTGTCCCGGGAAGGCGCAGCACCCCACTCTCTCCTGACTGCCTCCGTGGTCCATCGGCTCAGCAGAGCATCTACTTTACCCGAACCCGCTCCCGAGTCTGCCGTTTGCCTTGGCCCTCGGCCAGCAAAGCACTTAGGCACATGCTTAAAGTTAAGCACAAGAGTAAACAGCTTGAAGTCGGTGGGACTTAAAATTAAGCACATATTTCAAGGATTTGCTGGATAAGGGCCTTAGCCCCCGTGCGCCACGTTTAACTCGGATGATTCTGGGCTTATTGGCTCCCCCTTTCCCGGGCCGCCCTCCACCAGACCGGGCAACAAACCATTTCTGTTTTGCCACCACGCTAGAGGTTGGCTTTAAAGAAACCTTGTCTAGCCTACGGGCAGAGTATGCTTTTCTTTAATTATACCTGCCTGTGAAATACCTTCCAGAAATCCCCACCCAAACAAAGCCTCAGGAAAGGAAATAACGGAAATTCTTGATGGTTTCCACGGGGGAAGCGATCCCAACCAGTGAGACGAGGCGCACGTAAGATGAGGCTGATGACTGTTCCTACTGTACGCGGCTCCCAGCCCAGGGACACTCCCTAAAGGACCAGGAGAAACCCCGCTGCTGTCCCTGTCCCTGTCCCAAGGCGGGAGCCTCCTTGAAGCTGGCCCCTGGATGTGGCTCCCCGTGCACGTTCAGATCCTGCCTCGCCACTCTGAAAAGCCTCTCGGTGGACGCACGGGGAAAGAAGAGGCACGAAATCCATGAGACCACCTCGCTTGTCCCTGTAGGGAAGTGCAGCACTCGATGATCAATCTTCCAAGAGGCCACACAGCTTCCAATGGGCTAGAGGTCTCCCCCAGACTCCTGCTTGATTCCTTTTGTCTTTCACATGAGCTTTTATACTCTTTTTCAATTGCATCTCTGCTTGCTAGGGCCTCAGTGGCTGTGGGCAGGCATGCAGTTCTGGCAGAGGCAAAGCCCTCCTGCACAGAGGCAACCACCCCAAACAGGCAGCACAGAAGGACATGGAAGACACGGGCAGAGGAGATGAGCAGAGGACTGGAAGCCTGGACACAGAAGATGAAGGTTTGCTGCTGATTTCCCCAGAAACAGGACTGCTCTCATCAAGAAGCAGCAACCTGCCCAGACTTGACAGGAGACGTATGGAACATCACCAAGTCCGACTCCCCTCCTTTCCCCTTCCCCATCCAACTCACTCCTAGCCACCCCCTGCTGCGTCTCCATCTGCTCGTCAACACTCAGTTCTTCCCAGAGCAGTCAGGGCATGGTCATCTGATTTGCTTGTGCTAGGCATATCGATGGCACTGAACAATCAAGTAGCTTCGGAAAAGCACTTGTGAAAGAAGCCTCTATTACCCTATCCAAATTTTAAAAGACTCTAGATGAGCACCAGATCTTCAGCCTTCTTCTGCACTGCCAAAAAAACTCTTTTTGTCCAACCTTGCACCAGGTTGGCCCTCAGACCTCCCAAAAGGGCACAGCCATGGGCTGCCACACTTGCCCTTCCTGAAGCCCGTGACTCTCAGAAGTCAGGACTGGCAGAATAAATTAAAGTACTGCCTTGCATGCAAACCTCGCCATGAAAATATGCCAAACAAGGCGATCTGCTTCTCCTTCAGACAGGAACGGCAGGATGGTCAGGTAGCCAAGGAACTCCACTTCCAACACAGCAGGTTCCCAGCCTCGTGCACACTTCCAGCCCTCAGAGCTACTTGTGAAATACTTCCCTGGCCTCGCTGGCTATGGTCAGTTGTGCACCATTTCCTCTTATAGGCGAGGAAAAGTGGCAAAAGAGCTGTATCTTGTAAATCTGTTACACTTCACCTGCTCTCCTCAAAGGTCAGCGTAGCCCATTCCATTATCATTCATTACCTGTGTAGCTACTCTGTTTGGAAACACAACCAAAATGTTAGATGCTGGATGTAGAGACCAGAAAGCTGCTCCAGTACGCGGAGAAAACCAGTACAGCTCCAAGGCTGACAGAAGAACTCATAGCTTGCTTACTTTTACCTTTGAATCATGGGCATTTGTAAAAAAAAGAGTTTAAATAACAAATATCTAAGCATTTATAAATTGAACCAAAGACACATTTCCATTCAAATAAAGGATCCTTGCAGTGCGTGTAGCCACAACCCACTGGGGTCGGTGGGAGACCTTGCATTTCTCCCTGGCCATGAGTGTCCCACCATGCCCTCCAGATTTCAGACAAGATGTGGTGAAACTCTCCCGATCTCCCTTGATGGCATTGTGTTCTCTGACAGCCTTCTGCCACCGGGCTTGGCTTCGTGTCAGCCCCAGGACACGCGGCAGCCTCTCGGAGGCTTTGCAGAGGAGCAGGACCCAGGCACGTGCAGGCGGAGGCAGGCAGACCCCGCTCACAGTGACCGCGGGGCTCTCGGGACCATGTCAGGTCGCACGTACGTTTGAAGCTGGCCACCCTGTCCTCGGCAGCGAGGTGCAACCTCCTACCGGCGCCTTCCTCCTGTGCTCGCAGGGCTGATCTCCAGGAAAGCTCTCTAGTGTGAGGAAATCCTGGCCATCGCCACTGAAGCGTTATCGACACGGCAGAGGAGATAATAACGACAGGAACTGCCTTACGGCAACATCACCGCCGTGATTCATGCGGCTGCTCGGTGCCAAGGTCCGGCGAGCGGTAACGCGGCGAGAGGAGGTCGCACGTGCTGTTAGCTGGTTATTGTGCAAGAGGAAAAAACCAGAGGTGTGCTCCTAGGGTCTGATGAGCATCAGCCGCTCTCGCCCTGGCAAATGAATCAGGTTGGCGGCGCACAATATTGTATTGACTCACTGTATTGACCCCACCTTCCCACGGGAGGCCACAGATCCCTTCTCCTACAGGGAGGTAGGTTTGGCAGCTAGCGTTTCGGCTGTCTCGTCGACATCTGGAAGAACCATCACCACCCACGGTGGCAGAACCATGATGTCTGCAGTGGGGTTGGGGCTGTTGTGTGAGCCTGGACTCACGAACAAACCCACAGGAGGCACAGCAGCCCTGACACCTGCGTACAGCCCCGGCCACAAGGAGATGCAGGTGGCTTTGATGACCACCAAAACCACAGAAAGCACCACGTGGAAAGCTGCCGTGCCTTCTTCAACCCCATCCTCGCTGGAGGTGCCCACCCCACCGGCACGCGGGACGTGCGTGCACTACGAGCAGCAGAAATTCCCCCACCTTGGACAACCAGGGGCACAGAGGAGGCGAAGGGCTGGGGAGACACAAGGGCTCTACACGACCCTCCGTGGGGATTTGGCTGCTCACCGAGTGGATGCAGGGGAAGAAGCTGCCATGGCACCACGGAGGAGCACCTACCCCAAAGCTGGACATGGTGACGGGACAGATTTTTCCCTCTGTGAGAAATGCTCATGAGTGTCTTCTCCAACAGGCTACCGCTACACCAGAAATAGAGCGCCCCAGAGACTTCACTCTTTTTTTTTTTTTTTCTTTTTTTTCCCCTTCCAACTCAGTATTGCTACACTCGCAGAGCTGTTCAAGAGTCTCTCTTTAATGTCACATGTGCGGCCAAAGTCCCTCAGGCCCCAGCAGAAGCAGCCTGGGATATTTGCACATACCCCTCACAATGGAAGGAAGAGGGTGTAGGAGGGAGGATCAGGCTGCTGACCCCTTTATTGTTCTTGGGCCAGAAGAAAGCTTCCTCCTGGCTTAAGAACCACGGCGCTGAAAAAGTTTTCCAGCCAGAGCGAGTCAGATGGAGTCACTGGGGGTTTTTTTTTGTCTCTCTCCTTCCCCTGCCTCCCCCTTCGGCCAAGCGACGGGGAGTCATAGGGTTGTGCTCCATTCACAAAATACCTGCTGCACATCACGTAGTCCTTCCCCCCGGCGGCGGGGAAAGGCGCTGGAACCCAAGCAAACGAAAATAAACCATTTTTCTCTGCAGATTTGAAAAAAAAAAAAAAAAAAAAAAAAGAAAGGAAGAAAGGACCCTGCTCCCAGACTGACGCCTCCAGCGTGCGCGCGCCGGGGAAGGGGTAGGCGGGGGGAAGCGAGGCGACGATATGAAAGAAAACAAAAACAGCAAATTCTGCTCAGAAAGGATTAAATGGAGGTTTTCCAAAAAAACACGCCGCCATTATATAATGAGGCTTAACTCGGAGTCACAGGGGTCACGCGATGCAGCAGACTGGAAAAACCAAAGTGCAGCGCAGCCTTTCAATTGTTAAGCCAACCACAAAAACAGAAAAAACGATATTGCGATTGTACAACAAGGTGGCCAATGGTCGTGTTTCCCCCCCAACCTTGCTCTCTCTGGCCGAAACGCCCCGTGTAGCCTTTCTGACGGCTGGCACTGATCGGCTTGGCTTCGCCCACGCCGGCGAGATGACGCCATCCGCTCTCTGGGAGGCAGCTATTGAGGGATGTGCCGAGCACACATCGATCTGTGGGGAGCCTGAGCTCTGCCTGGGCCATCCAGGGAATGAAATCCATCAATCAACTGTCTTTCCAGGTGACAAACTGCACGCAAGGAGATGATTTTATTATTATTTTTTAAACGCGTTGGTCACATCCAACAAACCAACCTTGCCGCTGGTGGCCAAGCACCCACCTAGCCCCTAAGCCATCCGTGGCTCCCCAGAGCCTTTCAGAGGGGCCTGCGGTACGACCCCAGCCACCACCCTGAACCTGGTGCAGGGCAAGGGCACTGCCTGGGCCTGATCCTGGCTCCACGACACCTGCCAGCCCCCTGGGACTGAGGCTCCTCACCCAGCACCTGCAGGGGCTCAGTTTGCAGAAGTGGCCAGCCCGGATCCAGCCTCACACGAGGTGAAGTCCTGGGTGTTTTATTAAAAACTCTGTTTCTTCCTATTATGTTTAAACATTGGCTCTTTGGGAAGGGCAAGCCACCCATCCACTACCTTCCACGATCCACGCACCCCAGACCGCAGCAGCAGGGAACCCGGAGCAATCTTGGGCCCGTGTTTTCCTCTAAAATATAACAAGTACAAATCTATGCTTCACTCCTGAATTTTGAAAACTGGCTTTGGTAAAGATCATTATTGCAAAGTGAACAGTAAAGACCATGACAGGTCATCTCAGCTCTCAGGCTGCTGGTTCAGGTCACGTCCTGGGAGCTGCTGACCCCAAACCTCGCTCTTCTTACCCAGTGATACACAGCAAGCCAAACTTGAGGAAGCTGGATTTTCATATTTTATTTATTCACAGCCCCACGTGGAAGGCTGGCAAAGCTTAAGCATAGGCAGGCCCTGATCCTTCATAAATAATGTCGCCCACGGGCGTGTGATGGAGCATCAGGGGCTCCCTCCCCAGGGCCTGCAAGCAGCAGCAGTCAGTGCCTGGTGCGGTATCTGCTTGTTTTGCTCAGCCGAACGGAAACAAACTACTCCTATAAGCATACATATTTTCTTTCCGTTTGGACGGGCCGCCTGAAAAGAACATACAATGAGAAATGAAATAATCAAGAGGACCACAAAAGCAGGAAGAAATGAAGCTTTATCATTCTTCAGTGGTTTCTCTGCTCACACATTACAGGAATTAAGAAGAAGCAAAAAAAAAAAGGAGAAAGGAAAAGAAGAAAAGAAATAGAAACCCAACAATGAGCAGTTTCTCCATGGTGGTACCAGCAGGTAAAAAAAAAAGAGAATAACCCTGCCTGGCCACAGGACAAACGGCCACCAGGACAGCATCCTGTGGCCAAAGGGCTGGGCAGCCCTCGCCTGGCTTCTCTACAGCCCCTTGGGGAGACCTCAGCATCATCTCTGTCCACCCCACCCGTGGTTCTCCATGCAGATGCTGCAATGCATGGCACCCAGGCCACACGCACACTTATATCACACCCCTCTCACTGTTCCTACTAGCCCAGGCTAAAGCCTGCAGCCGCATCCCGGAGGTGGCACAGCCTTCTCTTCCATGGACTGTCCCAAATCCCAGTGCTCGCCGGTGCTGCAGCCAACTAAAAACACGAACAAACCCAGAAGGTATTTAAAAGTGTAAACTACAGAGAAAAAAAACAGGGACAAGAGAGATGCAGGAGTAGAAAGGACCTCTCAGTGACACCGCATAACTCCCTTCAGAAACAAGCTTTATTTCCCATGAAAGGGACACGCAGGCGTCACATACAGTAATGAAATCCCCTGTTATGGGACAATCTTTGACCGAGCCACCTTGTATTGCCATAAACGCTTCTCCTGCCCCTAGGTACCTATATTTACACCCATGGTCATATATACATCTCCCCAGGCAGCACGGCATGTTCGGCCGCCACACACGAGGGGATGTGCTTACCTGCTGCCTCCAGGCAGGAAACTCGGCTGCTAACAGCTTCTGGTCTCATTTATTGTGCCGCTTGCTATTTCCATAACATCAGAGGAAAGGCAGCAGAAGGGGGGAGCATCTTCTGGTCAAGAATAAAGTTTTTAGCGCTACAGGAAATATTAGCCTCCTATTTTGTCAGACACGGGCTGGTGGCATCCCACGTTAGCAGAACTGCTACAAAGAGCTGTGTTTCTATGCTCCGTAGGCTCCTCCGCCAACGGGGACGTGTGCACGTCTCTCTTCTTTGGTATGTCGACTTTTTAGAGAGAAATTCCTTCCTTCCCTTTATTTTATTAAAAACTCAGGCCTCTCATGCAGAATGGGGAAGGGGATTAGGATGTGGAAATAGCCAAGCCAGGAGAAATAGCTGCTTGACCAAAGAGGAACTGAACTTTTATTTGGGATTGTTAGTAACCTGGATTTATTATTATTATTTTCTACTTCTGCTACTTTTAACAACTTCTTAAACTTAAACGCTACTCTACAACTGGCCTCAGGAAAATACTCAGCAGAATTCATGGCAGCGCTAAGAAAGACCTCTCAGATTTCTAATGAATCCTTTGGGAAAACAAGGGAGAAAGAGATGTAACACTATTTAGAAGTTAAAATAAAATTCAGGCAGGATTTTGGGGGCAGGGAGTGATGTTACAGTGTATTGAAAGGACTGGGAAAGAACAAAACAAAACCTTTCAGGCTTTCTTTAGGTATTATACAGCTGCATAAAAACAAACCTTTTTTGAAAGGAAAGTCAGCTAAAAGCCTGAGAAAAGCCTGGGTTGCTCTCCACTGTGTTCAAGCCAGAGTTCAGTGTGGTGATGTTTTAGAGCCTCGGCTGCCTCTTGGATTGTTATTTATACTCCAGTTCCAGTCCCCATATACAAATCAGTTAATTCCCTGGAAGACTGCGCTTCTCAGGTTTAAAACTACTTGCGAACTCCTTAAAAGCAAAATAAAGCGTCTTTCTTCGCTGTCCCGCCAGGAACACTTTCCCATCCAGCTCTCCTGGCCTCTCCGTTCATCTTGTGGCCCCTGGCTGTGAATCTCTGCTCCAGCTTGGGAGGACTCACACATTTTCTCTCGCCCATCCCTACCCGCCCAGCTTTCCCTCTCTCCATCCTCTCCTCGCACCAGTGCTGTAGATGTCTCCTGCAGGGCTCCTCTTCTTCCGCACCCACCCAGCTCCTCCAAAACCCACCACCTCCTACTGGTGAGCCCAGCCTAGTCCTGTAACTCAGCTGCTTTGTGTCCACCCTTCCATCAATCTGTCCCAGCCTGCAAAGCAGCCCAAACCCCATTATTCATCTTTTATTTTCTTTAGTAGAAACCAGCATCTCGCAAACTGGGGTCCGAGGATCAGAGACGGTCCAGCTGTGGACGCCACCATGGTCTCCCCTCCCTCCTGCTGAGGCGGAAATGTCCTTCCGCATGGTTTGGGGACAATGGGATAGATAAGGGACAGAGGGATTAGTGTTATAGTGTTCAGATGAACACCCGATGTTCAACAGGGCAGCAACATCTTGCAGGGAGAGTGAGGACCTCTCAGTACACATGGCACCATTCTTTGGTGCGAGGAACATCATATAAGACTAAGCCCTACAAAACAACAAAAGTCCACGTTTGCAGGAGCCCTGAAATGGGCAAAAGGGCACGTTTGACAGAAGTCAGATTTCCAAGAGGAGAGAAGGTGGCATCACGATGCAAGCAAGGGAGACGTGCTGTGGGGCACGGCCACCCCCTGGGCAGCAGCTCCCCTCTGCAACAGGGGGTGTGGGGCATGGGCAAGGTGATGACGAGGACGAGGGGTGCACAAACACCTCCAGGTTTTAATCCTGCTTTTCTCGAGGCCTCAGTTGTGGTGTTTCTGTGCGGAGCTGCCCACGCGGCAGAGGAACACCTTCCCCATCCGTGGGCGCAGCGGGATGGAGCCGCAGGAGGGGTGCGAGACGCTTTGGAAACAAGCCTTTGGAAAAAGCCCCTGCTTCCTCTGCTCGGAGCTGGTTTCGGGGCTGTGCAGCGATGCCGCAGTGCCCTCTAGTGCTGCAGGGTGCGCCAGCCCTGTCCCCGTCCCCATCACCACCAAGCATCTCCGCTGGTGGCTCCCCAAACATCTCCGCTCCCCATCGCACGGCCAGCCTTGTCAGAGCGGCTTCACCCTCCGTCTGCCAAAATCTTGGCCTCCTGCGACCCTCAAGGCTGCAAGATAAGTCAAAGTCACGCTCGCCCTCTCCACTGACAGCCCCAAACCTGAACCCAGACGACCCTACCAGGACACAAAGGCACCCCAACTTCTCCTGTGCTGGCAGGAGCTTGCTGTAGGTCTGCCACTCTCCAAAAAACAGGGCAGCCTGGCCCCAACCCTGCCCAACTGACCAGTACTGGCTCCAGAAATTGTGTGTTTCATCAACAAAATTGAATCCCTGAGCCCGCCTATTTAGGGAGAAACCCCCGTGAGTTAGGAGCCAATATCACTCAGCCTGTGAACTGGGTGACAGCCAGAAAAATAAAAACCAGCCCAGAGAAGTGAGTCTACCTCATTTCTGAGAATTGGAAACCAGCTCTGAATCCTGATAATAATAATAGAAATGTCAAAATCCTTGGCCATTTCCCTGGTGTTTCATTTGTGCGGTGAATAAGACCATTAAATGGTACAGAAGGCCATTATCGTCTGAAAAACCCACTAGAAGACCTCCTCTTTTCAGCAGATCTGATAAAAAAAAAAATGGCTTTTATAGCCTGGCCTGGGGCTTAGAGCAATTGTGCTCTATTGCCAGAGGCGAGGCCCATCCCTTACCCTTACCAAGACCTCCAGAGCTTAATACCTGCACAAAAGATCAGCCCACCCTGGTCCAGGTGTCTCCTGTCTGGTTCCTCGGCCACTGGGGACCAGGCTGAAGGGGTTACGGGTGACCACGGTGGTGTGCTCTCAGCCCACTCCTTTTCCCAAGGAAACGGTCATTGTCAGTTGGTTAAATGAAACAAAGAAATGGGCCAGGGTAAGAGGATATCTTACTGGAAGTCACAGCAAAAAAGGCTTTTCTCAGCCATGGAGATCTGACTCTCAATACGTTGTGACCTATGCTCAACCCTGGCTCTCTGACAGGGACTTTCCACAGCGGTTTGAGCAGTTACAGTATTGGAAAGACCCTTGGGAGATGGGAAGCTGGCTTGTGAAACTAAAAACCTCCTCCGAAGGCTGTGCCATGCCTACACGCTGCTGACGGAGCTGGGCAGGGTCTCGGGGTGGTGGGGAGAAGTGGGGCTCCCAGGCAGCCAGCACGGCTTGCTCTAAGCGCTGGGTGGACACATGGAGGCCTTCAGTGTTACCCACAATGAGCACGGGGGGGTATGCAGCGCAGGGGAGATTAGGGACACACCATCTGCCTGGGTCCCAGCTCCGTGGGACACACTCAGCCTGTTTGTTCACCCACTTTTGCACGAACTCTTGCAGTTCCTAGGGTGGGCACGCATGGCACGGCTACCCAGTACGGTGGCAGCTCCCCGCAGAGCCTCCTGCACCCCCAATTCCTCCTCTAGCTCCAGTGGAAAAGCAGGCAAGCTTTCTGAAGCTGTAACCCCCAGAGCACAGTCCTGGGTTTGCTATCTCACAGTCTGGCTGGGCATCAGAGCATGCAATCCCTGCATATGCTGACAGATCTCCGAGACGCATTTGCTGGGCACATTTTGATCCTGAAAAGTGAGAGCATCACACTCTTCATCCTCCTGGCAGCTAGGACATCTCAGAGGTCTCCTACAGGAACTGCTGGCTAAGCAGCGTGAAGTGTGTTTGCCAGAGTGCAAGGGAGGGCCAAGGAATGAGAAGATGCTTAGCAAACTCAGACAGCCAGGAGACATCATCCAAAAATCCTGCTCTGAAAGAGGGATCTGGGCTGGCTAGTGACGTGGCTAAAATGAGAGCTGCCCAGGGACATGACTGAGTGGTCCTGGAAACCTCATGACGCAGTAGAAACAGGCAAGAGGGGGATGAGGAGGAGATAAAGACCCCAAAGCCACTGTATGGAGAAGGTAAATAACCCCACCCCACCAAAGAGACCTGTGCCCCTGCCACCACCAGCATGGGAAGGTCAGGATCTGCACTGCTCCGCCGTGAGCCTCACACCAGTGCCAGACACCAAGCTTCTCACCCCACACAGACAGTGGCAGCACTGGGACTGCTTGTCCGTGGTTCACCCTTCTCCCCCTTGACACCTGGGTTAGCCCGTTTCTCTTCAGGCATCTACCATGTCCAGATGTGTCCAGACGTGCTCCCAGACAGGGAAGGGACGTGGCTATCCTCAGAGAGGCATCATCTGACCTGCTACAGGCCTCTATGTAGAGATGCAGGGAATCACACTCAGACGTGTCCGCACCTTCCCTATGGCAGGAACCCCAAGCGACCAGCCCCAGTGACACTAAATTGTAAGATCTGGCCTGAAAGTACTTGTCAACGAGGAGAGAGTAGGCAGAGACATGTAGTAAGTGCCTAAATTCAGGTGGGATCCCAGCACAATCAGGAGTCTTGGTGCTGCTGAGCCTGGTTTGGACAACGTCAGGAATACAGTGGCGCTGTGAGGAACACAAGTTACTGAGTCTGCATTTTTCCTAAGGAGTTGCTTTGATGTTTCTCACCCAGCAAGGAAGCTGGAACTATAGCTACAAGCAGACTGTTATAATTCCAAGCACATGACAGAAAGGGTAAAAAAAATAAGCAAGCAAGTAGCAAGGAAGGAAGTAGAAAGAGATGAGCTGCAAGGCAATTAAGATGCCAAACGAAAAGACACCAGCGTTGCCTTCTAAGTTAATCTCATAGCACCAGTAAAGCCCAGTACCCCTTCCAGAAGTGCCACGTATTTTTTACCTCCGAAGCCACCAGACCAGGAGCAGCTAGCCAGTAAAGGCACGGCTGCACCATTCAGAGGAGGGCAGACCCAGCCCGGAGGCATGTGTCCAGCAAACCCACAGCCAAATGCTGCAAGATGCCAGTCCAGAAAGCACTTGGGATGCATCCCAAACTTCTCTGCTCGTGTCTGTCAGCATTCACATCCTTCTTGAGCATCCTTCTTGAGCTACAGCAGCCTCCCAGGGAAGAGATCTTGTAGGACATGGCCCCTTGGGTTGTTCTCCCAGTGGAGAGTGTGGCAAGGGCTCAGTCTGAAGGCTCTATATAGGATTGGGGTGACACGTCCAAGCCTGAAAGCCTTTCTCAGCTTTTGCCAGAGGGAGAAGAAGCAGAACTCGCTGTGTTAGCCCTCCCCATGACATCTTGCACGATGCAGAGCCAGTTACGTGGTCTCCTCTGCCCAGCCAGCCGACCGGCGAGGTGAGTAACGGCAAGGCTGGGGAGACCTGGCTCTGCATCTGAGCTGTGCCTCCCTGACACGGCAGACGAGCAACCCTCCCTGGAGGGCCATAAAGAAAACCACATCTTATGAATGGGGAATTCTTATCTTCAAATTTTCTTCCACAGCCACTTTTTGGCAGTGCTTACGTGAAGCAGTGCCCAAATCCAGCTACAGACTCCTATGAGTAAGGAGGGACGAGGAGGTTACAGCCAGGAGCTGAGCCAAAGCCATGACTTCACGTGCTCCTGGCCAGCGCAGGGGCAGAGCAAAAGGCATCGTGTGAACGAGGTGCTCCAAGTGCCCCTTGTGCCCCACCCGAGAGGCAGAAGAGGAGACCACCCCAGGCACGACGTGCTTTATAACCGCTTTCCAGCAGTGCCAGTGTTATCCCGAGCATTGTGCAAACACAAAGGGCGGCACAGGGCTGCTCCCACTGCGTTTCACGCCAATTCCTTCGCTTTTCGGAACCACCGCTGCAGAAGATTTCAAAACAACACCTATTTACCGGCAAAAACAAGCATCCCGGTTGAGCCTTGAAAAGATGGGGAAAGGAGGAAAGCTTAAAAACTGCGGAGCAGGGCGAGCCCAGCAGCGAGCAGGTTTTCCTGCCTGCACACTACCACGAGATGGCAGAGCGCACCGCGCCGCCTCGGCTGCCCGCAGCATCTCAGCAGCCAGTGCACGTCCTCCAGTTTCAAAACAAAAGGCTGGGGACAGGCATTTCAGAGCTGTGATTCCGTGATTTTTCTCACAGATAGCGATGAAGAGAGAGGCTTTGGAGAAGGGTGTTTTTTTTTTTTTCCCCCCACCTTTTAATCACCAGATAGGCACAGGCTTTCCTTGCAGTGTTTTGTCAAAATACTCCTCAGAGACTCCAGCAGCAAAACCCAAGTATGGACATCGATGTCCACACATCCAGAACATTCTGCCCCACCCATCAGTGGGGCACTGAAAATACGAGTACAGATACGGACCCATGCGCATTCTGGAAACTATTCCTAGTTTCGTGCCCTACGTGAACCATACCTTACCAAAGGAAACCGAGTTTCCAAAGCAGCCCATACGCAGGACTCACAACCCCTCCGCAGCTTGGTGCTCTTAACTCTGCGTTAGCTGCTGAAGCACATTTGGCAGTGCAAAGCCTTTCTCTGAGTGGCTCCACATCAAGGGGGAGACGGTGCTAAAAGGAAGTCCTAAGAGAGGAACCAGAAGCAATCAGAAGGTGGCTGCTGACAAGCAACCCATGAGATCTTCAAATACAGATGGAACAAGGGTTTATGCTTCTGCAGCCTGACACGTCTCTTTTCAGGATATGAGACAAACATAACCACAATGTGGGAAAGGCCCATGGAAGGCGAAGGATTTTCTTCCATAGGCTTCCACTAATATTCTTCCTCATGATCCCACGTACTGTATGCCAAAGAGCCATTTCAAACAAGAAACTGATAAAGAGCAGCACAATCACCACTGGCATTGCATGATCGCATTCAAATCCAGTTAACAATGACACGTCAGGATTAAGCCAGCTGTCAGTAAGCATTTCACTTGTCAACGCTGAACAAGATAAATCCTCACCAATAATGACATGGCTCCTAGTTCCCACATGCACTTATGACTGTACATGCCTAGGTAAGCGAGTCTCCAAAATAATGCTGTATTTTACTACTCTGCCCAGAGGCACAAAACACCAGATCAGGTGTTTCCTCCACGAGGTCTTCCAGCTTAGAGTCACCACACTTACGATTAAGATCTGCAAGAAACACAAGGCAGCTTTGAGACGTGATTGCAGCTGCTTGTATGAGACAGAAATAGATCCCCCTTCGTTACAGGTATATATTAGAATTAATTCACCGGAGTCAACGAACTCAATCTGTGTTACAACAGGATGAGATAACCAGGCCAGGAGGAGCTGGCTTATTTAACAGTTGTTGATTACGAAGGAGGTTAAACTAAGAATGCCAGCTCCTCACACACCAAAGGTAAGAGTTTCTTCCCCCAAACAGCCCACGCTCACAGCAGCCTGCTGGTGCAGAGCCCTTGGCCAGCAAGGGCTGCGCTCTGCACCGTGCTGCCCTGTGCCCACAGTCACTCACCATGCTGTGTCCTGCCCCCCTGCCTGCACAGACCACCCTGCCGTGCCGTGAAGGGAGAGCATCATCCCGAGGAGAAGCCACCATCCTGAGGTTCAGCACTTCCCAGTTTGGTTACCCTGTGTGACCTCCAGCAAATCCCTCACCCTCCCTGCGCACAACTTGTGCCCTTCCTCTGCCCTCCCGGGGGACGAGCTCATGAGTAAGAGTACTTTCCAGAACAGGGCCAGGGTTCACCAAGGAACATTTTAACCAAAAGCTGAAACACAGCACGTGATGCTGAACACGGCTGGTGGCCCCTCAAATCCAATCTCAGTACATCTGGAAACTCCCTTTGATTCTCCGTGTAAAGCATTTCCAATTATTCCCCAGGGAAAACAGCCTTATTTTGCAGAGTTACTGGGGTCTTTATCAGCTGGCCCTGATTATATTTTTTTCCCTGTGACCTAAAGTCCAGACAGACCGAGCACATATGAGAAAACAGCTGCAGGCAGTGCTTCTGCGTGCCAAAGTCAGCAGCATTTCTCCCTCTTTTCACTGGTTCACGCACTTATTGCCAGCTAGCTCACCCAAAAGAAATAGCGATGCAGACTGTCATGTGCCTTGCTGGATGAGCAAGGCTTCTCCTCACATGATGCGCGAGCAAGAATCCCGGCGAGCTCTCTGCTCAGCATGCAAAAGGGCAGCGCTGCCCCAGCACGGGAGGTGCCTCCGTCCTTCCCGCTGAAGGGAGAGAGGAGCTCAGAGGTGCCTTCAGCAGAAGCAAGCTGAACACCTCAGCTCCCTGGAGGACTGGGACACTGGAAAGTGAAAAATTAAGACACTGACAAATTAACCTATTCAACAGCACTGTTTACCTGAAGGCCTCACCCTGCCATTCCCCAGCACTTGAGCACCAAAGGTCATTTAACCAGAACTACTGAAAAGTGGCTGTGGAGACAGATCTGGAGAAGAAACAGGCTGGAGAAAACGGAGTAGTCATTGCATCACACACACGTGCATCCCATACGGGAAACATCTGGATCGACACACCGTCACTACTGGCGCCTTGGCAGCAATTTACTTTGGAGCTGTCAGGAGGCTTGGTGCTTTTCAGAATCTCCTTTCCTAAAATACGAGACCTGTGTGTACGTGTGTATATATACGTGTATATACACATGCATATGCATGCGTACACTTTCCTCAACGTCTCACCTCCCAACAGAGCCTGTGCAGTACCAGTGATGTTCAAAGCAAGTCTTTCTGAGACCAAGGCACAGTTCTCTGACTGCTCAGTCCAGGCAGCCTGCCCACCTCCCAGGGGTGGTTTTGTAAGGAGAGGTCGTGCAGGGAGCTGCCGCCTTCAGCCTCAGCACCTACCTGCCACACCGGGAGGACTTTCTCTATGTCGTTCAAGTTGATGCTGTCACCGTCCTCGTACTTCCCTTTTCCGATCCTGCGGCAGGAAGAAAACAAACAAAAGCATGAGAAACCTTGCTGGAACCTACGTTAGTGCTCTATTATGGCACATGGGGAAGATTAGTGCTTACTGCAAAGGACCCTCATAAAAACAAAGAGGCTCTCTGAAGCAAGTACGTTGTGTCTCCAAAACACTCCCACGTGGGCGCAAAGCCATTAATACCAAATGAAATGCTTTTCCCAGCCCTATCCCCTGCACTAGCGACTACCCATTTGCCACAGCATTAAAATGCTTTTGGTAATACCCGCAGTGCGAAAACCAAAAGCAGCCCTGAGCAGTAGTTTTAGACGATTCAATTCCCAGACCGAGCAAAACTAAACAGCCCACCGGGAAGAAAAAATGGGGACAGAAGAACGTAATGAAAAACGCTTCTTTTGAACCGCTGCTCGTTTGTCAGTCTCCACAGGAGCTCCCGTTCCCCTGCTGGGAAAGGTGGCGGCGAGTAAGCACAAACACAGATCTCAAACAGGAGAAAAGTGGTAAACAGCAATCAATATGAATGCAAACATACATTTCGAAACACAAAAAAATTAGGGTGAGAAGCCAAGTATTAACAGACCAAGTACATAGTTGACAGGGTAAGGATAATTAGCCAGCTTTGCTTGGATCAAGAAATGAAAAAAAAAATTGATCACATAAAGTCTGCTACTAGCTGAATGCAGAGAAAATGAAAACGATAAAGAAAAGGTCAGTACACATTGTTCACCTGCATTTACAAAGAATTTGGGTAATTTATTATGCACAAATGATGATGTATTTTGTGGTCAATTAGTGACAAGATATTGACCAACAACTCACAGTAGGCAGAAACTTTGAAAGCCGCAGGTGCAAGCATCCAGTGTCTTTAAGTCCAAGGACAACTAATATTGGTGGAATTACAGGAAATGTAAAACGGAAGACTGAAATGTGCTAAAACACCAAATCTGAAAAACAACAAGCTGAATGGAAACCTGCACAGCCCAGCGGGGCAGGCCGCAGACTTGCGAGGTTGTGGAGGAGTGATAGGAGACTAAACTGAAGGCAGTGGAGGACTGGCATTTAGCTAACGCCTTAATTGCTTTATGAAAAATCAGGTGTGCTCAACAGGTGACTTCCATCACAAATGAAACTGCTGTTGTACGTAGCAGGTGTCTCTGGCAGGACCACCTGGCAAGTGCCATGAACCACAGAGCCATTACATCTTATTTTACAGAGGGCCCCTCGTCCCACGGTTCAAAACTACCTGTAGGGGCAAACACGAGCTGTTGCCTACTGAGGCACTTAGAGACTTTGAAATTCCATGTTACTCATGTTGTTTTAAATATTCTGAAAATTGTAAATCGTAAATATTTACAGTGCAGAAAAAAGCATTATACGGTCATGTGAGTTTGCCTGTCATAAACTGGTATGGGAGCCTCCTGCAGGTGCTGAGCCTGGGCCGGGGTAGGATTGTGAGCCCGGACTGGTTCATACTTTGGCACAACCAATTTACCAACAGAGAAATTTTGCTGAAAGATTTCTATCCCTACGCCTAAAATGGCACTGAGAAGTCATTTGTAGCCTTCCCAACCCCATCTTTTCGACCCAATCTTATTTTTATCATCCTCTGTGGGCAAGAAATGACTAATCACTAGGAAAAAAAATCAGAAAAAGAAATTACTAGATAAAACATGGACATGGCACTTCCTCTATTCCTTCTTTACCTGAGATGTGCAGCGAGCTCCATCAGCAATGAGTTGAAGCCTTGTCATAACTTGGGATAACAGAACAGGTAACACTGCCTGTATCTGTGAACAGCACTGCCAGTGCATTAAGCATCAGGACCGAGTGACAAGGAGAGGGGAAACCAAGCTGAGAGTGTTTCACAAGTGGCAGAATCTGCAGAGAAACGATGGCCTCTGTCTCAGCAGCACCAGTGAATCTCTCGGTGTCCGTATGCACGTATATATAGCCTGACCAACACACAAAGAAGAATCCAGAAGAAATGTGAAAGCCCCAGGAAGCTGTAACCACCAAGATGAGCTGTTTAATGCTCTTGTAGTTACACGCCTAGCAGGTAGGGAATGAACATTTCGATCTAGATGGACCATGTTGATGCTCTGCTCTTCCCTCAAGTCTTGCTGGGGAGAAAAACAAAAGCCCTTTCACTCGGGATTATGATCAGGATCTTTCCCCCAGTATTCAGAGATGCTTAAATCTACGAGACATAGCTTAGATCCAATATGGTTTAAAAACTGAACTCTTTCAAGCAATGCAAAACACAGCAAACAGCTCTGCTCTAGCCCAGAACTGGTTGATAGAGGAGCCAAAGAGACTGATCGTGAAGTTCTCAGCCCCAATATATGGTGAACAAACACGTCTTTTCCAGGTCCTCCATGTGGGCTATGCCACCAAGCCAGCACTCCCACTGCAAAGGAGAGGTTACACATCTTGATGCAGAGCATCACATCACTTATCTTGGGATAAATATGCACACACACAGTACTCACCCTTCTCTGTCTATGTGAGGCAGCGGGTGTTTGGAGGTGTTTCGGAGCTTCCTGTGAAACTGCGTGAAATCTAGTTTTTCAGGCTGCAAATCCCACGTTGCACCGCTAGGAGAGGAAAACCAAGGAGAGAGAAAGAAAATGAGTGCCCTACTAATTAAAGACAACCTTGCTGAAGAGCGGATGGCTCACACAAGCCTGCAGATGAAGAACGCTGGTACTTTGGAGGCACCGCTCGCTGCTGCAGAGCATGCTGCCACAGGCCTCCGACCTTCGTACTGCTGCGTTACGCTAAACCCATAGTTTTGATGTAGACTTATGATGCATCATGACGCAGCATACACCTTGCTAGCTGCACTTGCTTTTTATAGCAAGGGGGTGTTGCAGCAGATGCCGGTCCAGTCCATGCAGTGCAGATGCTCTCTCTGCTCTAGGGGCCTGGAGCAAGTCCCAGGTGGGAACGCAACTCCCGCAGTGCTTCAGGCATGGCACACAAAGGCATACAACCAGACAGAAAGCGTGTTTCACTGCTCAAGCTGGGCAGCACACTTGCTTTCCCCACGCTGAAGCAGCAGCTCACAGCTGCCTCAGTCTCACCAGAGCTGCTCTGAGATGCCCACAAATAATCCTATCAGTACCTTTTTCAGATGTTTGGGCTGCAAACCTCTCCTAAGCAGACACGATGCTTTGAGTAGGTAGTTTGTGCTTAGCGCCACGGACTAAATGGTGAGGAGGAGCGACGTGAGGCCAGCGCCCAGCCTGGCACCCCCAGGACGGGCACACGCACAAACCCCCCTCTCAGAGCGCTTTCAGATCAGCTTACCTGAAGGAGTCGAAGGTGTTGGCAGCCCAGATGTCGGTGCCCAGCATGTCGAGGGAGCCCTCCTTGTTGCCATTCTAGGAAGGAGGGAGAGGCGGTTACTTGGCAGAAGGTGCCCAGCCCTGCCCAGCCTGTCCCGTGCCAGCCAGGAGGTGGCACAGCTCCGTGCCCAGCCTTGCCACCTCCACGCCAGCCCAACACAGCCCCCTCGCTCCCCACAAGAGCACGCTTTGAAGGCAGGGAGAGACACACGGTTTCGGCCTTTGGGACACAAAGCCGTGGATGACACAGAGCAGACAAGGCGTTGGTTGATGTTGGCCCCTTACTTCTATGCCCCCTCCACAGTCAGCGTCGGCACAAGACCTCCAAGACCCACCAAGACCCAGTGGGCAGGTTGGCATGCTGGCCACAAAGATGCTCAGCATCACAGGAATACAGGCTGCTTGAGCTGGGAAGGGACCTCTAAGGGCATCTGGTCCAACCAAGGTCAATAAGGGCCACCTAAAGCCAGTTAGTTGCCCATGGCCACATCCAGATGGCTCTAATATCTCCAGGGGTTGTCACCAACAAGCACAATGAAAGCCAACCATGAGCGATGCACGATGCAGAGCTGCCCAAGGACCCTCCAAGCACCTCTGGATTTCACCACGGTGGTGACTGCTTCTTCAAGGACTCACGGTGACACGACCTGGCCTTGCTCTGTCAAAGTCTCATGGTAAGACATAACCCTGTGCTGAAACTCCTGCCGGCAGCGAGGACTCCAGCTGCCTGTGTCCCCAAAACCTGGCGTTTCAGAGGGGAGGGCACACGGTGCATGCAGGCTGTAGGTGTTAGAGGCTGGGAGGAATTGCTAGGAAGCTGCTACACAAACCGTCAGAAAGCATGGTGCTGAGCTTGCAGGAACATTTTTTTATCCCCCCGAGAAGCAAAAGCCTTACAGTATAATCAGACGGGAATTATGAGAAGCCTCCAACAAACCACAAAGTGCCTTTAATTTTGCAGTGCAGCTGCTTTTTGCAAAAAGAGCAACTCGAAGGAACAGCATCCAAAGCAGAGACCCCAGACTGCTTCTCGTCCTTCACAGCCCCTTTACACACACCAGCCTCCACGTACCCTCCCCGCAAGAAGCGGGCTGCCCTTACTGAAGTATTCCAGCCCAAACGGTCCAGCTCTGGCTAAAGCAGTGCTGGAGAACGCGGCTCCCAAACGCTCCCCATCCTACGATTCCCAGGGGACACCACACAACTGGACTCTGCCAAAGCAATTCCAGGCTGCTTTCGGCCACAGCACAGGCACAAAAAGCAGGTTTGTCTCCTCATACCCATAACACCCTCATAACAAGGGCCCATCAGGTACTGAGAGCATCTTAAAAGCGGCCAGCCATCACAAGCACGAGTGATTATACACACTACCCTGCTGTCGTATTTCTGGTGGCTCTCCTCAAGGCTGCTGTTTCCAGTGGGCAAACTATATTTACCACGATCACACACATAAAATCATGATAAGCTGTCATGCAGACAACAATTATCATCAAAGATCAGTATGAAAAAATATTTCTTCTGCCCACATACAGCTTTCCTGAGGAACTGCTGTTTCCAAATATTAATAATAACCGAGCCACTGGAAAACCATAAAAATCTGAATGCTTCTCAGTGAAGTCCCAGACCCCAGTTTGCCATGAAGTAAGGTGCTGTTTCCCAGCAAGGACACACATTGTCAGTGCACGCCACAGGCAGATTACAGAGCCATTCCCAGCACAACAAACAATTTAGATGACAGATACTCAAACAGGCACATTGCTCCCTTTTTTTGTTGTCTCCTTTAAGTGGTGTATGGATTATGATTTTGACCTCCAGCGATCTGCAGGTCAACATGTCTGCACAGAAATAAACTACGAGTAAAGTATAAAACTCCCACAGACAATTATGGAAGCAGAGATTTTATTTTAAGCAAACGTAAGCAAAAACTCTCTCACCAGGGAGAGAAATTAATTCTCTAAATACTTAAAGGCATTGTCATGCAGCATAATGAAAACAGAGACGTCCACATCTTTATAGCATCTTTAGTCTTTATTCCTTCTTTGGTCTTTACCCAAAGAAGAAATACCTCTTCCTGCAGACAGATTCATTTCTCCTCCCATTTCTGCAGACATTGGATATTTTAAGTACCCGTTAATGAATGACCTACCATAGGATGTCCTAGGAGTTCACTATTGTGGCTCAGGGAAAAAGTGCGAGAGAGTGTGTAACCAGTTGCAATGAGGATGAGATAAATCAGCCACAACAACTTTAAACAGCCAAAAGCTAGGATAACACGGGGACGGGTTCCTAATGCAACAGGCTGTGTCATAAAGCTGTTGCCAAAATTCATCTCAGCGCCCCTTCTTGAGCCCTGAGACAAAGCAGTTAGCAATGAGCCTCCGGAGCTCTGCCTCAAACCTGTCTGGACGTGGCTGGGCCAGCCCCGATTCCCAGCAGCTGGTGGGAACGCTCCCTGCGAAGTGGTGCAGGAGGTCAGATGGGTGCAAGCTTTCGGGCAGTGGCTGGATGCTCCCACCCCAACCGGGCTGCAGCTCCCGGCCCTGCCACACCACGTCCCCATCACCTCTGGGAGATGCTCCAGGTGTCGGCCTGACTCCACAGGGACGGCGCCGGGGCCGAACGATAACGCAATTTGCCATTAAGTCGTGAAGTCACCGCGGCCGTTTCGAGACAAACGCCCTTGCCACCCACGATGACCGCCTTTATCCCGAAGGAACAAAGCCCAGGCGAGCTGCCGAGGGAGTGGGCAGCGCCTCAGGCAGGCAGCGCATTTGCTAGCCAGCTCCCAACCTGGCGCTGGGACTCTACAGTCAGGCTTTAAAAAGGCCAATTCTCAAGTCCAGGGGAATAAAATAAAAAAAAAAGTATTTAAGAAAAGAAGTTACTTGCTGTCAGTTCCCCCAGGACTGCAATTATAACAGTGAGCAGTTTTAACTTGAAGCTCCCCGTGACCCAACCCTCAGCTTTAGATAATAATTTTCACTGCGAAGGGGTCAGGACTGCTAAAAATTAATTAAGCCACTAGGAATGACGACTGGGAGAGACGGTGGTGAGGACATCACAAGTGCTCAGAGGCATCCCAGCTTCGGTAAGGCAGCTCCTACCCCCAGGATGGTTTAAACACGTTTTCATAGCCTGTGTCCTGCAGACCCGTGAGCACGCCCAGGTGCCTAAAACCTGCACCCCTCACCTCCCAGCCCCTGGGAGTGCACACACAAGCAGGGACGGAGCATGCCACCAGCCCCGTGGACTCCGACTGTTCATTTATGCATGCAACTTCAGCAAATTCCCCGCAAAGTCGGCACTGAAATGCGTGCGGCAGCCTTTCAAAAGCCAGCTCAGTGTAACACCGGTTTCTCTCGCCACTCCTCATTACCACTCTCCAGCAAACCACGACAAACACAGAACCATGCTCATCACCCCACGATTGCAACAGCAACTCCTCACCATGCTTTGCATTGATGTGGAACAGCACCAAGCGGTCGGCTGAGTCTCAGTGCTGTCTGTGGTATGTATTCAGGGATTACCCCGTGTCATGCTACTTTTAAGAAGGATTTTGAAGTTGTACAGATTCCCCCATGTTTCCTCCTTTTCAGCTGCCTACAACCCGTGAATGCATTTGGTAAAAAACAGAGAAGAGCCCATAGATACTGAGCTGTCTGAAAAGGCTCTGCTTGAAGGCTTTTTGTTGAAAAGCACCAGCTTATCAAAACTGAGAAAAACACAGACCTTTTAAGCAAGTCAACGCTACCCTTGGTCAAAGACACAGGGGTATGTCGAGCCTCATTCCCCCCACAAAGGTCCATGGTTTTCCAGCAACAACCCACTTCTGCAGGTCAGGGAGGCTGTGCCTTCCTCCGTCCCAGCCCCGATCTCCGCAGCACCACTCACGATTTCAGACTGCTTTCTCAAGCTCTCCAGGATGCTTGAGATGGATGGATGGACCAGGAACACTAGCCCAAACCTCCCAAGCCTGTCCTCCACTTCTGGTACAACCAGTGTTTGTGTGTGCAGAAGTAGGTCCCTGCTTGGATTTCAAGCAGGGAATGGCCCCAAAAACCAAATCAAAAAGCAAATTCCCCACGGATTTTGCATGGCAGGAAGGTAACTCCCCTTC
The DNA here is from genome assembly GCF_013377495.2 of Cygnus atratus. NCBI lineage: Eukaryota > Metazoa > Chordata > Aves > Anseriformes > Anatidae > Cygnus > Cygnus atratus. The sequence goes on from NC_066396.1 coordinate 2,792,835, forward strand.
TAGCCCTGCTGACGGCTCTCACGGAAAGCAGCTGGACTCAAGGTCATCATTTGTCACTGCCCACGTGGTATTCAGCCATATACCAACTTCTAAAGAAGACTCACCAAAAAAAATAATTACAGGCATCTCTTCATTTCCCCGAATAAAAGCACTCCAAGATTTCAAGTGAAAAAAGCACGATTCCTCTGCACTACGCCAGCTGGCTCGAGACCCCTTTCCCAACAGCAAGGCTCTCACCACGCTTGGACATCCCTGGGGGCTGAAGGACAGGCAGCTACATCCCTCAGCAGCCAGGCTGTGCACGAAGCAGGTCGGTCTGGCAGGCACACTGCCCCACGGCCGGGCACTCGCACCCTACATGTAGGCACACACACAAGCCAGGCCATCGGCAGGACGCCGGCGACGAACGGCAAGCACAGGACGCAGTTGGCTCTCACCGTGGCCACCAGGAGTACCTTGGTCGGTTGCCTGAACTGGCTGCTTCTGCCGCGGCTGCCAGACCTGGATCCAGACCCACATCTGGAGCCCGACCCCGGCCGGGATCCTGCGCTCCCACCGCTGCTGTGATCCCACTCTTCCTGGAAACAACAAACAGCCGGCTTTAGTTTAGGGCAACGCTGTCGTGCACCCACAAAAACCACCGAGCTGGCAGAGCTCGAGCCCCCAGGCCACGTGGAGAACCGTGCCCATGCCTAATGGCCCTGTTTGGGGGTTTCTTTGAGCCCTTTAATAGGACTGGATGAAATTTGCTCATACTTACACCTTGCAAAGAGATGGCATTGTGGGAGGCTGAAATAGTGATAAGATTTGGCTCTAGTGCCCTAGTTAACTAGAGTACGCATGGGCAAAAATAATACTTACCTCCTATAGCTTCATGATGATTAGTTATGCATATTCAGCAACGCTACATCCTCTAAAACTGCTTATATATCCTTAAACCCCTCAAAACCCAAATCAACTCCTCAATTTGCAGCCTTTCAGTACTTAGAGGGTTCCTATAAAAAGGATGGAGAGGGACTCTTTACTGGGGGGAATGGTTTTAAACTGAAAGAGGGGAGATTTAGATTGGATGTTAGGAAGAAATTCTTCACTCAGAGGGTGGCGAGGCACTGGCCCAGGCTGCCCAGAGAGGCTGTGGGTGCCCCATCCCTGGAGGTGTTCAAGGCCAGGCTGGATGGGGCCTTGGCCAACCTGATCTAGGGGGAGGTGTCCCTGCCTATGGCAGGGGGTTGGAACTAGATGGTCTTTGAGGTCCCTTCCAACCCAAGCCATTCTATGACTCTATGATTTTTTCCCTCTGCTCAGCCCGCGGCTGGAGTCCAGCTATCCATACACCGGAAAATACTTGGCGCTCACCAGCCTGATGTTACCTGAAAATACTTAACCAAGTAACTCTTTTTGCCAGTTAAGGGCTTGTCACATTAAGGGCCTCACGTTCTCCTTTCCTCTCATCACGCTTGCCCTGCTGTCAAAACACGGGCAGGTTTCTTGTTCAGTCAGCAACCCCCGGGGCAAACTGAGTCACCCCAAAACCGGAATGACTGACCCAGCCAGCCAGGCTTCCCCAAACAACACAGAGGTGCTTGGAGAGAAAGGGCTTTTTGTGTCAGGGTAATTGCTCCTACAGCCGTCCTCGGAGGCTTGCAAAAGACTTTTGAAGTGACCTGCGATGATTAAAACACCCGAAATCACAGAGCAAGCAACATTCGAGCTTCTGGCTTTGAAAATGTGGGAAGTGAGAGGGGCAGTCTGTGTTCCTGGTGTGAGAGCTGGCGTTTGGTTCTCAGACACACGCTGGGGTTACATGAGTGCTGGCACTGCCACCACTACGGCAAGGACAGGGGCGCCCTGGCCTTCAGGAGGCAGCAGGACCCACTGCAGTGTAGGACATGAGTTTCTCTTTGTAAGTCTGGGTCGCTGATTCCGGAGGATTGACCCAAGGTGAGGGACGGGAGGCAAAATGCACCCCGTTTCTGCACTGCCCCACTGCACCTTCTCCAGCCTCAAACACAGCAAGTCCCCAGCAAGCTCAAACATCTTCTGGTTGCTGCAGCCTACGAGCAGTACCAACTCTGAAAGACGGGGAGGTCAGCTCATTTTCAGGCTGCATATAGATGAAAATTGAGGAATTGTGGTTATTCCCACAAAACGTTGCCCTAACGGCAGAAAGCACCTTTCCGCCCCACCACAATTTGGCAATCCAAATATCCCGACGGCTGAGAAACACCGAGTGACATGAATCTAAGGGAGTTGTTAAATTGGCATGGAGGTGGAAAAAAAAATAATAAAAATCAGCGTGAACTGAGAGACACGGGGAGGTGGCCACTTTGGGAAGCCCTGGGAATGAGCAAGCCTTGCAGGCATCCTGGGAAGTGAGAATAATTCGAATTTGACACAGGAAAAATACAAGCACCGACTGAAAAGGCGGCTGGGAGAGATGACTCTTCACCACCCAGCAGTTCAAAGGCTTAGCTACCAGTTTACTGTATCCTACATACTGAGCATCTTGCTCATCTACATCTGAAAAATGTCTGTGCCAAATGCTGCCATGGGAGCGAGCCAGCATATGCACCCTTCGCTTTAAAGGAAATGTTGAAAATAAGCACTGCCATTTGGTTGTATTTACCCAACTTTTGGTCATGGTTGCCTGCAGACAACCTGAAGCTAGGCAAATGCCAGAAATGTGGCCGGCCCCAATAAAACCCCAGTGAGAAACAGGGAGATTGGTGCTATTGTGCACCGACGTCTGAAGGCACCAGACAAACCAGCAGAAACGTAATGAAGCATTTGGGTAAAACCATGGATATTGCTCTTACTGAACGTGTTTGTCTCCTGGCTCTAACCCATGGCCTGGGGCCCTTCCCTGTTCACAATTCCCCACTTTCTGTGCTTTCTGCCCTCCTTTATCCGTCCCTCTTAATATTTACATTTAAAAATAAACTAATTTAAAATAAAATCTGCAACCCCTGGGAAATTTCAAGAACTTTTGTTGAAGACAGTCTGATCGAGTGCAGCCTAAATACATCATGCTCAAACTCACCGGCACAGCCAAGATCAGGATTTTACCTGACTTTCTGACTAATTGCCCAAGCTGAACAGCTCTCTGCTGCTACCAAAGCAAAAGCTCCTCCACCAGCACCTCTCCTGGGCATTTCCAGCAGCTTTGTGTTCTCCAATAAAGTCTTGTGCTCTCTGCAGTCCTCTCTGCAGACCTTTCTGTGCGAGCAGCGAAGCTCGCACCGAGCCTCACAGGTGATGCTGGAGGAGCATGCAGGTAAATCTTCCCTTAAAAACCAACCATGCAGCAGCAAAAACCCTCCACCAGCATCGCCAGGCACAGCAAAACCCTCCTGCTGCGTGGCGAGACACCGCGGTGTCACCCTCCAGCCAGCAGCACGGCCACCGACCTGTGTCCCATGCATTTTTGTTAAACTAACACAGCAAGGTGCACGAATAAATTTGCCTGATAAAAACCTCAAGAAATGGCTGTAACGGCACAGAACTCCCTCCCTTGTCTTCGCCTCCTGACAATCCAATTCTCCCAAATCCAGCCCCATTGCTCCTTGCTACGCATCCCCAGAAGACCAAGACTCTCCTCGTCTCTTCCCACACCCCAGAGGCCCCTGAGCTCTTGCTCCCAGCTCTTACCCGGACCCCAGCTACCTTTCTAGGTCCACACTCACCGCCAGGAGAGGGGACCTCTGCACCAAGCTCTGGGGCCTGGAGGCAAACATCGCCCCTCCAGAGCGCGATTCCCAGCGGCTGCTCTCGTCCATGCAAATCCCTCTGGCCAAGCTCTGCACCCCCTTGGGAACAGTGAGGCTTCCGCACATCAGCGCTGCCAGACACCCTCCTTCGGAAACTAGCTGTCAAATCTAACATTTACATTTTAATTAGCAATAATCATATGTTTCACTTACACTGCAATTTTCACCTTTGCAGCTCTTTGAGGTATGAACTAATTAATCCCGATCCCTCTGCCAGCTCAAGACTTATATCTTTCTCGTGCTTCAGTGCGAGTTTGAAAATCTCATTTGCAGAAAAAAAAAAAAAAAAAAGGATAGCTTTCCCTGATGAGCAGGCAATAAATGGAAATGCAGAAACCGCCCACGTGGAGATAAGGACGGGCAAAGTTCACTCTGCTGGCAATGCCACGAGCTGTAAGTGGCCTGAAGACAACGGTGCATTCCTGGAGGGATTCCTGGTCCAATTTACACAAAACCCCCCAAATTCGATGCACAACACTCTCAGGCTCAGGTAGGCCAGAGGAAAGGGACTTTTTGTGACACAAGAGCCTCAAGTTCCAGGTCTGAGATGCCACCCAGCAGTTGCGTTAGAGCAACATCTTCCAGTTGGGCAGAATTTTGTCACCAGACTCCAAGTGTTTCAGGCAACATCTCCCTGCTCTTCTAGACCTGTTCTGGAACATCCGTTCCAATTTTTCTACAGGAAAAAGAAATATTTATAATAGAAATAATGGTTTTAATAATTTTGAACACAACTTTTAAGAAAAAAGCTATAAAATATACTGCAAATCTTTTAGTTGGAACAAATTTCCAGCTTCTTTATTCTCAGTGTATTGCATAAAGTTCTAGAACAAATAACAAACAAAAAAGAACAGAAATTTCACCCTTATGAAAATACCATGCAGAAAAAACAACCACATACAAAAGAACACGTAGATATACCAACAGAGATTAGGAAACAATTCAGCTTCCAAGGAATTTGCGTCTTGAGGTGGAGTGTCTCTTGACTGCTTGATGTCTGATAAGGGGGTGCTGGGGGTACCGGCCACAGAGCCACACTCCTGCCCCCTGCTATGCAAGTCCTCTGCAGAACACCTGAGCTGGGAGAACCAAAGACCTAAACAGAGACCTCAGCACAGGCACTTCGGGAGCTCGACCCCCCAAATCCAGGCTCCTAAGCACACTGCAGCTGCCCCCAAGAAGCCTTATGCTGGTGAAAAAAGAGTGTCCTCTGCTCCATCAGGGTGCCTGCAACCAACAGAGCTTCGAGGAGGAGCTGAGCCACGGGGCTGAGGTGAGGGACATAGCAGCACCTGTGTTTTGGAGCTCTACCAGTTTCTGGCGGAGCATTTTGAGATGCTGCAAGGATGGGTGAAGAACAGCAGAGAACAACCCCCTGCAGGGACTGGTGCCCAGACCTCCGACCACCTCTGTGCCCGCAGGTACCCAGGGATGGGAAGTGTCACATCACGCACTCAACCTCAAACATCTGTTTTTTGAAGCAGGTTAAAGCTGGTGAATAATTGAAACAAAAATCCATCAGAAAAAACAGCCCCAGATCTGGGCAGCCTCCAACAGAGATGCTGATGGGTGCCTGCAGCAGGGTCACTTGTGCCAGCACAAGAAAGTGTCCAAGCATCAGAAAATAGCATTTTGCTCTGCAAGTCTCTAGCATATGATGATGAGCCATGGGGCCAGATCCAGCCAGCGCTCAGTACTGCAGCTTCGGTACTGTGTGCTTCTCCATCAGCCACTCTGGCTCTGTCCTCTCATCCCCCAGGTATGTGTCCACCTTCCCTGGTCCTCCCCAGCTATGGTACCTGCTCACTGCTTTGGTGAGGGCACAGCAAGACACTTGGCACAACTCTGGACAACATCACGAGATGTGTTAGCCAAAGATGTGTTAGATGGCTTGTTCACCTGCATGGATGAAAAGGAGATGGAGCACTGGAAGCACTCAGGATGGCATCAAGCACTTTGTGCAGGCCACAGAAACCCATCAGCAAGCCCTGAGCCTCACAGGAAACAGCTCCCACCATCCCTTCCCCGTGCAGAGGGCACAGACCTGCACAGCACAAGCACCGGGGGAAAGCTGGCTGTCCTCTCCTCCCGCTCTGCCCATTCGGCACAAACGGTGGCTCAAGGTAATGAGACGTCCTCCAACCCAAGCCACCGATGACACCAGACCTTGACAATGCCTTCCTCCATGCTCTGTAAGCAGCACCAGTTCTTCTAAAGCTGGCAGCAAAGGCGAGAAGCATTTCACTCACAGCCCTTCCGACGCCCAAGGTGGGCACCGAGGAGCAGCCCTAAAGCTACGTGCATCCCACAGACTCCCCTGCTCCTAAATCCTTCCAGTCTGAGACGGCAGCCTAACCGCACGAGTTGCTTCAGAACTTCTCTACATAATTCTACGTTCAGAAGGGCAGAAGATTAGCACTGAGGTGGAAATCCCGTTTCATTTACCACCAGCCAAGGACAGCACGGTGTAGGCAAACACAGACACAGCCCCTTAGTCCCCTCCTGGTGTGAGCTGTGCTCATTGCAGCCCGCTCTGCAATTAACCCCATTTTGCAGAGCACATCTAGCCCGGCCCCAGCCTGCAGGGGGATGCTGATGTCCTGAACTGAACAGCCCCGTGGGCCAGATGCTGAACCTTGGGGGTTTCTGGCTTACTCTCCTCCCTTCCTTCTCCACACACCACTGATGCACTGCCATGACACAGATGCTCTGGACAATGAATATCACCCTTAAAGCAGCCATTGAACTTGTACAGCTGAAAAGCGGAACCAATCTGCCAGGAGAAACACCACAAAATATAGGAAGTGACAGAGCAAAGGTCCATCTAGCCTTGCATCTTGTGTCCACCAGCAGTCAGCTGCAGATGGGAATGCAAAGCGCACGGACCCAAAGGTCACGGTGACCTCTGCCTCCCATACATTCTCGGTATATTCATGTCCCAGATGAACATGGATGTTGAAAAACCTGGAGAGCACGGAGAGCATAAATCAAACAATACACGGCTGTTCCTTTTTAGAGGGCGCTGCTGACTCACAAGGCGGATCCCAAACACGAGTCCCAGAGAAAGCTACACCTGTACATCAGCTAAACGATTTAATTCCTTTCCCAGCAGCCCTCCTCTCGGACCAGAACCGAGCAGGGCTGTGCTCACTGTACGGAGGGAGTGTCACAGCAGTCACAGACAGAAAGCCATTACGAGACGGGTTTTCTCAGGGCTGCTCTTTGATCATGCGCCGGTCACCTCACTTGGAGATTTAATTTATTTTTCTGCGAGGCAGGGCTACAACAACCTGTTTTTCACTGGCACAGCCCCAAAGTCACTCCCTGCCTTTCGCTTTCTCTTTCTCTGTTGGAAGTGAGACAAAGACAACTGCTGTGTCTGTCCGCAGCCGCCCGTCCCAGCAGCTCCTCAGTAGGGCAGCCACAACCAAATCCAGTGGGAAAGCCAAGTCAAAGGCCAAAAACACACCAGAAAATCAAATGTTGGTCCTCACTCTACCTGAGGATGACCGGCATGGAATAGCTAGCCACAATACTAGTCTCCTACCTGCCAAAACTAGGTGACAACATGCACATTTTACTGCCTGTAATACGCAGCATTTGGCACCCTAACAGCCTTTCTAGCTGTGACTTCATGTGGTTGGAAGCCAAGTGCTCATCACCGGAGGGGGCTTTGAGGTTCAGGTGAGCCACACAGAGTGACCTACGGGTTTTAAGGGGATCTCCTCCGATCCCACCCCAGCACAGCAGTCAGACACCTCCCTGTGTGCAGGCAGGTGAGATGTCCTCTCCCTCCAGCCTGAGCTCACACAGCATGAGGCCCGTCCCGGGAGGCCACCAGCACAGCACTCAGCAGCTAAGTCACGGAGACGAGGTCTCACGGGAGATTAGCTTTGCTCTGGTGGAGGTGTGGGAACTTCTCAAGCTTTTATTATTAGCAAGGCTTGGGTGCAGATACCTGCTGCCAACAACACGGGCTTCTGCTCGGTGACGACGGGGGACAGGCACCGCGGGGAGGGACGGGCCTTGCCAGGAAGGGGTTTCGGCCTTCCCTCTCCCTCTGCCCGGAGAAGCAGGATAAACCCTCATAAGCTCTGGTTTTTATTAGTGCCCTTTCCGTGAGAGGAGCATGGGATGGAGCTGCTGCCAGGCCTTTCATGTCCGACAGCCCCGCTGGATCCCTCAACGCATACCATACCGGCAGCCTCTCGCTTGATGAATTGCTCTCAGAAATGTATCAATGTTTCCTACTTGCCCCACAACGGGAATGCAAATAGAGTATTTATATAAAATCTTCCCACTAGGTCTTTTTAGGAAAAAAAAAAAATCCCAAACATGAAAAGATTTGAAATGCTTCCATTATCTAAGCCTCCCTCGCTTATAGGGGCAACGCGGAGCGCAGGCAGGATCCAATGCACACCAAAGGAGTGGTTCTCACCCCACAGGCTGAAGGACCTCTGGGGGGATCCCCAGCCCCCAGATGCAGCAGGGCTTAGTGTTCACAGCAGGGAACGAGGAGAATTAGGGATGAGCACAATGAAATTATGAGACTGGGCTTTTCTCAGCATGCCAAGAGTTCCCAAAACGTATGCCACGAGGTCCTGCGTGAGCACAAGTTCCACGGTGTGATCCTTTCCTCCTCACAGACTGCCCAGAGAACAAAAAGGACGTGAATTAACGGTTTCAGGGGAAATTTTCACCATTTCTAAGCAACTGCAGGGTGCTGGCCTAGGGGCACTGACCCTGATAGTCTCACAGCTGCTAATAGCAGCTGCCTCAGCGAGGAGTGTGAGAACAGGACACGTGTGGGGTGGTCTTTCCCAGAGATATCAGAGAACCTCAGGGGAAAAAAAAATTAGGAATATCCTGGACTGCAGGTTGCATTAGGACACCTTATTATTACCCTTAAACAGGCACATTGCCCACAGAGTGCTCTCAGCCCCTTGTGAACCCACTTGTACAACATCCTATGGATGCTTATACACACACACAATAAATATGTACAAATGTTTATATAAATACACAGCACACCCATACACTGTTGCGGGAGGGAGGGATCTCCCTTTCATTTGCCTTAACATCGCTAGATACTAGAGACAGCAGCTTCAAAGGCACCAGGTACTTAGGATGCTGAGGGGGATTCCAGTCATCGGCTCCCCTTTAACGTTTGGGAAGCCAATTACTTTTGAAAATATGGCCCTGGATACTCCGCCTTAGCTGAAAGGGAACAAGCTGCTGAATACATTTTCAGGACTAACCTGGATTTCTAAACAAATGCCCTTTCCAATCACCAGGGTAGAACAGCGCGAGGTACGTCGCGGTCACCGACACATAACACACATTTTCCACAGTAGCTGAAGCCTACAGGAATCTCACATCCAAGTATTTTTCAACTAAAACTGGAGCCTATTGCACAACATGCAATACAAAAATCCCAGCTGGAAATAAAATATGAAAATCGAGAATTCTATTTTCCAAGAAAAACTCTCAAAATCCATAAAAAATAGCCCTGAAAAAAAGTTAACAACATCCCTCGGGAAATAATTAGCAAGCTTTTTTCCCTGGCAGGTTGGAAGAGTGAGTGATAATTTACATGCTAGACAAACATCTTATTAAGGTGTTTTTTTTTTCTCTCCAACGTTTAAAGCTACCAGTGAAAAATCCAGAGCCAGAAAGAGTAATAAACTGAACTGAATTCTCACCAGCAGTGTTTCGCTTGCATATCACTAACAGAAAGAGAAATATTGCCTGGACAGAAGAACAATAGCTTGCAGCTCCTCTTTGGTGCCAAGGAAAATTTGTTACTCGCTGTTAAAGGAAGCCCATCATGGAGAGAGATAATTATTAGCTCTGCTGCAGGCTGGGAGAGAGCCCAAACACCGGGAAAACAGATCAGGAAGCACAGCTTGGGCATATGCGGATGTTATTTGTATATACAAAACAAGCTCTGCATCAGAGTGGATCAAAAGGGTTTAATGCCCAGGAAAAAAAAATAAAAATAAAAACGGAGAGAACAAAAGGGAGCAAGGCAGAGTGCAGATGAAGGATGCCCCACTCATGCCGGCAGAGCGATGCAGTGCACGGGGAGCCCCACCGGCTCTTGATGCCATTCTCTGACGTTCCTCACGGGGGAAAAACCCAGCCCTGCCAACATCCCCGGTGGCCCCAGGAGGCTTGGAGGCGGCGGCGAGCCTCCCACCTGAATCCCAAGCAGCCAGCCATGGTGCCACGCGGCGGTGATAGCAGGGAGGGAGCCTCGCCGAGGCTCTGCTGCGGCGCGTTTCGGCAATCAAAGCTGCAAGAAGTCGAATCCCCCATCACGTCTGCCAGCTTCAGAGGCTCGGCTGAAGCGGCGTCTGCGTACAGCATGCACCTTCCCGTGCAGTGAGGTCTTCCTGTCTTGTCTTTGGTACGTGCAGATGTTTGTAGGCAGTAGGATGGCAAGCAGGGCAAGAGCACCGAAGTCTCTCCAAAATGAGATTTCAGATGGGATGAGCTACCTTGCCCTTCCCTTCCTCCTGCCTGCCAGCTCTCCCTGCCCTCTCTCTGCTCTCCCCTTCCTCACCCTCAACGGAAAGGGATTTGTTAGCTTTGTCCCAGTCCCTTGGTGCTTCCCCTGCTGTGGGAGAGGGAACCCAAGAGCCCCAAGGCCAGAGCCCCGTCCTGCAACTGATGCTGCTGGAGGATCACCCCTAAAATATAAGGATATATTTAGGAGCTGAGAAGGTTGGCCTTATCTCACAGGGTTTTGCACTCCTTGCTTGTTTCGTGCCATGATGTAGATTAAATTCCTGGTTGATACACTTCACTGAGGTACATATGATCGCCAAAACCAACTTACACCCAGCTTCCACTAGGGCTACCAATGCCAACGCAACGCGGGTTCTCAGGATTTGGGGGTTTGCTCCTTTTCCCACCTCACCCTCCCAGCGACGTGACCCCCTTCCCTGCACCACCACCCCTGTGTGCAGTGAACGTCCCAGCAGACACATAACCAAGAAACAGAGCTCCACAACACTCCCTTATCTCAGCAACATCTCTGCTTCCAGCTCAGCCTTCCTGCTCTACGCAGCTCCTGCATACCGGTGTGATGAGGAGCTCTTCAGAAACAGATGGCACATCCCACTTTCTTTTCTTTATTACCAGAGAAACACGTTTTTGGATGGAGCATCCATCAGCACACTGGGAGGCTGCTCATCTCCCATGGCTTCTGTAGGTGTGGGCTTTTGGAAGCAGACCCGAGGGATGAAGTCTCTCACTGCACACCTACATCCACCTGCAGCTCCTGAAGGGCAAGAAGCCGAGTGCTCCCCTGGGATGTGTCGGGGAGAAGCCCGCTCCCTGTGCCCCAGGCAGTGCTCCTGGCTGGGAGATGGGTCAGCAGCTCGACACACGCTCCTCTGGTCCCCAGCACCCGAAACCTGGAGCAGCCTTCTACCAGAGCTTGCGGGGGCATTGATAAACAGAGGCTGGGTGGCACACAACCACACACACACACACACAGGGGTGCACGAAAGCCAAAGGATGAACGTGCAGCCACGTCCCAGCCACAGCATCCCAAAATGCTGCTCCTGAAGCGTGCGAAAGCAGACTCTCCATGCTTGGTTTCCACCAAGCCCACTGTCCTCTAAGCCCTCCAAGAGGAGGAACCACCACAACGCTGAACTGGCAGCACGGGCAGGCTCAGTGCCCCCCGGGGAGACACAGTAGAAGAAGAGAGGCAATGCCTGGGGAGGAAGAGCTAAACACAGCCCTACCTGATTGTGTTCGTGAGACGACGAGCCCTTCCCTCTGGATGGGGAACAGCTGCCATCAAGCTGCTCACTACAATCCGCCGTCCACTGTAAAAGGGATAGAAAGGCATTGTGTAAAATAATAGCCGGGCAGGGGAAACTGCTGTGTCGGCCCACAGCACGCAGCAAACACCGTCCGGGCCAAGGGCATCACCGCTCGCCTGCGGGTAAGCGTGTTTTCAGGAGGGACTGTTGGCAAAAGGCAGCGTGACTCGTGCCCCTGGCTCTGCCGGGACACGGCGCAGCCCCAGCCTTCCCTCCGCGGCACCATCTCTTTTTCCAGAGAAACAGGGCTCCCTTTCACAGCGAGGGATGATCTCAAAAGCTTTGGCTGGGAAACGCTGCACCCGCGGATGGCAAACGGAGGAAAGATTCATGAACAATTGCAGGAAACTCCCGGAGAAGCTGTCACCACCGAAAGCTGTGAGAGCCATCCCCGCACACCAGCCGCGGTGCCGCGGGCAGCCGAAGGGCGCTCTGCAAGAAAAACACCCCCTGCTTTTCCCCGCAGGCTCCAAACCCGGTGGCCTGGGGCCAGCACAGCCTGCCCACCTCGGCTGCACCTTTACAGAGGATGAGGGGGATCAAAAAAGGCGATGCTTTTATTTTTAAATGAGACGGAAAACAGTGCTGCAGGTTCAGCCAAAACATTGCGCCACAGCTGCAGCAATGCATCAGAACGTTTCAATTTGGGGCCATTTGACACCCACTCCACAAGGAAAAAGACACCTAAAATCATTTTGATTTCCCTGCCACAGCTTAGACCAAACCTTTTTGACCATTCCCATTTCTGAGGTCTTTCATCCTGGGACTGTCACCACGTGTGTGGCCTCATCCCATGGAAAATAATAATAAAAAAAAATGGGTTCCATCCAAACAGCAGAAACAGCAACCAACCGAGAGCTTCCTGGCAGGCACGGATGAAGCCATGGAATAGGACGAGGAGTCAAAAAGCCACACAAAGTGATCCCCGTGTTGGAAGGGCCGTGCCAGGCCCTTGGCAGGCTGTTATAACCCACCTCTGCCTCGCGCTACCTCTCTCATGGGCTGCTCCCCCGACGTGCAGCCCCTGTTGGCACGTCGGAGCCTTCTGCAGGGCTCTCTGGGCACAGGGAGCAGCTATTTGGGATGCAGCACCTGATGCATCCCCTCTCCGGCACGAGGAAGCATTACTGCAGCCACAAGGAAGCGCTCTGGAGAGATTGAGGAACTTGCCTCAAGTTAAAGATTAAGTCGCCGGCAGAGCCTTGCAGTTAAAACAATTTTCTTGGTCTCAGTCCAGCGCCTCAGCCATAAAGCCATCCTTTCTCCTCTGGCTCTCACTGAAAGAGAGCCTGCTGCCTTCAGTCAGGCTGGCAAACCAATGCAGCCCGCGCTGGCTCCATCGCAGTTACTCCAGCAAGGGGCAGGATACGTGCCTGTTTATGGCTTGCTCTGATAAGGAGCAATCAGGAAGAGAAAAACAGAAATAAACGATTCCAGATCACTTCTTACACAGATCTGGGCTATTGGGCAGGTGGGAAAGCAAACACTGTTTGGAGACAACAGGTAATTCCTTCTTAGTCCATCCCTGAAAGCACGGCTTGATAAAAGCAGGTGATACATCTAGAAACTCAGCCTCACTTCTTGTCCCATGTGCAGCCCTGAGTAATATAAAATACTGCATTTCCCTGGAGAGTCACACAGAAATCTTATTTCCACATAGACACCCATCATCTGAGGTACAACCACATCTAGCTGCTTAACTTGAGATGCCTTTAAAAGCAGCGTAATTAAAAGATTCAGTGTTCAAGTCTTCTGTTACTATCTTTCTTTTAAAATAAAATCTGATTATCTTTCAAGGCAGTATCCCTGGAATTGACATTAAAAAAAAAAAAAAAAAAAAGAAAAGCAGCTTCTTTCATTCAGGCAGGCCATGGAGAAGAGTCCCCATTTTCCCCCATTTCCCACAAACACAAGATGAATTTGTTTGTGGCAGCCAGGGGTCCACATCTTAACGTAAAAACTGTAAATGGGCCCTCACGAGAATTAGCAGCTTTTGTCCTGAGGACGCAGAGGGGGACGCAGGCTCCAGGGCAGAGGTTTGGGCAGACCAAACCCCATTTACCAACCACGCTCCCATCTCACGCTCAGTCCGGGTGACAGCTTTTAAGTGGGTTCCCGATTTCATTTACCTTTTCCTTTACAGGAAAGGGCAAATCAGGATGAGTTTTTTCTGCTGCTCAGAGTTAAGCCTCTTCTGAATTGCAAAGTGGTTATAAAACTTTGTCTATTAATTTATTTCTAATTCAATAGCGTTTCTCAACTTGACACGTTAAGTAAAGCAGCACTTGCCTGTCTGACCTGATGCCCCTCCAAAGCATCACTTCAAACGCAGCCATTTTCCAGCCTGGGGTTACAAAAAAACGCACCACTGAAGTGCTCGGGATCACTTGATTTTTAAACGTATTTTTCCCCACTTGCAATGTCTTTGATCGTCGATTCGCAAAAGACCGCTCTTCAGCAAAACCTATTCTTTAGAAGGTTCCTTTTGCTGGTGATTTCTTCATGGCAATACATAATATAACACGTAAAGCACATCCCATAGCGAGCCCGGCTTGGGAAGAGGTGCCCTGGCCCCGCTGCAGCCATGGGGCAGAGGGAATCCCGTTAGCCACACGGTGCCAGTGACTGAGAATTGCTGCCCAGTCTTGGGGCAAAGGGCAGGGACTGCGCCCTCCCGCAGGACCCTGCACCCCATCCATGATTAAACACCTCCAGTCCCTTCTGGAAAGCCCTGGCAAGGCTCAGTGGGAATTGCTTTGTTAGTGAAGTGCCCCAAGGAGGGAGCGCCTATCCTGGCTTCAAGCACGTCGTTCTTACCTGGTCCCCAGGCGCAGCATGCACATGGTTTATAGCCTGCACCCGTTCTTCTGCCACCCTGTAGGGCAGGAAAGCAGCGTGCCCACCATCCCACAGCACGGACCCAGGCTCACTGCAGCCTCACGAACCCAAGGGCACGGAGCAGAGCCCCCCAGCTCCCTGCATGAGCCCCGTGCCGTTTGGCCATCCCATCTGCAGGAGCGCTGGCTCCATGATACGGAGGATTTCCCTTGGGACAACAACATCAGTTCAGGAGGTTTAATTTCTCCTCGTGTTGGAGCTAAAAAGCCAATTTTTAAAGTTGTTTATTTTTTGCTCCTAATGACACCACCAAACCTCATCTCCCTTAAGCGATCGCTCTCATTGCTGGGTATTTGCACCCTCTGTAGCAGAGCAGTTTGCTTCTCCGACACAGCACTCACAAAGCAAGCAAACAGGTTCTTGTACCAATTAAAACGTGCAGCAGCGTGACACGCTGTTAGGGGGCACGTGGGGCTTTTGACTGCCTTTAGCACCTCTGTCTCTTCACTAACATCCCCATGCACATGGAGAGAAGCAGCACGGGCACACAGGGATGTGGGAGCGCTTCTCACTATTTGGATCCCCCCCTGCTGGGTCTCTGCAGCTCTTCCTAAAGCTGACGGGATTTTTTGGGTGAAGCAGGGTGCTGTTTGGGTCAGACTCCACTCGCATGCACCCGCGCCCAAGGGACAGCGTGGAGGTGCCACCCCAACAGCACCCACCGCTTCCAGACACGTGCGCCCTGCCAGCCCCCACGTGCAGGGCAGCCTCTCACCAGCATCCTTCACTTGACACAGGAACCCCGGAGAAGCCAAAAAACCTCACGGCAGACCCCAAGCCCACTTCGTGACAAATACAAAACACAGTCAGCAGAGCTGGGGAGTCCTCGCACCTGGCTGAAGCAGAAAGCTGCCCCAAATCCATCATTTCACTGCGTTTCTGCGCTAGGAGAGCTGCTCTGGCATCGCCCAGCCCCGCAGCCCCCCTCAGCCTGCGCTCCCCACCCACCTGCGAGATGTTGGACTGCGTCTTCTCGCTCTCCCCGTCCCCCTCCGTCTTGTCGGCGAGCAGCCCCTGCACTTGGTACTCCAGCACGTAGCTGTCGATGAAGCGCTCCAGCTCCTCGATCTCCTGCGAGCGGCTGCTCCCCGCCTCCGAGGAGGCCGACGCCACCGACGAGTTTTCCATCACTGCAGCTGGGACAGCGGGAACGGAGGGGGCCTGGGAAGGAAAGAGGGTGGAAATTGAGTCCTCGGCCACCTGCTGAGCTGTGCCTGCCTCTCCCGCCAGCACAGACGCCCCCTTCTTCCTTCACAGGCGTTCTTCTCCCACCGGCTCCGAGGGACTCCCTTTGCGATACTGCACGGGGAGGCACACGGTACAGCCTCCCAGAGCCACCACGTGCCGCAGGACACACGGACACCAGCAGACCCGCTCCGGCGCCCCGGCTCACCCTGCACGGTCACATTCAGAGGCTCAGCGCATCCACCAGCAAGAGGCCCATCTTGTGATCCTGCACCTAAGGGCCACAACAACGTTTGCCTATCCTCACACCCAAAGCTGCAGAAAACCTCTATAAACACGCCCAAGAAATTAACAAAGCTTAATTCAGAAGCTGGCTGCACTGGAAGGGGGAGGATGATGAGCTTCGGGTTGTGGCTGGGGAGGTGAAGCTGCAAGGCTTCTCTAGGACCGCGGCAGTGAGCGAGGTGCTGAGTCAGCAGCGCGCCTGCAAGCGGTCCAGCGAGGAGGTTTGGATGCGGAGGTGAAACGGCGATCACACCAGAACCTATTTTTAAAGCCTCCGCCTGTTAAAAATGCACTAGAAAAAGGGAAAACATCCTGCAGAGCACCACGGCGCGCTCTGCATCAGCCGGCTGGCTGGCAGCCCCGGAGGAAGCCACCGGCGATGCCGTGCCCCGCGCAGGGACCGCATCGCCCCGGGGACGCTCTGCCTCCCCAGGGATGCTGCTCTGTGGGGGGCACAGGGACTCCGGGGGCTTGTACCTGCAGGCGTGGCCGATGCCAGGGGACTAGCAGGTAGCCCAGCCAGGATGCACGCCTTCAGAGCGGCAGCAGCCGTGCGGACCACCACGTGCTCTCTGTGCAGATCTTAAACGTGTTCTTACGGGTTAGAGTCAGAATACGAACAAAGGAGGAAAAGGCTGTGCAAACACAAACAGATGCAGGTACCGAATTAAACCACCGGCTCTCAGGGCTTGGTTCAGCTACCTAACTGTCCCAACGGCCACCCGTCCCTCCAGTTCCTGCTCCAGGAGCACAGCCCTCTCCTAAAAGCGCACATGCAGACTACTGCTAGCACAATAAGAAGCCCATTACCCAGGGGCTTACGTTACAAACCCTACTGGGAGAGTAGGATAGTCTCGTTCGGGGCACAGATCACCTGGGAATTAGGAGCTGTGCTGCAAAACAAAACCAGAGCCCTCTGCATTCCCAGCAATAACGCCTGCCCCTCTCCAAAGCCACCACATGCGGACGGATGCACCCCCGCGTACTTGTACGCCTCTGCAGGAGATGCCAGGGACTGAGCTCAAACCCCTTTTACCTCCTTTGATCCACAGAGGAAATTAAGAACTTCGGCAAAAAGATCCCGCAGCCGTCCCCCAGCCAGTGAGTGAGGACGTAAGGAGCCCAGCAGCTGGCACCCAGACCGTTTGAAGGGCGTGCATCTACTGAAGGGAAGCCGCTGAAACCTCACACGTAGCGCCACCGGTAAGGGCAGCTCTGAGGGCATTCGGGTGGATCCTCCTGTGGTCACCACGCGTGCCTGCCCAGTGCATCCCTCCCAGAATACTGATCTCCTTGGAAAGCCTGCCAGCTTTGCTTTCTGACAACAGGCCACCTCCTTCACGTCACCGAGATGCCACCTCCCCTGGCGCAGAGCGGGGCAGCTGCTGAACAAGCCACGCCGCCAGCAGGGCCAGAAATGAAAGGCACGGGGAGGTCCTGCCGTCGTCTCCTCAAACAGGAACTGCACCAGGACACCTCTGCCACGATGACAGCGGCCACGGACGCTTCCTCAAGAGAGACCAGGGTTTACACGACTCCCAGAGCACAGGGAGGAGTAAGGAGCTGCCGCTCATGCATCCAGCGGGCGATGCCGACCCCCCAGCCCTCCCTCTGCCTCTTTCCTGGGGTCTGAAGCAGGATGGAGCAAGCAGCCCACCAGATACTCAAACACCACCTTCCTCCCCGAGCCACCGTGCCCCTCTTCCATCACACGACCAACAGGGGAGCTTCCAGCCCACGCACCTGACCGTGCAAGGAGGCTACTGCACAACACCGAATCACTGCTTGCACAACGAACCCGATGCTCCCATGAAACACCGGATTTTGTGCATGCACACTCGTGTGAAGGACCCGCACGGCTGCAGGATGAACCCACGGCGGCTCCCCCGGGAGGTGTCCCCCCCCCCCCCCGGCACTGACCCCGGCGGGAGCTGCTGGGGCTGCGAGCAGCGCCTCGTGCAGCCGCAGGCTCCTCGTTAATCACACGGCAGCTCCGCATCGCCCAGCCTCCGGGGAGCCTTGGCAAATTAAAAACGGAAGCGGCACGGGGAGGGGTTGGCAATTACCGGAGATCGCTCGCTACAGCTGCGAAATAAACATGACAAAGTCTGAGCACAAATCTCCTGTAATGGCAAACGTGTTTAGCTCCCCCAGACACCCCGGGAGCAGGCTCCGGGCATCCTGGCCGGCAGGCGGTCAAACACCAGCAAAAGCCCCAGGGGAACATAGCCCCAGTTTCCCTGACTCAGGAAGGCAGGCGGCCACGATGAAGGACCATCAAAGAAGGGCCATCAAAATTCAAGCATTTTGCACACAATGCGAAAACTGAGGAACTTGCTGCACGGTGTGGCCGGGGGGCGCTGCACCATGAACCCATCGACGCAGCCCTGCAACAGCCACAGGAGGGGAACCACACGGACGGAGCCCTCCTCTGCCCCGTGCCCTGCTACTCCTACAGCCCCTTCTGGGGAAGGGATGCGAAATTGCATCAACCGGCTGTCAGCTACTTCTCGTGCAGCTGCAAAGCCGCGTGGTGTTTGCACATGGCTGTGAGCATCCGGGGAACAAACGCGTCCCTATTTCTGTGGCTGAATGCCGCTCACACCTTAAAGAAACCACCAGGCTTTTGCACCTGGGATGGGAAGGGGCATTTCCGCATGAACTAAGCGGGATTTAGGACCAGAGTCTTGCAGCGAGGCTCGTGCTCCTCCCTCCCTGCGGGTGGCGGGGTGAGGAACCGGGATCTCCTGCCGCACGGAGGGACACAGATTTCATCCCTCGCCCTCCCCTGCTCCAGGAGCCGGTATTTACAGCCTGGTTGGAGAGGAGTATAAAATTACCAAGCAAAATCTGAGTGAGTCACATGCCATCCGGAAGGGAAGAAGAAAAATCTGTCCCCAGCTCGTGTAATTTCCAGCTCCCGAACTCTTTCTCATCTGTCACTTCGGAACAATTGCGGCTTCATTTGGAAACTGCCGAGAACGAGCAGTTCTGGCCTAAGGATTTCGTCTGCTCAAGGAATTATTCCCAAATGTGCCCAGACTGTCAAAAAGGCTCATTATGTAGATCAATATCACACATTAGCTCCCGAACAAAATCATGTGGCATGTTAAGAAGGAAAAAAAAAAAAAAAAAAGAAAAATAAAAAAAGAAGAGCCCCAGAGAGCGCGGAGCCCCGGCGGAGGGCATGCTTCTCACCCCTTAGCTAATTAGTGCCAATTATCAAGTGGAAAGCACCAATTATTAAATAGGAAGTGCTAAAGAAATTGTCAAGACCTGAGCTGGAAGCACAGCACGTCCTGGAGGGTACGGCAGTGCACGGAGGTGTCTGCACATGGGGAAGGGGATGGCTGTCACCAGCTTGGAGCGGGGCTCAGCCAGCAGGGCCCCAGGGTGACCCGTCCCCAGGGCCACAGCAGCAGGAGAGGGCTTTCTGCCTTTTTTTTTATTTATTTTTTTTTCAGGTGATGCTGGAGGGCACGGAGCCAAGGGAAGGTCTCGCTGGGTCGCTGCCCTGGGATGCTCCCCCACGTGCCCACCAGCGCTTTGCGCATTTGCGACAGGAGAGATGGACTGAGAGGGAGCGGGTTTGGCCAAAGTCACAAAGGGCAGCAAACAAGCCCAAACCTCGTATTTTAGACATTGCAGGGTCTCCAGCAGAAAGCTCCAAAGACGAGTCATTTCCAGGACCTCCGTCTCCCTAAAGGAAACCAGAGCTCGGCAGTGGAAGCGCCCCGTGTTTATGGTGATGAGTTACCCCCTGCGCTGGGTTTAGGATCGTCACTGCACACAGAGCTCCCTAGAGCAGGTGTCCGGGCACTGACAGCAAAGCGAGCTGGTCGACAGCTCATGCTCACAATAAAATAAATGACCAACAAGTCGTGGTACGTAACCTTTATGTGATTAGTCTGCGTGGAGCCGGTGTGAGTCACGTAACGAGAGGCACCAGCACCCCGCGGGGCCGTCGTCGTCCCCCCGACGGCTCTGTGACGGGCTGGAGCCGCTGCTGACGGGCTGCTGTCACCAGCGTGGGTGTCAGCGGAGAGGCACAGCAGCACGGGCACTGCCTGGCCTTGTGGCACTGCCTGCTGCTCCCAGGTAACTCACGGCTCCGAGTTTTCTGCGTCTGTCCTTCAGATTTCCCTTCTGACCCCGCTCCCTATAACCGGGCTTCTTGGTCAGAGCACGCTGACCAATACAGCAAAAGGTTAATTAATATCCAAATTCAGCAAAAGGCTATCCGTTGGACGGATGCGAAGTCATGCTTTGGACAAGGGGCTGAACTAGAGACCCCCTGAAGTCTTCTCCAACCCGAATGGTTTTACGGTCCTGCGAGATGACGTTCAAGCACTGCACCATTCATCCTCCTCTGCTCTCTCTGCCTGCTTCATTCTGAGCTGTCTCTCCCATTCCAGAGAGTCTCGATCCCAGTTATCACGTAACCGTCTTCCCCACCTCCACCAGAGATGTCCCAGCGCTCCCCAAAACGTGCCCAGGTGAGGGCTGGTTTGGCTGCCATCCTCAGGAAGCCTTTTCACGCAGGGCTTTTTCAGCTGGTATTACGGATTTCTGGGCTTTGCCAAACTCCAACAAATGCAAGATGAACACGCTTGGCAAAACAAAACCAGAAAGCAATCACAGGCTCACAGAGGTGCCGCTGCTGGTTCCTGCGAGCCCTGGCTCCCCACATGAGCCACTCTGGAGCTCAGATGGTGACCCTTCCTCCTTGCAGGAGCCACCTCGGGACGGGAGGCAGCCAGCTCAGTCTGGACCAATTCAAGCCCCCCAGCAAAGCTTTGCCCTCCACGTCAATGTCTAACTAAAGTTAAACCTTCTCCCTTTCCAAAATTAACCCCATCCAGCTACCAGACAGGGAAGCACCTCCTCGCTGCCCGCTTCTAGAAGCCACCAGGACGTTTCCACATAAACACAGGGAAGACTTCCACCTAAACACAGGTAAGGCATGTCACTGCACAAACAGCCGCCACCACCGTCACCGTGCCCACCACCGCCCCAAATCACCGTTTCTCCTAACGGCACGACAGCGCGGAGCACCAAAGCCCAGATGCACGGGACATGGATCACGTTGCTGGTTGTCCCGTCCAGGTTTCTCGGGTGGCTTTTGAAGATCTCCGAGGAGGGGGGACTCCACAACCTCTTAATGACAACCTCCAAATGGGGCAGGTGCCACGGGACCAACCTTCCCCACGCTGTACGGGTGAGTCACGTCTCAGCCTCCCATGCCCACCACAGCAGGAAGGGAGCAGGTTTCCCACCTCGCCTCACCCTCGAGGCACGTACAAACAAGAGGTTTTGAACAAAAACCCTAGGCCACATTCAAGCAACAAAGGGGCTGATGCCTTCACAAACCGAGCAAAGGGATGTGCTTGTGAGCTCCTTGGGGAGCAGCCGTCCCTTGGACTCCTGGTGGCACAGTGCCTGCCGCCCAGGATTCCCGACCCAGAGGTGTATCCTATATGGTAATTAACAGGGAACAACCTCAAATCTCTATTATATTTTCCTGTCTCCCTGTCCTTTGTCAAAGCACAAAGGCTATAAGCTCTTGGGGTCTGCAAACTACCTTCCAAACCTTTGCCACAAAGCCCAAGCCCTGCTCGTTGTTACCACAAGGCAGGGAACCAGCAGCAGAAAGAGTCTATAGATGTGCAAACCCATTATTATGACTTAGTAGTGATTAATAATAATTATATACTACAATGAAGTTAATAGCTGTTATTTTAAAGAGTGATCTAAATGGGGTTCCTCCTTTAGCCCTCCAATTGCGCAGTTTTAGCCTTAATCAGCAAATAAGCTCAGGAAGAACGAGCATTTTTGGGCAACCTTGGTGTTCATCCAGCAGGCAGGGACGAGGCAGCACCCACCCAGCAGACCGGCCGACCCCACAGACCTGCCCACGGCACCAAGCCCACCTCCAAAAGGTGCTCCAGGCTTGCGTTCACCTTGGGGAACCAGCTCCCGGGGAGCAGGGTCTGCAGCCCCATGGAAACATCGTACCCCGAAGTGAGGAGCGGGGTCAGCATGTCCAGAAAATGCTGGCATGACAACCTTGTTAGCCAGAGCGCTGCCCACATGGAGATCTTCCCCAAACCAGTCCTTGCTCCTTGCCAGAAAGACAAACTGTCCTCCCAGCCACGAAGCCAACAACTGCAAGCCTTCCTGATCCTACCCAAGGCCCAGCCTGGTGGCACGTCAGCCCTAATGGCAGCTGATAATGCTGTCAGCAGCTTCCACTGAGCACGCAGAAAGCAAATGACTGCCTCCAGGCTGCCTTAGTGCATAGAAAACACCATTCTGTTATCAACTGGTGGCAGGTGACCCGATGCAATCACGCAACCCACCTCCAACTTCGTTTTCCATATCGAAGCACCACGCTCAGGGAGCGCGCTGAGTATCTGCTGTTCCCATGGACATCTTGCAAAGTGACGGAAATCCCACGGCTCGGGGTGAGGACAACTGAAGCTGCGGGATTCAGGCTGGGCAGCTTCTCCTGGGCAGCAGAGCCACCCACACAGCACTCCCGGGCTTGTCCCTAGCACCCAAAAGTCGTTTGCAAGGTGCCCGCAGCGGTGGCACAGCTTAGGGCCGCCCTTGACGCACCTGGCTCCAGGGCTGTGCTCCCCGCAGCTCGCTCACTCCAGAAGCACGGGAAGCAGGCGGCGCCACGAGCTTTCATTTTTTGCTTTCACAGGATGCATGCCGCCTGCCTAACACACTTTCTCACGCGTGATGGGTTTCTTGGAAGATTCTGGCACAGGAAGAAACAGAAGCATCGCGCTAACGCGCACACACAAGCAGCAGCAGTGTGAAATGCATTCCTCACCCCCCCAACTACATTGCCTGGAGTTAATGTGCACTTAATACCAAAATCTAGGCAAGGTGAGTGTAAAAGAGTTCAGGCAGAGCTCCCGAAGGCAGTACTGAGCTTCTGTGGACTTCGGCACCTGTATCAAAGCCCAGCAATGAAAAGGACTAGCAGCCACCAAACCCAGCAAGTGGCAACTGCGCAGCCCATCCTTCCAAACACTTGGCCACAGCTCTTCAGACATGGGATGAGAAACTCACGTTAAGGTACCACGCCTGAAAACCTGCATCTCTCCATTGCTTATCCTCCAGCAAAGTGCTGAAAGAGTTCCCGTGCTGCTCCTCCAATATGAAAACGGAGGGCAGGAGGAACAACACCCAGCCTGGCACACGCAGGACGCACGCTCTCTTGCTGATGGTCTCCCAAAAATCCCGCAGCAGGTCAGCCAGCATGGCGGCAAGTAGCTGCGAGGCAGGCTCTGACAGCCTCCAGAGCTGCTCTGACAGATCACTGGAAACCTTTTTGCCATGTGGGATCTATCACGCCGTGTTTTCCCAGGAGCAGGAGCTGCTTCCTATAAAAGGAAGCTGCGGTGCAAATTCTTCACGTACCAGCGCAGCCACCTCCCTCGCTGCCGAGAGCCTGCTGCAGCCGGGCTTCCAGAGTCCCCGTCACCTTCCTGTGTGGTTTTTACTCGTTTTGGGAGCAATGCAAGCATTAACCGTGGCACCTCCTCTGCAGGAGGACCCTGCTGGCTGCATCTCACAGCCACGCAGCTCGCGCCTCGCTCCAGCGACGGGAACTTACACTCAAGGCAAGCTTTCCCAAAGGGCACCCTCGTACCTTGGAGGTCCTGGGGTTACGTCCTCAAAGTCAGCAGGACAGCCCCAACCGGAGGTCCCATGGCTTCTTTCTGTCAGTGAGAGGACTCCCTCCTTGCCTGCTCACACTTCGTGTTGGGGCAGGGCAGAGAGGCAGGGCGCTTGGGCAAAGCCTCCCTCACCCCGCGTCCACCGTCTTGCCCAAGCCATATTTCAACTTGTATGGTTCTGGCTATTGTCTGGCCTAAGTCCTTGAATATTTTGTTTTATGTCTGTCTCTCAGCACTCAGGTCAGGCAGTAAAACAAGCCCTTTCCCCTCTGTCATCACTTCAAGCATGGTATAAAGCAGCCAAGAGGCAGGCACCAGACCCAAGTGGGCTCCCCCCTTGCTGCTGCCGGTGCCACGGCTCGGGGCAGCAGTCCTGCAGCACACCGGCCTCCCCAAAGCTGCAGCCAGCACAAGGGCAGTGTTTGGGAGGACTCACGGCTCCACGTTTGGGGTCCAAGCTCCTGCCAAGCACCACGGCCCCGCTGGCTTCCCGCAGCCTCCTTTTAGCAAGCTCCTGCGGCAGCAATATTTTCTCTCCCCTAACCCGGCGGATTTCCGACAACGAGCGGTTAGCAATGCGTCTGTCTCAAACGGCGAGAGCATCCTGGTGAAAGAAATGAGCAGTTCATCGCTGCTGCCAAGGGCTCGCCTCGGCACGGAGCAAACCGTGGGAGCAGCTCCCAGGGGGCAGGGAGCAGGCAGGAGGAACCACCGCAGCTCTGCCAGCACCGACGCAGCATCACGTGCACGGTTTGGGTTTGCTGCTCCCTGGCTGGTATCATCCTGGATGACAAAAGGTAAAGCACAGCAATACAAACCATTACATCTTGGATCTAACCCTTTTCTAATTAAGCTCTAAACACCTTGCATCGACCGACTGCTGCTGGATCTAGCCTCGGGCTTCTCAGATACTTGATGTACCCACGGCTGGCTGAGCATTTTATGTATTTCATCATCCTTCCAGGCTCGGGTCTGGTTTCTGCTACCTGGCGATGCAGAAAAGCCCGAGTGACAGGCCAGGCGCCCAGCAGCTGCCACGTTTCCATGCCACAGACGTGCCTGGCATGTCACGGAGCCAGCGGATGCCACGGCAAATCAAGACGGAGCCATCTCATTAAAATAAATGCAAATAAGTGTAAGTGCCAGCCACCGGGCATCCCCAGCTGCACCCTGGTGCCCTGCCTTGCAGGGAGCCCTCCTGGCAGCACTGTGGGGTAACCCGTCACCAGGATTTGGGTTTGGAAATACCCCAAAATGGCCCGGGATGCAGACAGGACTAGCTCACCTCGCCTGGCTTCTCCGCCAGCTGCAAGCAGGGTTACGCCGCTCGCATTGATGCCACCAAAAGCTGCTGACCCTGGTAACAGTGAGCAAAAGCCAGGAGACTGCCAAGTGCAAAAGGCCAGAGAATCTGACCCCAAAACAGCTGTCTTGACGCAGTGATCCAAGGAGGAAGGGTGAGGAAGGCAGAGGAAGCGAGAAATCCCTCGTTCTCACCCAGGCAGTGATTTACCGTGCAGCTTGCTTCACTGCCGTTAAGACACCTGCGGTTAGGAGGTGGATTTTTTCCCCCTGTTGAACAAAACCAAAACCTCTACACCTTCAGAAACAAAAAGCCTTTTGTTATGTCAAATCTGTGCACTAGACGCTTTCCCAACAGATGCGCTTCCTTGCCTGGGGGGGGGAAAGATGTTACCTTTGGTTTGTGATGGATGTTGTCAAGGAAAAGAAAGGGAAAACCAGCCCACGACCAGTGCAGGCACCTCTGGGTCTCAGGAGGTGAGCGGGGGTGGGTTTATGGGGCATCTGAGGGGAACATCAGTCCCACCCTGCGGTGGGATGCTCCTTGACATGGGGCAGGGCTGGCTGGGCATCGCTCTGGCTATGGCATGACGGCAAGGTGCGCTCCCCGGACCTTGCTTTTATACAAAGACAATGCATGAAGATACGTTGGAAATTCTATTTCTAGACATGCCAACAGGTCACAAAAAAGAACCAACGGCCCCTGAGTCAAGAACAGCCTGAGTTTTGTTACGTACACGGGTGGCTACGACAAGCCGTGACTTACGATAGACAGGATCTGTTTTCACGTTCAGTTACTTCTACTAAAAGCTATGGAAACAAGAGCCCACGTCACACCTTATTCTTGTTATTTTTCACCTTTCCGCAGGAAAGGTCACCAAAAGAAGGGAAGAAAGAGCAAAAATGGAGCTTTCACACGCACTTCTCTTTGGAGCTGCACTGCCTCTCCTCCAAGAGCTGAACACCACACACCGCGCTCGTACCAGCCAGCAGGCAAGGAGGCAGCACCATCAGGCTTACGTCTGAAGAGCGTAGAACGAAGGGACATCCTCCTAGCATGCTGGAACCCTCACGGTGCCAAACCCCTCGTCCAGCAGATCGTGTCCCCCGTCCCAGCACGCCCCGTGGTGACGACCGAGCTGATCCCTGTGGTTTGTGAGCACGTTTCCACCCCGTGCTCACCCACCGGCACGTAGGGTCTTTTGCAAACAGCCGAAGGGAGACCATAATCAGGAAGTAAATCTTTTCTTTTCAGGCACTGAGGCAGCATAATGGGCACTTGTGCTGTGAAAAGCCCCGTAATCCTAAAAGACACATCCAACCCGGGCTGAGATGTCAGCAGGCTGCAGCAATCCCTGCAGCGGGGCGCTGCGGAGGGCAGGGCTGGGGGCAGCAGCACCCCACGGAGGGAGCTCCATCCCCTGAAGCCCCTGCTTCTGGCACCCCCCCGATATGAAGAAGGCACAAGCCAAGAGCTTGCAAAGACAGGGGAAGGAAATAAACCGAAAAAAAACAAAACAAAAACAAAACAAAAAACCAACCATGAGCAGCATCTCCCACTTCCTACCTACTTATCTAACCTTCTGCTGGGGACAGGACACGTGGCACGGTGTCTGACCCTCGTGTATTTGAGCACAGGTGTTTGACCAGGACCGAGCTGGCAGCCAAATCTCTCCCTTCCCCGAGGCTGACGGTGTCCTCCTTAGCTGCTCCCAATTCCTGCCACGGTCTGGACGTGGTTCAGGCAGCAGGTCGCCACCCAGACAAGCGATCGCATTTCAGAGAAGTGACATTTATTCCAGCCAGGTGGGCCATCCCAATGCAAACCAGCACCACCTGAAAGGCTCGGCTTTGCCATCACCCAGACCCCTGGCATAAATCCTCCCTGCATAATGGGGAAACGATGGTTCAGGATCCCGAGCGAGCCTCACCCGGCCGAGGCTCGCTGCCATCCGCAAGGTGGTGGCACGCACAGCAACTCCTCTCCACGGCTCAGCTTGAACCAACCCACCTCGACAACGTGTCCTTCAAGAACCCAGCTCCGCAAACAGCAAGCAGAGAAACTCCCCGGACAGGAAATTTAATGCGTTAGTGGCCAGCCACCAGCCTCGGTTTTGAGGCTGCAGGAGCATTGGTTTGTGCAATCGCTTCCAGACTCGCACTCGGCGGAGCAGCCACCGTGTGTCTCCCCAAAAGCCACCACGTCCCCACGGTGCCACCTCCAGTGGCAGGGGGCAAGCGAGGGGACAGGAGCGATGAGCAGCCTGCTGAATCCCGGGGGCAACGATGCTGCAGTTGCGTGGCGACGTTTATCGATAGCCCAGGGGATCGCTGGGTTTGATTGCTAAAAGGTAAACGAAGCTCAGCGCGGGTAAGCCCCAGCGGACAGGAGAGGGACAGGAAGGTGTCATTAATATGAAGCAGACGGAGGTGACAAACAGGTTGAGCGCATTTTGCTTGTCAACATCGTTATTGCCGCTAACTGGCTAGGAGCACGCACGTCCCCACAAATACGTCTTTGAGGCCGTTCCTTCATCGCCTGCAGCCCCTGATCCTGGCAGGAGGCAGCGGCAGCCACCGCTGTCCCCGCAGACCCTGCCGCGTCACCCGCTGTCCCAGCCGCCCTCGCACTAGATTCCCCTTTCCTACAAAGCTCTGCTTCAGCCCCAAACCTCCCTTTTCTCTCCCAACACCATTATTTTGGCATGCACGGGAAGGGCTTAGCCACCCAACCGGGGTGATGTGCCACCCCGAGAAAGGTAGTTCCAGGACAGCATGAGATCAACCCCTTTGGGGTTGATAGGAGTGATGAATTCTGTTAAAAACTTGGATTTCCATTGTTAAAAACTTGGATTTCACCACGCTGGCCTGTGCCCAGACTCAGTGCTGAGAGGCTGCGGTCAGGCCACCAACAGACAAACCCCACAGACCCTGCAGCGGGGCGGACACACAAAGCTGCACGGACAGGCATCGCAGCTTCCTAAAAGCCACGGGGTTTAGGTTTGGTGCTGCTCACGCCAGTAGCTCCCTTCCCAGCAGGGTCAGGGGTGCAGCCTGCCCTTTGAGCTTCCCACCAGGACAGGACCCTTGGCAGGAGGACACCAGAAGCAAAGGGACTGACGTGGGGGTCAGGGACTCTGCCACGTGTTCACCTCCGTGGTTGGGCTGGCCGAGGTAAGCGCCCCAGCAGACATGAACCAGCAGCTTTTTTGGCTTCGCACTCACACGGACGTGGCTCGTGGTGAGGAATGGACAGGCAGAGCTGTCACCCTGCCCGGGCACCCGCTCCTTGTTTGTTCGCTGCACAGCCGAGGTCAAGCCTGGCAGGCCGGGGAGGAGGCAGCTCGGATCGCCTCCAAGCAAACTTTGAGCAGAAAAAGGAGCATTTTGGGAAATGCTGAGCAGCCTAATGTGGGTGACACCTGGGATGGGTGCTGCCAGCCAACTCCGCAGCTGCACACTGTGCCATCCAAGAGAAGCACGCAGTTCAGAGCACGGCTGGAAGGTGCTTACCTGCCTTACCCAGGGAATGCCCGGAGACAGCCCGAATGGGCTGCCTTCCCTGGTCACTACGGCTTTTTGCACATTTTGAGCTGTGTGTTGGGACAAGAACCCCAAACTTGCCTGTTTCGGGGGACAGAAGAGCTCACTCCCGACTACTTCTGCAGCCACACGTTGTTTCACGGGAACCCGAGCACCCGCTGCACGCCAAGCCCTGTGCCCAAAAAACCCAGAATCGATTTTGGCCTGCAAAGAACAGCCTCTGCCCTCTACGTCACGTGCCGAGAGGCTCTGAGGGCATGGACAAGCACCATGAAGCCCAGCCACAGCAAACATGCTGGGGATTCGGAGAGGCTTGGTGGGAGCAGAGGAGCACCAGAAATTTGGTCCTAGTTTCAGAGTGCTTCTGGGGTACCTGCGATGAGTAAATACCCAGCAGCTCAAGAGAAACAGGACAAGAAGGCACCAAGTTTTTTTTTTTTTTTTTCCCCATAAACACAGCCTGGCCAGGAATAACGCCAGAAATAGTTATTTTGATAAACATGCCTCATGACCGCACCAGATATGCGGTTCCTACAGGGCTGGGTGAGGACTGGAAGACCCACGACCACCCGCAGACATCCAAGACCAACAAGACCCACCTTCAGGACAGCTGTGCCCACCCCGAGGAGCCCCAACAAGACCCAGCCATGCCCAGAGCTGCTCCCCACACCGTGATCGGAGGACCTGCAGGTAGGAGGACAGCTCAGAGACATCCATAAGGGAGTTTTATGCTGGATTTTGTTGTCACCTGGGGCTCACAACAGACCATGCCCACGTGAAGGTTCACCACGTCACCGTGAAGTTCGCCAAGCCGTAGATCCATCAGGTACAGCAGCAGGGATGGAAGGAGCTCCTGCGAGGCTCTGTCAGCATCTCAGGAAGCTCCCTCCCGAGCCTCGCTGCCCTGGCCAACCTCTGCTTACAGCCAGGGATTAACAGTGCTGAAGTTAATCATAGCAAGAACGTGGCGGGGGAGGACCGTGACTGCAGCAAAGGGGAGAACCATCTGCAGTTTCAGCAGAAACGCTGCGGCAGGAAGCCTGCTGTTCATGTACCTTTGACCTCAGAGAGACAAATAAAGAGCCCAAACTATTTAGCTCTGGCTAAAAAAAGAACAGAAAAAAAGGTAAAGGGCAATTCGAGTGAAGAAGCTGTATTAATACCATATATGCAGCTCAAAAGGGAAGCAGCTGAGCTTAACGAGAGAGCGGAGAAGGCACTTTTGGAATAAATTACACTACATGGATGGTCGGGAAAACAAACCCTGCGCCCAGCTCCATGTTATTGTAAGCGATGGGAGACTTTACCAGAAAAGTGGGAGTGATGCTAACAAACAGCACTGCTGACGTAGTGCCTGGCGTACTGGATGGCACGCAAAACACGGGGCCTTGGTGCAGGGTTTCCCCACTCCCACTGGATTTTTCTTCTCCAGCCAGCAAACACAATGCCCTACTCCGTCATGGGGTGCGGTTTTGGCTTTCTAAGCAATTCTTCCCCTATTCTTCCATAGGAGCAGTCCTGTTAACCCCATGCAGGAGGAGGATTAAATCCTTCCCCCAGCCTTCGCGTCCCACACCCCGAGCTCAGGAAACCTTCCCAAACTCAGTTTCTTTCACCAGAGGTAATTGTCAGCCCTGTAACTTCTACCGATACCCCCCCAGTAAGTGGGAAGTTCATTTCCTTCTCTTTTCCAAGATGTGCTTCCTATTCCCTCCTGGAAGGGGTCTGAGGCAGCGCTGAGCTCGGTTAGGACTGGGAGTCCATGGGGACACCCTGCCCCAGACAAACAGCCCCCAGCTTTTGTGCCCTGATACTGCAGTGCCAGGAGACGTCCAAGCTCTTCCAGGACCACAGCCTGCTGCACAAGAAAAGAGAGGTGAAACCGGGCACCGAGCAGCAGACGTTGACTTACCCTACCCAAGATGACCGAAAAATGAGGACAGGACAGGGCAGGACCCCAGGGCCAGCCGTGCTGCACGGTTCAGCCTCCACAGCTCCTCTCCTCCAGCGCGGGACAAGGTTCGTGCACCTCTGCTGCCTGCGGTGGCTTGAAAAATCCCCTTTTGCAGAAGCAAAAAGCCGCAGCCATCAGCCCAGCTTAACCCATTCCCAGCGAGTCAGCACCTGGAAGCCACGCAGCCTCTGACGGTCACATTGCAATGATCAGAAAAAAATTAATGGCACAGAGCCAGAGAAGGGAAAAAAAAAAGAAAAAAAAACCACACACCACCACCACTTGCTTGCCAGCGACCCGGATTTGGCTTGGTGACTTTTAAATAGTTTTGGTCAAGTCATTTCATCCAAAACACTGGGAAGAAAATGTTGGAAGGAGTTCTTTCTTTCTGCAGGGTTTGGTATTTTTAAACAAAGGATTTCTGCTTTTGTTTCACAGTGATATACGCAAAGTTTCCACAGCTTTCCATTTAATGGTGTGAAAAAACATTTTCCTTTGCACCGGGTGAAGCATCTTCGACTTGACGTCACTTGGTTCCCTGCTTTAATGAAATCAAACAGCTCCACTCTGACTGACTGCAATCAAAACCCTCCCGTTCCTCACTGCCATCTTTGTTACCACAGTTTTTCTATACGCCAAGTAATTGAAAAACAGTCACCACCACTCATTTTTCCCACGGGCAGATATTTAGGAGCACTCAGAACACCTGAGGCTAACCTGGGGTACCACTTGGGGTCCCACCCGTCCCCAGCACGCTGCGCAGAGGGCACAGCAGTGCGCCAGCACAGAGCATGTCATTCAGAGCATGTGGTAGCAGTTAGGAACTTAGAGGAACCTCAGGCATGCATCAAATACGTCACTTTATTTTTTTAAATAGGAGGGAAATGGGAACACCCACATTCCCCCTCAAAGGGCAGGAGAGCGCACAGACCCAGCTATGCGGAGTGGTGGCGATGCAGGGGACCCTCCTGGGCCAGCTTTTTGGGGCTTTCCGCTCCCAGCAGTGTTTTTGGTTCAGCTTTTAAAAGCTCCTACACGGGCTGCTCCACCCAACTAGAAAATATTTACCCTTCAGAGGCTGCCTGACCTTGCACCAGACAACCCAGACGGCCGCAGAAACCCCAACGCAGATAAAGCCCTGCCGATGCCCCCACGCCGCTCCTCCGATCCCTTTCACATCAAACCAAGCTGAACTGGATACCGAAGAGGACGAGGCGGGGCGGGTCATAAAACAAGTTTTCAGGACAATGGTGCTGACTTGCCGTTTTTCAAGCCCTCTGCTAACCTCTGCTGATCCCATCAGGTGCTTTAACACGGGAGCTTAGCGGTAAGCTCTGCCCCTGCAAGAGGCACCAGGTTATAAGTGGTTACTGCCTGCCAGGCAGCTGCTGCTGGGTGTCAGGCCACACGGGGAAACACCCAGCTTCTCCGGTTCTCAGACATTTATGGATGAAACGAACTCACCCCAAGACGTGATGTTTTGGTTTTCTTTCCCCCCTTTCTTGCAGACTTCATTTCGTTTATCCACATTGAAGCTGCTGTTAAATCCTGTTGACGTGCTGCAAATCCCTGTCTTGCTGGAGCAGAATTTGGCACCTTTACGACGTAACCAGCCTACATCTGTACCCAAATCAACCCTTCTGCAAAGGAAAGGGGTCAGGTAGGGAAGGCAGCATCTGCAGCGGGAAGGGCAGGGCAGCAGCAGGGGTCTTGCAGAAGGCACAAAAAAAAATGGGTAGCGAACAGCCCTGCATCCATGAGCAGAGCAGAGGGACAACACATGATTTCTACCCGTAACACGGGCAGAGAGAGGATTTCCACGATGAAGACATACAGCTGGGGCAGGGGGATGAG
Organism: Cygnus atratus; assembly: GCF_013377495.2. Classification (NCBI taxonomy): domain Eukaryota; kingdom Metazoa; phylum Chordata; class Aves; order Anseriformes; family Anatidae; genus Cygnus; species Cygnus atratus. The sequence continues at coordinate 2,825,155 of NC_066396.1, forward strand.
GACAGGGTTGTGACGAAGAGCAGGACCAAAGGCAAACAAAGGCAGGGGGGCTGCCTGGAAGGCTGGGCACGTTGGAGCTCCAGGGCCAGCCCAGCGAGGTGCTGAGAGGTGCAGCTGAACCACAGCAGGATGGCCATCAGGGCCAGGAAAGGCAATTCACGGGTACTTCACTGTGTCTGGCTACAAGTCTGACTCTCTGGCTTGCATAGCTGGAATGAATGAGCTATGTTATTAAAAGAGAGACAAAAAAATCAAAGTGCAGCTTGGAGGAACTGGGGAAGCCTCGTGAGAGCCAAGGAAACCTGCACGAACTAGGGAAGAGCGAGATTATAATAATTAGGTCAGTTGGCGATAAGCTTTCTCAAATGCATGCACGCACGAGAGCACTGTGGTGTTTCTGGAGAGTGGCAGCATCCCTGGGTGGCCACGAAACCCAGTGAGAGGGCCAAGAGCATCACACAGGGCACCACTAAAACCAGCAGCACAAAGCCTCTCTGGCAGCCGCTCACCCCGCGCTCTGAGCATCGGCAGCTGCAGCACGGGAAACTGCTGGGATATAAGAGCGTAAATCCTTTGCTGTGAGCGTGGCTCAGCACCCAAGAGGGCGTGCAGTCTCCATCCTTGGAAAAGAGAGTCAAAGCTCAACTGGATGAGGCCCTGAGCAGCCAGGTTTGACTCTGAGGCCAGCCCTGCTCTCAGCAGAGCTCCCTTCCGAACCGAACCAACTCAAGGACGCAAGAACATCTTCCCTTACTCCAGACTTCCAGGATGAGGCCACCAGGTCTTACCTCCAGCTTAATGAAAGCCAGAAGAAACTCCTTCCCAACGGCAAGCACCCCGGAAGCCCAGGCTGAGCTTTCGGAGAGGTAACGCAGGTCGATGTGACAATGCACGACAATTAACCGCGGCAAGTGAAGGCTGCTGCTGCTGGAGGCAAGGAGCAAAGAGGACGGTCCCACACTGTGACTAATACACAGGGTACACACTCACCTTTCTCCACACAAAGAGACTGGGAGGCTTTGTATTATCCATCTCTTCCTTCCAGGTTGGTCTGACATCGGCTCTGCCCACCCTGGCAGCCTCAAGGCACAGCGCGAGGAGCTGGAAGGGCTCCAGAGCAGGAATTTGGCTGGGCTCACATCCAGATGTTTGACACCAGAGCAAGCAAACAGGAAGGGGAGACCAAAGAGGAGGATGCACTCGCTGTCCTGCCCCCTCCCCTCTCTTCCTCACCACCTGTACCAAGCAAGAGCCATCACCTGCCTCTGACACGGCCGTCCCAACGCCACAGCCCAGCCCCCGAGCCCCCGGGACTCCGCAGGAAGCAAACGTGTTACTGCAGGAGCAGGCTCCCAGCATTTCACAGTTTGCAGCCGCTAAAAATACCTACGCTACGCCTAATGGCAGCACAGCAGGGTGGCATCAGCGCGGGAGCAAAGCAAAACGCTGTTCTCCGGGGTTTATACGGGAGCAAAATTCAGAGCAGATGCTTGCACGGGGGTGTGGGGGACATCGGGCAGGAGCCTGGCTTTCGGCTGCCTCACCAAGCACCCATTTCTGCTGACATCCTGCTACGAGGCTGGAGGCAGCTGGCCAGACACTGCCCGTACAGCCTGCTTGGGATGAGCCACACAGACCAAAAACACGAGATGCTGCCGTGAACAAAGCCCTGTGCTTTGGGATCATCCCACTGACCCTCCAAAGACACCAGCGAGCATCTCCACCAGCCAGCTGCTCTTCACCCCAGAAGAGCGTCCTACAGACTTACCCACCTGCTTCACGCAACCACTGTTCCTGCACTCACTGCAGTTCGCTACCAAAAACCCAGCAGCCCCCTTAAACACACACACACATTTTTGCCACACTCCTCGGTGGTGCCAAGACCTCAGGCACAAGGCTCACGCTCAGCCTGCGGACTCCCCCTTTAGCTCCCCGAGCGACGCTCTCGTTTTGTGGTGTGCTCCAAGCTCTCTCCAGCACGACAGAAAGCAGCAGCCACGGTTTCTCACGTACCTCAAATCGGAGCTCACTGCTTTTTTGTTACAGTAATTGGCTGATCAAATGCGTCGCTTCCAAGCTGACGTTCCTCCTAATGTTTTAATCAGCAGATGCAGATGCTGAGAAGAGAGCTAATGTGGCCTGAGCTCAGTTTGAGCACAGGGTGGACGAGGCTACGGCTGTTCAGTCGGGTCACTGGCTGATGTGGAACCCGAGAGGAGAGGAGCTGGGAGCACGTGGTGGATGTGTGAACTGCAATAAAGCAGATAAACGGAGAAAAGTAAGTAAAAATAAGGGGAAAGCTCTAGTCAGAGGCTTATAACTTACAGAGAGAAGGCTTTATGGGCTGGTGCTCCCATCATTCTCAGCACTTGTGCTTATTTACTAGAGGCAGTTTAATTACACGCTGACCACCATCCCAAAGAGCTTCCTTCCGAAGCGCCTCCATCCTGTTACCAGCCTTCTCCCGCGTGTATTTAGGGCCGGCACCGCCAGCAGAGCCTCCTCCTCCTGGCACACCGCTCCACAAGGAGACGCGTACCACGAAACCTGCCTCCTGCGAGGTTACCACACCTCACCCCAAAACATCCAACTGAACTGGACGGGGCTGGTTCGGCGGAGATCCCAGTAAAGATCAGATAAGCTCTGGGTCCGCAGCTATTTCCTCCCTGCCGCACCGAAGTGGGGCCCTCAGATTAACACCTTTGCTGCCAACAGGCTGCATTGACTGATCGATCTGAGGACTCACCACCCGGTGTTTTTTGCTTGTTTGTTTGTTTTTAAGGAATTTGGGTCTAGTCCTGCGGTACCACCAAGCTGTTAGATGTCCGCTTACACGAATCTCCCATGACATGAGGCCTCCACCCTCCATTTCCAAAGGCCTTACCTTCCTTTTCTTCTCAGGCACCTGGTACAACACAGTCCCATAAAGGCACACACAACCCTTGGAGCCTACTGAGGTGTTGCAACACAACAAAAAAAGCTCGAATCTTGTGGTCACCTGAGCAGTTCTTGCTCAGAGCACGCGAGCTTCAACAAGGCTGTATGCAAGGAGTGTCTGCAGCTACTGATGCTCTACCTATGAAACCCTAAAATTAACAACTGAAGTTCACCATTGTCAAAGCAGGATCAAACTCCACTGCATGCAGACCAAGAGCAGGGATTAGTTAGGAAGCACTATTACCACAAAATACCAGATAAACAGTGCACAACCTCCAGCAACACATACACACACACACAGAAGACATCGCTCCAGCCAGAGACAACCCAGGAGCTGGGACTGCCAAGGGGAGCTGACCATGGGCAAAGGCACGGGGCTGCTGTCCTTGGGGTAACACCCCCAGCAAGGGCCATGTAAGTTATTCCTCCTGCTAAGAACACAGATTCCTACAACCTTATAAAGTAAAGGGATAATGGGCACGTGCCAGAATTTCCTAAGCAGGTCAAAACTGCTTCCTGGGTTTGAGTCTCTGGGTTTTGGAGGGGGAGAGGAAGGCTTCAGGGTAGACTGAGTTTGTTGGCTCCCCCCAGCTGCCTTTATAAAGAAGCAAAGGTGACTTTGCAGCCAGCTGTGCTGGCTTCCAGGCTAGGAGAACAATTAACCTGAAATTAATGCACTTTTTTTTTTTTTTTTTAATATAGTACATGGCATGCCAAATGCCTGGTATCACTCGGAGTGCAGATGATTTAGTGAGTCCCTCGCTGAGCAGCAGCGTCTGAAAGCCCAGCGGAGGGCAAGCGATGATTCCTGCTCGGTATTTAGCAGTCGGCTCAGCTCTGCCGTGAAAGGCAAGCTGGCAGCAGCCCTCCACGGACCGAGCCCCACCATCCTGCCATCCATCCATCATCCTCGCAGAGCCTTCCCGTCAGCGCCCAGGAGACCAGGGCATCCTTCAGCCGTGCTGCCAGCGCGACGGGAGTCACCTTCGCTCTCCCCTCCCTGGTGTATCCCCACCACCAGATGGCATCGATTTTCCCCAGCTCGACTAGGCGAGACCCCAAAAGCGAGCTGATTTACTTGGGGCTGCCTCTCCGCCGACGCCCGTGCTCATGGGTCCCTGGTTGTTGCTGCCCGGAGCTGCCGTGGGGCTGGTGGTGCGTCCTCCTCGAGGAGCGTGGTGCTGCTACCTGCCTGGCACGTGGGGCTCCTGTCGGCGGCTCGTCCACCCCTGCTGTGCCTTTCCCCACCCAAACGTGTGGCAGGGAAGTGGGCAGGCTCCTGCTGAATGAAAACGAAGCGCTCGTAACGTGAGGTGCGCGCGGAAAGCCTCGGCGGAGCCGGCGAGGGATGACTGTGCAAACAGCAGCAGAGGAAAGGCTGAGTCACTTCCTCCCCCAGAGCCCTAAATAGAGGCGAGCGTAAGGAAAATACTTCTCCGAGCTGACAAAAAAGGAACAGAATCCCCAGAAAAAGGGTGCCAGTAGTGACGGCAGAAAGGGGAGAGGCAGAAACGGCGGCCTCAGGTTGCAGCTGGAAGAAGAGCCGTCACGAGCAGGGCAGAGCATCCTCCCCGGCTCCGCTGGGAACTGGGTGCTCACAAATCACTTCCATGAGCAGCTCCAAGCCCTACACCCAGACAAGGTCACAGGCCCTCAGTGATGCCAGAATGCTGCCAGTGCGGACCTCCACCTCGTAGGGAAACTGCAGCGAGCCCAGCCGAGCTTTTGGGCCCAGACTTTGTCCATTCCCCAGTCTGCAAACACTCTCCACGAGCTTCTAGGCAGCAGCACACCACAAGCATTAACCATCACTGTTAGGAACAGCAGTAAAACACCTGATTGCCCCAGCAGGTACATGGCAAGGCTCAGCTCAAGGCCAGGGAGCCTGTTGGGACTGCGGGACCCCGTGGCAGAGAGGCAGCAGACTAAAAATAAACATGACACTGGCTTCGTGCTGCAAGCCGGGTGGTCACGAGCAAGCAGCAAGCCCTGGGAGAGCAGCACGGTCAGAGCACGGGCAGTAAGGTTGGCAAATATAAGGAAACACAGGACGACACGAAAACCCCCTGGCGCAGTGTTGTGTGGGGGTGCTTCACTGCTTCCCAGCTGAGCCCCTCTCCTGAAGGCACAGGGCCAGCTCCTGCTGCCCGCTGGGTGATCCCCTTCCCAGGGCTTTGCACCCATGTTTGTCTGTGCAGGTTTCCCCTTCCTGACCAGCACCACAAACACGGCCGGGGAAGCGTGGTCAGATGCCTTCCTGCACCTTCAGTCCCGCCAAGGACCTACAACTTCTGCCCTGCACAGCGCCAGTCGCAGCACCTCCCAGCCGCCTACTCGGATGCCAGGTGACGCAAAGAGAGATAACAAAGAAAACCCTACTGAATGCAAAGATTTGGGGCCATCCTCGCGTACATGTACTCTCTGGAGTGGATTTTCTTGTTACCGTTGGGTTCGGTGCCCCAGAGCACTCCCAGGACACCAGAGGCTGTACCGAGGTGCCCTGCACAGCTCGGGAAATCCCCGCTGCCATCTGATGGAGTGGACCAGGGATTGCTAATAGCTCCGGCCCCTTCTGCACACTCCATATAAAACGCTGAGCTGGCCAGGAGGAGAGACAGGCACCAGGACAGAGGGGTCCAGGCAACCATGAGGCTCAAAGCAAAGAATAACCCGTGGGGTAGCGGGGCTTACAAAGCCGTCAATAAACCGAGCCCCAGCACCGCTGCTCCTGCAGTGCGGGATCGCCATCCCTGGCAGCACCCCCGCAGCCAGCTCCTTCTTCCTTTTGTTCAGTTCGTATTATTTGCCTAACAAAACGCTTGCGAGGGTACTGCCTAAGGCACTCCTGAAAGCCAACATCCCGCCCGGCCCCAGCTCAGCTCCAGAGTGCTGGGCCACCCAGGAAAAACACAAACACCCGCCGGCAGCCCTAGAACAGAGCCCAGTTTCGTACCGACTCGTGACCCACATTCCCCATGCTCCCCGCCGTGCCTGCAACATGCACACCCACACCTTTCCCTCTCCCCCGTCGCCCCAGACCCTGAGCTCCCTCTGGGACCTTCTAGCCCCCAGCCCCGCAAGAAGCAGCACGTATCTGGGTTGGCTGCAGCAACACAAACCCCAAATCCCCTGTAGGTATAAGCGAGTTAACCGACCCACCTGCGCCCAGACAGTATTTGAGCTCACGACTGCTGCAGCCTCTCCTTGTGGTCAGGAAGAAATTTGGGTTTCCCCCTTCCACCCTTTTCCTTAAAGCATGGAAGATCTTATCTGTGAGACCTGCGCTCCTCCGTCCGATCTGGCTGAAATTAATCCCTGGGTTAAAAAGTTTCTGGAGGAATAACAAGTGCCGGCCAGGCTGACTGCACAGACCTCATCGCTGTAAACAAAATAATAAAAACAAAAAGCACAGAAATGGAAGCTTAGATTTGGAGTGGCTGTTGCCACTCGATAAATCAATCTCTCACCCCACGTAATGCAAATTTGTGTTTAAAAAAGCCACGTAAGTGTCCTCCTTCAGCTGAGAGCCGCCGGGAAGGAGCCGATTCCTAGAAAGATGCGGCGTGCTCCGCCAGCACTCCAAAAGCAGGGAGGGAGGGCAACCAGCACCCCGGGGTTTTAATAAAGTCCTGCACTATTGGTCTGCTGCAGGATTTATGGTTCAATTAAACGGATACGCTTGGCCAGGCTACCATCCCGCTGCCTGAGACGGCACACGCTCCAACCCTCCCCAAACCTCCGCTGGGTAGCCGGACAGTATCCCCCAAAACACTTGTCCCGGTGCAGGATTAACCCCGTCCCCATGAGCGCCGGGTGACCGGAGGCAGTAGGATGGAGACGGGTCAGCGGCCTCGGCATTAAAAGCCCCCGCTGCCGGCCCCTTCCCACGGCAGAGAACGCGGCAGCGGGGCGGTGTGGGAGAGAACAAAGCCGTCAGCACGGGGCGCGGGTGCCGGGGAAGGGGCATTTCCATCCCCGAGGCTCAGCGGGAAGGGATGCCGTGCTGCGGGGAGCGGGGCACGGCTGCTGAACGCGTGGTGGGAGGGAGGGAGGAAGGGAGGGGACACCCCCCCCCCCCCCCAGCCCCGCACCGTCCTCACTGCCCCCCAAATCCTTTTGTCTGCTTCCCCGCCTGCCGGCCAAGCGCTACGCGTACGTGCCGGCGTCCTGCCCGCCGCGGACGCTGCCGAGAGCGGCCGCAGAGGCAGGGAAACACGAGCAGCACGGCGACGGCCGGAGCAGGGCTGCGGGGAAGGGACAGCGAGCCGGCCGCTCGCTAGCAGAGCTTTCCAGAAGCGTGAGGTTGATTTCAGAGCTGCCACCAGGATCGGAGCTGGTCCTGAAAGAAGGGGAGGGGGGCGCCAGGCAGCACCGCGCACCGGGCTCCCACGCGGGTTCCCGCGGCGGCTGCTCCCGCTTGGGCATCGGTATCATGACCCTGCAGCCGTGTGCCACGGACCTGGCAGCCCAAATTCTGCTAATAGCGACGGGGTCTGTCCCCATCCCAGAGCCCGCGGGCAGGCAGGGCAGCAGGGCTGTCGGGGCGCGTGTTTACGGCGTTAGCAGCTCCGGTGAGTCATGTGCGAGCCGCTCGTGCCACCGCCGTCTCCTCTAGAGGGAGGGAGGCGAGCTCGATCGCAGACCAAATGAAGCCAGAACGATTGCAACGAAGGTAGAACAATGCCGGGAAAACGGCCCTCAAGGATCTCAGCAGCGCCTACAGGACCAGGCCTTTAAATGAATCCACTCCTGGGCTCAAACACATTAACCACTCCTTTATCCTCCAGCCAAAAAAATACAGGAGTTCCTCTCTGACAAGCCTTCACGACCAACTATTCTCACCCAACCTAACAGCCCCTCAAAACGACATCTAATTAATTTACTAGCTTGCAACAATGAAGTGTGGGAAAAAAAAAAAAAAAAAAAAAGCCATTTCAAAAAGCACCACGAGCCCCCTCCACGTACAGCTGTGAAGCCTCCAGCTGCAGAAATGATTGCTGCAAGTTTCGGGACTGCCGGCCCAGCTTCCCGAGCCAGAGAGCTGCAATCTAAGATGTCTCCAAGCCGATCGCCCGGCCAGCAGCTGCATTTCTCGGGGCGCCCCGCAGCTCCCACGGGCTTTCACCCCAGCTCCTCTGGCCAGACAAGGCCGAGCAGGCGTTAAGCACCAAACGTTTCCTATTATTAGCCTCCAGCTGACAACTGCAGCCCCGCCACAACAACAGTTCCTGCTTTCTTTTCCCCTCTTGTACAAACACCAAAGATGGTATTTGGGACGGCGAGGCAGGTATGGTACCCGAGTCCCCTTCCAGCTGCAGGGGGGACACCACGCCGCCCTCCTGCTCTGTCTCCTGCAGCCCAGGAGCCCGGTGCCCTCGGGATTTACCTCTGGCTGCGTGACGGGGATGCCTGCACACAAAAGCAAGCCCCGTCCGCAGGCCACTGCTGTGGGTGGGCTCGGCTGCACCTATGCTACAGCATGGCCCCACCGGTGACTACAGCACACACTTCTCTGCAAGACAAAAAATCCTTTAAAATTCATCTTAAGATGATTCCTGCACTGGAAAGCACTCAGAGGTGTTTCCACAGACCTCAGCACCCCCCAAAGCTGCTTGCTGGCAGCCCACACGTGATGATGATGATGATGATGATGTCCCTGCTGTGCAGACCCCAGCCCAGACACTCACCTCCCCACCGACTGCCCCAGCTACACGAAGCGGTTCTTCACAGCTCCTCCAGGATTTCCTGAGTTCAAAATAGATGTGTTTTTGGAATTAGTTACAAGGCATGGCGTACCCAGCTAGCAGCTCCCTGTGGCAGGCCGGGGAAACCCGTGGCAGACACGTGTCTTCTGCTCCGGCGTGGGGAAGGCAGCAAAGCCACAGCACAGGCTGCGCAAACCCATCCAGGGGAGCTGGGCCACTCCAGAAGGAAGAGGAATGCTTTTTTCTTCTCCTTTTTGCATGAAGGCCAATTAAAATAGTTGGGCGCCGGGGCGCATCCTCAGCCGAGCAGGGCGCGAGGGGCGGGGAGCATCGCCCAGCCGCTCCCTGTCCCCGGCACGTCCCGGGGCAGGTCCTGCCACCAAACCGATGGCATCCGACGGCTGGCAGGAGGAGCCCAAGCCGAGTCAGCCCGTGGCCGCAGGGCGGACGCCCTCCAGAAATTGCTGCACGCTATTAAACGCTCCTGCGGCAGGCTGCTCGCCGACAGGTAAGGCAGGATTTGGTCCCGCGGAGGTAGCAGCGTAGTTGTGTCACCACAGCTTCTCCTGCCACAGGACAAAACAATTTGTTGTTTGTTTTTTTTTTTTTTTTTTTTTTTTTCTTTTCTTGCCATGACTGCTACGTGCCTGGGGAAAGAGGAGGCTGCGGGCTGCCCGGTAGGAGCACGGAGATGGAAACGATGGCTTTCCTGAAACACGAGACTACTCCTCATCCACTGTGGTCTCTAAAGCCTCGGAGGTCCACAAACTAACTCGAAGGAGGCCCCAAAAACTAACACAGAAAAGCAAAGATCCCACATCCATTCCAGAGACACCATCCCCATCACCCTTCTGGGATCACTCGGTTGGAGCAGACCAACAGTGGCTACGCAGGACCAGCAAGGCCAGACCAAACGTGGGACAGCCCCAGGCGGACACGGAAGAAAAAGCCTCTCTTTCCAGCCTGGAAGCTGGCATTAGAAGCTCAAAAGCTTTAAGAATACCCAACGGCATCCCCGTTTCAGTCTGAACTGACCAGGAAATTTATTTCTCTTACAATCATTAGCAAGGCATCCATGTTACACATGACTATAGACATAAATATATATAATTTACACAAAATATAAATAAAACAGCCACTCTCACAAATGAGCAGAAGATTACTGGCTGGCTACACTAGCCCTTCACTTCTGATGACTCAGTAAAGCACTAATTGCACTCCGGTAGCAGAACCGTACCTTCTCCAAGGAGTTTCACAAGGACATCCCGAAGCTTATGGGCAAGTAGTGTCCATAAACACTTCGACATTCCGCAGATTTTCCAGACAGAGCAGTTGTCCTTTCCCCAGCCTGATGAAGAGCTACCCCAAACACACCAGCAGACCGTTAACTCTGAAACTTAACAACGCCACGTGTAACGTAAACGTCTGAACGCTTCTGCTAAACCGAAGAACAACTGCGTTTTAGGGGAAATGTTCTGACAATATGCTAAATGTGCCCCAAACAGCTCCTGAAGCATAGGATCTGCTGCCCCCAGCTTTCACAGAAGCCGCAGGCCTTGCTGTACGTTTAGGTGCAGCTCCTCACAAAGAGGCAGGACCTCACCGAAGGCTCGCCGTGGGGAACGTTTCCGTGCTTTGCGCGTGATCTGCCACAGCTCTCAGGAACCCTCCGCAGACGATTCCCAGCTCAGCTGTGCGCGAGGCTGACTCAGCTACAGGAGCAAGCATGTGAGAGCAAGCCAAACGCCTCAGACAGCTCACTCCTCGCGCAGATCCCTCTGCAGACACAGGGCTGGTGTTCAGTTCATCTCCACAATGGTTTCTCCAGCCTCCTGCAGCCCCGCATGCCGGGGAGCCCCTGGGTGCTGCGCACCTGAAACTCATCATTTACCACATCGTCATCACCTGCAGCATCCAGCCACTGCTCCTCTGCTTCCCTTTAAAAGCAACGTGAGATTTTATAAGCGATAAAAAAATGTTTCCTCGGAGCTGGACAACGTTATTAGTCCCACAGTACTCTAACTGTGACACAGTCAATTCTCAGTGCAGGCTCTGCAGAAGGAAGGCCCAGAGCTCACAGGGAAAGAGCTTTAAATACAAACTCAGCCCGAGCTGCCCAAAACAGAAAACACGCATATTTCTGCCAAAGAAAACACACTTAACATGGGGAAAACACAGGCTACAAATTTTATTCTGGGCTTGAGGGAATAAAACCCAGTGTAAGGCTTTGCTTTTGGACCTCAGGATCAGCCGAGTGCAGAACAAAGCCTTTGTGGTCGTTACAGGGAAAAGGAACATGAACCTACACCACACAGTGTTTTTTTTTCCGTGCGGTGAGGACAAAGCGTGAACATTTGCATGTCAGGGTCACAGAAACCGTAAGCAGGGCGTGATGCTTCCCCCTCCAACACGTGTGGCATCCCCCGCTGCGCTGCCAGCAACTGGATGCTCCGATGGCCCCCGCCACCAGCGAGCCTTCCTAGGTTTGGAGGTGGAAGGAGCATTAAACCACCAGAGGAAGAGCCTGGAAGCTCAGTACCTTGCGTCTCCTCCCATACCTTTTGTTGCTGCCAAGAAGGCTGGCTTTTACTACAGTGGTCCCGGTGCTGGCCGTGACTCCCAGCAGCAGTCTGCACCCATCCAAGCGACGGAGGAGGAGCAGCACACGGGAGCAAAGGCGGCACAGACAGACAAACAACCTATTTCAGTGGAGGAACCACTTCTGCGGGAAGGTCCCTGCCGCGTTCCGCCCCGATGAAGCCATCCAAGGGACAGCTGCACGTGCAAAGCCACCCGCGGGCGCGGGAGCTCAGCCCCAGATTTGCACCATTCCAGGGCCGGGGACACCCACGGCTTGCCCTCACAGCGGATTACAAGCCGGGAGCAAGCCGGCAGCCTCCGGCAGCCAGAAACACCACCGTGCGTGTCTCCCCGGGCTGGCATGACACACGCCATGCTGTGGCGAGCTCGGATGCTAGAGGGGCGAGGAAGGTTTCGCGCTGCACCCCTCCTCCTGTCAGCCACGCGTGCATCCCCCAGGGACGCCTCTCAGCCTCGTCCTCCAGAAAAACGACCGGAGGCGCCGATTTTTGAGGTGCTGGGACCCCAGGGCTGCCCGGCAGCCGTGCCTCCTGGCTTACGGCACCGCTCGCAAGGAAACCTCCGGCGCGTGAGCTCTCAGGTGCCGGGCACGGACCCGACGCGGGGCTGGAGAGCACGAACACCCCGCGAGCACGTGTCACCCCGCGGCCACCAAGGCCACGCACACCGCCGCCTGGCCCAGAAGGGAAGCCTTGGGTCCAAACCCTTGTCCTGCTGCGGACGCCACCGCCGCCCACCCGCCGCCCTGGCACCCAGAGAGGACCGGGTGCCGGGGTGCGTGCAGCGACACAAGGGGGGACGCGGTGCCATGGTGGTGGTGGGGGGGGGGGGGGGGGGGGGGGGACACAGAGATGGCAGGCAGGGCGAGCAGCGGGCGGAGGCCGCCCCAACCACCACGCAGCCCCAAACCCTTCCCACAGCAGCCGGGCTCCGTGAGGACCGCACCGCACCCCCGCACACACACGCACCACCCCCACGGCCAGAGCCGGCGGGGGGGGACCGGGGACGGCGACCCCTCCCCGAGGGCCCTGCGGGTGGCAGCGGGGCCCCCCCCCACCCCCGGGATCCCACCCCCCCCAGCCTCCGGGGCCCGTCCCCGCGCCCCCATTGACCCCCGGGACCCGGCCCCGGCCTTACCGTGGGCGCTGCGGCGGGGCAGGGGGCGCCGCCCGGCAGGCGGCCGGCTCGGCTCGGCTCGGCTCGGCTCGGCTCCGGCTCGGCTCCGGCTCCGGGAGGCGGCCGGGCCCCGCCGCCCGCCCCTCGCCCCGCCCGGCCCGGCCCCGCCGGCCCTGCCGGGAGTTGTAGTCCGGGAGCCGCCGAGCCTGGTGGCTGCGAGCCCCGGCCCGCCTCGGGGAGGCTCCCCGGGACCGGCAGGAGGGCCCCCAAAGCTGGGAACGATGCGCAGCCTTGCTGCGATTTGGGCATTAAATGGGATTAAAAAGGCCTCCCCCCGCCCCGCCGTGCTGTATTTTTGGCTGGGTGGTTGCCGTGGCAACCTTCTGCTCACCCGAGGGCGGCTGGAAGTGGGGAGCGCGGTGTTGGTTTAGCACCGGGGGTTCTGCTTTCGGCCTCTTTTTGGCAAAAAAAAAAAAAAAAAAAAAGAAAAGAAAAAAAAGAGCCACGTGGAATTGCGTGGTTTTATCCATGGACCTCCTGCGGTTTAATTATTAATCCGGCAGCGTGGGAGCTGGGCTGGGGAGAGGGAAGGCCTGCTCTGCCCTGCTGCTAATGCGCGTCTTGAAATTGGGATTGGGGTATTAAACCTGAACCCGATAACAGCTTGTCCCACCTCGCTATTGAGAGCAGGTTGCCCTCATTTGGGATCACGGCCCATAGCAGTGACACTCACCATGATCATGCTGATGTGTGTCCAGAATCACAAGGGCTGTGGGACTATCCCATCCCCATGCCCATCCCCATCCCCATCCCCACCCCATGCCCATGCCCATCCCCAACCCCATCCCATCGCATCCCATCCCATGCCATGCCATGCCATGCCATTCCATGCCATGCCATGCCATCCCATCCCCATCCCCATCCCCATCCCATCCCCATCCCCATCCCCATGCCCATCCCACCCCACCCCACCCCACCCCACCCCCATCCCCATCCCCATCCCCATCCCCATCCCCATCCCCATTCCAACCCATCCCATCCCATCCCATCCCATCCCCATCCCCATCCCATCCCCATGCCCATCCCTATCCCCATCCCATGCCATGCCATGCCATGCCATGCCATCCCATCCCCATCCCCATCCCCATCCCCATCCCCATCCCATCCCACCCCACCCCACCCCACCCCACCCCACCCCCATCCCCATCCCCATCCCCATCCCCATCCCAACCCATCCCATCCCATCCCATCCCATCCCATCCCCATCCCCATCCCCATGCCCATCCCCATCCCAACCCACCCCATCCCATCCCCATCCCCATCCCCATCCCCATCCCCATGCCCATCCCCATCCCATCCCCATCCTCATCCCCATCCCCATCCCAACCCATCCCATCCCATCCCATCCCATCCCATCCCATCCCCATCCCCATCCCCATCCCCATCCCCATCCCCATGCCCATCCCCATCCCCATCCCATCCTATCCCCATCCCCATCCCCATCCCCATCCCCATGCCCATCCCCATCCCCATCCCACCCCATCCCAACCCATCCCATCCCATCCCCTTCCCCATCCCATCCCTTCCCATCCCAGGGCTCATCCCGCTCCCCTCCAGCCCCTCGGATGTTCATGCTCAGCCTCACCTCCCTGCCTGCTTCTGGGCTAGCAGCCTGGACAGAGGGGAAATTGTGAGGGAAAGGGGCTCCCCATTAAAGGGAAAACGAGAGTTGTGAAAAGCTGGAGGTGGGAGAGGGAATTGAAACATCCTTCTGTCAAAGGAAAGATGCCGCGGCTGCTGTTCTGGGTACCATACGCCAGGTAATAACACAAGATGACTCAGTGCTTGGGAAACTAAATTGGCTCTTTATTAAAAGCATGTATTTAGGGATGTACAGAGGCGTCAGGGGAGTTTCTCAATCGCCGTAACACAGACAACTGAGGCTGGCCGGCTCCTGCCGCTGCTGAGCATCCCCGAGATGCTGGGCCCCGCGCGGGTAGGCCCTTGTCCTGCCAGGGCTGCTCCCAGGGCAGGGCCGAACACCCGGGGAGGCTGTCAGGAGCCTCTCCTGGCTCTCTGCAAATTCAGCACAAACTGGTGGATCCCAGCAGCCCTGGGAAATCAAGGTTTTTGCCACAGGAACTCGGCTGGGCTGTGACACCAGACCCAGCCCGCTCAGCCCGCTCCAAGGCCGCGAGCCACGTGAGTGCTGCGGTCTGGGTAACAGGCCGAGGCTGAAGGCTGCCCCCAGGGACACAGAAATATTTAAGACTATGGCACCAAAAAGATGCAGTGCCAAACTCTGCCCTCACCCTGACAACAACCTTTAAAATTGCTTGGCAGGGATGGGAACCCGCTGCTTCGGAGTGGAAGTACAGAGTATTTACAAAATACCTTGATGGCAGCCGTGATGTGCTGGTAGCCTGGCCCTCCCTTGCTAGCTTTGAGCAAACATTGGCTTCAGAGAGTAGCTGGAGGCAAAATTCAGCATCCTGTGTTCTGCTCGAATTATAGGTCCCCTGCGTGGAAAGCTCAGTTATAAAAACAGATAGGCACGGCAAAAAGAGAAGAAGGGGGTTCCTCTGTTCTTCCCCAAGTACCCTAAGTGTACGTGGTGTAGGTGGGCGATCCCCAGGCGTGCAGACACAGAGGTGCCCTCAGCAGGTCCCCGAGAAATGACCAGCCCAGTGCTCCCGCGGCCATCGAGTGCTCTGATGCTCCGTCGGCGGCTCCTGCAGGAGAGGAAACCCTTGAGTGGGGTCCGCAACCCCACTGCGCAGTCAGAGAGAGCATTATTCCGGCCGGGGTGCAGTCGGGTTGCAAGCAAATAGACCTCCTTTAAAAAAACAAATAATGGACTTACTGTGGGAGCACGGAGACAGACAGGGTCTTTATTCTTCCTCCTGGGCTCAGCGCTGCTGAGCCTTCTGTCTGTCCCTCCGAGGCTGGGAACGGGGCTCTGGCGTTTCCTCCTCTCACCCCCATTGCAAATCCTTTGGGATGAGATGGCCTCGCTGTCAAGCTGGGGGGAAACTGAGGCAGGGAGGCGATGGGGCGTGCGCGTGGCCGGCACAGAGCTGCCAGGACTCCCACCTGCATCCAAGTCAGATTTCGGGGCAGGGCTCCCACCGGCTGAGAAATGCTTTGCTGCGGCAAGAGGAGGAGCTGGTCTGGAGGTGCCAAGAGCAGGGACAGGCTCCCCCCTGCACTTCTCAGTTATTTTTAGAAGGGCATTTGTAGGCAGCGCAGCGGCCGGTGCCAAGGCTGTGCTCAAGTCAATGCCAAATTCGCTGGGAGCCAACGGAGGTCTGAGATGGGACGGGGTGGCACACCCGAGGAGATATTTCTTTCCTTTTCTCCTCCTTCCTTTTGCAGGAAAATCGGGAGCAAAGGCAGCTCGCCCGGTGCCCATCGATTCCCTCTGCGTTTCGGTCCCAGGAGCCCAGCAGCTGCCCCTGGGCTGGGCGGCTCATTGTGCAGCCCCAGCGCGCGCCGTCACCCGCTGCGACATTGCCTCTTCCCCCTCTTCTGTGATCAGAAGAGGGGGATATCCATCTCTGCTTCCCTTCTGAATCCCTCGTCCCAGTCCCTCCCAGCCCAACCAGTTCCTTCAGGCTCTCCATGCCACCGGAGACAAGGTACGAGCCAGAGCATTTGGATTCCCTCCTTGACCTCCCGTGTCGCTGAAGGTAATAGCCCTCATTTCCTGGTATTTCTCATAACTCAGCTGCATAATGGGGCTACCTGGACATAATTCACGACTTTCCCATCCTGATTTAATTTGCAGCTACATCTTGGGATTGAAGAGGCCATAGAAATGCAAAGCGTGGTTATACAGGTAAGAACAAATTGCTGCTTTTAAGGACTGCCACGCTGACAGCCCCGAGGAAACGCATGGGCATTTGCAAAGGTCAGGCTGTGCGGAGGAGGAGGAGGAGGAGGCGTTGCAGGGAGCGGCGGTGGGCGGTGAGGGCTCTCCTTCCACACCAGGCAGGGCTGGCCTCCTCCGCTGCCTCCGCAGGCTGACAGAGAGCATCCCTGGCAGCAGCATCCATAACTCCAGCTCTGCTGGCAGGAGGATTCGGTTCAGCCACCGACAACAGACCAGCTCTCCGCTCAGCTGGCACACGGCAGGCGCAGCGTGGCCGTGCCACGGGGTGCTGCTCCGTGCCACCTTCCCCCGGCACAGCCTCACGCAGCACCCCTGGGAACGTGCCTCTCTTCCCCTGCTTGCAGATGCGACTTTTTTTCCACAATCCCTTATTGTGGCCATTAATTGCATCAGAGGATCGCAATGCTGCTCGGAAGGGAGGAGGCACAAAGGCTGACAGTGGGGAGGGGATCGCGAATCCGCAGGCTGGGAGAAGGGGATTTCACCCGCCTTGGGCTGAAAAAAGCCTCCAGCCAGGGTGCTGGGAGCAGGATACGGCCTCACGGGGTGCAGGATACGACCATGCAAGGCAGAGGACTGCAGCAGCGCTGCCGGAGGAGTGCAGCCATTGGGCTGGATGACACAGCAGCGCTCTGCTCCCGATGCACAAAGGACGGGTGGTTTGGCTTGGCTTGGCAGTGCCGGGCCTTTTCGTCACTCCGTATCACGTTACGCACAGGCAGCTTTATCGACACCAGTGCCTTTAAGCAAACTACAGCCCGACAGGCTACCTGAATGAGGTAGCAGGGAGAGGGCGTCGCAGCCTGTGCCTGGTCTCCTTTAGGGTTCTTGCCTCACCCCGAGTTCCTCCAGGCGCTGGTGGGGAGGAGCAAGGGGCAGAGCGATGCTCTCTGGTTTGCCCTTCCCCACCAAAGAGGCTTTTTCCCCAGGCTCTCACCACACACCCGCTCACACCAGCATCCCAGCCCCTTGCTTCCCCGGCTCCTGGGAGCCCACATCCTCCCAGTCCCCTTCCTGCACCCTCTGTTATCTCCCCCACATCTTCTAACCATGCTTTTCCTGGCCCTGACTCACCTGCAGGCACAGAGGTCCCCCTTTTGCCCCAAATCCCCTCTCCTCCACCCGCCACCTGAGCTGCCACAGACAGGAATGCGGGTGAGCAGCAAGCAGCACTCCTGCACCATTTGGGAAGGGTGAGGATGGAAAATCGGCGTGGTTTGGTCAAATAAATATCGTCTGTGTACTAGGTGCAAGGGGGAGCCTCTCCAGCTGGCTTCACGGTGGAGGGAGCTGTGGTGTTCAGCCCCAGGGCTGTGCTTTGCCCTGATTTTCTCACCGCCCCCACCGAGCACATCCGTGCCACCAAATGCATCCTCCACTGCAGAATGAGGCCTTACTCCGGAGAAGGCTTCCACATGCTGGCAGGCCAGGCTGAGCAATGAAAAGAGCGCGGGATTTATCCTTGTTCTGCTAATAAAACAAACAAGCTTATCTTCACGTGGGCTTTGCTTCTTATCGCACCGCTTTGGTGAAAGTACGCCGGCGGGTTCAGCGGGGCCAAGGGCTGGGGACTTGGCCTCCCTTCCCCAGCAGCAGAGTGTGGTTTTGTAAAGCGGTACCCCAGTACAGACCCCTCTGCGTCCCCAGTAAGGTGAGTGGGAGGGAAGGGAAATGCCATTGCTGCCTGCTCACTGCAAAACCTCTCAGAAGGAAAGGGTTTGACACGTTCCTGCTTTAATAGGGGGAAGGAGATAGCAGTATCAGCCCACAAGCATGCCAGGCATATGACAATTATTTATTATTGTATTTTATGAATCAGAGCGGTGCACATTTATACTTAACGTGCCTGGACGTTATTGCTGCCTTCACTGAACCCACAGAAATCTATACCTGCATGTATACACGCTGTGAATAGCCTCCTGTGCACACACACACAAGGTGGAAGTTTACAGCTGCCAAATAACTAAGAACGTTCCCTGCCTGCCTCTGCTACCATCAGCTGGCTGGGGGCAGCCTGAGGCTCTGTGGGAGGCAATTCCCTCTTGTTTCAGAAACACCAGCAAGAAAATTGGGAACAAACAAGAAATTTGGGAAGATGCTGAGTCCGTCTCCCCTTGGGAGCACCATGGGGCTGGATGCCCCAACGCCTGGCTCCTGGGAATAAATATCGGTGGGTCTCTGGAGCTGGGCTGGGGATGAGCAGGCACGCCCCTCACACCAGCACCCATTCCAGTGTCCCCTCTTCTTCCACTGCTGAAATAAAATGTTTAATTTAACTTCATTGCTAATCTACCCTAATTAAAAAGGGCTAGCAGCACAATTAAGTGCACTCCACAGAGAGAACCTGCTTTCTTGAAAAGAAAGTAATCATGAAAGACCTGCTTTTGGACTCCAGATAATATAATTTCCAGCAGATAATGTTTAATTTCTGTGTAATAAACCCACGTTCCCCAGCTGGGCTTCCTTCACACAGGCTGAAGTGCAGACAGCCGTGGTAGCAGGGGACTCAAACTTTGGTTAGCAACTTTCAGGTGCTGGAGCAGAGAAGAACCTTGTTGATGAGAAGCCCGTGATGTTTGCCTTCCAGCTTCCTAATTTCTTGCTAATGGAGTCACAGCACGACTGCATTTTGCATGTGATGGCCATGTTAAGAACACTGCTCCTTTCTCCTGCGATGCAGTCGCGTTTCAGTGCCAGAGGAAGCTGCTTGCACGATAAGCCACAGGTCCACCCTGCTAAAGCTGCCAGGTTTTGCCTTCCCAGACACCCAATTCTGAGCTTTCTGGAGTGCTCACCTCCAGGACAGAAGTACAGAAATGCAGCAAGGCTCTTCTGGCCTTTTTGTA
This sequence comes from Cygnus atratus, assembly GCF_013377495.2. Classification (NCBI taxonomy): domain Eukaryota; kingdom Metazoa; phylum Chordata; class Aves; order Anseriformes; family Anatidae; genus Cygnus; species Cygnus atratus. Next base: position 2,844,252 of record NC_066396.1, read on the forward strand.
TCACTGTATCACAGACCCAGGCACTTCTGAAAAAAACAAACATGAGATTTTAGGTTCTCTTTACCACCTGCCCAATCTCTGAGCATTTATGGGGCACTCAGCAATCACAGCAGGTAAAATCGTTTCTTAATGACACGTTTGATCCATTTCTGGATTCCAGCAAGCGGTAAGGAAAGGCACCAGATGTTGCCAGGGCCATGCCGCAAATCACAGGAGAGCAAGCTGATGGGAAGTGATGCCTCCAGTTGTAAAGAATAAAAGCCTGGCCAGCAGTGGAGCATTTTTCTTTCCTCCTCGGCCTTCCCGGGTTCACAGCCTCAAAGGCTATGCTCTTCTGTGCAGACCGGCAGGTGTAAAATGCACCGCCTGCTGTGGTTTTTGAATTCTGCTAAATACTTCTAAAAATGCCACGTGGAGTTCTAGCTTCCCTAAACCCCCCTCACGCTGCAAGTCCTGAAGGAAGAGGATGGCCAAAAGCCGTCAGCGCATCACCAGTTTCAGTTTCACCATCATCGGTACAGTCGAGATGCTGAAAATCATCTTTCCTGCTATAGGAGAAGACAGAATAATCTCATGCTATTAAATCTCTGCAGTAGACGGAGGTTGGGATTGACAAGAAATTGTCAAGAAATGCTGGGGTTCATGGCAGGACATGGAAGATGGACAGACTCCGTGGCAAACATTTAACAGCAAGCGTAATTAAGGGTGTGGGACCTGGGGCTGTGGTGGATTCCTCATCATCCCGAGTCTTTAATCAAAGCTGTTTCTTTATTTTTAAGTACTTAATAGAGGTTTCTAAAACAGGGTGCTGGAGCTGAAGCGGTGGCCGTGTCAGCGGGCATCGGGTGAGCGCATCCCGCCTGGCCCCGTGCTCAGCAGGTCTGATCCTGCTCGCCTTGGAAAATCACCTCTGAACACCCAGGTGAAATTTCTGGGTGTGCTCGGATGCCAAGGGAAGCGCCAGGCCTGGCGGCACGCCGGGTGCCATGGGGCTGAGCTGGTGAACAGCATGCGCAGAGCCCGCAGGAGTTACGGGAGGATGTCACAAAGGTGCTCATGGCACGGGGCACGGCACTGCCCCAAGGACCCGGCTGAGCATCTCCTCCTTGCTCTCGGCCACGCTGCCGTGCTGGAGCCAGGCCCGTGTCCATGGGAGTGCCGTGAGCCCCATCCTTCCCCTTCCCTGCTCCTAGCACCCCGACGTACTCAGGACAGCCGCGGGGACGTCCCTGCCGTTCTCCTGCCCCAGCGGCGCCGCATCCAGCCGGCAGCCCGACTCAGCCCCGCCGTGCACAAAGCGGGGCCTTTGAAACCATCGCCCTGGGCTCCTGCTGCAGCTCATGGAGGGGAAGCTTGGCAGTGGCTTGCGAGAAGTGTTGCCCGAGCCATTGACCTGTGCATTTTATATTGTGCAGCCAATATTTTGTCAGTTGTGTATGGCTTTGTGCAACAGCCAGTCTCATGGAGAGCCAGCTATGGGGGTGCTCGTGACCAGGGCGAGAGCAGGGTCCCGCGCCGTCATCCCGATGTACCAGCCGCCTCCTCCTCCCCTCCCTTTTCTCACCTTTGAGCATTTTCCAGCACCAACAGCGATGCCCAAACCCCATTTCAGGCAACCTGTCTCAGGCCCCAGCCAGAAGATGCCCAGCCCAGCGGGCAGGGGCTCAGCCTTCCCGGAGCGACCTGCTGTGCAAGCGGCCGCCTGCGCCACGGCTCCCAGCCCTGCAGGCTGCTGCCATGGGTCAGCCCCGCTCGCCCTCCGGCTTTGAGGCTGCTCTGGCTCCACAGAGCAAAGTCAGGCTGTACGAGCCCAAAACAGATGTCTGGGCACAGCAGAAACCATGGAAACATCAGAAAGTCATGTCTAATTCATGTTACAGCATCCAGCAAGCGGAGACGTGGGATGCTACGAGACACCCACGAGCATCCTCTGCTGTCTGCCTGCCACAAAGCTCGCTGCCCCCGTGACCTCGGCGAGCTTCAGGATTTGGGACACACAAAGTCAGCTGAATCCTTTCACATCCCAGGCATCCAGACCCCCTGCTGGGTTAACAACAGCACCATTGCGCAGCTGCTTCAAAACGCTTCAGTCAGTCATGCCCAAAGGCCAGGGTTTAATGTTTACCCTACAGGCTGGGGGGACAGAAAATCAGGAAAAGGGAAATATGGACAGTAAGCTTCGATATTCAGCTCCCGAACATTTACTGGTTAGGGTGGGGAAGAAGCATTTTTTATTTAAGTGAAAAGTCCACAGTTCTCCATGAGTTTGTTCTTGAGCAGAAGCTGGCATTAAAATGCAGTGAAATGTAGAATTAATACATCTATATAGGAGATAATATTTAATGAAAATACTAAATGTAAGGAAAAAAGTTCACCAGGCAAAGTGACACATTCAGGACAGGTTGTCTGTAACTGAACTGGACGATCGCTTCTATGATCACATCCTCTAGGAATCTGGAGCAAGCAGATCCCGTGCTCAACCTCCCTCCAGTCTTGGATATAAACAGGATGCCTCGCTGCCCCACGTTGGCTGCTCACACGGTGTCCGGCTCCGAGCAGTCCCCGGGCTGTGCTGGCAGAGCTGGAGGCAGGGGCACGCTCTCACTCTCCATCGCTGCCGCAGACCTGTGCACACTGAGCCCCAAGAAGTGACAGCAGCACGCAGCTCGTGCTGCCGAAGGAGGTGGGTGGATGTGGAGCTGAATAGCTAGCTCCCACCTGGAGCAGATGTTTTCAGAAACATCTTAAAATCCGGTGATTTTGGGGTCGTGGAGTCTGCTGTCGTGCTGCCACCACCGTCTTGGCAGAGCTTGATGCAGGTCCTGAGAAATAAAAATGCGATGTGGGTGAGCCCAACCCAGCCCCATGGCATCACTCTGGCACGGCCACATGCACGCTTGCCCCCTCTGCTTAGGGCAAACCCGAAGAGGCACCGATCCTGCTGCAGGGTCCTGCTTGGCACTGCCACCACGCGAGCGGTGCCTTTGGGCAGCACGCCCCTGAGGTTGCACGCCTCGGGTCATCGCCAGGTTTTGGCACCACAGCGCACGCCCCATGCCCCCGGGACTGAAAGACAAGCCTCGTTTTTTAACAAGTTCGGCAATTTTGGGGTGAGATGGTTTGGAAGGTTTGGGGTCCCAGGGCTGCCTGGGGAGGTAGGAGGCGAGCGGAGCTGGCACGCGGCCTTACCCCACCCGCAGCACGTGTAAGGGGCTGGAAAGGGGGCTGCGTGCTCTGCTTCTGCACCCTGCTGCTCCCCATCCCCTGCTCCTGCATCCCAGCAGCCCCCCAAATCCCCGCTCCCCCCATCCCCACACCCCCATCCCCACATCCCCATCCCCATCCCCGGCCCCGGCAGAGGCTGCAGGCAGCGCTGCGGCGTCACCTGGTGGCTGCGAGGGCTGCCTGCACACCAGCACGCCCAGCATCCTCCCAGTACCCCCAGCACCCCTACTGGGCTGGGTTGCGGCCCTGCCTGCACCCCCTGCACAGCTGCATGTGCCCCTTGCTCCCCCCCCCCAGCCTGCACCACCGGGCTGTGCGCCCCCTGCGCCCTTGCCTGCACTCAGCAGCAGCTCTGATCTGGGGAAAAGTTTGGGAAAGGAAATGGTGAGAAGGGAAAAGCGCTGGGATTGTGCTTTTCCCGGCCTCCCAGCTGCCTTCGTGCCTTTCTCGGGGGTTAGAGGTGACAGCAGCCCAAGCAGCAGCAGCACGTGAGGCGGGCGTTTAATCCCCTGCGGGGATGTAAGCACAGATCTGCTCTGATCCTGGTGCCCGCCTGGCTGGGACAGGGGTGGTGAAGCTCTGGGTGGTGCAGCAAGCTCTGCTCGGCCAGATCCCACTGGTACAGCCCCACGTGCCGGCCCTGGGGATGGAGACTGCTTGGGGAGACGATGCCAGGAGCAGCACGGCGAGGGCTGGCCCCGTTTTTAGCAACAGGGCTCATCTGGATGCAGCTCCCAACACGATCTCTTCTGACCACCCCCTCCTGCAGGTGCAGCCCAGCGCCTTCCTGCAGCCAGGGCTGGGGATGGCGCGGCAGAGGCACCCTGCAGAAGGACAGCTCGGAGTTTGTTTTAGCTTGCTGCTTGACCTCCTGTGGATGCCGTCCCGTTCCTCCCCTGGAAGCAGCGTTTTGCTCTCTAGGGGCCATCTCCTCACCCATCAGCGAGTGCATCTTCCCTGCCTTTAGTCTGAAGACTCAACGGGCAGAGCCCGAGCCCTGTCCCACTTCCCCTGAGCTCCACTTGCACTGTAAAAATGCGGTGAGAGGTAACAGGGGATGCAGCTCGTCCCAAGCACTGGCAGTATTAAAGTACGGGACTGCCAGAGAGCTGAGACATGGACACAGGGGCGAAGAGGGGAGGGACTGGGGGCAGCCAGGAAGGCCCCACATGCACAGGGGAAAGCCCAGAGCTCTACGCACCACGGAGGCCCCTCGGGCGTTGCGGTTTCTTCCCCAAAAAGCCCAGTCCGATGAACCTGCGGGTGGAGGGGGTCTGGCTGCCCCCGCTCCCTTTGCTCCACGCCGTCCCTGGAGGCAGAGCTGGGCTCGCCCCGCACATCCGCAGCACAACAGCACAGACCGAGCCTCCCTAAGGTGGGAGCTACGGGGGGGTGGTGGCCCTGCCCCGCACGGGGCTTTGGGCGCCTCCCAAAGCAGCGCTCCGGCGGCTGTGATTGCGCGGCCGGCCGCGGAGGGGTGCCAGAGGCTGGCGGCTGCGGCTCGCCTCCTGTGCCCGGCACAGCACCAGCCTCACCTTCCGCAGCCTCCCCTTCTTCACCCTCTCCTTCCTCAGCCTCTCCCAGCAGCTCCCAGCAGCAGCTCCGTGCTGGGTGCTGCTGGCCTCGCTCCCGGCCCTTCGGAGCCTCCCTCCTGTGCTGGCAGCAGGTGCCTGCAGCACGGCGGGTACAGAGGCCTCTTGGAGCAACCAGGGTTCTGGGGAGATCCCAAACCCGGCCTTCAGGGGGGCCTGAGGAAGAAAAGAGCTCCTTTCCCTTCTCCTTCTCCTTCTCCTTCTCCTTCTCCTTCTCCTTCTCCTTCTCCTTCTCCTTCTCCTTCTCCTTCTCCTTCTCCTTCTCCTTCTCCTTCTCCTTCTCCTTCTCCTTCTCCTTCTCCTTCTCCTTCCCCTTCCCCTTCCCTTTCCCCTTCCCCTTCCCCTTCCCTTCCCCTTCCCTTTTCCCCTTCCCCTTCCCTTCCCCTTCCCTTTTCCCCTTCCCCTTCCCCTTCCCTTCCCCTTCCCTTTCCCTTTCCCTTTCCCTTTCCCTTTCCCTTTCCCTTTCCCTTTCCCTTTCCCTTTCCCTTTCCCTTTCCCTTTCCCCTTCCCCTTCCCCTTCCCCTTCCCCTTCCCCTTCCCCTTCCCCTTCCCCTTCCCCTTCCCCTTTTCACTTCCATAAGGAATTAAAAACCTCACGTCACATTGCATAAAGGAGGAGCAAACCAGTCCCAGGGTTTATAGTACCCGCTATAAACATGGGCTGGCAATGCCCCAGCTGCAGGCACGGTGCGATGCGTGCACCTGAGAAACCCACCTGCCTTCCCCTCTGCTTCATTTGACCTGGAAGGGGAAGAACGCCTTTCCTCGGGCACATTTATTCACACACACCAATTTTAATGGTAAGCCCAGTTCCTGAGCAGAGGCATTGCAAAAGGCACCTCGCAAAGGAAAGGAAGAGCAGAGCCAGGCGAAGGAGCTGAGGAAAGAGGAGTGCAGCTGGGTGAATGCGGGCTCACGTGTGGGCAAAGACCCGCTTTATAGGATAAGTTTGCGCCCACAAATCACAGAACTGCTGCCAGTTCCTTGACCTCTGGTGTTAAAGACATGGCAGGATCTGCAGGCAATTAAATAAGGAGCCGGGCTGAAGCGCTGCCAAATCTCACAAATATCATAAGACTTACAACAACGTTACTCAGTCCCTGCTCCAGGGGCTCCGAGCACCGCATCTCCTCCTCCGCTTACAGCCCCCCTGCTCCCAGCAGCAGCTCGGTGCTGGCCCTCCTACGAGGGGAGGGGAGGTGTGGGGAGAGACCTGGAAAATATGAACCCAGCTTCCCCTGGCGGCTCAGCAGACCCAGAAAGGAAAGGAGCTGGGCGAGGGGGCTGACTCACGGGGTTTGAATGCCTGGGGCTGGCAGCGCTGCCTGCGGCATTTCTGCTCGAGTCCAGCCCGTGAAATCCTGGAGGTTTTGCAAGACACTGTTGGATGGTTTCTAGACCAGAACCGCGCTTCGGCTTGGAGAGCCCGCCCAGCCCTGCTGGCTGTGGGCTGTGACACTGTCCCCCCACCTCTGTCCGGGGACCAAGTCAGAGGGATTTGTGAAGGCAACATGAGCAAAACAGCCTTCAGGCTTCGGTTCACTTTGCAGACACCATCACCGGGCAATTTTAGGGGAGCTGCACAGCTGGGGGAGCTGAAAAATGCACAGGTGGCACCCGTGTCCCCATGGCCAGGCTCTGGCTTGCTTGCAGGGCATTGGGGCGAGGCTGGGGCTATGCCAGGACCCTGGGCGCTGGGTTTGGGGATCCCCTCGTGTGCTGCTGGGGCTGGGTACCCCAGCTGGGACCCTCAGGAGCAGCTGGAGGCACCGTCAGAGGGAGCAAGATGAGCTGGGGAGAAAACACTGGGCACAGACCCGCTACCTGTGTAGAGGATGGCTCGTGAAAGGGAGAGGCAGTGTGCAGGAGCAACCTGCTCCTTTTCCCCCAGACTTTGCCCTTTTCTGCAACCACGGGGCTCCCCAGTGCCTCACTGCAGAAACGGGAAGCTGCCCCAGCATTAAGGGGCTCCTAAATCCCACTGGAGTAAAATTTCCACTGGTTTGCCTCTGCTTTTTTTTTTTTTTAAATCTTTTGCTGGAGCAGCCTGCCTCTGCCCCTGCTGCCTCCGATGATGCACCTCCTCTTTATTCCCCTCTCTTTCTGCTCCTCCCGGGTCTCCGCAGCCAGCCGCTGCCGAGCCTCCTTCTCCGTGCTGGGGCACAATTAAAAGGCCGGGTCTCTTCCGTTTCCCATGGTGAGAGCCACGGGGAGTCACCCCCGCCAGAGGGGGGATTTCAAACCTCTGTGATGTGCCTCACCTCCGGTCCTTGGCCCTGCCTAAACTTTCCGAGCCCTTTCTTGTGGCGAGGAGGAGAGCTGCTCTTAGGATGCATCATCAAGAGGCTCGGGTAAATCTGGAATGCAGTCGCTGTTTCCAGCAGTGTAGGCTTCCCCGGAGCATTTGGCTGCCTCCTAATGGGAAAATTGTCTGCCGGGATGAGTCCCAGGGCCCAAAGCTCTGAGCACTTTCACAAACATTACCCCCCAGTCTACCATCTGAAGCAGGTAGGTAACACTTGATTTCTGTTGTTGTAGGAAAATAAGCAGAGCTACAAAGATCCTGAGCTGCACAGCACACCCACAGCAAAACTTCAGATCTCCCAGGCTTCTCGCCTCTGCCTTCCTTTCCCATTTCTTTCTGTTCACCGCAGAAATGCCGTATGCAGCTGGAACCCAGCTCGCGTGAAAGATGCTGTGTATCACAACCTTCCTCTGCACACCAGCACTCGCCGGTGTGACCTTGGTTAAAACTGGAAGCCATCCCAGAGCTTTCCTCTCCACTAATACGTTTAGAAGGCTGCGCCGAGCCTGGCAGAGCAGCGCTAACCTGCGCACGCACGGGGCGTCAGCAGCGATGTGCTGTGATATGTGGCTCAGCAGCCACGGGGCTGCAGGGGAGCAGCAGGCAGGGAATTGAACTGGGCGTAAGGATCCCAGAGTCTTCTCTGGACCTCGGGGAAAGCTCACTGAGAAATAAACGCCAGGCTGCTGGTCTGGGGCGCTGGCACAGGGCACAGACGCTGGCTTGGAGGGGCTCTGATGTGCTCTGCCGGTGGGAAGGGCTCAAAGACACGTCCTGAGCTCCACACGCTGATGAAGTGCCCGATAACAATTAGGAGAGGGACACTTTAGGCTATCAGGTCCCCGGGGAAACCACCTCCAGCCAGGCAGCTAAATCCCTGCGTCGCCCTCCTCTCCCTTGCTCGGGGTGGGTGCCATCTGATGACAAGACAGCTTCTCTCACCTGCTTCCCCAGCCCCTTCTGGGGGCTGGACACAGGGGAGGGGGTGCCCCATCCCCTGAAGAAGACCTGTCCTGTTCACCTCCATCCCTGCTGTCGCCATCGCCATACAAACAGCGACACAAGGAATGACAGAGACTGGAGGAACAACGCCCTGGGCACTGCCCCCTGCATGGGGAGGAGATAAGACGTATGGTGCAAATGCACCTCAAATAAGGAAGCCGAGAGCTCGGGCATAGCTAAGGAGAGAAGCGTAATGATATCCCACGCCAGCTGAGCAGCAGTAACTGTCCTCACCATCATCAGCTGCCAGCTATTTCTCCCTGCTAACTACTGGCCCCTAACCAGAGAGCTACGGGTGCCGAGCTCGTAGGCAGATATTACAGCTCTGCTGCTGAGCGGGATCTCACGTCTCCACAGTCGATCCCTTAGACCGCTGGGGATATGCGAGGGATATCGGGGTGCTGTCTCCCTGCAGAACCTCACTGGTTCCTGCAAAGACCTGTACCTGTAGGCACCGGCGACGCAATCCCATACGGACAAGCTTGGAGGGCTCTTCCACAAACAGGGCCCGCCTGGGAGATGGGGGGTGACCGACCCAAACAAATTCCCAGGCCATATGAAGTAGATTTGCAGGGGGCTTTTCGCAGATGGTGATTTATCGGTGGTGAGAGGCAGCAGCTCAACCCAGGCTGCATGCAGTTGTGCTGCTGTAGTGGCACACGGGTGTGTAAGAGCACAGAGCTCCTCCTCGGTGCTGGTCACACCGCAGGTGTCAGGGGCAGTGCAGGCTTTTACTCTCTGTAGCAGCAATAGGGACTCAAGAACCACCCCAAATCTCAACGTGTTCATTTCCCACACCAGTTTTGCCCCTTGGCCCTTTCTCCACGAACACCAGCAGCATTACCCCCAAACCCAAACCACTCGGCGTGCCACCAGCCCGTTCCTGGCTGTTCCAGGCAGGCCCCCGGCTGAGATCTGCTTGCCTTGCACTACTGCTACATCCAGCCGCAGAGAGGCAGCGCTGGGAAAGTGACACCAGTGATAATGTGCTTTACAATGAGTCATTAATAAAGAGAAAAGGGCTCAGAGGTGACAAGGTTCCTGTTAAGCTCAACAGCATTAGGCCTGTTTTGCTAAGTTTGAGAGATAATTGCTATAGTGACATGTTCACATTTCTGAAGTGCAAAAACAATAGTTCAATTTTGCAAATGTTAAGACATTTCTCTTGGAAAAAAAAAAAAAAAAAGAAGAAGAAGAAGGGGGAAGGCAAGAATGAATATCAGCTTGAGGAAATGAAGGCACACGCATCACTGAAGAAAAAACTCCCGAGCACGTTTAAAAATAGGAATAAGGGGGAAAATAATCCAGAAGGCTCCTGCTGGAAGGAGCACGTTGGTACCCGTGCTGCAGAGATTTCTCTCCTGAGCAAGTCGTATGGTGTCGGAAAGCCCCAGGGCCCCTTGAAGGACCATCTCATGGCAGCCTACACCGAGCAAAGGGGAAGCTGCTGCGGTCCCACCCGTGGCCATGCGCCCTCCTAGCTGCCACGTGGCGAGCCAGGAGCGGAGCAGGTCCCAAACCAAATCCCTTTGGAGCCCTTGTGCCAAGCCAGCTGCCAGCCACTCGCTCGGGGGGGGGCCGTCCTGGCCGGCTGCGTGCCCCTGCCCTCCTCTCACCCCACGCTGTCCCTCCTGGGACATCTCCTGCCCCTCCTGCCACCGGCTGGCCCGAAGAAGGGTCGGTGTGCCTCGGAGCCTGTCCGGTTTTTCTGACTCTACCAGTTGGCCTAATAAAAGATATCATCTCCCTCCACGCACGCCACTGGCTTCAAGCAGACCTTGCACGCAGCTGGCTCTGCCCGAGATAACCTGTCCCTCCTCCGGCTTGGTGCTTATCTGTGGGAACAGGGTGTGTGCGGCAGGGACCTCGCCTGGGTCCCCGCGTTTCCCTCCCTCTCCTGCACCTGAATGCGCTCATTGTTTGTGCGCCTTCATCTGTTGGAGGGGGAGAAGGAGGCCTTCGATGGATTGGGTTAAACAAGTTTTTCGGCTGCGTGCAGGTTAGGAGAGGCCACAAGAAAAGAACCACAGCCCTTTGAAGTCAAGCTGCTCCTTTTCTTTTCGGGGGTTGTTTTTGAATTCTGACAGTGAGTGATGCTTTCTCAGATCAAGATCAATTCACCAAACACAAGAACAAAGGCTCGCCAAGCACACCACTGGCTACGGGCTTGCGTGGCAGTGGCGTACCACTGACACAGGGCCAGGGGGCAGCTCCTGCTAAACCCTGTTGGTAACAGAGCAAGCCTTTCCTCCAGGGACTTTCACACTAAAAACAAAGGAACTGGGCAAAAACAAGGGCATTTAGGTGTCGAGGCGGCAGGTACTTTAGCAACACCTGGCTACGCTGATGACATTCAGTGCCTGAGAAGTCCTAGGGTTCAAGGTCCACAAGTGAGAGGTGTGATCTCCAGGCGTCACCGATCCCTGGGCAGGAATGTTGAAGAGGCTGCTGTTGGCTTGGAAACTTCATACTCATCTCTCGTTAGTCTTGGTGTAATTTTCTGCTTTCCTTTGGGTACAGAGAAGGTCGCTGGGCAGAGTCCATGGAGTTATGCAGAGTTTTGTTTAACGTAGTCTTAAGAGCAGGTACTGGATCTGCCCCTTCTGGATAAACACCTAGGCAATGAGCTGTAAACTCACACACTCCCTCTGTCTCGCTCTCTCCATCAATTAATTAATACAAAAAATTAATACAAAACAGAGAAGGAAGCTGAACAAGCCCCGCTCCAAAATTACCTGCCAGGTGGCTAATCTCATCGAAGCTGGGGAGGGGTCTGCAAGGTCTCCTCGAGCACTTCCAGATGGGTGCCCTAACCCATGGGCTTCTCTGCACCCAACTTCCCCTGGGCAGCATTTTGCCGAAAAGGATGAGCTCGTACACCGACGTGAAGGGGACAGTGCAGCCCAGATGCCCTGGAAGGACGGCTGTGCCTCCTGGCAGCCTGCTGGGGACCTGCTCCCCATCCTCAGCCTCTGCAGCTCACGCCAGCAGCCACGCTCCCATCAGCTCAGCACACATCCAGACCTGGGCTCGGGATTAGCTTTGCCTTCAGTCTCTGCTGCAAACGCTGAAGCTCAGCCCAAGTTGGCATTAGGCTGCTCTCCAGAGCTCTTCCCCTCGCCGTGGCCCAGATTTGCCCATGCAGACCTTGCTCGGGGTCACCTACAAGTGCGGAGCAGCAATGCCGAGCTCTCCTCTGAAACATTTCCATGCGTACAAATGAGGCTCTGCAGTCTGGAGACAGGCTGAAGAGCGGCATCAAAAAACTCGGATTTCTGCCAAACTGCCACCGGGTCTCCCCGTGGACATTTTGGAAATGCCAGGCCTCTTCCTTGGGGTTTTTGAAGAGCCTTTCTGGGATGAACAGCAGAGCCTGCGGAAAGGTTAGCATCCAAACAGCTGTGGAGCATGATCCTCTGCAGGGGACACGCAGCCAGAGGTTCGGTGTCACAGACTCTGCAGCTGTCCTGTGGCTGATGCAAAAGACTGTATTCTGAAAAGGTCAAAAAGGCAATTAAAGAGACAAGACCAACTCTTCCCAGTACTGAAGCAGGTGCTCAGCCAAAACATTCGCCTGCAAGACTGTATTTCCTTTAGGTTTATTAACCATTAAGTGTTTTTAGGGACAGGACCGTAAAGATAATGAACTGAACTACAAGTAGAGTCAGGATTCCTTCGCAAATTGTTCCCGTTGGGTTAGGCAAGTGTTTGAAAAGCAAAACGCTTTGTTATGATTTTTCTGCAACAGGAGACCCCGAGCTCGTCCCTGGCAGCTCACCTCCGCTTTAACTTGCTGGTTAAGCCAGGAAACCTGGCGCATTTCGGCAGGGAAGCCGAGCACAGCCACCGCCTCGGACCCGCAGCGGGGTGATTTGCAAGGACTTTCCCCTCTGCAGCAAAGCCAACCTGAAAAAATTCTGCTCTCTCCACGCTGACTGCTCAGTACATCACCGCAGGCTGCTCAGTCGTCCTGGCGCTAAACCAGATCAGTAACTAACCCAGGTTAGAAACAGCCAGTGGGGGGTTTTGGGGTGGGGGAGAGGAGCAGATTTTGTCTTGGGTCTGTTCACTGATTTGGCTCACCGCACTGCACACGAAGCGTGATCCAGCATGAGCCAGGGGGGCAATGCGGCGAGGGGGAACATACCCTGGGAGTCCTTAAACGGGGAATGTGTCTGGGAAAATGGGAAGCGGCACGGCACTGGGGCTGGCTCCAAGAATAGTTTGAATAAAACTACTTCAAGTGCAGTCCTATTTGAAAGCATTGCTTTTAGTCTTGTTTTGCAATGAGAGTTCTTTCCTTTTTTCCTTGGAACACTTACCGGTAATCTAAAATCTGCCAACTTCCAACCAAATGTAATATTTTGCTAATTCTTTTTTGGTAGGTGGCTGTGCGATTAGAGCCGAGGTGATGGAATATCTGTCGCTGGGGATCAGCAACAACACCGAGATGAGAACTGGGCCAGAAGTCACAGCCGGCCTCGTGCTGGGTGCAGCGAACGCGTGAGCTGAACGCCCAAGGTCCCTCCCAGCTCGGTTTTGCTGCGACTCCAGGGCAGAGCACATTTAGGTCACCATATAAATGAATACCCATTTTTCAGAGCTGCAACTTGGATGTTTTAAATTATAGAACAATGGATGTCGCACACTTATTTACCCAGTGTTTGTACCAAATCACAGAATTTAATGGAAATTAGCTGAAGCGCAGTGGAAAAACGGGTTATTAATGAGTTTATTAAAATGGCTTGAAGAATTTTCGCACGCTAGCAAGCAGTGCCAGGGAAAAGAGCAACCAGGTCTGCCCGAAACGATGCCGGCCAGCGCAGTACCAAGCAGTTTGCTCAGTCTGGGAGCTGGCGTGGACCCGAGAGCAGTGCCCCAGCGAGAAGTTTGTGGAGGGCCACCCAGTTTGTAAGGATGAGAGAGTGTAATAGTGTAATAGCATGGACACAGGTTGCTGGACGAACAGAAAGGGAAACAGCAGTTTGTTTAAAACTAGCTTAAATAAAGAAAGTCCTCTTGTCGGTGTTCTGACTTGACAGAGGTACACAGTGACCAGAAACGAGGTTTTTAGAACTAGTGGATTTTCACAACTCATTTTTATTCCTGGAGGATTTAAACGCACCTTGTTGCTTATTTCAATTGCCGGTTCTCTTCCCAGTCCTGGATGAAGAAGGCATTGAGCAGAGCTAGGTAGGTAAATGGAAATGAAGTAAACAGTGTCCTTGCATCTGCGGGAAAGTTAGCTTCTGTCAAAAGGTGCATTGGTACCTCAAGAAATCAGGGCTCCACATGCTCTGCCCTGACTGTGGCTGCTCCACTGATCCAGTAGCATTTGCAGATTTTGTCATTAAAGAAATTTAATAGTGTAGTAAGCCTAGGACTTGCAGGAAGCTGTAATCCTTCAGTTTTAAAGGTGTATGTAATTTAAATACAAAAATCCCCTTCAAGGAAAATGACACATTAAAAGTGATTTTATTTCTTTTTATCTGCATCCTGCTGGCTTACTACAAACCAAGTAGGAAATGGGAACGTCTGGTCTGTGCTCGCGGGAGGTCGAGGTCAAGGGGGGAACTGAGGCTGGGTCTGCTCCCTGGCCTGGGTGCCGGGGCATCATCTGCTCTGGCCGGGCTCTGGAGCTGGGCAGGGGCAGCAGAACATACAGAAAATCTCTTCTAACATACAGGAGACCCTAAAGGACTCCTGGGCAAGCAGCAGGATGGAGCCAGCAGAGAAGCCCCCAGGATCTCTCAGCTGGAGCAGAGCTCACCTGGCTGCGGCCCCATCCGCCTCCCAGACCCAGGGGCAGGGACGTGTCCGGGGGCTGGGCAGGGTTGGGGCTGAGGCTCTGTGTGCCCCGGCTGCTCCCAAATACCCCGTGATGCACTAGCACACTTGGCCTGGCAGGGAACACGGGCTTGTGCTCGCAAAGCTCGGAGCCTGCAGAGAGCAGTCATCCTCGCCTCTGCCTTCCTCTCCTCCCTCTCCAGGAGATGACATTCGGTCAGCTCTGGCGACTTCACATAAGCAAAATAAAGCTGTGTGTCCCTCCTGCCTCTCTGCCCCATGCCCACACTCCCCTATTACACCTGCTACCAGCGGCTTCTGCTGCACCCAGCAGCGAGCCCACGTGGGGAACTGGCAGCCGGCCCTCTGCGTGGATGAGCCTTAGGAGGACTCTCGGAAGAGTTGTGCTAAACTCTTTTTCTCCTGGAGGCAAAATCCTCATTCCCAAAGTACACTGCAGCCAGCTTACCCTGGCCTAGAGCCTGGGAACAAGTGACTATTGCTAAACTCAGACAGCCTCTTGAACTAGGGATGCTGCTCCGTGCCATTTCCCCCAGAGGCACTTTGTGTCAACGCCTCCGCTCCCAACAACCTTGCCTCCGCTGCATGGCAAAAGCGCGTTTTTGGCATCTGGTTTGCAGTGCTGTAAAGCAAGACAGCCTTCTTGCCAGGACAGGAGAGAGCCAGATGCTATCTGCCTCCGAGGCCACAGGGCACGCTGCGGGGCAGTGTCCAGACACCCAGCGCGAGTTTTAGATGGCTAAAACTCGCCCAGCGTGAGTTTTCAGCTTGCCCGGCCTCTCTGGATGGTGGATGCACCCAGGGACACAGGATCAGCCTCGGATCACTCACCCTCACCTCCACAGCAGCAGTTCTTGCCAGCTGCAAGTCCCCTGGGCACGCTGCTCAGGCATCCCTCCTGTCCTCCTGGTGCTGCCCCTGGGACGGCAGCACGGCAGCCGAACTCCGAGTCTCGGGCTACCGTCCCTGTGGCAGCTGTGGAAGAAATTCTTCCTCCGTGGGAAGGATGCTCAGCTCGGGAGGCGACCCGGGGGGCAGTGCCGAGGCCACCTACCTGTGCCACCAAGGGGAGGCGTTTCTGGAGGAGCAGGAGAGGACATCTGGCCCTGCACCTCTCACGGGAGCAGCTCTGTTGTTATTCTTTCTAGGCCGGCTTGTGCCACCCCATCCACAGATACCCAACAGCACCTACCTGTTTCTGACCCCGTTGCAACGCCTCCCACCCTCACCTCTGAACCCTTCTGCTCCCCCCATCTTCTCCCACCTCCCCAGCTCCTATTCGCAGCCCGGGCAGAGAGCAGGGCGTTAAGTCTGTGAGCGGCTCTGTTCAGCACATGCAAACCGTGATTTGCAGAGCTTATGACGAATTCAAAATTAAGCAAAATTTCCTGGAAGTGGCAAACGGTACTTTTTGACAGCAGGGCCAAATTTCATGCTCTTTCTCCACAACATGGAGGCTCCTCTCTCTCTCGCAGCAATTTCATGGAATTATTTGTTTTCAAAATCTGGGCAAAACACTGTGCTTTCCCCTCATTCTTGGAAATGGTCAGGATAGTTTGGCTTAAACTGTCCAGAGAACTTCAGCCTAAGGCAGACATCTGGCGTGGAAAAAAATTAGCCCAAACAATTACAGTTTGGCAAAGCTATAAGCAGAATGACCACAGTCTCCAGTGAGCTATTGCGCTGACGGATCTGGATGCGCGGGGGACTTGCACCAGCCGTGGGCATGCCCTGTAAATGCGGTGAAGCTTTAGGGTGCCCGGTCTTCTGCTGCGGTGAAAGACAGGGGAGAGCACAGCCACGAGAGGGAGTGCATTTGCCTGTTCTCACCGTGCAGCTCGGTCCTGGAGCCGCTAACTGCAGCAGTGTGCTGGCTTTTGGCCGTGCGCGGCTTCTGGTGCAGGCCCTGTGCTGTGGCCAGTCTCACCCGGGGAGAATTATGAAGAAACCAGCTAAGCACCACGGTATGCTTGTGTCACGTCCAACGAGCGGCCTGCCCGCGTGCCAGGCTGTTTCAACATCGGGCGTTTTGTTTCTGAAACCAGGAACAGTAGGTGAAAAGTTACACGGAGATTCAAAGGGATCTCAGCGCTGGTCCCCGGACCCTGAATCTGAGCACACGGATGGATCCTGAAGAGGACACAGAGCACAGGGTGTCTGTCCCAGCTCCTTGCAGCACCAAAGGAAGAGGGCTCTGGTCTTCAACGGCTTGACAGCCAGCAGGGGAATTCAGTCCACAAAGATCCTGGCATCCCTGAAGGCCCTGGAAAACTGTGGGCTGGAGCAGGGGACTCAGATCGCCGTGTCACAGCGCCCAGCCCTACGTGCACGCTGGGCTCAGGCCCGTTTTCCAAGCACCCAGCCTAGCGAGAGGAGGACTGCAATGCTCTTTGTGCTCCATGAGACACAGAGGGCACCAAGGCTGGTGGTGGTGGTGTTTAAAAACCCATTTGCACCCAAGCAAGACTGCAGTCGCTGTGTCCTGGGCATTTTCATTTCTCCCAGGGCTCAGGCCAAACCTCAGTCATGCAACCAAAGTGACCAAGTTATTGTACCGTAGGAGGTTACGGCCCATGATGCAGGCTGCTAAATTGTCCCTGCGAGTGCTCGTAGCCTGATCAGTCCACTGATCCCACCACGAACGTGGACTAAACCACACGTTCTGCCTTACAGCTGGAGCAGGCTAAGGGTTTACACAAGGTCGGCAGCTCCAACCCAGGTGGTGACGGAGGCGCTGGGCCAACAGGAGGGGTTGGAGCCGATGCACCTTGCCTGGCAGTTTGGGATGCCCAGCAGAGGGGCAGCTGCCCTGCTGAGCCGCCCTAGTTTTCAGCTGCGCTGCTCCGGGAGCCTGGTGCAAGCGAGCCTCGGCGGGCAGAGGCAGGGGAAGGTGCAGGCGCAGGACCGGCCACAAGATGGGGATCGCAGTGAATGCAAGAGGTGCTGAAAACTTCAGGGGCAAGGAATCGCAGCCCCAGACCTGGAGTACCCTCCGGGCACAGAGCTCCCTGCTCTGGCAGCTCAAACTCCCGGTCACCACCAGTTCCCCCAGCAGCCCCTGATGCTCGCTTAGATTATGGTGCAGGACAAGTGCACTCGGGTCACTGGAAAACCTGGAGCTTCTCCTGGTACAAAGTATTTCAAACACGGCCCTTGAAAGACAGGACAGAGCACACGACTCCTTACCTGGGAGAAGTCTCCCGTCCTATACGCCGCCAGGCCAGCAGATGGGCTTTATTCTCATTCCCCGTGACTTCCATCACTGACTTGCAGTCAAACTCACCGGCATCACATCCGTGGCCACGCAGGGCTACCGTGGGCAGCAGCACGGCCCATTTTGGTGAGGAGGACAGACCCGAGTGACTTGAGCTACCACACAACCACCACGACCTGCTGCAGGTGTAGGATTATGGGGCACAGCCGAGCAAAACCTCCTTTATTTTTTTCCCCCTTGCAGGGGTGGCACACAGACACGCTAGTCGTGGCGACTGTCATCTTGGGTGCGACCAGCCAGGCTTTTAATTGGCTTGCAGATGGTGTGACCTGGCCGTACGTATTATTTTCACTTAAGTTCATGTCAGCGGGAGCAGGGCTCTACTAAATTTATCCCCTCTGCTTGAGACGAACTGCACAGGCCTTGAAGGGTATTTTTAATGGTAGGTAAACCTCACCCACAAACAGTCTCTCATTTCAGGCCTACAAATGAGATATTTTCCAGTCCAGTTTAACTCCAACCCTGCCCCTTCCTTCCACAAGCCCCAAATGACTGTTTTCTCCTGATTCTTTGGTCATTGTGTAAGTGTGATATCCCTTGGCAGAGCCTACAAAAGAGCTCGGGAGGAATATGGTTCCTGCCTATTTGGCTCCTTTTAGGGTTAAAGCCAGGATGGGTTTTGTGCCTAAAGCAACATCCTTCACGCAAATGCCAGTACAACATAAATCGTGCTGGGCTCTGAGGAGAAGCAAATGTCAAAAATTAAGTTATTCTTCTGCTTGACTCACAAATCCAAGTAGCATGCAAATAAAGAGGAGCCATCTGTTCGGTCCCTGGGCCATTTCGAGTTAAGCATCCAGCCTCAGACCCGGCTCCCAGTTACATCGGGTCAGCCCTGCTGGCCGGCCTCCACCCGACGTGCTCAGCGGCGCGAGTGTCCGTAACCCTTCCCGCTCCTGCTGAGCTCAGCTGGCACCTTCTCCCCGGAGCTGCTTTCAGCAAGGTGTCCCTGCTTCCAGGCGGGATTTCAGGGCTTCTCCTGTCTCCGTTCCTCCTCTGCAGGCATCAGGCCAGGTTCCCCACTGCCCCGTGGTGCTTCAGCGGTGCAGCAGAGCGGCTGGCGCATCGGTCTGAAGTCAGACTCGCCACTGGTTTCGGTGGAGCCTGCCTGCATCTCCAAGGGCATTTTACTGTCGTCATTTACGTAGCTTCTGCATAGCACATGGAAAATGCATTTTTGGGGGGCTAAAGAGCATTCGGCTGGGGAAGGCTCTAGAGGGAGATGTGGTTAGGAGGGGGTTTGGAGTCTGTGCTGGGGACCAGTAGGTAACCTCTGAGAAGCAGTCCAGGATACGGTCATCACGTGAGTGCCTCTACAGCCTTCTCTGCTGCCCTCCTCCCAGCTGGTTCCAGTGATCCCAATTCCCATCTCTTCTCCAAGGCCTCCCTCTGAGCCCCCCCATCCCACCCAAACTGACAGAAAACCCAGGACAGCTCCAGGGGAACAAGCAGAGTCAGGCTGCTGTCGGAGCAGTGCATGGGGAGAACAGGAGTTATCACTGAAGGAACTCTCCCTGCATCCTCAGCGTATGAATAAAGGGGGAAAAAATCATGTCCAGCTCTGTCACTTGTTGAACAGGCAGCTCCGGACTAAAACCAGTTACCAAGGTATTGGAGTAGAGCAAATAATGTTACAATGAGAAGCGAAGGATGGTTAGGTTTCTTGGCAGAGCCCTGCACTTGAGCAGGGTCAGCACAGCGTGCTCAGAACCCAGGTGGACGCTCCAGAAGCACCGGTGGGTGCCTCCAGAAGCACTGGTGGGTGCCACCAGCAGCCTCTTCCAGTGGGAATGGCCAGGCACCCCCGGAACACGATGGAAGCCAGGAGCTAGGTTTGTCTCTCCTGCAGGATGGAGTGGGTTTCCACAGCTTGAGCTCGCCCAGCTGTGGGCTCCCTGTCCATGCCGCAGGGTGTTTGGGGCTTCGGCATCCCAACGGGATACCCCCAGGTGGAGAGAGCTGCATCACCCCCATCCAGGCTGGACCTAACCCAGACTGTGAGTGTCTCAACCCCGGCAAGAGCCCCACATGTGGTGTGGTGCCATCCCTCCAAGGTCTGGGCTTAGGGATTTCCCTAACAGGGCCTTGGAGGCTTACAGAGCTGGAATGGAGGAGACTCAGACATGCTGAAGCAACCGTGACCCACTTGCCGAGAGGGAGCACCAGGAGCTACAGGAGAGCTTTTACGATGTGACTCACCCACTGAGCTCCGTCTCATGGCACATTAAACCATATGAATCAAAGACTGAAAATGCAGGGCATGTCTTGCCCTACAAAAACACCACTCGACTTTTTAAGTAATGATTTGCTATTGATTACGTGTATGAAGATGAGGTAGCTCCCTACCTCTCCTGCCAGTCCCCACACTCTTGATCACATTACAAGCAAACGCCAGTCAGAGATGAGCCCTCTCTCCCAAAGCCAAGTTCCTGCTCTTAGAAGAGGATAAATTTGGCACGCCAGAACCCCCTGGGCAGACGCCTGAGCATGCTCGAGTTGACCAAACGTCTGCAGAAGTACAAGAGCAACAGCCATGGCGGTAAGACAGGGATGGCCGTATCTTCCTTGCCCTGTAAGTCACATACCAAGGTATCCACGAGTCCAACAGATGTAAGATGTACCTTAGGGAGCTCGGGTGGTCCAGAAGCAATGCATGGTCAGTAGACCCAGCGTGCTCGTGTGACAGGGCTCTGGGTGCTGTGGTGCCACCGGGTTCAGTGATCCTTCCTGGCAAGGACGGTGAGACAGGGGTGACTACAGACAGAGGTGACCAGGATGCACTCCCATGGGTCCTGAAGATGGTTGGCAGGGCCAGGTACTGGTAAAAAGGAACTGTCAAGAGTCCCAGGCAAGGTGAGGGAAAGAACTAGGTCCGGGGTCCGCTTGGGAGCAGCAGGAGACAGGACAGGCTACAACATAGATGTGACACAGGTAGGACTGCAGATGGGTGCTCCTACAAGGCAAGGTGTGGGTTCCTAGACCTGGGTGGAAACAGAGCCCCTGGACCAAGGAGCGGAGGACGTGTGGGCAGGGGAGAAGTTGGTCAGGGCAATTAAATCCAATTAGTCACGACCTGATGCAAAGCAGAGCAGGAAGAGTTGTGTTTCTATTTCATCCATGTCTCAGGCCAAGGTCCTCTTTGGTACGGGCCCATCTCAGGTTTGCCCGTGGCTGGGCAGGAGGAGAAAACAATGACAAGCCGATACGGGCGGCACCTTCTGCCTTGTGACACTCCTTGTCTCAGGCTGCCCCCTCCTAGCCTCTTGCCTGCAGTGCTGGTGAGTGTTTACCAGATGAAGGCGTGCGGGAGTCCTTAGCACACGTCTGTCTCGTGTCACACACTCTCTCCAAGGCCCATTTGCTGCAGTGGGCTTGGGTGCTTGGGAAGGCAAAATGACCTCGATGGATTTTTGAAAGCAGGATATGAGCGGGGGAGATCAGGGGGCAGCGTCACGTTGTTGCTGTCAGGAGTGTTTTACATGAGGTTGTTATTTTAGAAATAATCAGGTGTTAAACCTGTATCTACACAACAGGATAAAGCTTGAGGTTTCTCCGTACGGGCCAGAGGGGATTTTCCCTGGGGAGGCTTTCAGTCTCTTGCCTGCTGTGCTGGTGTCTGCCAGACCTCAAGCTTTCAGCCTCCCCAGGGAAAATCCCCTCTGGCCCCTTTGGAGGTTTTCTGTAGCTGGACTGCATCCTTCCTCTGGATGATGGAAAAGGATCCTTCTTCTGGTCCTTCCTCTCCAAAACCAGGCGATACAGAAGGCTCACAGTTTATTGCGCAAAAGGTCCCTGCGGTTTGCTGGGTAATACCCCCAAATCCTGCCTCCGCTTTCTGTTGGGAATGTACATTCCTGCATCAGCAGAGAAAAGTCACAGCAGCTGCTCCCTATCCTTTATAATTTAAACCTTCCCTTTAAATAAAACAATGCACGAGTAGGGAAGGATTTCCACTGAAATCAGAGTGTTTTGACCACGTAAGGCACTCGGAGTCAGATCCCAGGTTGGATCAGCGGTTAGCAGAGGTTGGACTCGGTCTCAGAGCAGAGATTTGATGTGAGTTTGCTCTGTCTACCACAGGAATCCTGGAAATGGGTGTGTTAAAACGCTGTAAATGTGGACATATGACGGGCATCGCCCACCGGGGTGGCTGGTACCAGGGGTGAAGCCTCAGAGGCATGTGGGTCGGGCTGTCAGCCTTCCTCTGGGATCAGCATCCTGCCAGCGGCACTCGGGGACCTGGTGGGACAGCACGGAGACGTGCCGGCGGGGCTGGCTGCCAGCGAAATGGAACCTAATTGTCCTTTTGGCTGGGTCTGGCTTAAAAAGAATAAATAAAGCTAAGCAACAACAGCAAAACAAAAGCAGAATTGCCCAAACAGCAGCGAACAAAATAACCATCAGTAAAACCCGCTGTTGGGACCCGAGTATTTCTTCTAGGGCTAGAGGGAACGGCCTGAAGTTGCACCAGGGGAGGTTCAGGTTGGAAATTAGGAGACGTTTCTGTCAGAAACAGTGGGTAGGTACAGGGACGGGTTGCCCAGAGAGGTGGAGGAGTCACCGTCCCTGGGGGTGTTCAAGGAAAGGTTGGACGTGGTGCCTGGGGACATGGTTCAGTGGGTGACAGTGGTGGTAGGGAACGGTTGGACCAGGTGGTCTTGGAGGGCTTTTCCAACCCTAATGGTTCTGTCACTCCTTGGTGCTGGGAGAAGCTGACTGAAAGGCTGATGTTTAGTTTAACTGTTGCTGCTATTCTGGTTCCGGCCTCACCGAGAGCTTGCCTCTCACAAGGCAGAGCACAGCGCAGGCAGCACCCTCAGCGTGCCATTTGACCGATCCAAGCCAAAACCGAGACCTATGGTGTAATTAATTTTTATTTTTGCTCGAAGACCGTAACCCCCGACCCCCTTCTAGTGACGGGACAAATAATCTGGCCGACAACCCCTGAGGATCCCCGCAGCGTCCCCGCTCCCCCCGGGGGCCGCCCGCCGCCGCCGGCCCTCAGCGCTCTCCTCACGGCACCCCCCTGAGGCACCGCCAGGGGGCGGGCCCTGCTCGTAGGCCCCTCCCACCTCCCCCTCCCCTCCTCTCCCATTGGCTGCGCCGCCTGTCCGTCCGCAGCGGCGGGGAGGGGCGGGGCCCCCGGGGCGCCCCGACGGGGCGGCGGCGGCGGCGGCGGCGGCGGCGGCAGCGGGGGGGGGGGGGGGACGTTTGGACGGGGAGCGATCGGCGCCGGGGGGAGGCGGGGGCAGGGCGGGAGCGGCACCGGCACCGCCGACATCCGGGCCTCCGCCCGCCGCCCCGAGCCGCCGCCAGACGCCGGCCCCGAGCGCCGCTCCGCAGGTGGGTCCGCGCCCCCACCCCCCGGTCCGTCCCCGCTAATTAGTGTCGTTAATTAACCGGCGGGGAGGGTGGGGTGTGTGTTGTGTGTGGGGGGGGAGGATTCGCCGTCCTGGGGTGTCACCGGGGTGCGGCGTCCCCCCCCACTTCGCCCCCTCGCCCGCCGCTGCTGTGCCACCCGCTACCCAAGCCCCCCCACCCCCCCCCCCCCCCCCCCCCCCCCCCCCCCCCCCCCCCCCCCCCCCCCCCCCCCCCCCCCCCCCCCCCCCCCCCCCCCCCCCCCCCCCCCCCCCCCCCCCCCCCCCCCCCCCCCCCCCCCCCCCCCCCCCCCCCCCCCCCCCCCCCCCCCCCCCCCCCCCCCCCCCCCCCCCCCCCCCCCCCCCCCCCCCAAGGCTGCGCCCCCGACGGCTCCGCGCCCCGCGTCGGGCAGAACCGAGTCCCCGCGGCCCCCAGTGCGCCGGCAGCCCCCGCAGAGCCCGTCCCGTATCCCCCCGTCCCATATCCCCTTGTCCCGTATCCCCCGGTCTCGTATCCTCCGTCCCCCGTCCCCCCCCGTCCCGTATCCCTCCATCCCGTATCCCTCCGTCCCCTATCCCTCCATCCCGGATCCATCCCAACTTACTTATCCCAATTTATTTATCCCGTATCTATCATCCCGTATCTGTCCCATTTATTTGTCCCATATCTATCATCCCATATCTATCCCATTTATCCCATATCCATCATCCCATATCCATCCCTTTTCTTTGTCCCTTTTATTTATCCTATAGCCGTCATCCCATATCCATCATACCTGTCCCATTTATTTATCCCTCTTATTTATTCCTTTTTATCCCCCTTTTTTTTAACCCATTTGTCCATCATCCTGTATCCATCATATCTGTCCCATGTATTGATCCCTTTTATTTATCCAATGTCCATCATCCCATATCCATCCCTTTTATTTACCCCCCTTATTTACCCCCCTTATTTACCCCCTTTTATTTACCCCTTTTATTTACCCCTTTTTATTTATCCCTCTTATTTATCCCTTTTTCCTATCCCTTTTCCATTATCCCATTTATCCCTCCCATTTATCCCATTTCTTTATCCGGCACCACCTGATGATCTTTTACCTCCCCCCCTGCCTGTACCCGCTGTGCACAGGGACCCCCCCCGTGTCCCCCCCAGGTGCCACGGGTGCGGATGCTGCTTGTCCCCCCGTGTCACCGTGTCCCGTGGGGGGGTCCCCCCATGTCCCATCCTGCCACTGTCCCCCGCTGGCAGGAGGGGATCCCGCAGGGCACCCGGGGACCCCCTGCCCCGAGCCCCCCCCCAAAAATTGGGGCTGGGGGAGCGGCGTGCGGGCGCTGAACCTCCTCGCCGTGCTGCCCGACCGATCGCGCCGCTGAGCTCCCTCCCGAGATCGTTACGGCTGCAAAAATTGATGGCACAGCAGAGCCCTTTATTAGCGACATAACTTTTCCTCCTTTATTTTATTTTATTTTATTTTTTTTGAACGCGGCACAAAGGGCAGAGCCTGCGCCCGGCCGTGTGCTGCGGGCACGGTCTGTGAGCAGCCCCAGCTACCTGCCGGGGGGGAGCGGTGTGTGCGGGGCTGGCCGGTCCCCTCACCTGTGCCTCCTCGCTCGCAGCCTGCAGATAGGTCTGTGCTGTTCCGCGCCTGTAAATAAAAGTGTTCAGTGGTGACTGTAATGCTTTATTCCCTGTCCTGCCCATCCCTGGGTCTAGCAGCGGCTGCGAGCTCGTGCGGGGCGTTAACGTGGTGTTTTGGTGTCAGATGGGATCCCCTGCGGGAAATCCCTCGGGATCCGGGCGGTGGGGTGGTGGGTTACCCAGGCGGGTCTCCCCCCGGTGTGACACTCCCGAGTGACAAACGTCGGCTGTTGGTGCACGCTCCCGTCACGAGCCCCAGCTGGGACAGCCCCTGGGCACACGCTGCCAGGGCTTTGGGGCGCCGAGGGGCGGCTCAGCCCCAAAGCCCCAGCTCCTGGCAGCGAGCAGATCCCCGGGAGCTGCAGCTCTCCCTTCCAGGAGCAATGTGAGGCTTTTTGCCTTTTGCTGGCTGTGCAGAGGCTTCGGGGTGTGCGTGAGTGCACGGGCGAAGCGGAGGAGCGAGCAGCCCGAATGCTCTACGCGGATGCGAGTGTGCACGTACGGGCGTACCGTAAATCAGGCTGCTTTGGGGCCGATGTAACCCTTCCATTAACGGGAAGACGGGAGGCACGGCTCCTGGCGTTTCACTCTCTGGGGCTTGCCATGATGCGGATCCCGCGGCCGCCCCGTGCCAGAGCGGGCACCGCGAGGCACGCAGAGCAGGTGGCCTTGGGCCAGCCGCTTGGCTTCGCCGCTCGGCCTCCGTGTCTCCACAGCCTGCTTTCTGCCAGCCCCGTGTCGGTGCTGCACGGCATCGCCCTCCTCCCGGACCTGATTCCCTTGGGGATTTTGCACCCTCTTATTTTTGGGGACCTCAGGGCGTTGTGTGTCCCCTGCCCGCGGTGGCTTTGTGGCACCCCCGTGACCGGTGGCACCTCTCCTGGGCGCTGCTCGGACACCGTGCTGCGTGCCGTCCGGAGGGACGTGCTCGGGGAGGCTGGGGGTTTGTGGGCTTGAACGTGGCAAAAAAAAATCCCCTCCTGAGTGGGACCGTGCATCAGCTTGGCTCTCGTTCCGAGCTGGGAGCCTCCTGCTTGTCATTACGGGGGAGCTCGGCTCGTGCTGCCGAAAGCTGCAGCTGTAAGGGCAGGGCAGCTGAACGCAGCTTGCGTAACCCGTCCTAATTAGGAACCCACAGGCGAGTGGGGTGACGGGGCTGTCCCCCGTCTCGGCGGGGGCCAGCTCCGGGAAGGCGACTGCGCTTTTAAGCCCGGGAAGGAAACGCAGCGAGCGTGCGAGGGGTGCTCCTGGGCAGGGCCGTGCTGCTGGTGTGCCCGCGCCGGGTGGCAGGTGAGCATCCCCGACCCGCCCGGCACCTGGTCCTTGTGTCGGTGCTGCCAGGGATGAGGATTTTGGGGTCTGTGAGCGCCGGGCAGTGGGAGAGGTGCCGGGTTTTGGACGTTTCTACCTCCTGCTTTGCGATCCCGGTCGGTTGATACAGAGGTGTTTTGGGGTGAGAGCTGCACGAGTGCATCAGGGGTTCGGAAGCAGCGTCCCAGTGCTTCCCAGTGGGAAGCGGGGGCTCAGCACTGCCCGCGGTGTGAGGAGGAGGAGGAGGAGGAAGGGCGCTCCTGCCCGCCCCGGGGAGCCCCGCTTCCTGCCCCGCTTCCATCACAGCCTGGAAGCAAAGCTGGTTTTGCCGGTTAGAAGAGATCAGCCTGGAGATCGCTGCTTCCTTTCCTTAAAAAGAGGAGACGGAGTGGAAATCAAAGTGCCAGTGCGGGCTCCGGGTCCTTTTGCCCGCGGTGAAAAGCCTTGGTGCCCGCGCCTGCGGTGCGGGACTGCTGCTGGTGCTTGGGGACCCGACCCAGGGAAGGGTCGTGGTGCTTGGGGGCTTCTGGCGACCACCCGGGAGCCCTGTGGCGCTCGGGCTGGCATGGGCCGAGGGGGATGTCGTGGAGCTGGGAGTGGGACGACCCCACACACGTGCTTTTTTTCCTCTCCCGGCCAGCCCCAAGCCTCTGCTGCAGCCCCGGTGGGGAGCAGCAGGGCATGGGGACCTCGGTGTTCCCGCTTTTGGTCCTGTGGGCAGCCCCTCGGAGCAGCCCCTTGCCCCTCGCCCAGGCTCATGGCTGCGTGTAAGCTCTGCAGGGGCTTTTGAAACACCTAATCCTGGAGTGGCAACGAGTGAGGAGCTCCTGGATTTCCTCCCGAAACCCTAGGCAGCTCGGCTGGCGGTGGTGGTGGAGCGGCGCCCGTGCTGCGGGGAAGAAAACCGAATTACCGGGGTATTTAACGGGCTTGCTGCTGTGAGCTGCTCAGCCGTTTTGCCCGGCTGGAGGCTCTGCGCTTGCCAGAACGATGTGCCCGAGTACATGTTCGGGCAGCTAAATATGCGTGGCTGCACCTCCAGGCAAGGCAGGGCGCTGCGGAGAGAGACCGTGCTGCCTTCGGTGGGAAGCTCCCGGTGCTTGGTGCTTAGGAAAACCAAGCTCCTCCTGGCACCTAGTCTTTAAACACATTTTCTGAAGCCCCTCGCCCTCCTGCCTTGCCCAGGGCACCTCGGGGAGCGCGAGGAACAGCTCGGCCCCAGCACTGTCCGTTCCCTTCTCCCGCGAGCCTGAGTGAGGGATGGGTGACACTCCGGCAGCTTATACAATTTTTTTGGCGGCTGTCCCCTAAAGTCATTATTCTGGGTACATGGTTTGTTTGTTTATGCGTTTTGGTTTTAATCAAACACCATGCCTTTTTTTTTTTTTTTTTTTTTTTTAATTGTGTCTGAAAAGCTCTGGGGCTTCCGCTCCCCTCCCCGCTCCCAGATGGTTGGCTATAAAAGAAGGAAGGCTCCGCACAGGAAATATTAGAATAAAAAAGGAAATATTTCGGTTCTGTAATGAATGAAGTTTGGCCTTTCCAGAGAGGATGTGGGAGAGAGGAGGGGAAAAAAGTGGCAGGTGTGTTTGGAGGGAAGGGTGTGCCCCGCCGTGTATTTTAAGCCCTGCTGGTTCAGTGCCACTGGTTTCACTGCGCTCCGCTGAAAAGGGATCCGGGTCCCGGTGTGCTTTTAATCTCATTGTGTCCAGCTGGAAGAAACAACCCTGCCCGTTCTGAATCTGTTTCAGCTCGTCTATGTAATTAGCTCCCGGTTCCCTGTTACCGTAACTGGAAGGAGACACACAGGCTTATTTACTTTAGCTGGTTGACCTGAAGGAAAATGCATTTTTTTTTTTTTTTTTTCGGAGGGTGTAGCAGGCAGGTTGGGAGCTGGGGGGGGCACTGCTTGCCCTGCAGCACACCCCCAGGAGCAGAGGGAGGCTCTGCACAAGAGCTGGGCTCAGCAGAAGCCCCCAGAGGCGAGGTGAAGCCCCCTGCTCCGTAGGGAGCAGCGCTGGAGGGTTTCTTGGGTGTGCTTGTCGGTCCTGTGGGGAAGCAGGTCACCGGGTGGGAAGGGAGCTGCACCCAGGACATCTTCACCCAGGACATCATCGCCTTTTTGGCATGCTTGCTTGGGTGCTTGGGAGCTGGGGTTCTTCTTCTCTTCATTTTTGCTGGGGTTTTCCCAGGGATTTGGGGAGATCTGGTTCCACCAAGCCTTCGTTCCCCACCCGTGAAGCACAAGCCGTGATGCTCCTCTCCTCCTGCGTGGTCTGTGGAGGTGGTGGTGTCTGCTGCTGCTGTCAGACAGCACATTGATAGCTCAGTCCTGGCTGGCACCTGAATGAATAAGCGCAACACGAAAACATAAGGAAAAAAAAATATTTGCAAGAGCAGCGGGTTGGAGATCCTAAGCTTATGCAGGGCCATTCGTCGGAAATGGTGCCCAAATGCTCTATAAACTTCCGCGTGCACACAAAACGCTGCTCGCAGCGCTGAAATGTGGCTCTCCTCAGGCTGGAGGTAGCGGCAGCTGGTTAATAACAAAAAGACACGAGGGTTTGGGACCCGGCACGCAGGATTACCGCCCCCGCTTGGAGCTGCGGGGAAAGCTTGGTTCAGCGAATAGGATGAACCCCGCTGGAGACTGGCCAGGATGTCTTTATGAAAATCCACCCCCTACGAACATGGTGTGGGAACTTTATTTCCGTCTGCCGGTGGGCAAAGCCGGCAGTTTTATGGCTTGGCTGAAGGTTGTCACCTCTGCCAGCCAAGCACCCCTTTGGGTTGCGGGGTGACGATGCTCCAGAAAGCCCCAAGTTGGCTCAGGCCAATAAATAAATAAAAAAAATGGCCCAAAATTGGCCTGGTAAGACAAAGGCATGCCTTGAAATCTTGCTGGGAAGGAGAAGCGAGGCGTGCCGTGGTGCTAGCAGCCCGCAGAAGGTCGGCTGGTCCGAGCGAGCGGTAGGCACGCGGGGCGTTTGGGGTGTATTTTTGTGCTGCTTCACGTCGATCACACATTCAAAACAAAAAAAAAAACACAAAGTAAAACTAAAAAAGGGGTGGGCTGGCACACCGTGACCTCAGACAGAGCAGGGTTGGGCCTGAGGATGAGGTCCGGCGGAGGTGGGCAAGCCGGCTGCCGAGTGCAGCTCGGGATCCCGTTCCCCTCTCGGCTTGCAGAAGTCAATCACTGTGACACCGAGCGGGATGCGAGGGAAAACATTCTGGGTATTCATTGTCGCTTTTAAGCATCCTGATTGTCAATTAAATAGAGGAGAAGGGAAACATGACGGATGATAGTCACTTAAGTTGCTCAGCGGGGATTTGTAGCCGGCGCGGTTATTGCATTGCCGTCTGCCAGCAGTGCAGCAGTTGTCAGCCTTGCCTTTGCTAATCGCCCCGCTCAGAGGCTCGCAGCCTGGTGGCAGGGCTTCTCCTCGGGCTGCAGTTTGGCGCTGGAAACCTCAGCCTTCTCTCGGGCTTTTTCAAGTGAGAACACTCCCTCCGAGCAACTTCTGCAGAGTTACTGGGGCAAAACCGTCGGGGCGCTGCGCCCTGCTCCCGCGGCATGGCAGCACCAGCGGGTGGTGTTTCTTCATCGCCATTTCAAATTATAAGGCTATAAACGAGCCCTTTGATAGCGCGCAATTAATATCGTGATGCGGGAATTCACCGGCTTCAGGTCGTAAATTTAAAGCGCCCCATAAGAGCGATGGGATTTGCAAAATAACACCAATTTGTACATTAATTTAGTGTCTGTTCGGAAATTATTCTATGGTGCCTCTTCAAAATGTGAAAAAGAAAATGTAAATCTGACTTTCTGTGGCGTTGACGGTGCAACCTGAGCATCTCACTTGAGCAGCTTTGTGTGTACGTGTACAGACATACGTGTATGCTTGTTGTACGCCTCTCTGTGCGGATCACACTAAATGCCTGTATCTGTGTTGTATTTCTGTATTTATCAGCACACTCACTCTGTTTTGGCAAATAATACTCTAAGCTTTTAAAAGGGAAGGAAGTCTCTGATGGGTAAACTTGCTATTGACACGGTCTCTGCTAGGAATCGCACTCTGTACACAGCTTTTATTACCTCCCGCCCTTCACTGAGGTTCTTCTCTGTCTCTGTCTTCTGTTATGGATCGGGCTGGCAGCACTTAGGGTGTGTGTGTGAGTGATGTTGCTCGCCTGGCTAGCCCATCGATTTCGGGAGCAGCCCTTCTGCAGGCTGTGTGTGCAGGGTTTTTCTAATCCCGCTGGCTTTACTGGCCCTCGAGCTGTGAATAAACGCCCAGCAGTCCATATACAACACCCGTGTGCTGGCTCGGCAGCTTGAGTGTGCGGTCCTGGCGGAAAGCAAGAGGCAGGCAAACCTCAGCCACGAGTCTGCAGCGTGTTTTAGCAGGCTGTGCCCGGAGCCCGGAGCCCAGAGCCCTTTTCTCCATCCGGGCTCTGAAAGTCGGGCTTGTTCGAAGGCTGAGCTCTTACCAAAATCCCATCGTGGGGGGGATCCTGCACCATCTGCCTGCTTCTCCAGACGAGCACACCTGAGCCTTTGCCCGTGGCAGGAGGAGGATGCCCCGGAGCAAAGCCCCGTCACCCCTTGCTCTTCATGTCGTGGTCCATATGGAGCCTGGGCTGCTTCCCCAGGACATAGGATCGTTGTTCTGGAATCATTAGGGTTGGAAAAGACCTCCAAGATCATCCGGTCCAACCATCCCATGGTTGCTCACTGACATCCCAGGACATGCTTGCTGGGAAAAAAAAACATACAATCTTTGAAATGTTTGTCCTGGGGCTGAGCCAAAGTGCAGGACCGCGTGGTTTGGGGGAAACAGAGGAAAAGGAGCCGCTTTTTGGATGAGAGCCTCTGGGAGGATGCTGCTGTGACAGCCACGGGTCCTCCCATCCTTGCTGAGCCTGCTGCCGGCACACGGAGCCAGACCGTGGGGGCTGTGCTGGTGCTGCCCGGGGCTTGCAGCGGGGATGGGTCACTCCTGGGAGGCACGAGAGGACGTTAAAAAGAAATAAATACCAGCCCCCCCCCCCAAAAAAAAAAAAAAAAGAAAAAATCATAGGAGGAAATTAAAGCAACCTTCCAGTCTTGAGCTAGTTTCCTCTGTTGCATTTTTTGGCAAGAGCTGGCGCGGCGGTGGAGGGGAAATCTGCTGTAACTTTCCATTGTCGCTGCCCGCCGCGCTGCCCGGGGATGCCGGATGAAAGGGGCCGAGGCCGGGCAGGGAGGGAGGGTGGGAGCTGGGTTTTTTGGGGAGATAACGCTCCCCTCACCCCTGGGCCACGCGACGATGCCGTGGGCTGCGCGGGCGGCTCCGCGCGAGCATCCCTCGGGACCCGCTCGGGCGGGGGGCTGGCGGTGCCCGGCCTCCCCTCGCCCCCGCTCTGCGTTTTGGCCCCCGTCCCTATTGTCTCTCGGTGCCTCCCAGTTGCTTGGCAACCCCGGTGCTGTTAATGGGGCTTCGTCATCCCCTCCCCGTGTCCTCCTCCTCCTCCTCCCCGGGGTTGTCCGCAGATAGAGGAAAATGGCCCTCGCTGCCTCCTGGCCGCCTCCCCGGCTGGTCCCGGCTCCTTGCCACGGGTGTCCCGAAATCTGCATCTCCCTGGCTGTGCTCTGCCTGGCAGGCTACATTGCTCACAGGCATGGACGGCAGGGAGACGCTGCCCAGAATTTTGGGCTCCTTGTCCCCAGGTCGCCCAGCCCAGGGTTGAGCCCCCTCCTGCTCTCCGTTACCCCGAGTCCTTGAAGCCTGCCCGGTCCTACAGAGCTGGCTTCAAATCTGGGAGTGGAATCGGGCTGCTAGGAGGCTCGTTTCCTCCGACATCTCTTCCCTGTGGACTCTGCACAGCCGTGTCTAGAGGTAAAATCGGTGCTGGAAGAAACGTGTGCCCTCCGAGCCGATGGGGACGGCTCGTCCTTCCCACCCACGCGTGTTATCATCGGGCAATAAAAGTGTTTCCATTGCATCTTTGTGCTGGGTGTGCCAAACTTGGCACGAAATGCTAAAATGCTTGCAGAGGGGCAGGACAGGGTCTCCATCACCCTTAATTCAGGCTCGGCTGTCTTCCTCCAGTTAGCACGTGGGATTCAGGGGGGTGTAAGGTGGTGCTCTTTGGTGGAGGTGGGGTTAGGCCATCTTGGAGGTCCTTTATGGGTAAAATCCCATGAATTTATTAAAAGCTGTCTGGGATCTGTGAGTGTTTTCAGCCCGTGTTTCTGATGGAAACCTGCAAAGGAGCTGGAGAACGGTCTTGAGGTCGGGAGCAGAACCTGGAGACAGCTCCGTGGTTTGTCAAACCGGGAGATCGCCCCATGACGAGGCCTGAATTTAGAAACTGCATGCATGCAAAAAGTGAATCTAATTGGCCAATTGCATACTAATTCATAGCAATTACACATGCAAATTAAGGTGCATAATTTTGCATTCGTTCCACGCAGGCGTTTATGCACAGCATTCCTGCAGAGTGCTCGGACGGCTGCGTGTCAGCTGTGCTTGTGGACGGGGATGTGCTGGGGATCGGTGGCAGCAGAGGTCGAGGGCGTGACGTGCTCAGGCATGAAAACAAACCCATTTTTCCACGGGATCTGGAGAAATGTGTGCTTCCCTTCCCCGGGAGAACTGCTCCACCTGTAGCTCAGCTCCTTCGACGGCTTTTGGGGGAGAGCAGAGACGCACGAGGGGTGTCCCTGAAACTGTTCTCAGGGCTTCTTGTTTCCCAGGAAGTGCTGCTTATTTTCTTTTTCATGTTTAAAGCAAAAACAAAAACAAAACCTAATGACCGAAGGGGCTTGGGTTTTGTTCTCTGGAAACCTCTTAGACTTTTTAATCTCTGCCGAGTGTGTCATGGACTGGAATCTGCATAGGTCTGTGCATGCTTCATTCTTGCCTGCTTTGCCTGTCTGAAGAAGTCGCATTACATGCAGCTTGCTGCTGGTGCTATCCAGATCCCCCGTTATTGCTTCACGCTCCGCAGCCTGATCCTGGATGTAAATCTCAAGTCTCTGTTTTGACTTTCAGCTCATTGCATCCTGAAGCTTGTGCCTTTACAAGCGGTAGGGCTGTACTAATGATCTTGAAAAATGTTTCCTAATCTCTGTCTGCATCTGCCTACTTAATATATATGGGTATTGATGGTGTGCAGTGAAGATGCTTGGCTATGCATTTGGCTAGCATGCCCGTCTTACTGCACAGTTATTAACAGCGGGGTTTTCTTCTGTAGGCAATCCCAAATAAATGACAAGACAATTTTTAGGCGCATCATGCCACCAGATAGTAGGTATATGCAGCAGTTTGCTTTGAAAGTGTTTTACATCTGTTCCAGGTAGACCTTCCACTTGGGAATCCAGGTTGCTGGGTAGTATTTAGCGTGTGTCTATGGGGCTTGGAGGGGAAGGAGTTCGTTTTCACCTCCTCTAAAATAATCTTAAAATAGGGAGGGGTGCTGCATGCAATACAGCCGTGGTTGTGATTTGTGGGTGGCTGAAGCTTGATGTGCCTGGAAACCAAAAGGTAAGGAGGAGCCCAAGTTCGCCATTGCTGCAAATCACCCCCCCCCCCCGTTACTATCATACGTTGCAACAATTTGTACTTTAAAGGCACCGTTTGTGTAAAGCTTACTCCTGCATGTTGGACTTACATAGTTTGGCAAGAGATAATTGCCTATTTGGGAGACAGAAAGCTAATCTTGCCTAGGGGTCTACTCTTTTTCTTAGCAAAATTGATGGTTGGTGGGAAGTGCCTTGCCAGTAATGAGTGTCTGAATAAGTCTGGAGGGGAACGAGTCGGTGGACAAAGTGCAGGTGTGGCTTGGAAAAAATGCACAAACCGCTCGTTTTTCTGCAGCGCCGGGTACCACTTTATCATTGGGTATTGCAATGCCATTGCGGAAAGCAGAGCTGCCCTCTCTCCTTTCATGCTGCGCCCCATGCTGTGCCGGGACGGGGACATCCTTGTGCTCTGTGGTTTTCGGCAGCCACCACGGCGGGTTCAGCAGAATGCGCAGCGTGCACCCCCAAGATATTTGCGGCCAGTTTCACTTCTCTTTCCCTTTTGCTCCTAAGCGTTCATAGGTATTTTTGCCTGTACCAGGGGATGGTTTCGTGGATTTCCAAATACCCCAGAATTCAGGCGGTGGAATCAGGCTGATCACTGCCATGCCTGGGGATGGAGGTGCCGTGGGTGGCTGGTGCAGCTGACGAGCACCCTGGTGCCTCAGGTCCACCGGGGGACCCAGGTGGCCGGGCTGACCACGAGGACTAAACCTCCCCCTTGGTGCCTCACGAGGAGCAGCTGAGCCAGGGGAGCCTCTGCCACAGACGCAGCGGGCTGGCTGGCCAGCAGCGCCTATAGGTTATCAATAATAACTCAATAATAACTCCTTGGGAGCATAAAGGAAGCGGCGCGGCAGCAGGAAGCAGCTTTTCTTTTGTGGGCCAGGATGCCAGCAGGATGATGGGGTGGGTGGCCGGGGTGCTTGGGGTGAGGGCAGGGTGTCTGTGCCTCCCTTTGTCGTGTGCTGGAGGCACAGCAGCAGGTTTGGGTCTTCCGTGGTGCCGGAGGTGCTCGGGAGGATTCTTCAGCAGGGGGAAAGGGAATCGTCTTTAGTCCGGGCTGAGCAAGGCAGAGCTGGAGCTTGCTCAGTAAAATGATGTTACGCAGGCTGGTGCTCCCTGCCCCGAGATGTCTGCACTGTTTCTGACCCTCTTCTGCCTCTGTTTCTGTTTTACAAAACGGCTGCAGTGCGAGGAGGCTCCCAAAAGCCCCCAGAGCCATCCCCACGCATGTGCCTGCTCCCAGCCCTCTGCTTTGCTGCCAGTGGCAGGACTGCAAATCAACCCTGCAAAATCAGGGGCAACCCAGACCAATTCTGTTCTGTCCACTGGAGATCTAGCTTTATTTCTTATCATGCTGACATGAGAGCTTAGAAATCCTTATCTGGGAGAGGACTAGGCTGAAGGTTTGGGTGCTAGCAGGGAAGCCCTCTCTGGGAGACTTGTCCTCATGCGGGCATCCAGCCTGACCAGGGCAGCTTGCTTGGGCTCGGCTCTGCTTTAAGCAGGTTGCTTGCCTTTAAAGTCTGCTACCAAGTGAGCTTGAGGTTATTGGTGGTGACAGGCTTGTTGTTCTTTTTGTTGTTGTTGTTGTTGTGTTGTTTTTTTTTAAAGTGTTTCTGAAACTTCAGCAGGATGTTAATAACATATACCATCCGACAGCGATGGAGATTTTGGTTCCTTTCCTTAATCTGTAGGAAAAGGGCCTTTGTGCCTTGCTCCTTGTGGGATTGCCTTTGTAGAGAGAGCCCTACAGGGGAGGGAAAGGTGGCACGGACACAGGGATGGTTCTGGCTGAGGAATAATGAGAGCTTTGCTCCTGTGACAGCGGAGGGCAAGATACCGAAACAACAGGAAAAACAGATGGAAAAACGTGTGACACGGCGGGGGCTTGGAGGGGGACGGGGGGCGGTTGGGAGGAGCTGCATGAGCCGCAGCTGCGGGTGAAGGACCTGGCTTGAGGTCGGGCAGCAGCTGTGGGATGGAGGAGGTGAGGCTGTGAGCACGGCGTGGCGGTGAGAGCCCAGGGAGCGGGGTTGGGGTGGGGGAGAGGTTGCCGAGAGCAGGAGAGGACGTGCCACCATGGGCACCGCGGGGGCAGCCTGCACAGGGAGCCCGGAGAGCCCCTACCCAAGGGGGTGACCAAGAACAGCATGTCTTCAAGCTCTTCTTTGGAATAACAAGGGTGACAAGTTAATTAATTTATTTTTAGGTGAGCACAGCTGGGGATCTGCCGAGCTCTGCTGGGCACAGCGGCGTGTTCCCGCTCGGCGCTGGCTTCCTGGCCATGATTTCTAGTCCAAAAAGCAGCAAAGCAGGCAGCAGCCTGGCGAGCATGAGAGCATGGGTCCAGAAATGGTGCTAAAACGAACCAGATGCTGCTCAGCCCGCGGTGCCCTGTGGCTGGCAGGGGCAGAGCATGGAAGCGGCCTCCTGTAGCCTGTGTGGGGGCGGGCGAGCAGTACAAGCCAGAATAATCCGTTTTTGTTTTTCTGGCTCGTTTTGGTCTCGCCCCTGGACAAAAGCAGGGCAGCACGGTGTGTCATTTCCTCCCCGGCAGCCATCCAGGGTGCCACCGTGGGCTCTGCCGCCCCTGCCCCGGGCACAGATTGCTCCTTGTTCCAGTCGTCCGTACCACCCAGGGCTTCCTTTCCAAGTTTTCTCACACCCTTTTAGAGCTGTGCAAAGCCTAAAAAGCCAAGTAACAGGGGAGGCAGGACGGGTGTCTTTAAAAATGAAGCGTTTCTGTGCTGTGCCGCAGTGGTGGAGATGGGGTCAGGGTGGCCCTGGTGGTGGTGCCCCACATGGAGGTGAGGTTCAGGGGTGAAACTGGAGAGTTCAGCCTCTGGATCAGCTCCCGTTTAGCAGCCAAGAGGCAGCCAACCGTGCACCCTGTGTATCGATGGGGCTTTAAAACCACGAGTGGTTGCGTTTCCAACCCATCGCTCCTGCTGCAGCGGGAGGAGGACCCATCCCTGGCTGTGCCATTGCTGGTGATGAGCCAAGCAGGACTCTTTGCCATCACCAGTTTGAGGAGGTGGTGATCGAGTGGGTGACCTAGAGGCGAGCAGCAGCTCATTACAGCCCTAATTTAGCAGATGATGACATGCGGCGTGTACTGGCACCAGCCTGAGCCCTCGCTGGTGGGCACGGCACCACTGTTAGTGCTCCCTTCTCTTTCTCTGCATTGTGCATTGCACAGAAGAGCACCAGCCCCAGTCCTCACATCGAACCGGGGCTTATTGCAGGCTCCCTTCTGCTGGAGTCTCTTGGTCTGGACTCCGGATCGCCACTGGAATGGTGGGGAGTGATCTTGTTAAACAGTAATTGGGTACTGAATTATTTAGCAGCACAATCCCTGTAGCAGCAACAACAGTGAACACTTAACTTGCAATTGTCTCAGCTGGGAAACAAATACAGGGCACTGCAAACTCAATGGAGCCCAGAGGCAGAATAATTCTTCAGAGTCGGTGCTTTAAAAAAGGTTTATAGTTATTTTGTCGATGACGGCCTCATGCAGCGGGAAGCGTATGCTAATCACTTATCAGCTGCTGCCTTTTAATTTGCAGCGAGGCAAGCTGCACTCTGCTGGCTTTGGAAGGGAAAGGTAGCAAGAACCAGTTGCCAGTCCCCAGGTTAAAGGCTGGAGTCTCCCCGTGGGACGATGGCACCATAAAAACATCCAGGTGGGAGAACAGGGCTTGTTTTCTGGGGATCTTCTCCCTCCAGGCTGGGTGAGGGCTGTTGCACCCCAAAAAGCAGAGTGGTGAGCGTTTGGGGGGCTCTGTGTGCACTGCAGCTCGCAGACAGCTCCCCGCTTGCTCCCGTGCTGGCAGGGAGGCTGTGGTTGTCCTTGCCTCCCTGCATTGCCTCCCTGCAGTCCTCCCGACACTGTGTCATCGGGAGCAGGATCCAGCCCTGTGATTCAGACCTTCCCATGGATGCATCTCAGGGAAGATTAATCTTCCTAATGGAAGCCGGGCCTCTGACAGCTGTGACTTTCAAACCTCGGTCTGTCTCCGTACCACATAAACCAGAGAGATCTGGAAGGCTTATAACTTCCCGAGCAAGTGATGTCTAAAGCAAAATAGTTATAATTAACTTCAAAGCATGAAACAGTTTCTGTCTTTAAAGCAAAACGCAAAAAAAAAAAAAAAAAAAATTCCTCCCTAGGCCTGGGTCAAAAATGAGTGTTTTTCATGTCACATTAGCTGTGCCTTTAAAAAAAAAAAAAAAGACTTGACAATTCTAAATTGTGGTAGGTAACTGATAATGAAGTTCTCACTTTCATAGGAACAGCCTGGCTCTTTCACTGGGGTGAGCTACTTGAAGCCTGTGTGTTTGGAAACAGGGTTATTGTTGTGTAAATCAGCATGAGGTGCCTGCTACTGCCACTTAATTGAAGCCAAGGAAGCCTTTGGTGAATTTGTGGAGGAAACAGGAGTGTGTGTGCTGCTTGGGTTTGGGGTGCAGGTGCCCCTTGCCCAGCCCTGTTCCTTTCCATGCCTGGCCTGCGGATGCCCAAAGGGACTCTGCACCGTGCCTGTCTCCCCATGTGCATCTCCAGCAGCGCTGCATGTGCAGAGCTCAGGCTCTGGGTGTTGCTGCATGCTTGGCCCCAGTTCTCTTCTGAAGCACCCCCAGTGCTGGCGATGCAATTCTGCCTCTGTTTTGTGCATTTTTGCATTTGCGGAGTTTGCATCCTGGGAAAACGGTGCACCTGCAGTCACAGAGATGCCTGTGCTGCTCCCCCGGAACAGCATGGGTCTTGCCTGTTGAGGTT
The DNA here is from genome assembly GCF_013377495.2 of Cygnus atratus. NCBI lineage: Eukaryota > Metazoa > Chordata > Aves > Anseriformes > Anatidae > Cygnus > Cygnus atratus. The sequence goes on from NC_066396.1 coordinate 2,882,121, forward strand.
AAAGCCAGCCCAGGTGGCACAGGGAAAGGCTGCAGCGGGCACTGACTGCAGAGCAGGGTGTCCTGCTCTTGCAGCCCTTTTCGTGACAACATTTTCATCGAGGTCCTCATTAAGGCTTGTAACTGGGGATCACGAGCAGAAAACGACAGGTTTCTGAGAATGTGGAAAATGCAGGCGGTGCATTTCCACAACAGGCAGCCCTCTTCAGCTGACGTCCCTGGGCCTGATCCAGCCCCCCTGCAGCACCCGCACCTTTCAGCGCTGATGGGTGCCCTGCCGCCCCGAGGACCACGCTACCGGGACAGCAGGGTCTCGGTGGTGTGAATAATCCAGAAAGCCCTGGGGAGAAGAGCAGCACCGGTAGGAAAAGCCCCAGCTGCTGGTGCCAGGTGCCCACGTGGTTCTCTGCTTTTTTTTTTTTACCAGCGGAGAAGCGGGGAGAGCAGGGCCCTGCTTCGGAGGAGAGGCTCCAAAACTTGTCTGCCGCGGAGACGCAGAGGCAAAGAAGTCATTTGTTTAAGTCATGGGAATCTTTTTTTTCCCTGAAACTGCCTCAGGGCTTTTGAACCTCTAGGGCTTGCAGTTCTAAGTGCAACAATTAAAAGTTTGGGATATTTAGGGAGCTCTGCATAGCTGTTTTTCCTCTTTCATAGTTCCGTCATACCTTTTAATTAATTCCCTTTAATTGCTTTTAATTTCCTTTCCTCCTTACTTCTCCCTCAGTATAACTAGCGCTGTCATCCTTTTAGTTTGCCTTTCAAGTTGGAGGCTCTGTGTTTGATTTCGCTTCACCCACGTCGTGTCTTGCAGCTATTTAATTCCTGGAAAGCTTCAGCTCCAGCGATTAAAATCTAAGTGGATTCAGAGAACCTAAAAGGATCGCATGCTTCATGGCTTTCTCTTTATTAACATGAGAGGGAAACAAAGCGTAATAAAAGATCCATCTTGCCTGGGCAAGGGCCACTTTCCATCACTTGTACTTTTGTGGTACCGTCACAGTGTGGATGTTCTTAGTCACCGGTAACAAGATAAAGAGCATCCTGCTATCTAGTGCTGGCGGGCTTCTGAGAGGGGCTGCTGGGATGACACACGGCCCTGTCTCATTCTGTTCTGCTCTCAGACGCTCAGCAGGGCTCCCAGGTGCCTTTGTGGGCAGCCCGTACCCCAGTTCTCCTTTCCTTTGGGGTTGTAGGACTGGGGCACGGCCCGCGGGCTGGCGGGGAGGGAAGCAGGGCACTGCTTTCGACTAGCCTGTTATTAAAATTTTGACATTTGTCTCTGATAGCTCTCATTCTTAATGTGCTCGAAAGGGCATGGTGCGTTCTGGTGGAGGTACTTTCCAGCCCAGTCAAAAATAAAAGCAAGTAAAACCGCTGACAGCCACCCAGAAGGGTCCTAGAGACTTGGACCCAGCCCTCAGCAGGTGGATATCAGCGTAGCTCCGTGGGGCCTGGCCAATGTGCTCTATCTGAACAGCTGTCTCGGGGATGGGAATCATGTGTTTAAGTTTTCTACACCCTCTCTTCTCGAGTGGCATCGCTATTGCTTTATCTGATCTACCTTCATTTCCTGCTCCTCCATTTGTAGTGGTATCTAAACACAGCACTGCCCAAACCTAGCAGGCCTTCAGGCCCTCCTTGGCAGCTTTCCTCCCGACTGCCAAAGGATGAACGCTTCCAGTGCTATCATTAATTGCCTCCAAGGACTGCAGGAGTGAGAGAGGGAAATGCTGAGCACTGGGCTGCGCTGGTGTCCGGCATCGGGGTCTCTGGGGGTGGTCTTGGCTGAAGTGGTGGGGGCATCTGCGAGGATGAGGTGACCAGTGCTGTGTTTGGATCACGGCAGCCATAATCCTGTCTGGAACTGCCCCTATTGCCTGCTTCATCCTGTAAGGCTGTGTTGTGCCTGTAAAGCCCCTGAGGAGTTAACGCTGGGGTTGTGGTGGAGGGGAGGGTCTTGGTGGGCTGTGCCTGGGGTAGGGCAGGCTTGTGGGTCAGCACTATGGGGGCTGGGGAAGGAAATTATTTGGGCTAATCTAGGTGCTAGAGCGGAAAGAAACAGCTGAGTTTGGGTGGAAAGTATGATAATAGAGTGAGCAGCGGGAGGAACACAGCCCTGGGGCTTACGGGTGCCAAGAAGAGCGGCACTACGGACAAACAGACCTCTTGCCACCAAAAGGACTGACTCACGCTGCCGAGGAAGCTCAGCATGGATTATTGCTGTCCTGCTAGCAGCCTGAATAGCAATGCTGGCAGTAAAGCAGCCGACCCCAATCAGAAGCCCATTTTGGTGGGTGAGACCAGGGAGGGGGGCAGGTGGGAGATGTTCGGTGCTGGGCTGGAAGCCGCAGGGTGTGTTTTTGGAGCTTGAAGCATGCAGGAGCTGGTTTCTTTGGCTGCTGACATCCCTTCTGTAGGGTGGTGCAGGGCTGTTTAGGGGACCCCTGGTAGGCAGCCCCTCGTTGACAAGGGAGAAGGGTTACGGCACGTACCGCCCTGTCCAGGTGGGACCCAGGGTGGCCAGGAGTTGGTGGCAGCTGGGTTAGGCCCCAGACTGTCCTGCCCCCTGGTTTGGGAGCCCAGGCCTGAAGCAGCTCAGGAGCAGACAGTCACCAAGAGGTGGTGTTTTGCAGCGAGCTGATCTGAGGGCTCTATGCCTTTGCATCTGCCAGTGAATTACGCCGGTGAGAGCAAACCTCCCGAGGTGCTGAGGTGGCAGCGGCGCACGTTGCTGCAGTGGCTGAGTGGCAGTCACTTGGGAGCTTCCAGGTCCCCATCTGTCTGGGCATGTCCTCGTGCTGCCATCAGGGAGCCTGGGGACAGCAGCTGGCTGCAGGCTCAGCCCGGGTCCTGAGCACAGCACCTTCTTCTCGGGACACCAGGGAGCAGCTCGTGCACCTTCACAGCATCCTCCGCCGATCCCCAGGGTGTGGTGAGGGGATGCGTGTCCCCCGTGTGGCACTTCTGTCCCCAGTACAGGCCCCAGAGGGAAGTTTTGGGGAGCCACAGCAGCCGAGGCGGACCCGTGGCCACTCATGCACAAGGCAAGGCGCTTTGTCCTCCCAGCAGGAGCCGGGTCAGGTTGTTGACCGTGCATCCCTTGGCACACCGCTCCGACTCCTCCTGCTCCCGTCTCAATAACCCGAGGGCCGCGGGTTGCCAAGGCCTCCCCGTTGCTATAGCGAGGCGAGACAGGGCCGAGCGCTGCCTTCCTCCACCACCCAGCTTCTCCTAATCGCACCTGAAACGCACGCCACACATTTCACCGAAATTAATATTTCATGGCCTTAAAAATAAAAAAATAAAAATTAATTATCAAGGCATTTTCCTGTTGAATCAACTTAAGAGTCTCTCCGGCTGGAACGAGTTTGCGGCGCTAACTGTGAAGTTAAAATATTTGTCTTCATAAACGTGTCACCCGAGCCGTGCTCTTCCTCTCGGGGTAATTAGTGCAAGGCATGTTAGCCCAATCAGCAAGGTGCCTGGGAGACACAGATTTGCCTCTCGCTTCTGGGCGTGGTGAGGAGATGATTTATTAAACGGATTGGAGAGCCGTGAATCTGGCCAGACCTCTGAGCAAAACTGCGGCGGAAAGGGGAAGAAAAAGAAAAAAAAAAGGTGAAGCGTTTGCAGGCAGGGTTATTTCAGCAGAGTCGGTTGCTGACTTTGAGGCATCCTCTGCCGAAGCTGTGCAGACCCAGGGAGCACCCAGCTGTGAGAGGCAGTCCTGGTTTTAATTTGGTACACCTGGGGACTTGGATTGCTTTAATAAGAATTCAGGTGAGATATTGCCCGAATGCAGGCGTGTGGCTTTGTGGGGGAGGCATGCTGTCCTTTCCCCCTGCTCCTGTTCTTGGGGTTAAAATGCTATTGGGGTTAAAGCGCTATTTTTGAGGCTGTGAAGTTTAACCCTGTAGGGCCTGGTACTGAATGTGCTCTGGAGAGGAACCTGTGCGATCTGGGTGCCTGTGGGATGGAGGGAAGGCTGAGGCAGCAGCGTGATCTGGGATGTGAGGCTGTGTTTTGTGTGTGTTTTGTGGGCTGGGACAGCTCTGGAAGCAGAGCATGTACTCTCCAACCAACTCTTCGCTCCCAGGTACCCCAGGCCGTGGAAAGAGGCAGAGGACATGTGTCCCGTGGGAGTGCTGGACACGATGCTGGGGGGTCACTTCCCAAAGCTCATGCCTTTGCTGGGGGTGTCTGTGTCCTGTAGACCTCTCTGCTCTTGAGATTGGGAAAATGTGCAAGGTGATGGCCCTGTGCTGTAGGAGAAAGACACCAGGTCCACAGCTGGTGGCAGTGGCAGCCTGATGAAGATTTTCTTCAGCTGTGGGCCTGTCTTCGGGTTTTTCTCTCTGAAGTCCCCTTCTGCTGCTTGTGCCCCATCAAACACTAGTGCAAACCACCAAGAGATGACAAGCGGTCTGAGCAAAGTCTCTACGGTGTCTTGCCCCTCAGACATCATGTAGGGCTCTCAGCTTACCGCAGCTTGCCTAAATTGGAGCAGGATTTGCAGAAGAGGTGTCAGATGTTGGGCAGATCTCAGGTTAATAACAGAAAGGGGAAATCCAAGTGATGCTCTTTGTGGCCTGGGGAAGGTCTGGTGCCCCATCCTTTGAATGGATAAATGTGCTCTTAAGGGTTGAGATGCATTATTTTTTTCTCTCTTTTCTCCAACGGAGAACCTCAGTTTTCAGTGAAAATTCTGAAAACAGGTCTCCTCAGCAGTGTTGCAAGTGGGCTGTTGTCAGAGATCTGGTTTTTGGTAGGAAGCCAGTCCTTAGGGGAGGTTTTCTGGCCGCTCCCCGTCAGTCCTGCAGCTGGCGCTCGCTGCTGTTGGTGCTTGTCTCCGACTTGCCTTCCCTAGCTGTGAGATGGAGCTGCACTCCCCCAGATGTGCCGAGGCGTACAGCTGGAGGGGTTCTCAGAAGAGCTTTCCCTTAACTTATTTCCAGGATTTGCTGTAGCAAATGCTGCTCACCGTCAATTCCCAGGTCTGTGGCTGCTCTGCTTAAGCAAGCTCAGTCCCTGATGCTCTCCGTGCTCCCACTACTGCTTGTCTCCTCGCTGCTCTTCTCTCCTGGTCGGGCCGGGGAGCACCGCCTGGTGCTCTCCACAAGTTTTTCGTTAGCTCTGTCATGACTTAATCTGATCATCATTCAGTGGTGATGGCTAAATGGCACGGAGCGTGCTCAGCGCTAATCACTTGCAGGAGGTGTACGGAAAGGTTACATCCTGTTGGTAAATGTCGTGCCCTCTGCAGTTCAATCAGGGCTGGTATTTATGTGATCGTGCTCCCCCATGCCGGCTGGGTGCTGCTCTTCCCAGGGAAATCCGGGCATGTTGGTGGCAGCAGGATCTGACCCCCATTTCTGGGAAGTTTTGGTAGCTTCTTCCCTGCCCTTTTCCTGCAGTCGTTTTCCACGGCTGCCTCTCGGGCTGCAGCTGTCACAACAAACATCCTTGGATTAAAACAACACTGAGGCAGCAGCAGCTCTCACTGCACCATGATGTGGTCAGGGAGCAAAGCACGGCCTGGTGGTGGCATCGCGGTTAGTGCCCCAGGTAGGCAGGAGGATCTGGTCGGTCCTGGCCCAGAAAATTGTTTCTGGTTCAAGTCCTGCTTCTTTTTGGTGGGAAGCACAGGAAAGGAGAGGCAGCCTCCCTGGGCACTCACACAAAGCACTGGGGCTGAGGAGCACCCGGGGAACCCAGGAAGCTCATTAGGGCAAATGAGCACACTGCCTTGTCTGTCCCTGGGGCTGTCAGAGGGGCCCTGTCCCTGGTGTGAAACCCACCCAGAAGAGAGGAAAGCTTTTTTTCCCAAAAGCCCAGCAGACTGAAGGCATGATTGCCTATGGCAGCACAGGGTTTGCTATGGGCTGCAGGGAGAGCAGGGTGTGGGGGATTGTGTGAATCTTGCTTTAAAGGGGACTGTGGGATGTGCAGAACTTACTATGTGCAGTTCCACTAGGTGATCTTTGAAGGTCCCTTCCAGCTGGCCATGAAACCTCTCGTCCTGTTGGTTCTGTTGGTGGAGAAGTTGCTGGTCACTGGGCCAGACAGCACAGCTGGTGATGTCTGTGGGGCTTTGGTGCCCTGACCAGAATTTGGCCAATTTTGTTGTGAAGTGCAGGCACTCGGCAGCAGCCTGACCTCAGCCCTGGAGCTCCGAGTTATCCAAAGCCCGGATTTCACAGAGAAATTGCGAGCCCTGATACTCGCATCAACCCGGCTGCATATTATGTAGTCCTCTAAAGCCATGGGCAAGGCCGGCGTTCGGAGGCTGCTTCCCGTGACTCAGAGGATAACTAGCACTTGTCCGCACTCACCTGGCCTCCTTGCTAAAAATGAGCAGGGAGCAGTCCAGCGGGTTGTTTCCTCTGAAGATGACTTCTATTTTGGTAAGGTTCGTCTCTGATTATGTGCCGTCAAACCTCAGAAATTCCTAGCTGCCTGTCCGCTTTCTAATTATATATATATATATATATATTTAAGAAACGGGAGAGGAAAGGATGGTAGTCCTCTTTCAGTGGAAATCCAGAAATACAAATACAAGAGCAGGTGAGTTGTGACGGACTCCTCTCGCAGGTGAGTACGTGTGCCTGGATAGCAGTGCGGACTTGGTGAGAAGCACTGTTTTTGGCAGTAAGAACTTTGAAGCTGTGTGGCAGGCACGTGAAAATACACGGAGCTAAACAGACCTCCTGTGGGTCGTCTGTTGTGCTGCGTTTTGCTAGGAATGCAGTTTCCTTAAGAGGAGGACTGTCTCTCTTTACGTTTAAGGCCTGCCATGCTGTAATTATCGTCATAATTTCAGGGATATTGCCCCTTTTGTGGTGCCCAAGTGGGAAACCGTGAACTCCTGGCAGGAGCAGCCTGTGGGGGTTAGCGTTGGTTTGGATTTACATCCAGGCAGGAGTGCAGGGATCGCCCCTCGGTGCAGTATGAAGCAAGGTGATGGCTGTGTGAGCCCGCGAGCAGACAGCTCTGCAGGGTGACAGCAGAGGGATGTGGTGTTAGTGCAGGTCCAGGGGGACAGGGCTGCAGCGTAGGATAAAATTGCTCGGAAATAATGGGAAAAATTATTGGGAGATAATGGGGAAAAAATGGGATGTCGGCATCAGCTGTGGTGCTGCTGCTGCCGCCATGTCATGGCAAATCCCTGTGCTTGCCACACAGCAAGTCAGCTTGGGGAATGAGGTGAGGTGGAGGCAGGTGGCTACAAAAAAATGATCTTCTTGACCAGAATTCCTCCCAGGTGGTGGGGTACCCCTGGGGGGCCCTGGGTGCTTCCCAGCTCTGCCACAACCTGCCTGGATGGCCACGGCAGGCCACGGCAGGTCTTGTGTTTCCACTGGGAATCGCCTCTTGGCTTTTCCAGGGCAGGGACTGTCTTTTATGTTGCAAGTAAACCAGCAGCAGCTTGCCTAGCATGATAATAAATGCCATCTTGGCTGTGTCTCTGGACTTCTCTGTAATATAGATGGTGAATTGTAATGATTATGGCAAAGTTGAGCCGATGCTAAAAGCCGGTAGGCTGCAAGTTGTTGTGGTTCTTAAGATCTTTCAGCCCCTTAAGGAAGGAAACATCAGAAGGTCTGCACTGAAACGGCCCTGGTTTGCACAAACTATCCAAACTTTCAGATTGCTGCCTCGTAAAACTCTCACAAAATATATGCAAACTTCAAAATAACAGATGTCTTAGATTTTTCTCTTTCTTCTCAAATATAAGGGACGCTGAAGTTTGTTATTTTGACCTTTGCAAATTTTATAGGAGGCAGTGACGAATTTACATGGGTGGGATAATCATCTGGAAGGAAGGAGGTCAGTGAAAGAGGCTTTTGGGAAGTGAAAAAAGAGACGGGGAGCATTAGACTGCTGTAATGCAGTTAGCCCAAGCTGTAGCCGAGGCTCGTCCAACCCACCAGGATGGGCTAACATCACTGCCTACGATCCACCCAGCTGGCAGCGGGTGGGAACAGCTCCAGGAGGAGGACGTGGGGTGGTTGGATGGGGCAGAGTGAGGGAGGAGCGCACAGCTCGGCCCCATCTGCCAGGAGGCCGGGCTGAATGCTGTGGCTGTGTTAATTTCTGGTAATGAGGAATAAGTAAGGAGATCCAGCTGTTGGGTTGGTGTTTCAGAGCAGGAAGGGTTGGAGTTCATGCGAAGTGACTCAGATCTGAGAGGGAGAGAGGGTTTATTCTCCCTTCCCAAATCTCGTGGGATCTCTGCAGTGGCCAAGAGGACAGGCTCGTAGAGAGACCCGTGACTCCCATGCCAACAGTTCAGCTCAGATCCGGTGTGCAGCTTGGCTCCGTCACTTGGACCAAGATATTTGAAGCTTCTTCCAACCTGGTTTTGATGGGCACCTAAATAAGAGCAGGAAGCCCTGTGGTCCTCGGAGCAGGACAGCCCATGCAGGTGGAGTTCAGCCCGTCGATCCACTCATTGGATTCCTGGTCTTCTTCCCACCTGGGGGAGGGAGACGATGCTTTTCTACCAAGCTTTGGGAGGCACCTGGTAGAGCGCAGCTGTGACAGCGTGGAGCTTCTCAGCAAAAATATAGGGGAATTTGTCATCTACCCCTTGTAGTAGTGTCTCTGCTCCTTATCTCATGGGATATTTACCTCCTCGGCAGTGAGTTTCAGCTCTTGCAGCCTGTGTAATGACAGTCACCTGCTCTGTGAAGATGCCCAGGACCTGACCTGAAGAGGCTGCAGCATGGGATGTCTTGCAGGTCTTGTGAACGCACGTGCAGAGAGCGTGGGAGGTCGGGGAGGGGATCTGTAAAGCCAACTGATGTGCGGGCAGCAGTCATTGCCGACACCGAGGGCGTTCTGTGCCAGTCCGTCTGCACCCGGCGCTTTGCTCCTCGGCAGCAGGGTGGGAGGTGAGCCTGTTCTCACAGTGCCCTAGCATATAGCTGCATTTCAGCTCAGAGCAGGGCAGCTGTTCTCTTGCAGAGAGCAGACAGCATGGCCAGGATGTGCTCTGGCGTGGGGTCCGGAGCAGCCCTGAGCACAGCACATCCTCCTTGCTCTGTCCCCGTCCTCGCCCTGCCAGGTCATGCTTGTGACCAACCTGCACTGTGGGTGTGCTCCCGGGCACCAGTGGGCTGCAGAAAACAGCTCGGCAGTCCTTTGAGCTCAGAGCTGTCTGACATTGGAATGACAGAAGGCAAAGCCCTGGTGTTGGCTTCCCCAGGTCCTCTGGTGTTGGTGTGCAAGGCTCCCACTGCAGCCAAGCACGCCGCGCGCTTGCTGGGGTCCCCAGGAGGGCACCGCAGGCACATCTGAGTGAGCTGCTGGCTAAAATATTTGCTTTTTTTTTTTTTTCTGAAGCCCTCCGTCCCTCCCCTTCAAATCCTTCCTCTGCTCTCCATTTTCTCCGCCAAGACCCTTTTTCCTTCTTCCCACCAGAATTCGCTCCCTGTCAAGCCGCACACTTCAATGCTCAAGATAGATACAAACCTTATCAGGGGTCCGGGCACCTCCATTTCAAAACGCGTGTGAGGCCTGTGATCACTTCTCTGACGTCCAAAAAGGCTTTTTCACAGCCATGAGCAGTGCTGGGGTGCGGCGTTGCTGAATGCAGGCTGGTGCCCTCCCTCCCATCGATGCGTTTCCCAAGCCTGCGCTCCCAGCCCCGAGCAGCCCGGGTTTATGCCAGGTTACGAGGGAACAGACTGCAGAGCCCTGGCTCCCCACCGCTCGCATTTCATATGGTGTAAGTCATCCTCGCCAGGCAGCAGCCCTCATTTTGCCCTCATTTACAAGGGTGCAGCTGGGCTCAGCGTTGCTGGGAGCGTCACCCATGCACGGTAATGGAAGAGCAGTCAGGGTTTTTAATCACTTATTCCAAGTGTAATTCCCAGACCATTCTGAGTCACGTCAAGAGCTGCAAAACAAGGCGTCTAGCATCCCTCCTTCGCACTGGTGTCTGGTGATGGTGATGTAGAGCTATCCCTGCTGTGCCTCGCCCAGCCCTGTGCACCGGGCCCTGGCTCTGCACCCACAGCCTGGGGAAAACGAGGCGTGCAGTGTGCTGCCTGGTAGGGACAAGAAATGTGAGGGAAAACCGGAGCAGCACGAGCACCTGGCTGAGCCCAAGGCCAATTTGCAGCAATGAGAGTGAGTATGGCTCTTAAAAATCGTCTGGGTGTGGGCATCAGGTGTCACTTCCACTTGGCTCAGGGTTGTGTCGCAGGTCTGGGGCGTGATGGAAGGCACACGCCAGCAAGGAAGGCAACCTGGCAGTCAGGGGAGGTGTTGTGTTATAGGGGATGGCCTTGGAAGCTGTGGTTAAGGAGGCACTGCACGCTCCCCGCAAAGACACAGGGCAGCAAGCGCAGATATATGGCCGTCAGAGAAGGAAGAGGGAAGCAATTAAGCTGTATTGTCCACACAGCCGTGCACCCTCAAGCTGGTCAGTGCACGGGGGAAGAAAGCCTTTCCTGGCTGTGCTGTCGCTCTGTGCACAGTGTAGGGCCCTTGCACATAGCTCCCGAGGGCCCTGTGCCACGCGGCTTGGGCTTGGGGCTGCGGCTGCTTGAAGCCTTAGCTGTGCAAGTGGGAAATGAGACCGTGGAAGCAGGAGGCAGGGCGCAGATCTTGCAGCCAGCCCCCAGGGATTTTACAGCGAGGCGTTGCAGTCGAGGCTCTCCTTGCCTGTCTTTGAGTTTGAAGTGAAAACAAAACGGCTTCCAAGATAACCTGGGATTTCAGGCTGGAGCAGACTGTTAGAGGCATCCTGCTCTAGGGCTGTCCCCAGGAAGGGGGAATGCGACTGCTTAGTGCAGCGAGGCACCAGGGCCAGCCCTGAATCTGTTCTGTGAGAGCTGCTGTCAGCCCGGCAGGCTGGGCTCCAGTGGTCCTCAGCGAGCTGTGCACCAGAGGAGGTTGGGTTGCTGCACCTCATCGCTGCTGACCTGCTTGGGAGACGAGGCTGTTCTATTTTACTTTATTTTATTTTGATATTAAAGACATCCTTTAAAGAAACGTCAGCTCGCAGGCTGTCACTTTTATGATTAAAAAAATTACAGCCACTTGCCTGGGGTGCATTTGAGAAAGGCAAGGAAGAGACTATTTTAGATTAGTAAGTGAGGGCTTAATTAATTTTCATTATTTGCGTAACAGTGTCCTCTAATTAATAGCTAATGGGCAGCCTCTGAATTAATGCTGGAGTGGGGTCTCCAGTGATGCCATTAGAGACGAGTTTTTTATTGCTAGGAACTGAAGCTTTGCTTATTCTTTCTAGTAAATGTAGTAACCAAAAGACCCAAAGGTGTCTGGGGCAGTGGCAGGCATTTTTAGGGGCAAAAATTCAGCTTTCCTAAATCCTGCTGCCCACTCCTGCATGCAGTGGGGCAGGACTGGACTTATCCTTCACCCAGAAGGGGGAAGAAGGAGGCAGCAGTGCAGGGGCTGGCCGGGGACAACGCCTTGCTAACCAGAGGGTTGGTCCTCAAGAGCAGCCGGTATCTTCTTCAAGTCTTTTGCTGGGCTGCTGCTGCTGGCACAGGCCAGCCAAGAAGATGCCCTTATGCTTTAATCTGTCTGGAGTAGCTTGTAAAGCAGTTGCTTGTATCGTGGCCGTGTCATTTTCCCTCCTGGCTCTTCCCCGTAAAAATCTAGCATGCTGTCATTTCACGTGTCTGTTCTTGAGCTGGCAGATATCTTACTGCTGGTCTGGAGGCATACAAACTGTGCTTGTCTCAGATCTATGCTGGAGGGTGATATCTCACTCTCAGTATCTTTCTTTGGCTCTGTCTCCGTTTCTCTCTCCTTTTTTATGCTGTGGTTATGCCAGTGTTTGTGATAACAACAGGATTGGATTGCATCAGATGACTTGAGGTACACGGCTTGGCTTAAAGCAGAGAAAAACAGGTGATAAATTCTGGGGTGGGAACAAGATAGAGGCTAACCCCTTAGCTGGCAAAAGCGGCTTCAGCTGCGTTTGTTGTACAAATAACGTCCTGGCAGTAGCTGGAACACAGATCAGGTTCAGTGAGATAGGTGCTGTGCGAAGAGCAAAAAGCAATCAGCATCCCGAGGAGCTCGCCTCGTCAAGGTGAGACAGGCAAACGGTGCAGATGTAGGAAGGGGAAAGACAAAGCACTGGAACACGATGCAGGATAACTGTTCTTAGGTTTTCTTCCCCACCGAGCTGCCTGCCCTGGGACTGTTTTGCCCATTGAGAAGACCCTCGTCTGGCAGGTGGTTAAGCAGTCATCCCTGCACGCTGTTGTGCACTCAGAATTTCCCACAGTGATAATCCTGCTGCCTTCAGAGAGCTCACGTGGACGTGGCCTTGGGTCTGTGTTGGGATTTGCACCCACTCATACCAGCGGTGAGCGGGGACCTTGGAGCTTATTTGCTTTTCTTTCAGTTAATCCTCTATCTCTCTTCAAGGGAAAGCTCCTGATATCTACCCTGTAAGTGTTTTCACTTGTTTTCCAATGAACCCCTGTGAGATACCATGTGCTTTGAGCTCCCACTGATTGTGCTTTGAGTTCCCACAGATATTTCTGGGAGCCAAGGGTGTTTGTCGTTACGCCAGAGCTGTATGCTCAGGATCGCTCGTAGTCAAGTGTCAGTGCCCATTTACACCTGAGGATCTGTGGCTTGCTAACTTTTTTTGAGTGAGACAAACCTGATGTTTTGAGTGATGATTATAGGCTCTGACAAAGGGGAAGCATCGTTCTGACAGACAGCAGCTATTTCAGAAATAAATGACAAAAAAAGCAGGTCATGGAAGTCGAAATGTACATTTTTGTTGCATGTGCAGTTCTGAACAGTATCTCCTCACCAATGGTAGCTCTTCAAAGAGGAAGCACAATTTGGCTAAAATTGCCCCAAATGAGGTAATAAAATTATACTCCTGTGCAAGGCCCCATTATTCACAAAACAGATTTGTTTGGATGCAAATTACTGCAGACCTTTCACTGATACAGTGGGGAAAAGAGAGAGTTTTCATGAGCTTTGCATCAGTACCACAATGTGGCTTCCGAGCGGATTAATACTAATGCAGCAGCCAAATGCTCTATTAGAGCCCATTTGTTCTCTATTATGCTCCGCGGACTGTCGCTCTTTGAATGAAATCTTGACAGAGCTCATCAGATACTGCTTACAAGAAAGCCCATTTAAATAGTACCTTCAACCTCAAAACGGCTTGCAGCACACGTGCCCAGGACCCCCTCCCAAAGCCTTGAGCTGGACGTTGTGACCAGACACGGTGCTGTCCCTTGGGCAGTTGCTCCTTCAGGCAGCTGCTGCTCATTTGTGGGATGTTTCTGAAAACAGCATAGTATCAGCGTGAGAAAACACGTGAGCAGTAGGATGCAGGGAGTACCCACCTGAAATGATAAGGAGCTTTTCTGTGAGTACGGCAATTAGGAAAGTTGCCAGCCCTGATGATCAACAAGGTTGGTACTCATTCCTGCAGAAAAGGAACCTTTAATTAGCACGAGTGCATGGGACCTCCATTTCACACCTTGCTTAAGAGACTACGTGTGCACCAAGCCTTGCAGGCGCCACCTTGGTGCATTGGTTCAGTGCTGACCTGTGCTGGCGTGCTCAAGAGCTGTGTTTTCTGCACCGTGTTGGGTTTTGTTGGGAGGATTCTTGTTGAAGAAAAGCCCAAACCTGGCTTTGTACTGACAGGTTCTCAGTTTAGGAGTCCAGAGAAAAGGAGCAGCTTCCTTAGGACAATAGTAATGCCCTGCTTCCAGGAGCCGTGTATTTCCCAAGACGTTGTTCTTTGTTTGTTGTTCATACTTCAGCAGGTGAAGAGCCACCTTGCTTTCATTTAGTACAGGATGTTGACAGAGCTTCAGGAAAAAGAATTTAAAAATCCACAGAAGGGCAGGGATTTAAATGCAGAAATGTATGGAGAGCGAAGAAAAGGCTGAACGCAAAGAGGCTTGTTCTTCTGCTGTCCCTAACCTCAGAAGGTGAAGAGGTAAAGGGATCCAGAGAAAGGATAACAGGAGAGAAAAGCAAAATATAGATCTGCGTTCTTCTATGGCGGTAATTCTTTCTGCAGCTGCCTCATAAAAGCACTGGTGTTTTGTCTTGCTCTGTGTTTCCTACCTCCTGTGACCGTGCCGGGGTACCTGCTTTTATATGGTGGACAAAGGCCGTGCCGTTGGCATTGAGCCGCGTTCTGAGCAGGTCTGCACCTCATGTGGATTCACGTTAAATAAATAGCTTGGCTCGCTCAGGGAGTGAGTCAAAAGAAGGAACGGAGCCTCCAGCCTACAGGCCCCGTGCTGTGCACGCAGGCGTATAAACATGTAAGTTATTCTTTGGTCTTCAGTTCAGCGCAAACCTCTCGCTGGAGAAGTCGGTGTTTCAGATCTCCTGCAGCCCTGTTCGGGGTCTCCACGCAGGGGGCGAGGATATACTGGGTTTGAGCTGGACCCGTTAGAAATCCAGGTGAGTGGAAGTTTGTGGTCTGTCATATGCGTTTGTCTTTGCTTTGTCGTCAGTGCGAAGTGCTTTCAGCCTGAGCAAGGCACGGTGTTAAAAAGTAAAACGGGAAAAAAAAAAATCTTTGGTGCTGTCACAGGCGCAGTAAAATGAGGATAACACATTGCCAGCTGTAGGTGACCATACACGTGGAGTTCTTGCCATCGGAAAGACCTGGTACCTCGCTGATGGTGCTTTGGGACGGGTTCTTATCTCCTGGGCTGACTTACTGGAAAGCCCTTTGCTCCATCAGCCTCCCCAGGGAGGTCATGCCAAAATGGTGACAGCTTAAAGCCTGATGCTCTAGTTTTTCCTTTTGCCACTGCCTATCCAAGCTGGCTTGAAAACAGCGCCGTATCTTCTAGAAACATGGTTGTGGGGATCTCCAGCCCATCAGAGAGGCTCAAATTGAGCCTTGCAGCTGGCCTGGGGGCCCTGCTAGCTACCATGCTGAGTGCCCCTCGCAAGCTTGGGTGTGATCACGACTGTGTCCCCAGAACCCTTCACCAAGGCCTTTGGCTGCTGCATGTCCCTATCAGCAGGAGTATTACTCATCTGAAGAGCAGTTGCTAGACAATACCCTTGGTTGTCATTGCTGGCTGTTCTTGTCATGCCTCCAAAGCCTTGCAAATCAGTCATGGCTTGGCATGGTCGCCAGTGTATATGAGGAGAGATCTACTGAGAAATTGTTTTTATTAAATGTTAGTGCTAGCAAATAAATAATGTTCCCTCTATATTGTGCGTGGGGAGATAGTTTTCTCCCATGCCTTCAAATCTGGTGATTAATAATAACCATTAATCCCCATGAATGACAGCAGTATATTTGGAGCGAAGCACATGTTAAAACAATTTGAGAGAATGTTGTCAGGTCATAGGCTAACCTATTCTCTTCATATAATATTTTCATAAGGTATAAATATTTCTCGGCTTGAGACATTGGCTGGAGATCCAGTTTAAAGAACAAACAAAGATGGATCATAAACAAGGGCATTGGTGGGGTCTCAGCATCACAGCCTGAACCAAAACCAAACTGAACTTCCAGCATAAATTCACTCCAAAAGTTGGGTTCTGGAAAGACAGAACTATTCATAAGCTTAAGCTGAATTTGGCAGCGAGATACGTTCAAAATCCCTAGGGAGAGTTAATTTATTTTTAATGTCCAGGCATTACATTTGAAATGTCAAAATGAAATGTGTCATTTTGGAAATGCCAAAACACTTCTTTTTGACATCTTCTCAATGAAGCTTTTCAACTTTTTGTTTTGAAATGGCAGTTTTCAGTTAGAGTGAGGAAAGGTTAAACAACATGGTTAAGTGACTTGAAAGTGAACAAAGACATTGCATTTTGATTTAAAGAAAATGTGGAGGGGTAGCAAATTTTTGTTGTTAGCTGTTCTTTTATGTACAGCTGAACCCCTTTACCTTTCCCCAAAATCTGTTTCCAATTGACCCAAGCTATTCTAACTCCTACTTTTAGCACAAATAGGAAATGTCACAAGATTAAAAAAAAAAATCATTATTCCCTCTCTTCTAGTTCCTGGAGGGCCCTAGTTTGGAAATGGTGAAAAACAGTGATTGAAAACCCAAGAGGGAACAGTCAGAAAATACTCAGAACAGCCTTTTCATATCTGGTGATCCTAAATACAGTACTTTTGTTGGGCTAAATGCAGAAAATTTAAGCCAGCGCTTCACATTTTCCACCCCTGGATGCCCGTGCCCTTGCTGTGCATGCTGCAAGGGTAAAGCCCTGCGCGTGGTGCCCCTTTGGTGGTGGTGGGAGCAGCATCCCTCACCTGCTTCTCCTTACAACGTGCCCACGGGCTTGGATCTCATCTTCCTCCTTCCCAGTGAGCTGAGGAGGGTGTCCCTGCTCGGCGGCTGGGTGCAGAGGGATGGACAATTTTGGGGAGGAAGGAAACAGTTGCAACCTCCCCCCCCCCCCCCCCCCCCCTCAAATATATATATATATATATCTCTCTGACAGGGTTGTACAGAAATGAGTCTGCTGCTGAATTTCAAAACCAGAGCATGAAATCCTCTGCACTTTTTCTTCCCCCCTCTCTAAGCCATCCTCTGGAAATCTGTGGCGGGGATGCAATTCTCTGTCCTGTGATCCGTCACTCCGGCGAGGCAGAGAGGAGGTGGTGGTGGTGAAATGCTGGAGGGCTTCTTACAGGGGCTCGCAGCAGCGGGGGCACTGAGGACGTCGGAGAACAAGGGTGGATACGTCCGCTTCATTCACCCTAATTAACAGGCGAAGCTTCAAAATGCGTCCCAAAAGCAAGTCGGGGGAGGAGGAGGGCTGGACAGCCCGCTCAGATGGCTGGAGAATCCCCATGGCCACCGGCGGCACGGAGCTGTCAGCGCCGTGGCGTGCGAGATGGAGCTCGGAAACCCCCGGGTGAACATTTCGCACGGCGTGGCTCTGTAGCTGTCATCCAGCGCCGAGGTTTGGGAATAGCCATGTGCGTGGCGATGGCAGCATCCCCATGGCTTTTGTTTCTTTAATTGCTAACAGGCAGGCGTTGCTGCTTGCGACACAGCCCTGCGGTGGTAGGGGCTGTGCTACCTGCGGGACGGCTCCGTTAGTCTCCTGCCTCCTTTCCCGTCTGTCCCTTTGAGCTGCAGGAAAGCTTTGTGGCACCTCCAGGGGAACAGAGGCATTTGTTGGGTGCCGTTGAACGTCCCATCTAATGAGAGTTGTGAAATGCAAACCTTTGCATAGCTTTGGAGCAGGCTCTGGGAAGGCTCGGGCTGCAATGGCCACTCCTGAGTGGTCTCAGCCCTGGTGGGGTGCCTGTGCAGTTATGCATTCGGTCAGATGAGGTCAAACTAAAAACGAAATGTGAAGCCAGTATGCTGGAGTTTGTAGTTTCCCTTTGCCAATTACGTTTTCCTGACTTGCTTCAGCCTTTGCAGCATGCTCAACTAGGGAGGATTTGTGCACTTCCAAGACAGACTTAACTAGCACGAGATTTTTGTAAAGCTCATTTAACAGTGAGGTTGAGATGGGGAAATGTCACCAAACATTTCCTTGGTTATCCCTACGTGTTGGTGTAGCAGGGCTTTCAGATGGTTGCCCATATGTGGGGAAACATGCTTTTTGTTACTCATACCCAGAAAAGGGCTTACTGTAAACAACTGTGCCTGGAAAAGGCAGCTTGTAGCTCTCCTTGCTGAAGGGCCCAGTTCAAAACTTGGTCTAGGCAGTGAAGCCACTCACGGTGGCATCAGCAAACTTGGGGTCTGGTCTAGAAGTGACCCGGGGAGCTAACGGTCAAAATAAGGCAGATCTTCATCGTTGTTCTTCTTTCCCTTTGACCGCTCTGGCCCTAATTCTGCAGACAGGATGAACCGTCCGTTTTGGGGTTAACGAGGATGCTTGTGCCCCATCCTGCCCAAGTGTTCGACCAGGGGTTGTGGGCAGCTGCAGGTGGAGCCGTGGCAACCTCAAATGTCATCTGGCCTGGGGACAGCATCACGGCTGTCCGCTCCCTACGTCTGTAGGTCTGCGACCTGCCTCTTGTTCCTGCTTTCCAAACGTAGCAGTGCAGTATTTGTGCTGAAGGAGTGCTAGCTGGTCTGGCTGAAAAATAAAACCTCAAGCCCATGTCTATTTAGGGTGCCTGTGATTTTTCTTTATATAGTGCAGATGGTGGGTGCCTGTGTGGCTGTACAAAGCAGCGGGGCACGCTGCGAGATGTTGACTGTTTCTTCATGTGGGCACAGCGGGGTTTCGGAGGCCTGTGCAGCAGTGTGCTTCTTTTTACGGGAGGTGTCTCCAGTCAAAGCAGGTAATTTGAATTTCTCTGGTGCCCTGGTATGAACAGGCCCTGGTACAAACACAGATAGAGCCAGTGGCAAGGCTTTGGCTCACACCCTTTTTTTTTTTTTTGTGGGATGCGTTTGTTATCTTTCGAGATGAAAGGTGTCCCAGAAATGTAAACCACTGATGAGCCATACTCCTTTTAATGTAAAACAGTAATAATAGAAGCTATCAGGCAGTTCCATTCATCCCTGGAGGTCACAAAGCACTCCATAAATTGCACTTCAGCCTTTCGCATTCCAGCTGCTGAGTGTACCGAGATACAGCGGTGTGAGAATAGAAGAAATGCTGTCTTTGGGGCCGCTGCTTATGTTATCCGCAGGTTAATGTGAGCGTTTCATATTTCCCTTCACTCCCCCTTATCCCAGTCTCTGATCTGCATTGATCTGGGGGCCGAGTTCAGCCTGCAGCAGCCCGTGCCTTTATTTCTGCTGGGTAACACCAGCCAACAGAGGCCACCTCGCTTGTCCCCCTGGCCAGGGCAGAGCTGTTGGCCTGGCCTTTGCTCACCAGGCAGCCTGAATGCCGTGGCGATAGATGTGAGGCTTGATGCAATGCTGGCTGTTGCCTCCCTGTCCTTTCCTGTGGCCAGAGGGAGTGTTTAAGAACAACACCTGGCCAGATGTGGTGCTCAGATTTCCCTTAGCAGGCTCGATTCCCCTCCCTCTGCTCCTAGCCGGCCAGTTTGGGTTTTCTCACACAGAGCAGAGTTTTCAGCCACCACTGTCGTGTTTCTCTTCTGTCAGCCGCGCCTCCTTCCCAACCGGCATATCCAGAGCAAGCCAAGGACGAGATGAGTGTTTTGGAAGGAGGGCCGAGTGTGCTTGAGCTCTGGTATGCCTCCCTGGGGACCTCCTGACTCGCAGCACCGCACACGCACCAGCTCGCTGGCGGCTCCTCTGGCCCCGTCCTCGTGTGGGAGGCGTTTGGCCAAGGGGGGAATGGGAGCCCGCAGGTTGGATGCTGTCTGTGACCGCACACAGCAGCCTGATTGATTTTGTAATTTCTTTGGCAATCAGACGGGACCCTTCCTTAGCACCGAGCCGCCCCTGTTTCTCCCGCTGCTCCTCCGAGCCTCCCTCCTAAAGGCAGGGCAAAAAGTGAGGGGGTGCAGAGGTGCTTGAGGTTCAGCTGGCCTCTGAGACTGCTGTTTGCTGGTGCCCAGCCTGCAGTGATATCCAAAATCCGAACGGGGCCACAGGGAGCCCAAGGAGCGCGACCTCCATTTGGGCGGCCCAGTCTGGACGCGTGGGTTATTTTAAAGCGGGCGGGTGGCGGAGCCCGCAGAGATAAACACTCAGGTAATCGCTTGGGTCCAAACCGCAGGCCACCTTCTGCCATCAGAGCAATTTGGAAATCAATTTGATGTCTGGCGGGGAGGCGGCGAGGCTCTCTCAGGAGCGGAGTGGCACGCTGGGTCCCTTCGGCGCTCATTAGCATTCAGGTGGCAGCGCTCTGCGTAAGCCGGAGACTGGTGCCGCTTTTTCTGGGAAAGCCATTAGAAGAAATAAATTAAAGGGGGGAAAAAAGTAAAATCAAGCATTACCGATAATTTCCTCTCGTTAAAGGTAACAATAGCACAGACCACAGCCCCAGCGCCAGTCTCAAACATGGCTGGCTCCTGGTTGGGTTCCCGAGACAGCCAAGCAGAGAGCACACCGCAGAAGTGATGATCAAATAAGAAAGCAAATGAGGCTCCCCCCTCGTTTTTAACAAAAGCAGGAATGGGGCCAGTGGCGGAGTGGTTTAGCTGAGCAGTTAGAAAATTTGAGGTCAAAGGCTGACATGGCTATTGATGAATTTGAGGGTGATGGAAGAAGAGTAGCAGACATTACGAGTGGGCTGCAGGGACTGAAACATGAAGCAAGATTAAAAGAACTTAAGTACCTGGAGGTACTGTGGCTGCGCGACAGCAAGGCGGGCCGTAATTGCCCTGCAGACTGCCGAGAGAGACAGAGAGAGGAGCAGAGGGGGGCAAAACGGGTGTAAGGCAGAGGAAAGGGGTGGAATTTGGGCTGTTTTCCCTAGATGCTGAGTTTGGCCAGGCTATGCGGTGCATCAACTGCTAGTGCTTTTTTTGGTTATCTCTTCTTGGTCATCTCGTCTTGTATCGCTCCATTTTATACCCCGCTGCTCCCCATGGACCCACAGCTCTTTAGTGAAGGGCCGGATTCTGCTCCCTGCGCTGCTCTGTTGGTGGGGAATGGTCCCATCTGAGGCACTTCCAGTGCCTGCTACTCAGTGCTGTAAAGCAGCATTGCTGGCATAGGGTTCAAAGCCCAAAGGAGCAAACCCTTTGAAAATCTGCTCTCCCCTCTGTACGTGGGGCTTACTGGGCAGGGCGATGGTATGTTGCGGCTCGTAGGAAAGCATCTCCACTGGGAATAGTCAGGTGTCAGGCTCGCTTTGCAGCTTGTCTTTCAGTGGTGTCACTTAGTGGCTCTTCCCGGACAAGTCTGCCTGTTTTCATGAAGAGTTTATGAGCTTCATAACTCCCTATTGCCATACCTCCCCTTGAAACTAAAGCAGAAACAATGACCTGGGCAGGTGATGGACTGAAAGATGTAGATGCACAGACCTACACGTGTGCAATAAACCTTGCTTCTTTACAAAGCCAAGCTCAAAGTGGATCCCTAAGCACTGCAGCTGCAAAGTTGTCTTTGGATCCAAGTGTGGCAGCATCTCCCTGAGTCTGGGGCAGAACTTGTCAGCTCTCCTGCCTTTTACCGACCGCTTCGGGGAGTTCAGCTCTCAGCTCTGCCACTTCCCCTTGATTATCAAGACTCACTTTTTCCAGGGGATTTTTTCCATCACTGGACTGGCAATGGGAATGGATTGGAAGCAGAGTCCCCCATAGCCTGTTTGTATCATGCTTTTCCATGTTTGCACTGGAGCTATACCGTTTTTTAGCTTGGCTTCCAAGGAAACAAGTCTGAGACCTGTCTGTTCCTCTGTTCACATAGCTCTCCCCAGTACTGCGTGATTGATGTGGTGGCTGAGGGTCAGACTTGGTGGAGGGGTAGCCAGGGTTTGAAGCTCCTAGACTTCTTGAAAGTAAATGTTTTGGTAGGCAGACCCCACTAATGACTTCAGTGAGGAAACACCTGCAGTGTTATTAGGCACCTGCAGATGTGCCCCAGCACTTGGGAGAACCATCAACCAGCGCGTGAACATTATGGGACAGCAGAGAATCTATCCAGGAGCCAGATCTGATCCTCTGAAAAATAGCCCGTGTGAGTACCACTGCTCCCAGCTCAGCTGCCTTCACCACGTGGGGCTTGCGAGCTGCAGGTGTTCAGAGCTCTGAAAGCCTGTCCCTGGTTGCCACCCGACTGCAGAGGCTCTTTCCACGGGTGGATGCTTTGAGCAAATTAGTCCTAGGGGTGCCTGCAGTGTCTGTATAGCCAGACAGTTCTAGGATAAATCCTGGACCTAATTCAGGGCTGTCTGGCATCTCCTATAGTCATTCAGATTCTGCAGAGCAGGGACAAAAAGCAGCCAGACTGATGTTTCACTGCGAGGCACTGAGGGATTGAACCTTTTGCATGTGTCTGATCCAGGCAGACATGAGTCTCGAATCAGATAAAAAAAAAAAAAAAAGACTTGTTAGTTCATTAGACATGACTAAGGGCTGTTTGGGTTAATGGAAAAGTTGAGCAAAGTGTAATTGTTCCTGCATAAATAGCACACGGAGGAGCGATCGGAGGTGAGGTGTATAAGGTGTTACGGGTGCACATATAGCATTTAGGGGAGCAGATAGGCCAGCGTGGCATTGCACAAGGAGGGAGAACATGAAAACAAAGCTCATGAGCTTTTGTGCTGCAGGAGGGCTGCCGGTACCAGAGCAGGATTTTGTTTTTCTGCCCATTTGCTTTATATTGGTGCATTTGACGAGGTGCTGCGTGCTCCCAGCGCTGCTGCTGCGCGCTGGCCGTGGCTGCGTTTGCCCGCGCAGCGGGTGCAGGGGGCATCCACGTGTCCCCGTGCCGGTCTGGGCTGTGTGACCTGCTTTGTGAAAAGGCCTCCCAGCCTCTCCTAAGGCGACACCAAGCTAAATAACCCAGGGGACAGCCACATCTCCCTGCAGGCTGCTGAGCCAGCCTTCAGTCTTCAGGGCTCGCCGCGGGGCCAAGCTGGAGGGATTGGAGGGTGGGCGGCCAGCCGGGCACGCAGCAAAGCCTCAGAAAGGGAGTTGCCTGCCTTCTGCATCCTCCTCCATACCCACCGTCCGGTTGCATGGTAACACAGCCCTCGCGTTTTGCCTCTGCCAGCCTCTCGTTTAACCCCTGGCCTCCGCCACCAGCCTCCTTTCGGTGCTCGGGCTCACTTGCCCAGATCCAAGCAGCAGCCGATGCGTGGCGGGTGCGCTGCCTCCTTACCTGTCTGGGAAGGGGGCAGGGGGTGGGAGGGAGACCGAAAAAGAGCCAGGAGGAGTCAGAAACGGGCAGGGATTTTTGATGTGACTGCTCAGGTCCTGGCTCCTTCATCAAGGTGGGAGGGAAGGCGTGGGAAATTCCCGAGCCACCATCGGTGCGACACCATCTGCACCGCAAGCGAGGACTTTATTTGGTAGAGTAAGTGTTATATTGACACAGGAAGACATACTTGATGCAGCAGCAAACTGACCGTGAGATGGAATAAAAATTTTATGCATCATCTCTTTTCCTTTCTTCCCTTGTACACCTAAAGCACACGTTGCTGCTGCCTGGAAGGGTCTGGTCTTGGCACCCAGGTCATTTTATGATTGTTGTTGCTGTTTTCGTGGGAGTAGAGTGATTTATGTGCATCTTTGCAGATTTGGGCCGCTAGATAACATCTAACTGCGCTCCCACGCATGCCACCACAGCAACATCCCATAACCCCTGCGTAGAAAAATATTTCCTTTTCATTGTAGCAGTAAAGCTGGAAATTCTTAAAGGATGATGGTGCAAAGTGCGTAACTCCCACCCAGGTAAATAAAAGCCAGGCACGTTATTCTTTCCAGGACCTGTTTGCAAAGCTGCTGGTGCATGTGTCTGTTTCGGAGGCTCTGCCTCTCCAGAGATAGGCTTGGCCCTTCGTGGCAAGCACTGTCCTAGTGGCTTGGGTGCAGCAAGGGCTGAGCAACCTTCCAGTCCCAGGCTGGGCTTCAGCTTTCAGGTGGCCAAACCATGCTGGGTTGGTGTCCCAGCCCGAGGCTTGCCAGGAGCAGGGTTCAGCTCCAGAGCGTACTGTCACCCTTGATAACACTGTGGGAAGTTACGTGTAAAGAACAGGAGACCCTTTAAAGCTTTTTGAGGCCAGGCGGAGACAGGGGAGGAATAAAATCAAAATAAAAGACTGTTTTGTCCCCCAACCGGCGCAGCAGCATTAATGAAATTCTACAGAGGGCAGAGGGAGGGCAAGCCAGCACAGTCAGCAAAAATGAATCTGGACGGCTGTAACATAAATATCAAGGGGGCTGGAGGAAGCTGGAGCCATTGCCCTGCCCTGTGCCATGCCAAGCATTGCGATTTAAGACCGCGGTGTCCTAGTTAGGGGAGCAGCCGCCCGCACGTGCATGCACGCACACACGCACACACACACACACACACGCTCATTTTGGCAAAATCTGTCCCCTGCCCAGGGAGCTCCGGGGCCGGGGAGGGGGGGAGCAGTGCCCTTGCGTGCTTTTGTGGGGAAACCTGGCTTTGGCCCCGCTTTGGCTTTTTTCCCCTTTTGGCCTGGGGAGCTGCAGGTGGCACAGAGGGGCTGCTGCTCCACCAGGGGTGGCCGTCCTGGTGTCAGGGTGCCTGTCCCCTGCCCTGCCTGTCCCCATCTCCCGAGCTGCCCTGCTCCAGCACATGAAGAGCTCCGTGCTCCCATTTCCCTGGCCTCGCCGCCCCCTCCTCTCAACTCCCTGCTGCCTGCAGCGCTGTCCCTTTGCTGCCTCCCATGCCCCCGGTTGCTGTTTATCCCTCCCCGTCTTTTTCACCCACCCACATGCCCAAACCCAGAGCCTGCTCTATTTCGGGAGCCGCTGCAGATGCAGCGGTGCTCTGGCTTTACTGTGGCTTGGACTTGGAGAAGGATGGCTATTTTTTCACTGCAGCCATCTGCTGCATAGAGATCATGGGTGTAAGCTGCGACATTCGGAGCCCGATGTCCAGAGCCCCAAAGCTCAGGGACGTTTGGATTGAGGGTTTTGGTCTCTGCCCTGCATTTCTGATCGAAGGAAACAATGAGCCCTGGGGGCTCCCCTCCCAGGAAGCTGAGGCTCCCAAGGAGAAGTGCGCACAATGCCAGAGGAGCACACGGACTGCCCGGGGCAGTCTTTGCGTTCGGACCGTTCCTGTCGGATGATGTGTGATCCGGATCCAAGTCGGGGAAGACGCCGTCCCCGTCTGGGCCTGTGTTAGGATCCCCTTGTCCACGGAGAGTGCAGATGCAGCCCCAGGGGAATTAAGTGTTCTGGCTCCAGCTTTGCTTTGAGTGCTTGGGTACCATCAAATTTAAGGCTCAGAGTGAGGTCTGGGGAGATGGCGACGTGAACACGTACAGCCAAGGCTGTGTGGGCAGAAGGCAGAGGGAGCAGAGACCCTTGTTGAGATTTCCACATCTGGCTTTAGGTGAATGAGACCTGGGTCCCCTCTCCTTAGCATGCTTTGAGTCCTCAAGCTTTCAGAGTTCTCTGTTGCAGGGGAACTCTGGGCACAGTTTTTCCCTGCCTGTGTTTATTTGCTGAAACTTTCATCTTTGTTATTACTGAAATATCCAGAAAGAGCCATATTAAATCTTTCATCTGGCTTGTGCTGATGCTCCTGGCAGAGTGGTAGCCGTGTAGCCCAGCTGAACACACTGAACCGTTCCAGCTCTTAGCTGCTAACTGGAGCCAGGTGGAGATATGAAGCTAGGATTTCCTAGGGCTGGATTGTGGTGGCTTTGCTTCTGTATTCAGCTTGCATTCAGTGGCTTTGGCCATCAGGCATCCACATTCAGAATTCATAGAGCAGCAGCCCCTGCAAACCTGCTATCATAACGCCCAGCATCTGTAAGGCAGGCTATTTAACATGAGGGATGTTTCTTGTAACAGAGTTAAAAGAAGCAGCCAAAAGGGTAAAATGCAGGTGAAGCGGAGGCCATCTAACGATTCACTGTTTAAAACTCCAAAAAATATCTTCTGCCTCTAAAATCTCATTTACTTCCCCCCCCCAAACCAAGTATAATTAAACAGTAAATCAAAGGAAATAATTAGCAGTAAGTGGTATCCTTCAGAAATGGAATTGCCATCCTGTTGAGGAAAACAATAAAAACATCTGAAAATATAAAAATAGCAACTTAAATGTAGAACCATAATAATGCCAAAAATTTTGAGGGACAGTTTGCTAAAGGTGTAGAAATCACCAATAAAATATTTCCAAAGCACAAAAAGCAGCCAGCTAGGAAGTCTGTAGATGGCAGCTAGAAAGGGAGTGCTGAAAAAATACGAGGCTTTTGCAGAAATGTCATATTAATTATTTGCATTACTTCGTTATGTAGTATCTTGGAAGGAGTCCCCCACCAGAGCCCTTTTTATGGAGAGCAAGTAAAACAAAGTGTTTTAAAGATGTGTTTTACTGGAAGAGATTCTAGAACAAACCAGTGTAGAGTAACAGATAACAAGAAGCAAGCTGAATTTACCCAAGAGCTTTAAAAAAATTCAAATTTTCCATCTACCACTTTGCTACATAACTAGGCAAGGGAACAGGAGGACAAAGAGGCAAAGGCACTACTGATTTTTAAGCAGGACTGGTGGTGGGATCTGCAGCCCGTTACTTTTACTTCTGTACCAGGCATCTTTGTTGAATCTCAGGAGGTGAATTCATGGACAGATGAATAAATATGATATACAGAGGAAGAGTCAACCTGAGTTTTACAGAGTGAAGTCATTCTTCATTATCTATTCAAGTTCTTCAAAGAAGACAGGAATGGAGAGAAAAATGACCCAGTCAATATCGTGTCCTTGAATTTCCCCCAAACTTTGGCAGCGTCCCTTGCCAAAGGCTCCTGAAGAAGTTAAGCTGTCATAGGACAAGTGTTTCTTGTGGATTAATAGTAGTGTAAAAGACAGAAGACAGGGGAAAAAGGGAATGCTCGTTTTTCACCATGGCTACCAGGGGAATCCTGCAGGTATGCACGCTAGTACCTGAGCTGTTCAACACATTCATAAATGATCTGGAAACAGGGGAACAGGGAGATGGCAATGTGTATTGACTTTGCTGAGTTATTTCAGGCACTTGAAACTACAGAGAGGTGTGGAAAGATCCAGTGATACTGCGTGACTGAGTGATGGAACAGCAAACAAAACTCAAGTATGTTGATTAAAGCAAAGCAATGCACTCGAGGAGGTAATCCCCAGCTACTCATGCACAGTGACAGACTCTTGATGGACCCGTACTGCGTAAGAAAGAGATCTCTGAGTCGCTATGGAGGCTTCTTTGAGATGCCAGCTCAAACCTCTGTCGCTGTTGGATAGGCAAAGTGAACATTAGGAGTTGTCAGGATGAAGGCTGAGGAGGAAAGGGAGAACATCAGACACGTTACCAGACTTTATGGTGCAGCAGCCTCTTGAGCAGTGTGCACCCAGACTCAGGAGTGATGGAAGCAGGGAGAGCTGAAGAGTTTCTGGAGGAAGAGGGGGTAAATGGATGAGGCCACTTAGGGCTGGAAAAAACTTGTCTGAGGAGGCTTTATTAAGACAGAAATATCAAACCGTGAATGGCGTGGAGAAGGGGAGCAGGGAACGGTTATTCATTGTCTCTTTCATAACACAGAAATGAATGGCTGTGAAATGAAATTATTTGGCAGCGCTTTTAAAGCAAACAAAAGGAAATAGTTTTTCACACAGTGAATAATTAAATTGGGGGAGCTCATTGGCACAATGTATTTTGGAGACCGAAGGTGCAGAAAGGTTCAAAAAGCAATTAGACGGGCGCAAGGCCCAGAGAGGGCTGCTAGCTCTAGGGTTCAGATCCAGCCTGGGAACATCTCGCATGTGGATCAGGGAGGAGGCATCTCTGTGTGCTCATACCTTTCTGTACACTTCTCTTGCCTAGGTCATGCCAGCTTCTGTTAAAAACAAGAATTGGGGCTGGCAGGTCCCTTCCTGAACGTGTATCTTCTCATCTGAGTTGATGTGCTGTGGTCCCGTGGGGATCACCCACCTCTCACAGGGTTTCCTACAGCTCGGCTCAGTCCTTCAGTTCCTTGTGGTCACCATGTTCCTCTAGCTGCAAATGCCTCCTAAGGCTGTGCTCTGAGACCCATGGTGTGTAACCCTGTGGGGTTATCTTCCTTGTAATCATCTTGCCAAGTGGGAATTTGAGATTAAGGACAGATACTAAATTCTGTGTACACCCAGATGGGAGTTCCGTAGGAGGCCCTACCGGTCATGCTTTTGTCTCTTACAGCTATGTCCATTCTCCTGCTTGGCTTTTCACACTCTCCACCGATCCCTCCTCCTGTTTCTCATGCTGGAGAATATAGCATCCATTGAGCTGGAGAAGGATGGTTTGGCCAGCATGTGCAAGTATGAGCCCTGAATAAAAATACCACTTCACCCAGCGAGGCTGCTTGCCTGTCTCTGGTGTTCAGTGCCACACTGGACCTTGTCGTTCTGCAAGCTAGAGGCTGGCAAGGGGGTTGACCTTAGCGGAGGAAGGGATTTTTGAGGGCATTCACCATTGTTCTAGTGCTTTCATCTTTTTGTTATTAAAAAAAAACAGCGTATAGCATTTGCCAATGCGAATTTGCTGTTGCATTCACTGGGAGCAGAATTAGCTCAACACTGGCGGTATTTGGAGCCCCTGCCAACCTCAAAGGACCTCATTCAGTATCCACTTTGTTTCAACAATTAGCAATACGAAAGAGCATCTGGCATACAAATTGTGTGCTAGGACAAATGCCCAAAGTGATGTCCTGTACTGGCAAGCAACAGTTCAAAACAAACAAACAAAATATCTCTTTCAGTCAGAAGATCTGCCACTGGGATGTCTCCAGATGCCTGTACACTGACACAGTACGTTTTTTTCTCATGGTGTCCCTCCAGGGCTGGCCTGTGCAGCAAGAAGAGGTGCTCTGCCCCGTGCATCGGTAGTTGATTACCAACTTCTCATCACGTCCCGCGTGGCTATCTAACGTGCTGTGCCTTTGCTCTTGTTTTAGCAAGGTGGCAGCCAGTAGCAGGGGAGAGACGAAGAATATTTTCAATGTTTTCTTAAGGTACATAGAAAAAACAGATTTTGGGGTAAATATTAACTGAAGCATCAATGAAAAAGCAGCTCTTTTGGCTCGATGGAGAGACTAGCTTTCACAGGACAGCATGGGCTTGGTTGATGCTTTTGTAGTTGTCTAAAGTGAGGTTGTGCGAGTGGTGGATTTTGAGCCAGCAGTGGTTGACCGATGGACCATGTAGATCCTCGTGGCAGGGATTTTGGGTGGTCAGCCTGGGTGCTGAGGTTCCCCGGGCTCCCCCAAGGAGCCCTGGGACAGCGAGGTCCCCTCTGTCACCTCTTACTCCTTGCCGATGGGCTCCCTTCCCTTTCCCCAAGCTACCCCAGCGCTGCTGGCACAAGGCCGGCCTCAGGCCCAGCTGCAGCCATGCGAGTGGCAAAGTGCAGATGCTGATTTTCTGACTTGTAGGGGCTGGCCGAGCCTCCTGCTGTCCCTGCACATTGGCACAACACGCCGTGACCTCCCGGCTCTTGGCGTGGAAGCTGGGGTGAGCCACAGGGCTGGGCAGGGGGCAGCGTGGCCTGGTCGCTGGGATGTGGCGCGGCCTCTGGGGGCTGCAGCAGTCGGAGGCCAGCCTGTTGCCTTGTCCTCCCTCTCCGGTTCTTTTTGGGCTGGAAATCCCAAAGGATCATGCCCTGTGCAGATGGGCTCTGACCTCGCAGCTGCCCAGGTTGCTCTGTCGGGGCAGGTAGAGTTGGGAGGAATTTGCAGCGGCACTCAGCCCTCAGGCGTTTTCTAAATTTAAGCGTGATAACTGCTTTTTTCCACTTTACAAACTAGCTGAATCCTTCAAATTAATAGCTCGGGGTTGTGGGAAACTGCATTTACTTTGACTTGAGGTAGCCTTAGCTGAGCTCGTTGGCATCTCTGATCCATCCCAAACCTTCTGGGCTCAGGGAATAAAAATAAACTGGTGATAACAACAATCCCTGTGTTCCCAGTGAAAGACAGAACTGGGCAAACAGCAAGAGTTTGGGGTTTTGATCTTGTAGCTTTGATGTGATTCATTGGAAATAAATGTGCTACAACTTTAAGGGTTTGCCTGCAGCTAAATATAAGGGTGTGCTGGCTCCACCCTGCCGCTTTGTTAGGGATACAGGCATTTATTTTCTCTAGTGGGTTTTGTCTTTTTTTTTTTTTTTTTCCTACTTTTTTTTTTTTTTTTGGTGAATCTCCACCATGACATAACCAAAGGTCTCACAGAGCAGCCTTTGAGCATGCAGCAGAGATACCTCAGAGACTAAAGTGTCGTTCTCTCCACGGCACGTGGAAGGGCTGGAACCTAAGGAGCTCCAGATCTCACCTCTCCTGTGAGTACCGTGCGCTCCTGGCTGGCGGGGAGGTGATGGCAGGGACCGCGGTGGAGGGCTTGAGAGCAGGACTTGCTGTCTTCACCTGCTACTCAGGAGACCCCAGCCTGGCTTCTTGTGTGCCAGCAGCAAGCACACCAGGAGCAGCTGATCTTTGCCGGGTCGGGGATGAAGGTGTGGTGGGTGACTCTTTTCCTACAGATTTTTCAAGTGAGGACTCGGTGCATTGGTAAAACTCAGAGAGGGGGTGGCAGGGTGTGTTTTCAATCAGCATTTAGTCAGTCTGAGTTTAGTCTCCAACTTTCTGCTTTTGAAAGAGAAGTTGGTTTCGTCTTCGTTTTCTATAACCATCTATTTATTTTATTGGCTTTTTCAAAAAACCTGCATTTCCCCTGGTGCATGTCCACCTGTTTTGTATAAGCTGCCGAAGGTCCGAGCTTTTGCTCAGTTTGTGCAGAGCAGATTTCTTTCAACAAGCCAAAAGAAACTACAAGACTATATACTAAAAAGGGCAAAAAAACCACATGCTGTGCTATTTTGGTAGTAGCAAATTATGCGTTCTACAAATTACCATTGGTTATGAACACAGTGTGTCTGTCTGTATAACAATGTCCTGCTTTCAGATCACCACTAATACATTTAAAGTTATGATAATACCCATTGAAATCCAAGCGTCTCCTCTTTTCCGAGATCTGATTTATTCCTACCAGCAAATGTCAGATGTAAGTAGAAGTTTTATGGCTGTATAATTCACACACTGTTAGGCATCTTATTAGGAAGGACTTGGACTTTTTAAAAAACGACTTGATGTTGTTCCTTAAATATATAGAAACTATTAGTTCCTTTTTCTCTTCTTTCTCTTTTTTCCTCTTTTTTTCTCTTTTCTTTTCCTCTTTTTCCTCTCTTTCTTTTTTTTCCTTTTTTCATTCTTCCTTTTTTTCTTTTTTCTTTTTATTCCTTTTTTGTTTTTCTTTTTTTTATCTTTTTTTTTCTTTTTTCATCTTTCCTCATTCCTTTTTTCTCTTTTCCATTTTTTTTTTTGCTTTTCTTTATTTTCTTCTGTTCTTTCCAGTGAGGGGCAGGTTAAGCTGACTAAAAGATATCACCTTTTTATTATTTTATAATGTTAATTTTTATTTGATATTATGGAATTAATTTAATTTAAAAGGTATCACCTTTTAATATTATTATTTTTCATTTATTGTAGATATTATTATTATGAATTTAAATAATGTTATGAATCACAGGGAGAAGAATTAATATTCTGTGATTCTATTAGCTTTATGAGCATCAGCTCTCAAATACCACTCTGAAAATATGGTGAGGAATGTGGTACTGTATACACATGGAGAGGTGGATTAGATTTGATTACATGTAGGAATTTCCCCACCTATAGTGCTGTGGGCACATCCAGCATGTGATACCTTACAAACTTTTTGCCAGCAATAATAAACAGCGCTGCTGCGTCGGGAAGATGATAAATGCCCAAATATCCCCGCACGTATTCCTTCCCCTCTCGCACATACGGAGGCAGGGCAGGCTCATGGCGCTGACACTTTGCGAGCTGCTGTGTGCAGATGAGAGTGGACAGCACTTTTCTGGTGAGTTTGAGCATCACAGGGGAACACCTGCCCCTGTGCCACCCCATAACCCAGCTGGGCTCTCCCTCCATCCACATCCTGTCACTAATTCCTGCTGCTGGGGGCTGCCAAGGCCTCTGTGTGTATGCGTGCATGGGATGGGTGCTGAAGCAGAAAACCCTGCAGGCAGCTTTCTCCCCTTGCATGAGCACCCTCTGCACTACCTGTTGGTGTCTGGCTAGGGTTTCTGCAGCATTTCACCCAAAAAAAGGCCTGTGCTTCTCTGCTGGGCCTTCTCCGGGCTGCTTTTCTGGGCTGTGCAGGGGGCACGAGGACAGCTGCTTTGCTGCTGCCTGGGGAGAAAACAGCGCTGCCGCCTTGATCCGTGCTGATGGATCCAGGCGTCGCTCCACTTTCATTAAATATATCAATGACGAGTTCAGTGGTCTTCCCCTTCTGTGCACATGGGTGCAGGGGAGGTGTGGAGCACCCATGGTTTTGGAGGTGCTGGCAGACAGCTGGCTGTGCGGGGAGCCATTTTAGGCAGGCTTTGTCCATGGCCATGCTGCGTGCAGGACTGGCTGGGCTGCACCCTCAGACGCTCGGGAGCTGCTTTGCATGTTGCTTCAGGTCATGAAACCAAAGCACTGCCTGGAAAGACAGATTGCCGCCGCAGCGTAAGCAAATCTATTGGAAACAGACAGCTCGCTAATTGACCCCGTGTTACGTGCGTGTCTCTCCACCCCGCTCCTGCCTTCCTGGCCAGACTGAGGAGGGCTGGGGCATCGCTGCTTTCTCAAGGAGGAGGAGAGAGATTGAAACTGCACTTCTGGGAGATGAAATAAAGCACCAGCAATCACTCAGGGCTCTGGGGCGATTCCCCATCATGCTCCCAGTTCCTATTTTCTTTTGTGTAATGCGAGAAAAACCGGAGTGACAGCCCCGGTGTGTGTGAACAGCAACACTGGGTGCACCACCACCGATGGTGGACACCTGGAAGTAGCCCAGGCTGATGATTAAGGCTTTATTTAGCTGAAAGCTCCTGGGAAGTGGCTTTGTGTGAGACCACGAGGCTCTCAGGAGCAGGCAGGTGGTGGCAGCACCCACATCCAGCTTCTGTCCCGTTTTGCTCCCAGCACGCTTCTCCCTCCACTCTGGGTACGCATGTGCAGTTCCCAGATGGACAATAAAAATGGAAAAAATGGGGAAAAAATGGATTAAAACGGAAAAAAAAAAAAGATATAAAAGTGGCCAGTGCCTCCCTGCAGGCTCATGTATGAAGTAGAGAACCAGCACCAGGAGGAGACAGCAAGGCATGGAGAGGATGAGGAGGGGAGGCAGAGCAGAGGGGTCCCAGCACCTGGGAGCAGGGCAGGGGACACCAGCATGCTCTCGGCTGTTGGCTGCAGTTCGTGCAGCCTCTGCTGAAGGCTTCAAGCATGGTCAGCCAACGAGGTCCGTGCAGACGCTGTGCAGAAGCTGAGGAGCCTGCAGCAGGTACAAGGGACCCACCACTAGCGCCACTGCTGGGCTGCTTTGGTGGAGCAGCCGCAGCAGAGACCTCTTCTCCCCGAGCAGGAGTGAGGCCCCTCTTCTCCAGAGCTGCCTGCCTGGAGGTGTCTGGAACGTGTGCGTGTGTGTGTGTAAACCTGTACCTGCACATCCCTCCACTTCTGGCAGCAGAGCCAAACTCAAGGATGTTTTGGTTTAAGGATTGATGAGCTGCAGCCCATGCTGCTCATTTGCACCTTTTCCATCCCCTAATGGAAGGGATGTGGAGTTCGCTGGCAAATTGAACAAATGCGCTATAGAGCACCTAAAAGGGGGGTGCGTGTGTGCGCTGCGGAGCAGGATGCACAGCAGCGAGCGTCAGCATTTCTAAGAAATGGCAATTCTCCTTTCGGAGCCTACGTGAACACCACTTTCCTGGAGTTGCATAATTTAAATCATCTTTGCTCTGTTTTGTCCTGTCCGTTATTTTGAGCTGTCATGTTAAGTGCCACGAAGACTCCTCAAGAGGTTTCTTTCTGTTTCCCTCTAATAATCGCAGAAACACGCACTGGTCCCATTGTAAGGGGCTCTCTCTGGCAGCTCTTAGCATTCAATTTGCTGTAGAGGAGGCACTTTGTAGAACAATAGGACAATCAGTGCTGCAGCAGCTCAAGTGCTCCCATCCTGCCCTTGAAGAGGCAGGAGGAGAGCGAGGTGGAATAGTGTTTTGACCATCACCGTTAATGAGTTCTAGGAAAAGCTTTGGTGGTGGCTCAGCGTGAAGGCACAACAAAGGTGATCCTGGCTTGCAAAAATGGATGCTTGCGTTTCCTTTGCTCAAAAATTTGTTGGGGTTTAGCTGATTGCTGGTGCTCTAGGGAGAGCGATAAACTCTGCTGTTCAGGGCTGGATTAGGGCTTGGAGTCTGAGTCCAGTGGCCAGGATGAAGGCCAGCAGAGGGAAAGCACGGCCCAAACTTCCTGGCTCTTTGAGGAGTTAGCAGGGTCCAACGATGGGTCTTTCCTCTAAGAGCAGATCCTTGGGGCTGTAAAGTACCTCTGAGGAAAAGGCTGGTGAACCACCAGGAGCCTGCTGGGGCTGAGGATCCATCCCTGGCAGTCCTGAACTAGGCGCTAGTCCTGAACTAGTCTCCTGGACATTGCTGGGGTCCCTGCTTTGGGCCAGAGCCAAACAAGAAGACTTTCTGGGGACCCTTTCCTTTTGATGCTGTAGTCTTTGTCTTTCTTCTGGGCTGTGTGAGGCATCCTGTTAACTGTAGGCAGGCTTGGGGCAGCGGTACCTGGTTTCTTGGGGGAAAAACATGACCTCCTACTGGAGTGAAGGAATGGCAAGTGCCCCCGTTGCCTGAAATGTCCAGCACTCATCGCCCCTGCACCCGATGTCTACTGAGAAATTGGTGGCTTTGTGCTGAGCTCTCCTTCCTGATTCTGCTCCAGATGCTGCCTGCGGCTTTCCCAGTTACTCGGTACTGCATGTGGCCTCTTGTGTAGGAACTAGACCTTTACTAAACAAAAAAAAAGTTAATTTTCCCCACTGAGCCCGTTGTGTTTTGCAGAAAATCACCTCTTAAGTAGCGGATCACGATGGTGAAGTGCAGAGAGGCTGCAGAACACAGCTTTTCTAGAGGGGCACAAAAAAATGAGGCATTGCCGTGCGAGCTGTTAGTCAGTGCTTTAAGCTACGTGACTAAGAGGAAGGAAAATAACTTTTCAAATAAGATTTAAAGTAGAAGTAAATTTTGATTTAGAAATTGCACTGTGCACATGGAAGCCCGGGACAGGTCACTGTGGTTCAGACCATGAGCCTGTGTGATCCTGAAGCCTGCTCCATGCAGGGGTCAGTGCCAGGTGTTTTGCATTGGTTTTACGTTGCTTGGTGCTGTGTTTCATCTCTCCTAGCCACGTTGCCTGTTGCTTTGCTTTCTTGAGTCCAGCTGGAGTTTTCAAGGATTTTTGTGGCCTCAAAGCCCAGAGCATTATTTAACTCTCTGCTAAGGCACCAACTTTAGGAGTGAAAAAGAAGTTAAAAAATACTATTTAAAAAAGTTGTTTCTTTAAGGTGATTTTTGCTCGGTCCCATGTGGTCAAGGGTGTCCCAGGCTCGTAACACCCTACTTAATGTGTCTCTGGGGAAATCCCCATGCAAAATATACCTTTGCCCGTTAGCGTGGCCTGTGAATCCACCCAGGTGCTTTCCAGGTCCGGGAATTGGGTGGAGAGCTGCAAATCTCAGGAAAACTGCCATGACAAACCGCGGGCTTGTTTGGCCCGAATGGTTATGGAAACAAAAGTTGCAACCCGAGCCTCGGAGCTCTCCCAGGTAAAGAGAGAAGAACCCAGTGCGTTTAGGAGAAAAGCAGCGAGCTGGCAGCGCCGGGGCAAGGCACGGTGCGGGGACACCGCGAGGAGCCACGCCGCGGCCCTGCCTCTGCCCTGCGGCAGCCCCGGACAGGCCTGGCCCTGAGCTGAAACCGTGGCGAGCAGAGAGCTCGCCCTCCGGCTCTTCTGCGGGGGCGAGGAAGGTGGATTGTTTTCCAGCGATGAAATTTCCTATTGAAAAAATTGAATGCTTCCTTGTCGCGCTTGTGAATGGGACGCCCGCGAAGCTGAGCACACTGGTTCCAATTACGGGCGCAGTGAGGCCAAGCACTGCAGTCAGGCAGGAATTTATACCTTTTCACAGGCACTTGAAAAGATAAAACCTTTTTTTTCTTTT
The DNA here is from genome assembly GCF_013377495.2 of Cygnus atratus. Taxonomy (NCBI): domain Eukaryota; kingdom Metazoa; phylum Chordata; class Aves; order Anseriformes; family Anatidae; genus Cygnus; species Cygnus atratus. The sequence continues at coordinate 2,917,764 of NC_066396.1, forward strand.
TTTTCTCCTTCTTTTTTATTTTTTATTTTGTTATATATGTAATGTATTCAAGGCAGGAGCACAGCCAGCTGAGCTCTCTTTGATTTGTTCTCATGTTAATATTAAATGTCTGAAAATGTGCCTTAATCGCTCAAATTAGTCAAACTTCTCCCTCTGTTAGGCCAAAAAGATGGTCCCAAGGAATGGGTGCTCATTCCTCACCCCCCTCCCCACCACCTCCAGGGGTGGCTTGTTTATGTCTGGGGCTTTCCTGGAAGCACATCTGGGATTTCTGGCTCTTCTCCTTGATGTCCAAAGCTTTCACTCCCTGGGCAGGGCTTCCAAGTGGAAGGAGATGTTTCTTGGGATACACAGACGTAGGAGCGACTGGGGGGGCAGGCAGAACCAGTGCCTAGCAAGGATGAAGGACAGGAGTGTCATTAAAAACCAGAAGGGCACTCAGGTGATGAGGGCTTGGGTGCGGCCTTTCTGCACATGCTGAAGGGGACTGTGGCAAGAAACCTGTGGTATGGGGCACTTTCCCTTGGTCTAATGGATCGTAAGAAGCCCTGTTTCCAGCCGTGGGGATTTCCTGATGCTGTAGGGGTGTGCCTGTTTATTAACCCCAGTGGTCTTCCACAATCCTTCAGCAAGGAGCTCTGCAGACCCACTGTCTGCTGCAGGGAAAGCCGCCGCTGTTTGCTTGTCCTGAACCTCAGCTAGCTTAATTCGGTGACCCTGGGTGAACGAAGGGAGCCTGGTGGTGACCATAAGACAATAGGATTAGCCATCCTAGCACTCTGCCCAGCTGAGGGCTTGTTTGGTTCACTGCCAGGCTGTGAAGAACCCGTGTCCTCCAAGCATCCCAGCTGAAGGGAACTGGGAGGGAGCAGAGGCCCTGGTTTTAGGGGCTCGCTCCTGGCCTGCGGTCTGTACGGGTAGAACATCAGGGAGATCATACAGCTGCCTGAGGGCAAAAAAGGCTGGCTGGTGAAGGGGAAAGGAACCTCTTTTCAGTTCCACGCACTGAAAGGAGGCAGGGCTGCTGTACCTGGATGTTGGGGTGGGCTGGGACCCCGCAGCTGGCAGCTTTACTTGCAGGGGGCTCAGCCCCAGCGCTCCTCGCCTAGGCAGAGCGCTGCCTGCCCTCTGGCACCCGCTGTCCCCGCGGCTCTCAGTGCCCGCTTTTCAGGCACTGCCGGCTCTGACTGCTGCTAGCTGGCAGCGCAGACAGCGCCGCAGGCTCCGGCTTTGCATCCTGCCCTTTGTAGATATCCAGCGTGCCACAAAGACCTCGTGCAGTGGTCTGGTTTGAATGCGTGCGCAGGCGTGTTCCTGTGCACGCTCCGGGCAGGCGGTGCTGCTGCGGTACCAGGCTGTTGCTTCCCCACACTGCTCTTGATATGTAAAATGAGAGCATGTGTCTTTGTTATTGTTTGCATTCTTGTGTCACCTACAGGTCCCACTTTCCTAGGTGCTGCACAAAGCCACAACAGAGCCAAAGCCTGCGCTAAAGAGATTGCGGTCTGAGACAAGGGGCGGCAGGCATGTAGCTAGCTGGAGGAGATCGAGAAAATAATGATCCCAAATTGGCTACAGGAGAAGTCCCGGCACACACCGAGCAGCTTACAACACGTGGAAATGTTGCATACGCGTCTATGCAATTGCAAAAGGCGGGCATTGGTTGTGTTATTGGGAAACAGAACATGATCGTTAGGACTGAGTGAGAATGGGAACACCTGGAGGGACAGAGTTAAGGGCAATTATTCAGCCCAGCCCTGGCGTTTCTAAATTTTGGAGAGCTACCCTGCATAATTTCATCACAGATTTTTATACAGTTAATTGGCAAGCAGTTTGATATGCAAATAAAAACATCATAAATATCAGAGAAAGATTTGAAGCTGTGCTCTCCACTGCCATGCTACAATCCTTGCTTTTCTGGTCAGTCTAATCTGCTCGATTACTCCTTTCATCTTCCTGCGTTTTGAAGACGTGATATCTCTTTCAAAGAACATCTGTCAGACATTAATTAGCTAATTTTTCTACATGGAATGAAAAAGCAAGGGTGGGGAACCCGCAGCCCTGGGATCAGATGTGGTGCCTGGCCAGGTAGTTATTTTGGGGTAGCATGGAGATGTGAGATGTGCGGCCTGCACTGGGTCTGGAGATGCCTCCCTGGCTCTCGGCAAGGAGCAAGTTTCCTGCCAGAGATATGCAGTTCATGCGAAGCACTGAAGGGAGATTTTCCTAATGTGGGTAATGGAGCATCCGTAGCAGACACTGTCGAGATGTCACTTCTAGACCCTGACCTTTCCAGATCAAAGATGCTACAGGCAGTGATACTGAAGGATGTTTTTAATTCAGAAGATTAAGCTTAAGTAGCTTAAGAATGGGAGAAAGTGTGGATGGAGTCAATATTTTTATGTTCAAGGACGATTTGAGAGCGTAGACTTGTTTGCTGGTAACATCAAAGATCCCAGCGAGCTTGGGACGCCCGAGTGGTTCTCATCTAAAGAGTTTACCCTGAGAGCCACGTCCGCTGGGACTCCTCACGCTGTGAGCTCGGATGGATGCCTTTTACTATCGCTGTAATTTTAGAATCAGATACATTTCACGCAATACAAGGCAACACGAATGTGTGGTTTACGTCGGGGGAATACGACCAGGTGTTTTATCACTACGGACAGCATTTAGATTCCAGCTGAGCTGAAGAGGAGCTTAGCGTGCCCTTTGAGGGCCAAACCCAGGGCTGCCGTTAGTGCAGCTCCAGGTGCCGAGGAGTGAGACGAAGTGGGGCACCTCACGTGTGGGTGCAGGAGTTCCCAAAGGACTCTGGCATCCCAGAGAGTGTCAGTCAAAGCGTGGGGTTAAGGGAGATGTGTCCTGGCAAGTGGTGATACTGGACAGAAAGGTCTTCCTGTTGGCAGTATATGTATAGCAATGAGTTCTCATGGGAATGGGCTTTGGATTTCCTCTGATTGCACCAAAACTGTGTATGATTTCCACCATCTGTCTTTACCACGTGCATGCTTTATTTTTTATATTTTTTGCTTACTGGCTTCCAGTCTTCCTGATAATGTGCTGGGTGTGGGCTGCTAGCCTATTCCTACAGGAGCAGTGCAGCTGCAGGAACCCACCCTGCTGTTTGGCCAAAAACTCACGTTCTCATCCAGAGGCGAGGGACAAATGAGGAATCCGCGGTGGCACTAGCTCTTCACACAGCTGCCAGCAACCCTGGAGGGCTTCGTTCCAGTTAACCTTTTTTTTTTTTTATTGGTTTCTTCTCTTTTCCATCCTCCTCCCTGCCACCCCCATCCCACAGAGCCAATCCCCACCACAACACCAGCTCCTCCAGGGGCAGACAAGTCTGAAGGCTGCTCTGGGGCCCCCAGAGAGCATCTCCCACCCTGCTCCTCATGCTCTGCGGGGCCCAGCAGCCACTCACAGCCCCGTTCATGCCACCACGAGCCGGAGCTGCGGCCGGCGGTGGCAGCGGTTCAGGACGTGTGGCACCGCCACACGCTGCTGTCCCCCGGCAGAGCAAACCCAGGGTGTTTTCTGACAGCTGAAACAGGGGGAGGAAGGCGAGGGAAGACTTTCCAAGCTCTAATTACCCATGCCCCAAGGAATCAAGAGGCCTCTCTGTCCGCGCCCTCCCGCTGCGGCTTTCACTTCCCTCGATGGCAGCCTTCCAGCATCCACCAGCCTGTCAGGCTTTCTCTTTGCTTCTCTCACTACCTGCTTTATTTCCCGCCTGGGAAAAGCGAAGAAGCAGCTCTGGGTTTTTAATTTCTCCTTTTTTAGTGCTGTTTCTTTTCCCCGAGAGGTCCGCAGGAGTGGGAGGAGGCCTCGAAGATGGTAGCTGGTGTGATCAGTCAAAGGAAACTCCTTGTTTTTGTTGCCGGATGACACGACCTGTTGCTTCTTGTCATTAGGCAACGGGCCCAGCCTGTTGGTGGGTCCTGAAGGTTTCCAAAAATGCATTGTCCTCCTCCAGTAATTACAAAACAGCCTTGAAAAGGAAGGGAGAGAAGGATGCTTCTGATCAGCTCGGGATCTGGCAGAGCACCAGCTGTATGTCACAACGTATACGGTGAGACCTGCAGTAGGGTCACGAGACCGGCAGTGCTACACTACCAACTTTTGCTTGGGCTTGGGGTTTCTTTGGCTTGCTTAGTAGAATAAAAGCTGCTGAAAGGCGTGTGCTGAGCTCCTATCTGCTGTCTTCTGCTTCGAGCTGCTCCTGCTTGAATTATTCATGGTCAGCAAGCGATCTGCAAACAGCCCCTGTGATCTCGCTGTGTGCTGTGGGACTCACCTTGCTGAGGCCGGGGCTGTTCCCGGTTTCCTTCCTCGCGGCGGGGAGGCTGTGGGGATCCCGGGGCTGCTCACCGCCTGTTTGTGATTAACCGTGCCGCGATTTATTATTTATGCAACGCGATTTGTTCGGCTGGCCGAGGCACGCGGCATGATCACGGTTCCCCCCCTGGATAAGAGAGAAGGCTGCGTGCAAACACGTGTAGCTCTTGCTTGACAAATCCTGTCGTGTAAATAATATCGGGGAGCTGCTCAGCCTGGCTGCAGGAGGGCAAATGCCCTTATAAGTCGAGGCAGAGCTGCCAGCCGTGCTCCTCGCCCGGCGTGGGCATGGAGGGTAGGCAAGACTACACGCTGAGGCACTGCTCTCGTGTCCCCAGAGCTCGCCCGATGCGGGGGCTCGATGCAAGTTTGATGCTGCTGCACCGCAGGAAGGGCTGTGCCAGTGGTTCGTGAGCTCCTGGATGCGGTTCACCTGCCTGCCCGTATCTATAGGGTTTTACTGGGCTGTTAGGCGTTTTATGTGTTTGCTTGTTTTCCAATCCGTGTTATCGCAGCTCTTGTCTGTGCTTGTTTAACCTCTTGCGTGCTGCTGGCGTGATTGCACTGGTGGGCGAGGAGCAGGGTCTGTCTCCTCGCACACGCGTGACCTTCCTTCCCATGGGGTGTTCGTGAGACCCGTGTGGCAGTGCGATTCATCACCATCACCTTAATGTTTTTTAGTAACATGTTCTGATTCCGTCATGCAACGAGCTTTACAAAGCTGTTGAGAAAGGCAGTTTATGGGCAGGTGTCCCGTTTACTTTGCAATCCGCACTATTAGCAGAAGAGACTGAACATCTGCCTCTCCCAGCACACCCACCCCAGAGACGTCTGTGTGCATATCTGCCCCTCCAGTATCATTTATGTCATCCCAGTGAAATAAGTACTAAGTAAACCAGTCTGCGTTTTGGGATGAGGGCTGCGGTGCTTCAGGAGCCTCGTCCCAAATGGAGCTGGAAATGTTGTGATGCTCAGCAGAGAGCATTTTTCAGCAGGTTTTCGCATTTGCCACCAACATGGCGTGGCCCTCAGGTCCCTTTCCCCAGCTGGAGGGGTGGCACATGCAATTTGGGCTCTCCACTTTGGGTAAAGAAAGCTCAGTTTAGGGTATCCCCTTCTATACAGCACCCCTGAGGAGGAACCATGCCTTGCCCTCACCTACAACATTGCTGAAACACGGTAGTAAGTTTGTTAAAATGTCCTGCCTCTCTGCATTATAGAAAGAAGATTTTCTATTAAACCTTAGGGAAATTACCGTCCTTGTTAACTAGCGCAGAAGTAATGAACCACAGCAGGGTTACTCGAGAGATTTGGGCCATCGCTTTGTAAGACTGCATTGTTTCTTTAAATTAGAGAAATAATTTAAGCAAACAAACGAACAAAGAATTTCTGGAAATTAAAGCACAGTACAAATGGGATGATTTGCTCATCTTCTATTTAGTAGGAGCAGTGCCTTGAACAATTGCACTGCCGACCTCAGAAATCTATCCATGGTAACTAGTCACAGGAGAGAAAAATAGACAGTCTGCCACCAACTTGGTATTAAAGTTATATTTTCCATTTTTCCATGGTTGTGGGCCAGTCGGGGACTTTCCATGAGCAGTCATCATGACAGAAATCCCCTTCTGCTTTGTCACAGCCAGCGCCACTGAACAATGAAAGGTTTGAGCCTGGTTTTGTGCTGGGTTTGGCTTTGATGGGTTTGGTCCCGGTTCGGGTGGGATGTGGACGGGCTGAGACCTGATGGGCAGGCCATGGGGACCTTCTGCTGAACGCACCTGGCTGGAGAATGGGCATGCAGAGAACTTGGGCAAATGTAGGCGATGGTGTAAAGGACACCTATGGCCTTCAGCCAGCTCTGTCCGCACAGACAGCCAAGTCCATGCCTGCTGTTGCGTGCCTCCATGGCCACTGGTTCACTCCTGGACTAGGTATGGGGTCTGTCCAAGACCTGTGTAGCAATGTCGCTCTGTCCGTGCAGCTCTGAGCAAGTCCTGCAAGAGCCCAGAGGAAGGACGGAACAACACTGCCAGGCTGGAGCTCGTCCAGAAATAAATACACAGAAATACTGAGGGCTTGGTCGTGTGTTCCTCAAAAGACATTTTTGGAAGGGATCACTGTGCTTTTGTTCTTCCATTAGGCAAGTGAGGAGAGAGCATTGTTTTCTTCCCCTCATCCGTTCCCCTTATAGGGAAAGAAGAAGGAAGACTTGGCCACCCCCAGCCGAGCATCTCAGGGGACCTCAGAAAACAAAGGGCCGTATGGACAAGAGTGCTGTCATCCTGTCCCCGTCACGCTCTGCTCTCCGCCAGCTGCTCGGCGCGGCCGCGTCGGCTCGGGGCTGGCTTGCTCGGTGTCACCCCTGGCCTGCAGGCACAGGGAGAGGTGTTCCTCGGCTGGTTTCCTTTCTGGAACCTGGCAATCATCTCCAGGTTTATCGCTGCCGGTAGATTTGGCAAGGCAGCCACGGAGTTTCGTTTCTGCCAGGGAGGTGTGTCAGCTCTGGGATGGCGCTGACAATGTGTGCGTCTGTGTGATGGCTCGTATCAAGCAATACTCCTGAAAAACATTGCTTTGACGCTCCTGGATGTGGACCGAAGCTCTGTGGATACATCCATGCTAGTGTAGTTCCTCTCCCACGTGCCACCGGTGTCTATCCCAGCTCTGCAGAGGATGCCTGTGGGTTGGGGAGCACCTACCATGGCCGCGGTCTGCATGACCCTTGTGTTGGCTCTCCATGCAGGAATATTGAGCTAGCACATGGAGCTGGGATGGGTTTTTGAATTAAAGTATAGCATTTTTAATTAATTTTTTTTTCTAACAGAAGACTATACTAAGCCCAACCTTTCTTGTTTTGTCCAGGCTCCAAGGCTGATCCTGCTGAAAGCCCCTGAGATACTGACCTCTATGGGAACTGAGACCACTTGACTGCACTCAGCACCTTTCAGGATCGGGTCCTAGGTAATTATTGTAATTCTCTGCATGGATTATGGGTGAAATTTGATGTTCTGTGAGTTATGCAGACAATCTGCAATGATATTCCTACTTGTCCGTTCCATTAATCTATTAACCTGTTCTGGTTAATTGTTTTGGACCTCTTGACCTGAGCCCACCAGCATTTCATTTTTCCAGGGCTCCATGAGGGCGGTGGTGCCACACAAAAACTGACAGACTCATGTGGCAGGACAAAAGCACCAGGATTTATTCTGATCCTATTGGGATCATTCGCCTGCTGCAAGCCTCAACTTAACATATCCTCCTGCGGGCTGAGTTGCCTGGAGGCTGGTTGAAGCTGTTGCTGGAAGCCAGAAGCAGACTCCAACCAGAACTTTCCTGGCTAAACTGATTTTTTTTTCCCCCTGAACACTGTCACTCTGTAGATCAGTGACTTGACACTACAATAATAACCAGTGTTCCAACCAACGTTTCCAAAGAAATCATGACTGCATCACCTCCTCCCCCCAAAAAAACAAAACAATCTCCTTTACTTCCAGAAAGGGAATTTCTCGATCACCGTTCTGGCAGTGGGCACAAGCAGTTCTGCATGGGAAGATTTAACTTGACTTGCAGAAAGCTGTAAAAACAATTAAAACAAGTTTTCACTCCCATCAGAAGTAATCAAGGGCTGAAAATATCAATGTTTGTTGGAGAGGATGCCTGTTCAGATCAGAGTTACAAGGCCTCAAAACCTACAGCTGCATGAGCCTGTTTTTTACAGTAATTCTGGCACCTGCAGAAAAAAAAAAAAACAAACTGTGAAAATACTTCCGTGGGTACACAGGAACCGTAGTCTCTTCTCTGAATCTGGCCTCATTGTTGTGCATCAAATGTCCTCGTGATTTTTAAATATTTGCTCCGAGGTAGGTAAATGGACACCAAAGAGCCGAGGGCCAAGCTGTGCCCTGCTCTGCATCCTGGTGGAGATTCACTGGTGCCAGCCCAGTGCCTTGCACGGGAGCACGGGCAGGATTTGCTCCAAGGTTCCTTCTTCCAGCCCATCGAGGTGAACTAAAGCTCAGGATGAGAGCTTGAAAAGCGCAGCTCTCATGGATGAGTTTTCAGAGAACTGAGTAAGAGTGAAGCCAGCAGGATGCTATGGATGTTACTCTGAAACTCTGAGGATGAATGATTTCCTGTGGGGCTGGCTTCCTGAGCGAGCTTATATTCCTTATTAATTCTGCATGCTGATAAAAGTATCAGCCAGCAGAGGGTTATAATTTTTAACCCCATCTGTAGGATTCCTCCACAAAAAGGTGGTTAATAAGAGCTGGCTTCCCACTGACTCCAGCGGAGGTTAGCCCCCAGCTCTCAGGATCAGCTTTTATTTCGGGGGGAGGAGGCGCAGCGCTGCCTGGAACAGAGCCCCATTCTCCCGGCGCACAGCTCTGTACTGTGACATTTTCAGGACCTGGGCCTGAGGACTTTCACTGGGCAGTTTCCTGTTTCAACAAACTCCATTTCAAATACTCTATGTGCAGCATTGTGCGGAACATAAAGAAAAAAATAGCCCATATCCTTCTCTCTTGACAATTGTGGTGGAGGGTAGGGAGCTGAGATCAAGTTTCCAGTGAGGAGGGGGAAGACACATATTGAAGCAGGCTCAGGAAGTGAAAGAGAGGAGAAAGAAGAAGGAGAAAGGAGGAACGCGTTCACCCTCAGGGCTGCGGTGCGGTGTTTTTTCCCATCCACCCTGAATTTGTGGGGACGGGGTGCTTTTTCAGTGCCTCAGCTCACATGCTCTGTGTTTAAACTGCTGCTGTCAAAGCTTTGAGAGTAACTAAAACAAAAATGTCACAGGTCAAATGGATGCTTTCCAATCGCCCGGTTTATTAGGAGTGCAATGTAAATCCTCGGGAAGGAAATAAACGGCCAAACATCCACCACCCCTGGTCTGCGTCCCCGCGGGGGGCTGCGGGTTGCTGGTCCCATGGGCATCCCCATGTGTGTCCAGCATCTCCTCCCTGCCAAACCTCTGTCCTGATGTGACTGCATCAGGTTCTTGATCGGGACTGGATCCAGGTCCCTGGTTAGGAGCATCAGGGTGAGGTTGCTTCAGGTGAGCACAGTTGGAGAGAAAACAGCTGCCTGGAGTCTGATCTCAGGCCACTTCAGCACATCCTCAGCTGAGGTCTGATGCTTGCTGCTGTAAAATCGGAGGATTTGGAGAGGCATGAAGGGAGCTGATGGTCTGTAGCTGCCCAGCCCTGGCTTCTGAGGCAGTTGCAGGGGTGGTTTTGGCAGTGCTGCGGAGCAGGGACCCAGCACTGCCTTCTGAATTCAGCGGCTGTGTGCCCCCTTCCATGGTGATTGCACGTGTGCCGAGCCAAACCAGCTCTGATTTACTTGTGAAAGCAAAAGTGTCACAAATATCAAAGTGCTTGCATTTTCTACAGCGTCCCCAGAGCCCCAGGGCCTGGCTGCCCACTGTTTCATATACCTCCAGGGTCTTTAATGAGGCAGTCACAGCAAGAGGTAAAAATCCATCCCTAAATTCCAGGTGAGTCAAAACGGAATAGAAAACGTTGTTCTAGCTTCTCCCGTCCTCATTCACCTGAACATGCAGACACAAGGGTGCTCGCAGGGAGCGTCGAGGCAGCTGTGTCCCCAACACCACTGCTACATGGGCTCAGCGCAGCTGGTTGTTCTTCAGTTTGTTATAACCTGAAAATAAAGGCAGATAAAGGCAAAATGTTCTGGGAATCATGCCAAGCCAAAGGCACTAAATTATTGAGAGATACGTATCTGGATAACGGATTTATGCTCTTTAACAACTTTTAGAGAAAATAAGGTGTTTGCAGGATCAGATTGGGATCATCCTGAAAAATAGAGCTCTCTGTATAAAACTGTATTGCTGTTATTATTGTTATTGTTTTAATAACAATAATATATCCTCAGTGAAGCCACATATGAGAATATTATTTGCGTAGGAACTGGAAATGAACATGAAATGATCAGCATATTTTTTAACAGCACTTTACAAGTCACTCAGCATTGGAGAAGATACAACTATCCGTCAAACCAAGGCTTGGGGATAAAATAATTAGAAATCACACAACCATAGCAAAGGAAGATTAGCGCTAAAATTAGAAGCCATAAAGTTGTTTTTAGATTACGCTGGAATCTAGGCAGGCTGTTTTATTGAACAGTGTTCCTTAAGAAAACGCAAGGCGAGAGGTGTGAATTGTCTGCGTTTGGCTGTGTGGCGATGGGAATGCTAGTGTTAATACTCGGTGGGATGATCCATGAAGTAATTTTCAGGGAAATCCTTAGGGAAGACAGTCGATATGTGGGCAGGAGCAATGACAGCCTGCTAGAGGTGCTGGGTCCTGGGAGGCTGGTGTGCTCCTACTTCTGTTTCAGTGCCCAAATGCCCACCTTACACCCATGTGGGATGGCCGGGGTGGGTGCAAAGGGCCAGCACCCACAGGTGCAGCGGGTGCCACAGTGCTGGGAGCCGAGCTGGCTGCCTGTGGCCAGGCAGCAATGTCAGTGAGTAGCCCACGTAACTGCACCGCTCCATGCATCTGCTGGAGCTCCCTGTGCACGAGTGCTGATGGTGTCCTCTATCTGTCCTGGAGGATGGATTGTATTTTGGAGGTGTGCAGCGCAGCGGGACCCACCTTTACTCTCAGCTGTGCATCTGCGCGTGGAGCTGTGTGTCTCTCCGCTGCTGGTCTTCAGCCGCAGTACACCATTAGTTTCCAAGGAGCTGCCTTTGATTAACACCCGTGCCAATTAGGCCTATTGCCCAGGTGTATGGGCAGGTGGGAAGGAGCTTGCCAAGGTCACCTGCTCTCCCCAGCTCTCCTGGCTCAAGAGAGAGAAACTTTTAATTTAGGGGAGAATATAAATCTCTTAAAATAAAAGGAGAGCTGCTGTGAATTTGAATTTTAAACATGTCTGTGCTGCGAAGCACACCAGTGAAAGGCAAAGACCTTGGGGCTGTGAGGCAGAAAGCATCTCTGATCCTTCCAGAGTGCTGGTTCTCCCAGCGCAGGCATGCAGCATGTCCTCCTCGGTATTTATGCTCTGGGGAGTGGTCTGGTTTTATTCTGGGCTGATGGTGCTGGGTGGGGAGGAGAGGCAGGGAGCGGTGCTGGGGACCGCAGCTCAGCGCAGGCGGGTTGGTTTGTGCAGCCAGATCATCAATATTTGGTCATCGTGCCTTGATTTTGGCAGGACTGCTCCCTCATGTAAAGTTGAGCATGCATTTTAGGTGTTTTAATGCTACAGAGTGGATGTACAGAACATGGAGCTCAGTGGGGGCTGTTTCAGAGAGGGCACTGTGCATTTTCGTAGCTGAAAATGGGGTCTTCTCAGAGGTCCTCTGGCAGAGAAGGACCAGGAAGGTCTGTAAGTGGGGCATGTAAACCCTACGTGGTGTGGAGGTGGAGGATGAACCATTGTTTGTTGTGTCCTGCAAACACAAGAGCTAGAGAAAAATCGTGAAACAGTTGGGCAGAAGCCTTAAACGGCAGGAAGCACTTTTTCATAAAAGGTGTAATTAAAGCGTGGAACTCGTTGCCACAGGATGTTGCGGATGCCAAAAGTAAAAGTGGCTTCAAGAACCAGTCGGGGAAACTTGAGGACTGAAGGTCCTGACGGACTGAAGGTCTGTCGAGGGCTGTTAGTGTAGCGCTGCAGATGCAGCCGCCGTCTCTCTCTCCTGGGCTTCCCTCTGAGTCCAAGTGTGAGAGCCAGGAGGATACGGGGTAGCATCGGCCAGAAGAAGATGAATACTTGGGTGCTGGTGCCCTGACACCAAGAGCAGGAAATTTCTGGAAGAGCAATGTGAACTCTGTGGAATGTGCTGTCTAAAAGCAGCTGTGGTGAAGCCCTTCACCTGGTGCTGTAAGAAGGAACCAGATGAACGCATTCGTAGGTTCCCTTTTGGCTATGAGCACCCCCTGTGACCACACTGCAGTCCGTCTGTCCAGCATTTCCTGTCTGCCTGCTCCCCCTGGGACAACCCTGCAGCAGCTCTGCCTTTGGGAACACAGGACAACTCCCAGTTGTCTCTTTGTAGCCCCAGAACAGAGCCTCAGGAAAGTCCGGCAGCAGGACTTTACTAATTCCAACTAATGACTCCGAAATACTGAATTATGGGAACAACTGGGTACCATCAAAAGACACAGACAAAAGACGTGCGGTAAAACACGCTGCATTGTAATATCAAACGGAGCTGAATTTGGTCTGATAGAGCACCTTTCGTATTCAGTGTGTTTCAAAGCACTTTGCAAAGTAATGAGCTGAATGCTGGCAGTGGAGCTGGTGGAGCAGTCATTATGTGCCTGACAATAGCTCTGGAAGCCCAGGGAGAGGAGATGTTGGCCAGGATGCTGGGGTTATCCCGCGCTTTCCTTTTTTTCGGTGCTGTTAGATCTCTAGCGAGTGTTTGGACAGGAGGCGGTTGGACAAGGGCTGGCTGCAATTCCTGCCTCGTCCCGATGTTTCTGGCTGCCCAGCGTCTGTATGGCAGCCATCCCAGCAGCAGGAGCACACAGGGCTGGGCATCCGAAAGCTGTGACCCACCGGGGGTCAGAAGTGGTCCCTGGGAAATCACGGGGGGAAATGGGAGTTGTTTGGGGCGGGGTAGAGGAGCTTAAGGATGGGCTGTGGGGTGGGGAGCTGTGTTATTCTTTCCCTCTTTAAACTTCAGAGAAATCCTTGGGTTTAGCTATGGATCTGCTCCTCCGCATCTCTTAGAGGGTCGGGCAGCTTAGCCTAAAGGAGTGGGAAGGCCACTCCGTGCTGCAAAGGGCCTTCACTTGGAGATATGCACTCCTGACCAGCTCAGTTTCCCTGCCCTTCTTTTATCTCTGGGGAAACGGAGGTGGAGAAACATCTTGTGACTCGCCCGAGAATCCCTCTGTGCAGCTGGGCATAGACCTTGGCCTCGCAGGTCGTGGGTCCGGTCCTCTAATCTTGCGGTCTCCGGGACAGTCTCTTGAAGGCCCACACATGAGTTCAGCTCTGTAATTTTAGCCAAGCCAGAATAGCATTTCCACAGCTGCACGAGCAGAACTCTTCATCCTGAAACCATTTCAGTGGCCGGGAAATGCATCTTGCCCCTTGGTAAGGGGAGGAAGAGGTTAATTGTATTTTTTTTCTTTTTTTTTTTTCTTTTCTTTTTTGGAAAAGAGGAAATAAATGTACCCACCCCGCCCTAGCGGGACCGCACAAATCTGTCAGCCCCGGCGGGTGGGGGCCAGTGGCTGGGCTGGGTGAAGGAAGCAGCCGGGGGAGGGAAGGGGCTGGGGGCATGGGTGGGGGCTTGGATGGCTGCCCGCAAACCCGCTGCTGCTGGGCTGGGCTATATTTGGAGCCTGGGCTGTAACGTTGGCTCCAGAGCCATGGGCACTCATGATGAGTTATCCCTCCAAGGGGCTGGCATGAAAACCCTGCAGCAGAGCCCGGTTTAGGGCCAGAGAACGAGGTCTGTGGTGAGGATGGAGATCCCCGACATTGCCCCTCATGACTGGTGTCCCTCAGGATGCCAGCTCCTCACTGACCAAGACAGCCAAATGCCAGCAGCCCCTGGCTTTGCTGGAGGACAGCGTTGGCCTGGCTGCATCGCCCACATCCCCACGGAGAAGGGGAAGCAGGCTGAGAGGCCTTGGAAAGGCCTCTGGGGGCTCCCCTCGCTCCAAGGCCTCTGGGGGCTCCCCTTGCTTTCTGGGTTGGGCTGATGCCATCGCAGGACTTCCTCTCAGAGCCTGCATCCTGCCTGCTGTCACCCCAGAGTGGGGATTCGATGTGTGCCAAGGCTCTGCTTTCTGAGCAAAGGGGCCTTCGGCTGCTGGTTGGAGTGGTGGCAGCAGCAGGCGCGGGTCCTGCGTGGACTTGTGTGGGTATCGCACTGAGCGTTCAGAGCAAAAGGCCCACCGTTATAAGTTCCTCTGGGAGGAGGTTACAACAAAACCAAACTGTGATGTAGGTGAGCTGCAAGGTCAGCACAAAGCAGTAGGGCTTTGTGTGTGGAGGAGGGCCGGGCTGAAGGGGAAGGTGATGTTGGTCATATGAGATGGGTTTACATCCTCACATCCTTGATCCAACCCAAGGAGTACTCTAGGAAGTCAAGACATGGGTGTGCAACCCCAAGCCAGCCCAGCTTGCTCTAGGAGAACATCCGTGGAGCCTGGCTGATGTTTTCCAGCTGAGGGGTTGACCTGCTGCCCTCCCCTTAGCTGCTGGTTGGGGAAGATGGGGTGCTGCTGGCTGGGTGGAGAGAAGGCTGGCTGCCCTTGCCAGCACGGCTCTGGGGCTCACCCCATGGCCCTTGTCTGGATTTAGCAGCATGGGTTTCCTCTCCTCCTGTCTGGGACTTGCAGTGTGTCTGAGCTTTTAGTACCACGTCATTCTCTCTCCCCACATCCCACGTCCCTGTCCCAGATGTATTTGTTTAAGTGGCTTTAATTAACTTACTTTTCCTGTGTGTGACAGCTCCTTAAGGTTTTGGTAGCTGTTTTCTGTCCTTCCACAGTTGTCACTGACAAGTAGCACTTTCCCTGCAGACTGGCCTTCAATCCTACCATGTTTTTCCCTGCTCTGCAGAATTATTTTAGCATACTGTGGGGAAATGGTTTCCATGTGAGCCTTGTTACACGCACTCAATTGATTATTAGGTGTGATTTTCCTGATCCCTGCCTGTATCTGTGAGGACTCTGAGCAAGTGAGCCAGAGGGGCGTAGAGTGATGGTTCAGGTCAGATAGATTTATCTTCTCAAGTGACAAGACAGATAACTCCGGAGTGGCATGGCTACAGGTGTTATCATTTGGGTGTCTCCTCAAGAGTGAAGGTTAATGTCTTGCCACTACTGATCCATCACTGCGTTATCTGTAGGATTTATATGTCTTCTTGTGCCTCTCCAGCAGCAGTGGTTTCACATTTCCGGAGCTAAGATCTATGTACCCCCTCCCTGGCACAGCAACTGCAGCGGTCACTGTCAGTGAGCTCCTGCTCTCCGTGTTTCCGCGGCTGTGTTATGTCAGGAATAATCCCCGCTTGCTGCTGTGCAGTTTTGCATTTCCCTGGTGGAGGAAGGTGGGATGGGTGGGGGCTTCAGGGAGTGTCATCTGAAGTGCAGATGCATCAGGCAGATGAAGGCAAGACAGGCCCTCACCCTGTCTTTCAGAAAATCCACCTCAGAAAAGTGAGCAGGAGAGTGGCAGGGAGCAAGGAGGGACTCCAATCTTCAAGTGAAATCTCTTTAAAAAAAAAAAAAAAGCAATAAATCCAACAAATTAAAATAAAAAGGCAAGTAACATGAGTGACAATTGTACAGTATCAGATAACACCGCATCCTGAATTCTGGTGGGATAGGAAATATGAAGCAAAAATCACTCAGGTGCTTCTAGACAGCGATAAGGAAAGCAATTCCCATTTACTGGTAGAAATAAAATAAGAGGTCCTGATAAACCCTCCATGACTAGACTGGATTAGGGCTCTAGCTGTGAAAATTCATTATGGGCATGCAAAAGAATGCATATCTTGTAGAGCTAAACTGACTGCAAACAACATTTATCTGGAGAAGCGCCGATTCACTCAGAATAAATAGATTTCTTTCAAAGGGGAAGGGGGAGAATCTGTGGGAAAACCGTATCTCTGCCTTGTCATTTATTATGCAAAGAAGTCTCACACCTTTGTAAGTCATGAAGGATGAGTTTGTGCTGAAAGAGCGACCCTAAGCTGTTCCAGCAGCTCCAGAGCCAGGCTGGGGTCCTTTGCACATGGTATCAAGAGCTGATGATTTCAGGAGGGGTTCTGGTAGGACAAGTGCCAGTCCTCATCAGCAAGGGTAATGCAGTTTGGTCTGACATTTTCTGAGTCCATTACTTTATATTATTTCTTATTGTTCATTGTACTTTATCTGCCCTTTCTCTGTGGGAGTGACTTTGTATCTGGGTCTCGAGCAGAAGGGAGCCTGTGGCTTATTCTGCTCTGTCCTTGCATGTTTGGTTCTGGTCCCTTTGGTATCAGTGCCGGTTAAAGCCGCCAGCATCTCTCTGTTGGCTGGGGCTCAGTGAAACAGGGCGTGCTTGAATTCTAGTTTGCGGTTGACTGAGATGGTTGTAGGTGGCTGCAGAAGTGCTTACCATGGTGTGCAGGGACCAAAATGTGATTTAACATCTTTTGTTCTAGCAATTAAGTAACTCAGGTGCTACTTTTAGAAATAGAATTGAGCTGATAGAACACACAAACAGTGAATGAAACCTTGATGCTCCCTCCGGTGCTGAGAGTGTTGAGCCAACATTGAATGGAAAAACAGCAACAACAACGACAAAACAAACAGAAAAAATCTCTAGTAGCTTTTTTTTTTTTTCTCACAAGGAGGTTTTATTTTTCTGTTCTCTATTTTGAAAAAGCTCCTTATGAAACATTTGGCCCCAGTTCGGTACGTGTGAACAGAGCTCCAGAGGTGGAAGGCTGACCCACAAACCCACAAACCTCCCACTGCCGGGGAGGCTCTGAGCAGCCTGGGACAAGAGGTCTCCTCTCCAATGCATCAGGAACGTCAAGGGATGCTCGGAGAGCAGAGCAGACAGAGGGGACATTGTACATGTTTATAAGCGGGTTGTAGGACACAGAAATCCAGATGCCCTTTGCTACAGGAAAGCACATTCACAGGACTTGCCTAAGTGCTTGATCCCAGACTTCCCACTCACCTTCTCCACCGCAGCCAGCAGAGGTATTTGCCCTGATTCTGGCTCTGCTGATCACCACTGCCTTGCCTTAGGAGTCCTCCTCAGTAGAGGATGACCTTGGTGTGGGGAAGCAGGAGTGACCAACCACCCAGCACCTGCTGCCGCCGAGGGGGAAGGAAAAGCACATTCACATTGACCATCGCTTGCATCACCCACTTCTTCAGGGGCATTTTGCATTTGTGTTTCACCCTCTGCATTTCAGCAGCGCTGGGCTGGCCGGGCTCTTGTAGTGCTCCAGAGTGATTCTGCTAATGGGATCTGACCTGATGGCTTTGCATGTTTTAAGTAAATTAAACACAGCTGCTAGGAAAATACAGCAACCTTAACAGCACCATGGCTCCGTTGTCTGCATTGTAATTACAGCAGCAACTGCCTGGAAGTTCTACTTTCTGGTTTATTTTTAAATAACTTCTGAGCTACCCTTTGATCAACTGCTCCATCCCCGAGACCTTCCTGTCCTCTTCCTTGTTCTGGGTTTAACCCTTGAACCTCAAGCTCCTTCTTCAAGCAGCCATCTCCTTACAGTTTAGTCTGTCACATGTGCGAGAGGCTGATTGCAAAAACGATGTGTCGCAGATTTTCGTAGCTCCTCTCTGAATACGTACTGCAGTTTTGAGCTGGAAGTGAATCCGGGGAGAATTTTAAGCCAGAGCTTATGGGATGTATGCATAACGCAGACATCCAGACAGCAGTGTTTTGAGGCTGCTGGGGAAGTGCATCTTGAAATATGCAGCTTTGCTTATGGCTTCAGCTGAAATCCTTTGTACCCCTTCACAGAGATGGACTTTCTGTCACCAAAAAGAAAAAAAAAAAAAAGCACATCAATGCTTTAATCAGAAGCAAAAGGAGTCAGTTTTATGTAGGAAGCAAAACTAGGAGCCTAATTAATTTTCCCTCATCAACCCATGAGTGGGACCCATGCCTGCAAGAGCAGACGATCAACTCTCAGCACTGGCATAGCTGTACGCTCCCTTTCATTAACAGCCCACACCATCTTCACTACAGGGTCTGCAGGGCTCAAATTTATGGAGCAAGCCCAGCCTCAGTGAAGTGACTTAGGGTTTTTCACTGGAGCCTGCAAATGGGCTCAAAGAGCTGAATTTTAAACGTGTCCCAGTGCAGGGAGGGAGGCTGGCTCAGCATCGCAGGATGGTGGCCCCACCTCAGGGCACCAGAGCGCAAGGTCCCCAGCTGCACTCAAGGGCTCGTCATATTTGGTTCTGGCTACCCGTCATCGTGCCAGAAATGCGAGCAATTAGGTACGTGGGATGAGCTGGTACGTGGTATGAGCTGCCTCTGAGGCTACTTCCAACACGACTGGCTTGTTTTCACAAGTCATTGGGTGGCCGGCTGGAGAGCGAAGCGGGTGCCCAGGCACTTGATCTGAGCAAAAGCACTGAGCGAGTGTGATTGGGGCTGTAAAGTTTATGAGATTCTGTGTTTTATGGTGAATTTTAAATTGACTTTGCAATCAGGGTACATTAGAGTTTTTAAAGGAAAGTCAGTGTGATGTGTTGCAGAACACAAGGTGGTAATTTCCCCTGTTACATTGATGCTATCAACAATAAAGAATGAAGCAGCTGCTTCTCAGAGGATTGGATTTTTAATGCATTCGATTTATATAATTTATAGACTATTATTTATTACATGGGGTTTTTCCCCCTTCTGCTTCTCCAAATGGCTTTCCCTCTCCCTCCATTATTAGGGCAATGCAGTGTGATCTTATCTAGCACTTTCATCTGCAGATTTCAAAGCCCTTTCCAAATACGCCTGACGTCATTATTTCCATGTTTTACCCAGGAAGGGAAAATGGGGGGCTAGAGATGGGGAAGGGTGTGAGCCCAGAGACATGGTCAGGGCACTGCTCCTCTGGCATGTCTTGGCTCTGCTCGCTGCTGTCTGCCTGGGCTGGGAGGGCTGGGCCACCTCACTGAGTTTTTTGCTGGAAAGCCCGGAACCCTGCAAGCCATGCACCAGCTGCCGTCACAAGCCTATGAACCAAAGCACCTTTTGACCACACACAAAAATGATTTGCCATCAACGACAACAATCATCTCACCCTCCCAGGCGATGCAACAGCCACGTGTGGCAATGCACGGTAGATGTGCCTTTTTGGAGTTCCTTTGCCAGGTGGGGTTTTTGAGGGGAGCTGGGTGACTTGGTTACCTCGATTCCAGTGGAACTCTCTGGAAGTGAGGCTCAAACTCCCTCAGTTGACAGAAATGGGGTTTCCAGCAGAGCGGAATCTTTTCTGGCGAGGTGGAATCCACCTGTCCCCATTTAGATACCTGGACTGTAGTCACCTATTCACTAGCTGCCTTTTCCATCGACGAACAGAACAAAGCACAATTTCAGTGGCGTGGTTTCCCTTTTCCTGAGGGAGATGTCCAGCAGAGACCAGCTGGCTCTTGCTGTGGCTTCTTTCCTTTGCCAATGAAGGGTGTCAAGCTAACTAGCCCACCTGGGGACATTTCTCTGCAGGTACATGAGGGCTGCATGCGAGAGCTATCATTTAATCACCATCGGGACACCTCCAGTGCTTAGGCTGGGATGGGAAGGCAGCACGTCATAGTTTTCTCCTTGTCTTCACTGAAGCCAGGGTGTGCTCTCATTTCTGTCTGACAGCATGGCAATGTTTGCCTGCAGCTCCTTGCCTTGCTTGCAGTTATTAAGCTTGCTAGAGGAAGGTTCTGGTCCCTTTCTGATGCACTAATGCAGGCAGCTCCTCAGTGCATCTGGTAACGTCAAAGGCTCTTGAGAGTATGAGGGAAATGGGCAGTCCTCTGCGAGGGGAGCATGGGGTCAGCCAGGCATGAGGGGAGATCCGAGATGAATTCTTCCCCAGACTTGAGGCTGTTTGTTAAAGCTGAATCACAGGGCAGTGGCTCTATGATGTTTGATTTGCAGGTATGTCAAGATGAAAAAAAAAAAAAAAACTGATTGCAGTGGTTCTGGGCATTTTAGAGTAATATTTGATGCAAATTTACTGAAGATGCTGTAATACAGCCTGTAGCAGTGTCTGCTTTTCAGATTAACAGAGGGCTTGCAAACAGCACTTTGGAAGCAACCTCCAAGGTCATTTGAAAATGAGAAAGTCCCATTTGGTGAACGATTGTTGACATTGGCTTCAGCATCAGTTGTTCCTTCTCCTTCCTTTGCTAAATTTATTCTCTTCAGTGGTACTATGGGAGAGACCCACAAACACTGTAACTGTGCCACTCATCACGGCAGGGGCCTGAGAGTGCAGAGCTGGAGGGCATCTCCTTCTAGTGCAAAAGGTTTGTTATTTGGGAGCTGTTGGAACTTGGGGCAGCAAGGAGGAGGGCTGCAATGGAAGATTAGAGCATGAACTAGGTGCCCGATCTTCCGTTATTGTCAGTGGGTATTTGGTCAGTGCAGTCCTGGAGCCTGGAGGGTGTTTTACGCCGAAGTAGGTACGGATATTTGAGTAACTGCATGGCTCTGCAGACATACAGATTGCACTGACTCCGTCCCCACTGCCTGCAGTAAGAGCTGAGACAGCCAGCACGCACGTAGGTTGTGATTCAGGTGTCTTAATCTGGAGCTGAATCCCACCCAGGGGGTCAGGGACTGGTGCAGATTTATCAGGTTGTCCCCCATGCAATGTGCACCCCAGGAAGAGCACCGCATGCTGCTTCAGGTGGGATAGATTCGGGTTGCTGGCTGGTCAAGGCTAAAGCAGGCACGCGCATTTTGGGGGACAGTCCATTTGGAGTACGTCAGTGCTTGTTCTGTTGAGGGCTAGGGCTGTCCCCAGTGTAGACTACCTCGGAGAAGGCAGAGAGACAGGCAGAGGCTCCCCTGCAGAAGCACGTGGTGTGAGGGACAGGCTCACAAGTGAGCTGATGTGGCATGTTGGTGATGCAGACAAGGATGGCAATTAGAAACGTCATGTCATATCCAGGAGGGTGTGTGCGATTCGTCTGTAAACCACCCCAAGAAGCCAAAAGCGACTTTGTGGCTGAGAGGAAAGCCACAGGCAAGCCTGTTTGCTGCACAGCTTTTCATCTCTTGTGCATTTTGGCAAGGAGAGAAGGAAGCCTGAGCTGCTCCCAGCAATGCCCCGTCCCATTTGGTAAAAGGCAGGCTACCAGGGCACCACGGCGTCATCCCCGGCTCCCTGCGTGCTGGCTCAGAGGGCCCATCATGAGTGCGGTCAGTCACAGGCTCTGTTCTTGAGACACCTCTTCAAGGCAGTCGGTTAATGAAACTGTAGCTCAGGTACAGCTTTGTTTACACCAGAAACTCCCATTTATAGCCTCATCCCACAAGGATTCCCCTGAGCCTCGAGCAGTGAATTCAGATGTTGCGCTGCAAGCTGTTGTGTCCCTGAGTTCCCCTTGCCACAGGCAGAAGCAAGCTGCAATGCTGGCCTCTGCCTTTTGAGAGAGGAGACAGCTTTAAGTAGAAGTTAGAGCTGAAGCCTGGCATTGCCCAAGGGAAGCGTGGTGCCAGACCCTGCCCTGGTGCCAGGAGGAGGTTGTGCATCGACCTTCGCAGAGCCAGGCCGTCCCTGGTGGTCTCGGGCACGAAGCCAGGGCACTGCAGGTATTTGCAGCCTTCCTTGGGAATTTTGCCCAAAATAAATACAGCGGCACTCACCGCGTAGGCATGGTGACAGTGACCTGCGTTAAGCTCTTTGCCCCCTTGCTGATCACTTTTGGCTGTTTAGCAGCAAACGAGCCATTAGTCCTCAGCAGTGGTGGTTACTCATCAGCTAATGATCTGAACTGGGGCTGGGGCGAAGGAAGGAGTTCACGGTTAAGTGCACAAGGTCGAAGCGGCTGGATGCTCTCAAAAGCAGGTGGACTCATTAGGCACAGAGAAGTCCTGTTCTTGGGGCTGATTGTGGCCTTGGAGCCTGGCCAGTCCGCACTGCCGCGGTCACCGGGCTGGTCTGTACCGTGCTATGAAGTCACCTGTGCTCCGTGTTCTGTTTACTGCCTAAATATCCGTGTATTTATGGCCTGAGCTGCACGAAAAGGAGGAATACTGGCCATCAGAAAGATCACTGGTTGCAGTTTTTCTCTGCTCCTCGAGTGTGTGCACCCTGCAGTCATGTTCCCAGTTATTGAATCGGTTCGAGTGGTCGGAGCCCTGTGGTTCCTCGGTCCTGACACACTCATCCAGGTGTTGATCTGAGTTGGAAAACACTGTTAGCACTTCCCCCTGGGGGAGAATCCCATAAAAGCTGGCATGAGGTCAGGGCGGACACAACCTCAGCCTAAAAGGAGGGTTCCCACTTGCTTGCCAGTGTCATGGGCAGTGGGGACCCTGCTGCAGTAAACCCGTGCTGGTGCCTGCAGAAAGAGAAGACAAACTGCAGGAGTGATTGAGTCAGCCAGGAGCTGCTCGGGGACCTTGGGAAGAGGAGCCCAGCTGACCCGTGATAACGAGTGTCTCCTAGCATTTCTGTCAATCTTCTCGTGGAAAATTTACCAAGTGGGAACGCACTGCGTTTGCTTTGCCCTTGTCAAACACGGCCAATGCAGAGATTGCGCAAAATAAAGGGCCATTTCCTCACTTCGAGAGACTCCCAGATGACTGCACGCCTGTAAGGCCTGACAGAAAAATCCCGTTGTCCTTGCAGCTTTCAGTAGTGGGTGAGAAGCCCTCAACCCCAGCAGAAACTCAGGTGGCCGCGGTGGTGTCCCTCTCTGTCCTTACCCAGGAGCAGAGCTGGGTCACCACCCCTGGCTGTCCGGAGTGGGTTTCAGACCACGTTAACACAGCAGCTGCCAGTTGCAAGAGTCTCACACCCCCAGGCTGTGCTAAAACAGGGTCAGGACCCCAAAAGCACCCCGAGCTGCTCTCCTTCGTTATTCTGCCCACCCCCAGCCGGCCACTTTGTCCCTTGTGAGTCACCCACAGCCTGTGAGCGGCTGTCAGGGTGCCTTGTTATCTAATCTGCTGCGTGTTGGCCATAGTCACATTCACCTAACACCCCGCCTGGAGGTGTCGGCTCCCTCCTCAGAAACGCAGGCCGCTGTCTCCGCCGCTGGCAAGTGCAAACTGATGGCAACAAGCTGCTTTGATGCTGGGGTTTGGGCTTTTCCTAATCATGTTTTTCCCCGTCTAAGAGGGACGGAGGCCTTGTGCTGATGGCCAAGGCACCAGACACGGGCAGCTGATCACCCCAAAGGGATGAAACCGTAACGCTGAGCTGCCGGTGGGAGCTGGGACGGGTGAAGCAGGCAGCGCTGCTTGGACAGGATGCGTTTCTGGACTCTCCATCTCCCAGCTGTCACGGGAGATGTGTTACACTGGGTGGGTTGGGTTTGCACCTCCGGCACAGAGCACGAGGGAAGGGAGAAGAGCAGAGACACAGCCGAGCAGCCACGGAGAGCTGGCAGTAGGAGAGCAGGAGCACGCCCGGCTCGGTGCTCCTGGCAGGAGCTGTCTCCAGGGCAGGGCCTTCTTCACCAGAAGCCCAAACCTGGATCTGATGAAGGTTTTTGTGTTTTTCTTTCTGTTGTTTCTTAGGAAATGGTCACAGGCGCAAAGGGAGCACCGCCAGCGATTTGAAACGAAAACGAGGGTACCGGTGAGTACGCAGGTGGGCTGGTGGCTCCGCGGGGGGAGCAGGTTGCTCCGAGGAAGCAGAGGAAGCAGGACACGAGTTGAGGAGCACGAGGTGGCGGTCCTGATCCCGTCTGACATCTCAGGATCTCTGATCCTGCCCTTCCCTTAACGGGGACTCCAGCGGGAGATGAGGCCCCTGCTGTTTGTGGTGCTGATGGATCAGCACAAATCAGATTTAGCAAGAACATGATTCTGTTCCATTATAAATGACAGCAGTGCTAATTGCTGCTTTGTAAAGCTGTATGAGATACGCTTGTAAATATGTGTGTGTGTTCTCCGTGCTGCAGCGCTGGAAGAGGCAGGCAGCAGGTTTGTTCGCAGCTGCACAGAAGTGCGATGAGCAACAATATTTGTTAATGCTTTGAGTGCTTTTGGCTTTTGTTGTGCTTGGCCCTGATGCAGACCCAGTCACGGGGCTGGGATCTGGGTGACATTTCAAGGTCCTCTCCAGACCTATTTTCTGCAGCTGTCGCACAGGAGGTTGTGGCTTGGGCACTCGCCTCGTGGTCTCAAATAGGAAGAAAGGAGTGTCTTTTTTATCATCTGAGCTGGTTCAGACATGTCAGAGACAGATCCTGGGCTGGTGTTGCTGAACCAAGTTGTCTTGCATTGCAGCAGGTGGGAGGTTGATCTCTTTACACCAGCCTCCACTGGGTTACCAGCTGGTTCGTGCTGGCCGAGCCCTTGGTGGAGCTGAGCTGTGAGTCCCTGTGGTTCCCCATCATGGAGCAAATCCTTGCATCCTGCACTGGGCTCGGTGCTGCCCAGACGATGCTTGGTGCTGGGTTATCCTTGTATGTGTGTGCTGTACCCTGGGTGGTGAGGATGTGGAGGAACGTTGGCAGTGGTGCGTGGGTCCTAGGGAGATGCTGACTTTAAGCTCCTTATGGTATAAATATGAGCTTAGAGGAGAAGGTGGCATAGACAGAGATGAGAATGGGCTTTGGGAAAGACTCTTCTTGAGATGTTTAGCAATGTAGAGGCCCCTAATGGGGGTGTTTTTAGCCCATGTTACATCTGACCTAGCTTAGACATCCACACCAGGAGTGCTGAGAGCCCTGCTCCTCCCTGCTCTCCTCCCAGCAGAAGAGCCTGAGAGTGATGCTCTGTTCCCAGGGAGCACCCCCGGCTCCAAACAGCCGCTAATCAGGGCCCAAAGCAGAGGCCGAACTCCTCCATTGCTCCCACACCTCCCACTCTCTCCTTGTTGCCTCTGCAATCAGCTAGAAAATACCTCGGCCTGTCTTCCCAGGAGCAGCAACCCGCTCGCCTGTCAACCAGGGAGCCCAGAAGGCCATCGGCCGTGCCTGAACCATGGCCCTGGGGGTGCACACACTGCTGGGGAGCCCATCTGCTCCCCAAATCCAGCTGCGTCTCCTCCCCACACACCCCAGCCCCTCTGTGCAAGGATGGTGGATCTGGGGTATATGGGGAGCAGCACGGTCCGAGGCACTGGTGCGTGATTGCGGGGGTATTTGATAATGCTGACCTGGGGTCAATCCTGGTCCTGATCCTGATTTACACCAGCTGGGGTTTGGTCCCTCTAGCTGCAAGAAGCAGAGCTCTTACAATCCTGGAGTGATTCAGCTTATTAAACATCCGTTTGCTCTGTGCTTAGCATTAAATAATTGGCTCCTCAGCATATTTGACTTGGATGGTGTCTGGTAATTCTGCGAGCTATCCATCAGGCTCCACTCTCATCTCTGCGCTCCTGCACAGGCTTCCTTGTGTTGGGAAACTCTGCCTGGGGTTTACAAATAGATTTTGTTTCTCCTGCAGTTCTGTTCTCTTTTCTTTCTCTCTCTCCCTCAAAGGAGCAGTTTCGGTCTCCCTACAATTTGTGCAGATGCTCCAGTTGGCTGCGACAGCATCTTTCTGCTGACTCGGGAGCGATCGGTCCCATCCCCGCCCCGGCTCTGCTTCTGGCAGAGTCCCCATGAGAAGCAGAACCTCTCATTTCCCAGAAAGGAATAGAATCATTATCTCGACTGAAATAATTTCCTTTTCCAACCTGCAAACCGATAAACCATCAAATTGTTGGAGTTTCCTTATCGGCTCGAAGAATTTGTAGGAGACAAAATAATGACCTGTCAGCTCGCCTCCAGCAGGCCAGCTCGGCAGCACTGCGCCAGTCACACGCAGGACAAAACCCTGGGCTGGCTTGATGGTATTTTAATAAGGACACTTAAGAGGGCTCCTGAAAAGCCTCCTAAGCAGATGGGTAATGTGAGAGCTGAGACTTTCTCGTAACCCCTTGTTATTTTTGGTACCTTTAGGCTACTGCAGTATTCGCAGTTGAGGCTGTGGGCTTCTGCAGACTTCGAAGCAGCTGTGTCTCTTGCAGGTTTAAGAGCTGCTAACTGGAGAGCCATCAGCTGGCTGGACTTTCTGCAGGGTGCTTTTTTTTATTTTCCAATTTGCTGCAGGACCGACCCCTCTGTTACAAACATCTCCCTGCACAGCCTGAATGCTCCTTTTCTGAGTCATTCCAGAGACTTCTTTTGCTCCTAGGGTATAAGACCTGCAGGGAGAATTCAAGCATACAGGAGCGCACAGGGCTTCAACCCATTTAGGGGCTCTTCTGTCCTTACATTGCATTTTACCCCTGGATTTCAATATTGCCCTTTAAAAAATCTTTTCTAGCTCAACCTGTCAAGATTGCTTTTACATTGATAAAAGCAGATTAATATCCTATAATAGCACCCTGGTACTTAGGTAGAAACAGGTCAGTGCAATTGTCTAAAGGACAAAAACCATTTCATTTCGTAGTGGAAAGTGTTGGCTTTTGTATGGATGAATTTCAGTTAGCATCCCTGTCCTGGGTCCTGTACGTTATCGGACAGAGGCAGTCACAAAACCAGTGTGCTTGCAGTGTAAACAGGAAAAAGAAGACTGGCTGTAGAACAAGAGCTATTGGTTCTGTTTCACACATGGAGGAGACCGATGCAGGAAGGTGCAAGGTGACCCACCAAAGGCCATGTACCTAAACCTGCCGCAGAGGCAGGGAGATGGTTCTCTGAGATATTTGCAGTGCCTTCAACGCTGCAAATTTTACTTCTGCTCCCGGAAAGCCAGGGGATGTGCCAGCACTCCCTTGAAACTATAAGGCAAAAGCTTGCTGATTTCTGCGACTGTGCCCTAATGCCATTACTTTCCCTCTTTTGCAGATGCACATAATGACATTCATGGTCACACACACAAAATACTTTCATAAGGAAAACGAATCTGGCTGCAACTGGTTCTCGCCTCCTGCTGCGGTTACCTCCAGACCCCGGCTCGCCCAGGGTGAAATGAAAAGGGGAGCTAATGTAGCAGGGTCGTTTCTCACTGCTGAATTGGTCAGCCATCTATGGAGCCAATTTCTGCAGCTTTCAGTGCCATGGCAGACCCCTGGGTAATATTTGCCTGAATAGAGTCATAAGTGTTTAAGCTGCATTGCTAGGAATGGCTGTTTTATCCTATGCATCTGAGATTTCAGCCCATCAGACATGAAGCAGGTCAAGACTCTTATGCCATTGTGTGCATTATAGTGAACAGAACAGAATATGCTTGATAAAAGAGAGGACTTAAAAGAAATGCTTCTTTAGACCTGAAACTTTCAAGTCACACAATGCATCAAAGACCCCTCGTACAGACTTTGAAAGGGGCGAAAGGCATTACCTAATATTTGGAGGAAATGAATAATAAAGCGTCCCAAGTGCCTGGAAACTAATTTAGGAGTGCATATTGCACTGTATTGCCTCTGCTGGATTCGCTCCCCAGAAGAGTTGCTAACAAAAGGTTTAAAAAAAAATTGCATCGGGAGACCAACTTTTCTGCCTTGAAATGCCCCCTTTTTGTACTGTTTCCTGGTAAGAGTTACTTATGAAAAGATGAAATGCAGACCGTGCTGCAAACACCAGGTCTCAAATGAAGCTCGAGAGCCCGGAAGGTTTCCCACCATTCCCCAACACGCCGCAGCCTTTTGTTCCCCAGCGCTGAAAGCAATGCTTGCGATGCGCTGGAGCCAGTGTGCTAGCAGGGCGCTGAGGCCTGCATCCGCACGAGGGGCCGAGGCACTACCTGCTTGTGCAGTTCAGTGATGTCTGAGGGGGAAAAAAACCTGCCTGTGTGGCTTCTGCTTTTGTTCCAGCAAAAATGCCGTTGTCCATGGAGTGGAATCTAGATTGCTCTGTTGAGAACTGTGCAGCAGGATCTGGGAGCCTGGCACTGTTCTGAAGGTACCAGTGGCATTTCTGCTGTCCCGTGGATGCAGAAGATGCTGTTTCAAACCTGAAACACTTCTTATAGTCACTTGGTTTCTCAGAGAAAGCATCATGCCCGGAAATGCAGTGGTTCCTCATGTAGGGGTCTGTGCAGCCGGGAAGGCTCTTGTGGGACTCGAGAGCTGCAGAGTTTGGGTAAGGCCAAATTTTGTCTCTTATCGGGAGACGTAGGGCCTGGGCTAAGGGTGGCAGGGGGGAAATCTCTCCTGCTGAGACCAGCGGGATTGGGCTGACCTGGGATGTCTCTGTGACATCTCAGCAACAGTGCAGGACAGGGGGCTCAGTGGGGCGCAGCTTTTGCTCCTCGACATAACCTGCTCCTCCAAAGCAATGTTTTCCCTGAAGAACTGGGGGAATTGACTGTGAAAGGTGTCAAGGAAAGAGAAGCTGAGATCTGGGCAGGGCTCGAGAGATAATTATCTCACCATCAGCAAAACTGCCTGCAACCCACAGCCGTGGCCGGAGCAGGGAGGGCTGGCGTCCCCGCCGTGCCTGCGCCAGCCCCCACTGCCCTCGCTTGTCACATCACACTTTATTTTTACCATCTGTGGAGACGTAGTTAAATTTTAGTACTCTCTTATCTGCTTCTCCCCCAGGCCACAATTAATTGAGGCCAGGAGGCAGGCAGAAGCGCTCAGGCAATATTTACAAGAAGAAGGGATGTTAATGGGCCGCTTGGGCTGAGCCTGCGGATGGGGGACGGTGCAGGTGGGCAGCGACATCTCGGGGGGATTAAAGCCTCAGGGAGTTCAGCTTCAAGTGAAAGTGTCCAAGTGAATGAGACCCGGCCTCTCCCCCACCTCCATCCCATTAAACTCCTGGCGCTGGGGTGGGAGGGCGGCAGGGATTTGGGGTGGGGGGGTGTCTCGGAGTTAGAAGCTCATCAAATGCTGCAGGGCTGGGGGAGGGAGAGCATTTAAGAAAATGGTGTTTGCCCTCTCCAGAGCCCAGCCTAGCAGTCCCGTAACACTGGGGCTGATTATTTAGCATGCCTCCACTGCATCCTTAATGAGCAGAGGATGCTCAGTCGCTGGCTCTGAACGCTGATGCTCTGAGGCACAAAGCCCAGCCGGGAGATGAGGCTCGAGGAGAGGTGCACGGAGGATGACACACCGGCTTCCAGCCTTTCCGCTGAGATTTCCCAACACCACAGCACTAGGAGCTCCTCTGCTGCCTGCAGGTGAGCCGTGCTGGGAACACCCAGCCCCTCTTTGGCACCGTTTGGGAGCAGCAGCCAGAACCGAGGGTCCTGTCCCCTGGATTTGGCAGCACTGCAAAGGGAGGTTCGTGCCCTGCCTTAACGATACTTCAGCTCCCGGGGACTTCTTAGTCTTGTGCTTGGGTTTTGCGTTCTCTTCTAATTCTTATTGCTTCGCTTTGATTTTTGGTACCGTGCTGGAGGCAGCTGGGTGGGCAGAGGCAGCTCGGGCAGCACTAACCGTCACCTTGTGGCTTGACCTACATTTAGGAGGGGGCAGCGAGGGGCCGGACTGCGGCTCGCAGCCCTTGGCGCGGTGCTGCGAGCGAGTGGCGCGGCTGGGCTCGCTGCTCGAGTGTGCACACACGGCCGCGTCTGTCCAGAACGGCTCGGGGACACCCCGCACCACCTCTGAAAGCTGTCCTTGGGCAGGGGGTCGCCCTGAAACCTGGGCACCGGGAGAAGGAGCTCAGTCGGGGTCTTCTGATGTTTTTGTGAGGCTGCACGAAGCTGGAGGCTGCCGGGCTGGTGGGTCCTCCCAGGCCTGCACGGCAGCTGGGTGTTGCAGGACATCTCGTGCAAGGGTTCCCCTGGTTCGTGTCGGGGTTCCTAGGACATCGCTAAGGCAGGTAAGCGAGCAGGGATTGCTGCTGGATGGTTCTGGATTCTTCCTCCCATATCAGGTGATGTTTGCTTCTCTTCTGTGCGTGTCACCTGTGCAGTTGTCCTGTGCCTGGCTTGCTACCCATCGTGGAGAGCGTGAAAATCTCCTCTTATGTCACCCTGTTATACAAAGGCAGTAAAATAGGGAAAACTATGAAGTTTCTTTTTGAAACTTTCGCATCTCAAATGCATGGGGGGGGGGGGGGTCACCCACCCTCTGCTGAGCTGCAGCTCTAAAGCCCAGACCCTGCAGGTCTGCCGGTGGCTCTTGTGTCAGAATGGCTCTAGATAAGATGTTCTGCAAGAGGAAGTAAAGGGAAGGAGATTTATTCAGGCAGCTTGGCTGGGAAGCTGGCACTTTCCAAGCTCTATGGTCTTGGGGTGATTTCTGCTAATGAGACACTCGGACTGGACCTGTTGGCACGTCCGTGTGAAGGGACACACGCGCTGGGCATCTCCTGGGGCACGCTCCCTGCCAGCTGATAGCCCGTGTCATTTAGGAGAGGTTTCACTGCTCGCTGCCCGCTGCTTAGGGGCAGATCCAGGCCCCAGCAGAGGCAGGGGAGCTTTTCCACTGGCTGCAGCTGGCTCCATCCTTGAGAAAGAAGATGTGACACAACCTCCGTGTAACAGTTTATTCCTGGTGACAAGTGCACCTTCCCCGGTGACCTCTCACACTGCCGAACGCAGTGAATGGGATGCTGTTTCCCTCCTGGGCAGGCCAATAGCAGGGCTGTCAGAGCCAGGGAGCTTGCATGCCATTAGGAGAAATCCTCCCTGTGGTACCCAGGGGAGCTCGGAGCTGGTTCAAAGGGTTTCAAAACCCTGTCAGCACCCGTTTGGGGCTGCTGCTGTGAAGGAGGTCGTGGGCTGAAGCAGGCTGGATGTGAAGCGGTTGTGGTTTGAAATGATCGTCTAGGTGTGTCAGCCCTGCTAGAAGTCAATCCACTTAAGGGCTGCCTCTGGTGCACGGGACTGTGTGACCGGCCAGCTGAAGATGGGCATCCTTGTAGGCAAGGTGGGCACCCAGCTGGGCCCAGAGTTTTCCAGCCCTCGTCCAGCAAGGCAGCATCCAGTTCATCTGCTACCAGGGAGAAGGTGTGGGAGGCCGCAGGGAAAGAAAGAACAAGGGCATCCACCTCTATGCTGAGGTTGCCATGGTGTGTGCTGAAATCCCTCTGATGGCAGCAGAATTGTGGGGATCCACCCATCCATCCACCCACCCATCCATCCACCCATCCATCCATCCATCCATCCACCCATCTGTCATCCATCCGTCCATCCACCCATCCATCCACCCATCCATCCGTCCATCCATCCACCCATCCACCCATCCATCCATCCACCCACCCGTCTGTCTGTCTGTTTATCTGTCTGTCTATCTACTCAGATGGTTTCCAGACCGTGGGCATGAGGCATCCTTCCATGCGTGGATGTCTCTCTCTCGCTTGTTCTCAACAGATCTGACATTTGCTCGTGTCAATGCCAGCGACTCCATTGACTTCCACAGAGCAGGGTGCTGTGCTTGTCTTCCATCAGCAGTTCATTTAAAACACAGCCAGCTCCTGAGTTCTGTTGCTCCAGCTTTCTTCATCAAAACACCGTATGAAAGAAAAAAAAAACAAACCTAGAATACCAAAAGTGGCAAAGCCTGGCAAAAAAATGACAATGGTATGAACATAAAAAACCCTAAAACAACAACAACAACAAAACCCAACCAACATCCCAATCTATTCTGGTGAAGCAGAGATAAGACAGCCTCCCTTTTGTTTTGCAGTTCACAGGTATTGTTATTCACACCTGAGATCTTTTGCTGAAAATTTGGCATCATTTCTTCCACTTAGCTGGAAGTGTTCGTTCACCCAGGTGGCTGGAAGGCTGATTTAAAGTGGCTTCATCTTTTGCGGCTCTCTGAGAGGTGATCGCTGCAGAAGAGGTAGGGTCAGTGGGCCGGGGACTGCAGCCCGCTTTTCTTCACCTACCCCATCCACCGGTGAGAGCTGAATAGTTCTCTGCTAACAAAATTATTTATTTTGACCTGTCATTAAAGATACTCATGCAGCAGGGTGAAAGGTGGCAATGAGCTATGCTTTGTGAGTTTTACAAGCCCATTTTGTGTTTGTCTCAGTGGTGCAGGAGCAGTAAAGAGCTCCGTGCTAGTGCCTGTTATGATAAGTGAGTTTTGGAAGAGGGTTTCTGTCTGATAGTCCATCTAAAACTGTGGGGAAATGCCATTCCAAAGGCTGTTAAAACACAATTGCTCGCTGATTTACACAGTCAAGGAGTGCCTCTTTAGTATGAGATGTATGCCGAATAAAAGCAGTTCAAGTGGTGCTTTTAATAAATAGATAATGGAATGGCATTTTATCTTCTGCTTTAATCCATTATGTTAGTGTAAGGTAGCGTATCCCTCTGATAGATTTGGCGATAGCAGAACCCGAAAGTCGAACCGCTCTCTTTGTATCCCTCGGAGGCAAATTGCGCGCTGCTGGAAGGCACCGGCTGTGCACAGGGGCTTCTTGGCCGTGGTGACCACGAAGGGCGGGGACGGGCGAGCTGATGCAGGGACATTTCAGCCCTGCCACCTTGCTAGGTGTCGTGTGTCCAGGTGCTGGGGTCCCCTGAGCCCGCAGCTCGCCATGGCTTTGGGTGGGAAGGGAGTGGAGGAGCCAGAAGCTCCTCTCCAAGGAGGAGCCAGAAGGCTCCGGGTGGCCACAGAGCCCGGCGAGCAGCTGGCTGACGGCTTAGGAAAGAAACAGGACGCTTGGGGAGGCAGGAAAAAGGTCATTTATCTTGACGATGCTCATCCTCGCTCATTCATTGTTTCCGTCAAGAACCCGGCACTCAGCAGCTCCATGAATGGACCTAGTGTTTGTGCCTCCAAAAACAACTCGGTCCGGGGAAAAATAAGAGCTGCCGTCGTCTCCTGTCTGGTCTGCCGTGCTGTTTTTCCCCCGTTTTCATCCACTCGCGCCCATCCTGCCCTTGTGGTGGCCCCCTGGAGCAGCGGGGCTGGAAGGTGACCTGGCTGCCAGGAGGGGACCGCGAGGTGGCCCAGGCTGGCCACCAAGCCCTCCTTCAAGCCACGGCCACGCAGCAAGGAGCAAACAGGCTCGTGGCAGCCCCATCCCGTCCCACCCTGCCTGCCTGCACGGAGGAGCAGCCTGTGATGTGTTTTAGCTCCTCTCCTAATGCAGTTTAGCAGCTGGGAATGAGGAGAGCTGGCACCACGTCAACAGTGAGCTCTCCAAGGACCATCTGTGAGCGAAGGGCAATGAGAACAATTACCAGCCAGAGGAAAAAATCACCAAGAGAGAGGCTGGAAAAAGCTGGGGGGGGGGAGGCATTTAGCCAAGGAGAGGCAGCAAAAAGGGGACAGTAACATCTCTAACCTAATGAGCGGCCAGAAAAGCACGTCGGATGCTTCTCACCTCCCTATCTCGTAACGCAGCCTGCTGAAGGAGGCAGCCATGCCCGTGAGAAAACGCTCCCACAACTGGTTGCTTCTGTGAAGCTCGCTGCCGCAGGATGCCTCCAAAACCAGGAACTCAAATACGGCTCAGATACTGCATGGGAATGGCAAAGAAACCAAGGGCTATAAATTAGCAGGCAGACGTGAGATTTGGAAGGGGGATTAAACCTCCCCGTTCAGGGTTTATGACAATCCTGAGCTAGCTGGGGGTTGAGGGCACCTTTCTGGAGGCCCGGCGGGGGTTTGGTGCCTCAGCCGGCGGTGTTTAAGGCACTCGGTGGACCCTGGATCTGACCTAACGCTGTGATGCCAGGTTGCTTGGGCTCTTCACATCACTGCTGGCCTTGTCCACGCAGCTTTGCTCCAGGGAGCTCTGCCAGCGGGGAGAGTGGCTTTGAAGCTCTTCCCAGGGTAGGGAAGAAACCAAGAAAAGAGCAGATATTTCCTACAGCGTGAGAGTAATCTGGCTGGACCACTTGGTGCTCCCACAAAGGCTGGTGAGATGGCACGGCACGGAGGAAGGCTGCAAAATGGAGAAGAGGACTAATCAAAGCAGAAGGTGATTAAAACCCAGGCGAGGCAGCAAGCAAGGATGGGCGCGAGGCGGGGAGAACGTCTGGCAGGGCTCCATGGGGAGGGGGCAAGCAGAGGGAGGTAGGAAATGAAAGCAGGGCTGCGGTGAAGGTCAAGCGTAACTGCGAGGCTTTGGGAGCTGGGAGTAACGCTAACCGAGCTGCCGCGACTGCTGCTCCAGGGAGGGAGGGTGGGAGGCGAACACTGATGTGTTAAATGCGTAGAAAGAAATCGGTGTTTAAAGCTGTGACATTTGTTTCCCCGGTTTGGGGGTGAGGTCTGCATCTGAGCCTGCTTAGGCTGCTGTTAACAAGGTTTGCATTTTTTTGAGCCTCAGCGACAGCCTTCCCTGCTCAGAAACTCCCTGTCTCTGTAGTGCCTCCCGCTGAAATGGGAGGTGGGCTTGAGATGGAGACGCTGGAGCAGGTGCTGCTTTCCTGACCGGCCTCTTGGTCTTTTTGTGCCTCTTTTCTCCTGCGCTCCTGGAGAGGCGGAGGGTGCCCGCAGGGGCTGGACAGCAGGGCAGAGACAGACCCTTTGGGTCGGGCATCTCCCGCTCATAAACATCACCCACCCCTGGCCTGCTTTTGGCTGCAGCCCCCAGAACCCACCGCCCTCCTGGGGCTCTGCCCAGGCCTCCTCTTTTGGGGGGTCCAGGAGTCCTCCCCCGCCTGCATTCACAGCTGCAGAGGTCACGGAGTGAAGTCCTCCCCGTTAATGAGGCTCGTTAGGCTAACGCGGGGGAGCGAGAGCAACCAGCCGCCTTCCAAGACCTGCAGCTTAACAGGCGGCTTTGTCTCTGCCTGAAAAATGCCCACACCTCTCCCCATCCCTCTTCCAGGTCGTTGGAGCCCTTTTGGCTCCTTCCTGCAGCTGGGACAAAGCGGCTCCAGCAGTCACGGCGAGGTGCTGAGCCACCCAGCTGGCCGCCACCGTGCTGTGCCCGCTCCGGAGCATGGAGCACTACCTCGGAGGGAAGATGTTGCTGCAGGTTTTGGCTCCTGCTCCTCGGCTGAGCTTCCTGGCGGGTTTTCTCCGTGCCCACAAACTTCCTTTCTCTCTTTCCATTTGCAGCATCTTGACCTAAAGACCTGTGGCAGCAGGAGGAGATCAGGTGGAGATCATGGTTCTCCCCTGCTCCTGTAAAGCTCCTGATTGCCTTTTTGTTTCTTTGCTGACTTGGTCTGCTCCCGTTATCTCATGATGGGGGAGTTTTTAAATAAGTAGGCTTGGAGCGGCAAGGCCATGGAGATAAGCGCCATCTCCTGCGTGCAGATTCATTACCTGCTCCCGTCCGAGCTGGCAGAGAAGCGAGCCTTTTCGTTAATAAAAATGCAACACTGGGAATTTGTAAAAATCAAATTAAAGCACAGAAGGGCTTGAGAAAATGTGGGGGCTACAAACCAGTGCTGGAGTAAAACAGACTCATTAAAATACAAATTATTTAAGAGAACAAACTGGAATGCCATTATGCGAAGTGTCACTGACTCATTTTCGTTTCACTGAGTCCAGGCTAGACTTCGGCTGCACATGATAAATGAGTCCTTTCTCCTCCTCCTCCTTCCCTTTTTTTTTTTTTTTTTTTTTAATATGAGGGAAAAATACGCAATTACTGCTTCGGTGCTATTCAACCTGTTGAAAAATCATGTCCTGCTGGAGCAATCAGAGCAATCAGAGCGAAACCTTTAGGGAGCCCTTTGGGGACACCACCGCTCCGCGCAGCCGCAGCTCCCGGGCTCTGTGGCACTGTGTTGTCCCCGAGGGCAGCGGGGATGCACAGCGACACCCATCCCTGCATTTCAATGGGAAACCTCCAGTTTGGAGCTGGGCACGTCGGTGCTCTGCCAAAGCTCCCGTGAGCATTTCCAAATCCACGCCGACAAGCCGAGTGCTTACGCAGCAGCACCTGACCGCGGCACGAACCGGCGCACCCCGCGCCCGATGCTCCAGCCCCGGCTGGTTTCGCCTGAGTAAGGACTTTAAGACAAGAAGCCTTTGTCCGCTGTGGTTATTTTTTTTCCCCCCTCTTCTAAATAATTTGCTCTGGCTGCGCCGTCTGGAGCTGGGGGGATGTTCTGCCTCGTCAAGCGTTAATTGCAGCCGAAGAGAGCTGCTCGCCGTAGCCTGGCTGGGAGCAGAGGCTGAAGCTTTCTCTCCATGGAAATGTGTAGGAGAGGCTAAGGAAAACATGCTGGGCGCTGGGGCGGAGGGCGAGGGCAAGACAGGGTCGAGGCAATATCTTTTTCTGGGGGGCAGCTGTGCTGCGTGCCTCGTCCTGTCTTCGCCAGAAAAAAAGGGACACTCTTGGGCAACCCTTTGGGCTTGCCAAAACCCATCTCCAGCACACGGAGGGCAATAAAACATGCCTCAGTGTAAATGCCAGGGAGAGCAGCTTCTTGGTAAAAGCTGGGAATAATGAATAGCAATGCAATAAATAGGATTTTCTGTCTTAGTGCAGAGCAATGGGAACAAAGTGTTCAAGGGCAGCCACAGGGATTTGGGTGCTGCAGGCTTGGGTGCATCCTTCCTGATAAATCCAGGCAAAACAGAAGAGGCAACAAAAAGTGTGGCTCATTGAGGGCATGCTTGTCTTTTTTTGGGTGAGCACCACCAAATCTTTACCTCGCATCTGGGCAGCTGGATAAGATAGCTGCTTAGGGAGCTTCCCTGAAGAAGGCTTCACCATCAGCATGGCTCACCAAAACTGCATGTGGTAGGATTCAGGGATTTTAAGCCAAAGTGGCCTTTTGTGTCCAAGTTTGAAATATTTTGTAATGTCCAGCATTAGGTAAGACTTTGATTTAATGCCTTATCTCTTGAATTCACCTTCAGCAATAACAATGTATTCTAATCCTCAGCTCAGGTGTTGACGGATGGGGGCTGCTTGGGTTAAACATCTGGGGCTGGAATTGTTGACCCCTTTCTGTCCCTGAAGCAAGAAGAGTCGAAGGAGCCCTTGAGAAACGTGAGCAGTGAGTTCTCCATCACTGCTTTGTGGCGAAGTCAATGTAAATGCGAGGCCAGGGAGTGTGGTGCCATTATCCAGGGGTCATCTCCAGAGCACCAGGAAGTTGTGGAGAGCCCTGGGTGAACTCTGAAGGTTTAGGACACACGCAGTGGTGAACAGCCATCCGCAAAGCCAGGCAGATGGAAAAAATATGTTGGAGTCTAAATTCTTCCTTGAATGGATTTTAGGAGGAAAAAGGACAGGAGGAGGAAAAAATCTTGCTTTTCTGTTACACTTTTTCCCAGGGACTGGGGGATGGAGATGTTTTGATATAGCAACATGTCCCCTCATCTGCCATGTGGCTGAGCAGCCCAGTTCCTTCCAAGGCTGCTGCAGAAGCAGCAGGATGAGGGTCAGATACCAAAGTGCCCTTCCAGACCCAGGAGAGAACACAAACGAAGGAAGGCAGGGCAGGGAGGACCCTGCTCCTACAACCCAGCTCTGAGTCACAGAGGGACCTCTTTTGCCCCTTGATGCCCTCAAGGACAGGGATGTGGGCTGAAGTGCTGGCTGCCTTCCTCAGCCTTCCTCTTCGGTGCCTCATCACCCACCCGCTGCTTGGCTGCCTCTGGTGTTGGCTGCCTAACAGGGCTGAGCAGCTTCTGGTTTATTTTGTTTTTTTGTTTTTTGTTTTTAATGTGGGAGAGTAAAGAAAATAATAGTAAGGTTGAAGGCATGGTAGCACAATGCTGGCTTCAAGGGGAGTTGGTTGGTGCCCGAGAAAAAGGAATACCTGCTCAGGGAGCAGAGAAGTGGTGATGCTAATAGGATACTAATAGGATGGTGTAACCGTTATTGGTGTAACTGGGATGCAGAGAAGCTGTTTCATGTAGGATTGTTTAAGAATTCCTATTTCCTCTTGCTCACAGGTTTCTAGAGACCTTTTGGTTGCAAGGTTTTTGGTTTTTGGGGCTGTGGACAAGAACTGGATTTCAAAGTCTGAGTGCTGCCCATGGGGTTGCTCACTGGCATCTGTGTGCTTGCCTAGGTGTCACTGAGGCATTTGCCCACATAGCAAAAGTGCTGTGTTTTCCCCAGGGCAGCTGGGGCTCAGGGATATGAAAGGCCAGATGAAGTACCCCTGTACCAAAATGCTGGACTGAGCTTTAGTTGATTTGCTCAGGGTCACAAAGGTCAGCATCAGAATTCGGCCCCACTTGGAGCCTAGAAATGGCTGGGTTGGAACATGCACACTCACTTGTGCTTTGCTCATGGACACCTGTGATTTATCTCCCCTCCCAGGCAAACAGCTCTGTTCTTTCAATTTCTCTTTGAACACGCATTTTTAAGCCTCCGTGGCTGGTCCCTTGGCACCTCACTGGACGCCTCCAGCCCTGCGGTGCCCATTCTGGCTGGGCAGCACACGTGCATCGCGACTGTGGGACCAGAGGAAAAGGTCACATCTTCTCCTTCCGCCTCCACACACCTACAGAGCTTTCACCTGGGCACCCTTGCAGTGAGCCCAAAGCAGTAAAAGCTCCTCCTTGCTCACATTTATGCACCCGAGGCTTGCCGAGCGCAGCAGTGGTGACCCCAGCCAGCTGTTTGCCTGCTCTGCTCAGATGGCTGCTTGGCCTCTGCTGTTTGTGCAGCACGTAGCTGATTTATCAGCAGCGACGTTATATTTGCTTCCAGATAAGAAAACGCTGAATATTGGGGCTGGTATTGAGCCTTCTGAAATCCCCCTGGAAACAGCCCGACTCCCCCATGACAGCTATTTGCAGAGATCAGATCTGAAGCCCCTGCACATGTGCTTTATTGTTGTAATACAGTGCTCAGTTTTTAATCAGGATGCCATGCCACAGTAAATCAAATGCCTTACAAAAGCCTATGTATATTATCTCTAGGCAATTATCTTTATTAACTGAACTTGTAATCTGCTCGGAGAACAAAATCAGCTTTGTTTGACATGATGTGTTTTCCGCAGGTCCTCTCTGGCTGGCATTAACTGTGTTCCTGTCCTTTAATTCCTCTCTGGTTGCCTCTCAGGAGCGTCCCCATTATTTTACCCATGACTGATGCCATTCAAGCCAACCTGCTCCTCAGGCCATCCCACTCACCCATTTTGCAGATCTGCGTGGCATTCTGCATTCTTCCTAGATCTTCCCCTGTTTTCCAAGATTTATTAAAAATTAACATCAGCAGGGCAGAGAGCTTCTCAGCCAGCTGTTGGAGGGCTCTTGGGAGCAAGCTATCCAGGCCTGCTGATTTAAAATTGTTTATCGCTAGTAGATGCTGTTTAACAACCTCCTTGGTTACTAATGGACTGGAAAGTACTTCATCCTCCTCATGTGATACAAGCATATCATCCTGCTTCTTTCCAAATGCGGAGCAGAAATATTGATTGAACACTTCTGCCTTTTCTGCATCATTACTTTTCTCCCCATCTGAGCCTGCACTACTGATTTATACAAAGGCATTATAATATTGCCAGGATTATTTGCCGTCCCTTTCCATATGCAGCCGAACATCTTGTTAGCTTTGGGGCTGCAGCTGTGCGTGGAGCAGAGGTCTCCCTTGTGCTGTCTCCACTGCTGTCAGGTCCCTTCTTGGTGTGACACAGTCAGTTTAGGACCCTGTAAGGTGCCCGAGGAGCAGAAATTCATCCCCCCGTCATGCATCACTTTGCATTTATTAAGGAGTTTGCCATTTGCTGCGCAGTTGCCCATTTGTTTGGCTTGCTGTGCAGTCTGGCTCCCTCGCGGAGCTCTAAACCATCAGCTTCCCTGGCCTTCCAGAAAGGATGAGATTT
The DNA here is from genome assembly GCF_013377495.2 of Cygnus atratus. Lineage (NCBI taxonomy): Eukaryota > Metazoa > Chordata > Aves > Anseriformes > Anatidae > Cygnus > Cygnus atratus. The sequence goes on from NC_066396.1 coordinate 2,957,340, forward strand.
GCCCCCAGTTTTTCTTGTCATTACATTCTACATCGTAATACCTCTTTTCACCACCCCTCTCTGTGCCAATGTACCAATTTTAGGTTAGTCTTTCATGGAAGTGCAACCCCTCATCTCTGTTTGTGCCCGCTTGCTCTCTCCCTGACCTGTTTCTTTCCCCCATCTTACCTCCTCCTCTTCTTCTCCTCCCTTTCCCCTGGCTCCCCCCTGGCTCAGGGCTTCTGAAATAATAAACTGGGGCCTCCGGGCAAGGACAGAGGTGCTGGGGCAGGGAAGGCCAGCCCATTTGTGCTGGGGCACCGTTATTGCAGAGGCTCCTCCTGCAGGTAGCAGAGCCCTGGAACGAGCATGCAAGTGCCTTCATCCCTGTCTGCCTTCTCATCCTCATCCTCTCACCCCTGGACAACTGGAGATTGCCTGTCCTTGTTAGCAGCTCGGCTGCTGCGGTATTGAACTCCCATGGGACTTCTGCCCTTTTAAATATCAATTTATTCCAGCGCCGCTTCTTCTGTCAGCTCAATCTCATCAGGGCACCAAGGCAGAATGGCTCTAGCTGAAGGCCTCCCTCACTGTCCTGGTGGTGAGAGCCAGGCAAGGAAATCATGGTTTTCCTCAGCGATGCTTTTATCCTCTTAATTGCTGCTGATTCAGCAAGGTGGGAGGCGGCGAGGGACTCTCACCTGCAATTACTATCGCTGCGTGCTCTGCACACGCTCGGGGGCAGCAGCCGAGGATGCCCGGGAGGTGACAGCCCAGCCACAGCACAGGCACATAGCTTTGGGTTTGTTAATGGGTTTGGCTGAGAATTTCCTCCAGCGCTGCTCGTAGCACTCCCCTTAGCTGCAACACCACACGTAGCTGGTAACTGGTGAGGTTGTTGTACAGATACCCTTTCTCCTGTGAGTCCAGTCTCGTGCTCTTGAAAAGGCAATGCAGTGACAAGTGGTGGCTGGAGCTAGGAGCTAGGGTCAGCTGTTGGGTTGGGTTGGGTTTCCTGGCTGCAGGATTTTGCTTTTTTTCGTGTTTAAATGTAGAAAAATGGAGCCTGGCAGTGAAGTCTGGGGGTACTGAGGTGTGGCGTGGGTGGCAGCAATGGGATGCTCCCAGAGGTGATTTGGCGTTTTGGCTCTGTATGTGCCAAATCTGGCTTGTTTTCCTGCAGCCTCTGCCTTCCCCAGAAAGGTTAAATATGGTGAAAAATGAACAAAAGGATGCCAAAGCAGGCACTGTGCAGTTGCATTCTGCTTTTCAGCTGCAAATGCCCCAGGCATCAATGCTGAGCATCACCAGCAACCCAAGAGAAGGCCCTTTGTGTTTGTTATATATTTATATAAATAAGATACATGCATATAATAACAATATACATCTATACCTAAATAGCACACCTCCAGAGCAGTGGCTTGCAGGGTGCATCCACACACTATCCCCATATTTCCATCCCCACAAGGAGGGGTGCTGGGATTCACAGCAGTTCCCAAACACCGTGAGGTGTTACAGTGAAGTGCTGCCCAAGGAGTTACGCAAACAGAGGGACTCTGAAACATCTTCACTTGTTTTGTCTGAGGGGAGGTCAGGGGCTGACTTCTAGCATTCAAGTCCTCGCTTTGGGCAGAGATTTCTGAGCGCCAAGCTTTATTCTGGCAGAAAAAGGCACAGAGGGGTTAGATGGTTGGATGCTGAAGCTAGGCACATTCAGGAAAAAAAAAAAAGATGCAAACTTATAGACTAATAAATTGCTTTAAACACTTCTAAGGATCAGGCCAAGCCCCTTACAACCAAGACTGCCGCTGCCTCTTTGTGCTGGGAGCAAGGGCCTCAGTGCAGAAGCTGCTGGGAGAAGCAGTTTGTTTTGTATGAAGCTGGAGGGCATAAAACTCCCTTGGGCTTGAAAATATTGGTATAAAATAAACTTGTTCTGGAGGCTAGATTTCCTATGAATTGCCGTCTGAAGTCCTTGCACAGTGTTAGGATGTGTGTTAAAATCCTGAATAACAGGGGCTGAGTATGGAGAGGAATGGGTGAAGGAGGAAAATGTTCTGCAAAGTTTGAAGAAGCGCGGAGCAGGGCACTTGGGGAGCGAGGAGCGAGCTCTGAAGGAGGAGGCAGCAACGACGGCGGATTGATCAGCTCTGCTCAGCGTTGTGTGCAGCGCAGGTCCTCCTTCCCCAGCGCGTGAGAGGAGAGGAAATAAAAGCCTGGCTTTTTCTAAGGAAAAGAATGACCCACGATGTCAATTTTCTGCGGAAAGAGCGGATGAATTCAGTGTTTGCCTTTCTCACTCCATCCTGCTTCAGCACTTGGCTGCGCGGCTGGGCTGGCCGGTGAGCAGATAATGAATCTGCCGAAATGTGGTTATTGATATCGCTGAGATCATTATACCGAAGGGTCTTGTGAGCTTTCCCATATAAAAGGGCATTTTTCAGAAGGTTGCGGTCATGACATAAACAGTTTCATTTCATATGAAATCTTGGCTGGCGAAGTCCTCAGCCCGGGAGCACTTTTTAAATACATTATCGGGAAGGTAAATCAGGTCAGCTGCATTTTTTTTTCAGCCAGGAGAAGCAAAATGGCTCATTTGCCTCTCACTATTAATGCAATATTCTGCAAGGACCTATGGCCTGATCTGCAGCTTTTGAAAGCAGATGAGATTGTTTCCACCTACATCAGGGAGCTTCTGCTAAGTTGCTCATTCCAGGGTAAGGATAACTTTCAGGACTGTGGAAATGAAAGCAGAGGGTGAGCAACACACGAGAGCCGAGCAGTGATGAGAGCCCTGAGGCTGGCAATTTGCTCAGTCCCACAGGTGGGATGATGTGGACAGACCCAGCGAGGCATCATGCCTGATTTTGTGTGAGAGCAAAGCAAAAATAACTGCTAGAGAAATTGCGACGCAGGGAACACATTTCCAAAGCTGCGTGTAGCAATTTCACCGGGGTGGTGAATTGTGCAAGGCAGTTTGAAGTGATTGCAATTGAAGTCAGCTGAAATCTGGAGCCATCACTAGGATTTAGATATCTGTCTCCTCCTCTGTCTTGTCCCCTGGCAGATTATGTTTGTGTCTCTTGGGTTTTTATCACCAATCTCACGTTTGCTCTGAGATGCTGGGAAGGTTTCTTTGGTGTTGGGGATGGTAATATTTGTAAAGGACATCTCTGTCCTTTGTCCAAGAAGCCCCTTGGACGTCTTTGGAGGCCTTCACTCACCCAGCTTCATCTGCCCTGGGGGTGCCTGGTCTGGGGGGTGTCAGTGGAGGGACAGGTACCCCCAGTAAAACTGTGCTGCTCCATCAGGCTCTGTGAGGTGACTCCACGTTGTGTCTTTTACTATTAATGTGTGCATACTGTGTGCAAAGTGAGAGTATTCTGAACAACACTGAAATAACTTCCACTTGTGCTTAGGATTCATCCTGTGGCCATTTATTTTTAGCAACCCTTGCCCAGCCCTGCACAAACACGAGCTGAAGTGGACCTGAAAATCCTTCTTGACAAAGAGGAAGGGAGGACTGAAACATTAAAAACAAATAAAGTGACCTGGCTCCTGCCTTCAGGCATGTATCATCTAACCAAGTAATCCAGCAATGCACCAGGCATTTAGATAGGCATGTGCTCAGGGAGGTAGGTGTGCGTGCACTTTATCTGCAGTGTTTTCCACTAGGAGCAGGAGCTGGTACCATTCCCTCCTCACACAGGGCTCACACACCCTGCGATGTCCTGGTGAGAGTGACATGGCCCCGATCGTCAGCACCGAGAGCAACCAGCGTCTCGGCCGTGTTGGTGATGTCTTTATTTTGGGAGAAGGAGAACCAACTGGTGCATTTGGCCTGCAGCACCTCCCGGAGGAGTGCCCTTGGCCCCGCGGGCAGGGCTGAAGGACGTGGGCCCACCAGGCCTCCTGCGTCCCGGCCTGTTCCCAGAGCTGGCCTTTCTGCCCCGCAGTGCCAGAGATCACCCTCACCCCCACTGTCCTCACATGCCTGTGCTGTGCACCACATCATTGTCATTCCTGTGGTGATTCCGTGACATTCAATGCCCCAGGGCTGGTGCTGGGCCCTGTGGGAGCTCTGAGAGTTCCACTGAAGCCATCCGATGGAGGGAGATCCCGTTGCGCAGCCTCATGTACAGTGTGTGTGTGTGTGTGTGTGTACATAAAGTATCATCCTGGCTGCATCCAACCCCATTCCCTCCATAGAAACCCAACCATATTCATTTCTCCAGGACACCCCTGGGCAGCACAGACGGACCTGTGGCCCTCACTGACACCAGAGCCTCATTGAGCTCCACCACAAAGCACGTGAGGTCCCGTTGGAGCGATCCGGTTATGGCCATGACGATTCCAAATGAGACACGTTACAAAATCATGGGACTCCGGTGAGGTGGTTTCAACAACAGACTTGGCCAGCACTCGTTTTCACTGATCTGCCTCTGAGCTCTGAGATTTTTGGCTGGGACTGTTCGGGCCACAGCCATCGGCCGTTTTGGTTCAGGCTCTGTGTAAGCGGGGCTGCCTGATCCGCGGCATGTATGAAGGTGTGAGCCAGCCCCTCGCTGGGAACAGCTCCTCGTCTGCAGCACGTGGTGCTGTTAGCAAGGAAACCCTTTTTATGGTTCATCTGCTCCCCAGTGCCCACAGTTGTATTTTAAAGATGAAAAACCGGCAGCAATGCGTGCACTTTCCTAAAGCAGATGGGTCGTTTCCCCATCGTCCTTCCTCCTGTCCCAGCTGAGCTGGTGGCAGCTCGGCGTTGAGATGTGAGGCTGTGGGCTCTTCCCTCCACTTACTTTATCACCTATAAAATAAGGCCAACATTTGGAAGCACTTAGGCACAGCTTAACTTTATTGTCTGGGTAGCAGTAGTGAAGTTAATGGGGATATGCACCATAGCAAACGGAAACATGTGCATGTGTGGGACAGACACCTTAGAGAAAACCTCGCTGGGCTTGTCAAAGTTTCCAGTTTGCAAGCAGTTTCTGTGGGATTTGGGAAGGGGGTATTATCTTGCTGGGTTTTATTTCTTACCAACATTCACCTGTATTTTTTTTTTTTTAGTGGCATGTTTTGACAATAAAATAAGGATTTTGAAAGAAAAAATATTTTCCTTTGAAAAATATGACTATTGCAGGAAATCTTACAAATATTACAAGAAATACACTGGAAAATATCTGCTGGCTCTCAGAAAGTTGGATTCCCTGAAACTGATTATTGGGCTCCAGCTAGCAAAAGTTTAAAACCGGCCTGAAAAACTCAGTTTCAAAAGGAAGCTGCAGAATTTCACAGAACATTTGTGCAAATGTATTCTTTTAAAAAAAGCTGGAGAGAACAAAACTGTGTCAAACTTAATTTTGCCCATGAAAAACTTTAAATTTGATGACCTCTTCATTTTCTAATTGGGCAGCCACCCTTTAAGCACTCTTTCTTCAGGACATCTTTCTATCCAATATACTCACAATTAGAGCTTTTCCCCTGGGACTCCAGGGCCGAACCGGGATTTGCAGCCTCTTCTAGGATTTCTTTTCCTGAGTGTTTTCTGTTACGCTTGCGATCTGCCCAGCTGAGGTGGGGTCTGCGAGAGCCTTTCCTTCTCTCCTTCCTTCTGCTATTGTTATTTCACACCCTGTTAGAAGCAGTTTATTCTCTCTTCCCTTACAGACTACGAGACCCGCTCATCCCTCCATCAGTGGTGATCAAAAACCAGGAACCAATTTCACATGGAAAATGGCAAATTATTTCCAGGGTTCAGTGGGGACCCATTTTCCACAAAATAGTCCACAGTGTTTTTGTACTCAGAGTCATTGCTGAGATGTTTCATTTGTCACTGTCTGCCCTCCAAGTGTTTTGCTGTATGAAAATGTTGGTTTTGGCTTCCAGGATTTTGGGGACATTTTTAATAAATGGGCTGGGGACATTTCCATACACACCGATTAAAAACCACCCTGGGAAATTTCACGACAAACAATGCACTTCAGTAGCATGGGATGGAAGTAATTGTTTCTCCAACAGATTGGCTTTTGCGGGTTGACAGGAGCAAGCCATTTTGACGGAAAAAAAACAGCTTTTGCGGGAAGAGCTGCTTGGGTCTAATTTGGAGCATCCCTGCTCTGGCTCAGGGTTGTTTCCTTCTCTCAGGCGCCCCTGCCCTTCAGTTTCTCGCAGCAAACACCCTCGGTCCCACATCTCCTTGGCTGCAGACCCCAGGGGACCGCCAAGCACGGGACAGCCGGAGCAGCAGCAAAAGCAGTGGGTGGCAGTTTGCGTTCCTCTCCGTGCCGCCTTGGCAGCCACTGGATGTTGCCCAAGTTTTGCTTTGCCCTTATCTGGGGCCAGACACATTGTTCGCACTGACTTCGTGTACTGATTTACCCAGACACTCCTTAGAAACCCAGCAGCCAGAGGAGCTGCAGATAGTGGTTTGGGTGTGGGGATGGAAGCAGCTTTTTTTTTTTTTTTTCTGCTGCAGACCAAGAGAGGGTGTAATAAGTTTCAAAAGTAAGCGTGCTGTGAGCAGGCAGCTCTCTCCAGCCGTGTCTGGGAGTGCCGGCCTGCCCCGGGCTATCTTACACTTGATTTTGCCTCGTGCTCCAGAAAGATTCCCTTTGTATAAACAATTTTGATTCGCCTTTGGTTGTGATTTGGGTTTTCGCATGTGCCTCTTTAAAGTAAGGCCAGCAGAAAGGTATGTGATGTGTAACTCGGTGTCCAGCTGCTCCCATCGGATTTATTGCCTTAACAAAAATCTGTATTTCCTCGTTGTCATGATACCTTTGCCAGAAAGGAACTAGTATTTTGTTACACGCGGTGTTTAACTTTGTGCTCGGAGGCGGGGCTGTTGAATTTGGGGCAGAACCTCCGGAACGAGCCAATTTCTTTGGTCTCTCCCAAAAAGAGAGCACTGGGAAGCCCACCCCATCTCACTGTGCATCCCAGTGCCCTGATGCCTTTGTGGCTGGGGCACACCGACACGGACAACACGGATGCATCCCTGCCCTTGCCAGCTGCACCCCACCCAACGCCCCGCTCTGAAGAAGAGGAGGGACCTGCACCAAATCCTGTTATTTCTCTCTCAACACCATGACCAAGCCCGTAGGGTTGCGTGCGCGCTGGGAAGCTGTGCCGGGCAAGGTCAGGCTGCATCCCCGCCAGCAGGGAACAATTCCTGCTCCACGGAGCTCTGCCGGGGCGAGGCGACACGCTCCGGTGAGCCGGGCAGCAGCGGTGTGGCGATGCCTCTGCCAAGAGGGCTTTGTGGAAGGGGACGGGCCCCGTGCAGGGGCAGGACAGGTTCTCTGCGGCCTCGGGGCCACCTCAGGTGGGCAGGAGGTGGCTTCCCGAGCCGGGCGCTGAGCGGCTGTCTGCACCGCCAGAGCTTTTTCCTTGGTTTTCTCTCCACGGGTAAGCTGAGAAGCCCCTCGCAGAGCACTTGGGAAAAGGATTTTGTGCTTCTCAAAGTCACTCAGCGCTTGCACTGAGTGCCCAGCTTGGGCTCTGATCCCCGGCACAGCGCTGCAGCTGGGAGCTTGTGTAAGCAAACCCGCCGCTGAACGTGCCTTGCCTTCCTCTGCGACCTTGCTTGGGTCAGATTAGCAAAAAAAAAGAAAAACAAAACAGAACAGGTTTTTAGTTAAATTACATACGTCTCTTTTCCAAAAGACAAAAGGATTTGACCTGGGTTCAGGCAGATGGGAGCGCAGCTTGCTGGGGATGTGGGGCAGGGCGGTGGGAGCTCACCCACGGCTTCCTACACCCGTGCCTGGCTGGGGGTGGCCTGAAGCACGGCCACACCACGTGGGAAGCAGAAGGGATGCGATAAGTCCGCTTGAAGAAAAATTGGATTTCAAAAAAAAAAAAAAATCTTTGCAAAGAACTTGGTGTGCTTGTTTAAAAAGGAAACATGAAAAGATCCTGGTAAAATTGGTCCACGTCCCGTGTGCTGTTTAGACCTTAATAGTACAGGTGGACGAGGAGGGCTCGGTGCCAAATACTTTTGGTTTAGAGGGAGTGGTGGGAGTGAATTCTCATAACCGCTCCTAGAAAGGCTTAACTTTCCTCACACAAATCAATGACAATCTCCACTCGGCTGCAGACACCCGGGCAGCAGCCTCGCCAGCTCCGACTACAACAAAGCAGCAAGTTTTATGATAGGCAGAGCGCGGCGCGGGGAAGGCGAGGGTCGGCACGCGGAGCAGAGAGGTGGGTTGGGTGCTGTACTTTTCCACATCGTGCCTGGTTTCCAAAAGATCCGATTTTTTTTTTTTTTTTTTATCCTTTCACGGCTTCCGCGGTTTATTTAAGTGAGGGGGAGCAGCCTGAATTTCATGCTCGGAGGCTAATCGTGTTCTTTTCAGAAATCGCCCCAGCTTGTTCAGCGATCCCCTGCAATAATCTATCACCATTTACACGCATTTTTAATTGCTGTTTCAACTCACCCCTGTGATCCTCGCTCCGATTTACTTGCTTGGTATCTTGAGTCTTTACCGAGCCCGGAGATTTTGGCTCCGTATCAACACCTATACAGTACGGCTTCTTGTTTTGCGGGGTTTCTTCGCAGGTCCGGTTGAGTTATTTGTTTGTTTGCTCTAGATAGGAAGGATCAGCGTGAAAACACATCTGCTAATACCTCCTGCTGGGTAGGCAGAAGGGCGCTGAAGGGGCAGGTGATTAATATTTGTCCTGGTTTTCCTAAGGTTAATTTTGTTCCGGTTGCTCTGTACGGAAAGCTTGCTGAAAAAAAATAAAATAAAATAGTTGAAATAGAAATATTTTAATAGCGGGTTGAAAAAAAAAAAAAAAAAAAAAGTAGTTGAAGCAGACTGCGTGCTCGGGCAGTGCGGGCTGGCCCTGCTGCTGGGCACGGGGCTGGGGCTGGGGCTGGCACAGCTCAGCCTGCCCTGCTCGCCCCCGGCCCCACGGGACACGAGCAGGGCTTCGTCCCGCGCCCGGGCATCCCGGCGGCAGCTCGGGCTGGAATCCCAGTCTCAGTCTGGAAGTTTTTGCTGCTTTTTTAGCGAAGAGGACGCCCCCGGATGGCATGTTTTACCCCGCTAGGGTTTAATATTTTTAACAGATCCTTGTTAAGCGTAAATCGCCGTGCTGTTTGAACAGCACAAAGTCCCTCCCCGGTTCTGGAAGCTGGGATCTCTCCACCAACCCTCCTGGGTGATTCCCAGAACCGCACCACGGATAGGAACAACAGCAGCGGGCTGCAGTTTTGTTTAAGGTTTGGCTGAATGAAAATCCGACGGGAGGAATGTGCTCTGCAGGGGAGGAACCGGTGCTCGGAGGTCTCGGCGCTGCTTTTCCAAGTGCGTTGCGTGTGCGGAAATGTTGCCTTTGTGCAGGGCCCCGGAGCTTGTCCTGCCCCTGCAAAGGTCGGGACAGCCACCGGTTCGCCTGGCTGCGATATTTTTGGGGGGATAAGTCTGCATGTGGTGGGTTTCCCTTCCTTTCTGCTTGGTGGTTGAAGACTGGGGGTTACGGAGGGGTTGTGCCGAATGGATCCGGCAGCCAGAGGCAGCGGGGACGCCGAGTCCCGGGGTGCAGGTGCTGGGTGACGGCCAGCGGAGCTCTGCCCGCGTCTCCAGCTCCTCCTGACGCACAGCAAACCTGGGGGCTTCTCGGCATTTCTCCTGGGGGTCTGCCCCAGGGTGGCCGAGTAAATATCTGCCTGCCTGGGGACAGCGGGGCTGGCTGGTGGGTGCGTGGGGGTGCACCCCGTGCCCCGAGCAGCCACGGTGGCTTTGTCAAAACCCATCTGTGCCTCCCTCTGTGGTGTCCTCCGCGGAGCGGTGACCTTACGCACTCAAGGCCTGATCCCGAGCAGGTTTCCTCCTCTGAGTCATCCTTAGATAAGCAGCCGGTTTAATGGAGGTGGGCTGCCTCTTGTAGGGAAGGGGCTGCGTTTTCAGGCTCTGTCTGTTCCCTCGTGCTCTCCATCCCACCTTCTTGACTTCCTTACAACGCATTTGGTCATACAAAGCCCTGCAGAGGACGTGTGAATCCTGTCCTCTCGATCAGGCAGGGTCCTACACCCACTTTCCACTGGTGCTCGGTGCTGTTTGCTCAGGTGCCAGGTGATGAAGAGTCAGACCTGGCATGTTAGAGCATCGAGCAAGCATCAGCTGTGAGAGCCTGGGGTTTTCCAGCAAGCCTGGGGCTGGCCAGCACCTCATTCTCTTTGCCTCCTTTGAAATTCCTCCTCTAATTAATAAATAAGTGGCAAGTTTCACTCATAATTCCAGAGCTATTGCTTTTAATTAAATAGCAGCTATTAAAATACTTCTAGAGTGCTGAAGCCTCTCTCCCCAGTGCGTAGTCCTTATCGTTTTTCCATTCAGTGTAACCAATGGAAAGGTTTTATAAATTCGGAAATCACTGGGAAGTGACCCCACAGACCTCAGAGGCTGGGCAGTGGGGTTTGGGGGGGTTTTTTGCCCTCGCTGAAGGACAGGGACAGGGGCAGCATCGGGATGGTGCAGAGGAGCCGATGTGGGTCAGCGAGGGAGCTGTGCCGGTTGTTTTCCTTTGCCTGCGAGCTTCAGAGATGAATAGAGGGAGGGGATGCGGGGCCGGGATACTTGTGCCGAGAGCGGTTTGGAGGCATCTTTACATTAGTCAGAGCTTTTTGATTCCTTACTGGAAGCGTGCGCCCAATGCCCGTTGCTCATAAGCCTGTGTAATTTTCAAGTGTTGCTCATGGGAGAAGCTTCCCCTCATTATGCATTTATTTCTCACGACTGTTTGATTGTTTTCTTCCTCATCCCTCAGAGAGATGTTCCTGCCCCTAAGGAACGGGCACGTGGTGGCCACAAACACTTTTCCAGGACACAGCTTTTCGGGGGAAGGATACCACATCCAGAGGTTTTGTGAGCCGTGGGGCGGCAGCAGCCAGCTTCTCCCGCTCCCATCCACCTTCACGTCCTTCCCTTGGTGTGTCCAGTGATCTGTGACCGTGTGTCCAGCTTCCTCGCCACAGCCAAGCCCATTGGCACCCCTCAAACGCCCTTGCTCCTCCCTGCAGCCCTCCCAGCCCCTCGATGCTGTCTGCAGGGTCAGCCCCCCATCCCCTAGGGGAACCCCTTTGGGATTGGGGCACCCAGCCCCTGCAGCAGAGGAGGGGACATCTCACCCCGTGGCAGGTCCCCACGGCCTCCGCGTGGGTCTGGGCGTGCGTGTGGACGTCAGGACCATCAGATGACATCCACCTCCCGGGCTGTGGGGAGGGGCAGCCCGGCAGCAGTCCCCCACCCTGCCCTGCCCAGCAGCGAACCAGTTTGGGAAGTGTCTCCGTGTTGCCGGCGGATGAGCCAGCCCGGGAGGAGGTAGGAGACCACTTTGGATCGAGCTCCTGGCACCACTGGGAGGAGGCAGGGTGGAGGGATGGAGGCCAGCCAGCTTCCTAGCTATGCAAACAGCCCACACCCATGCTCGGTGTTTATCCCCGCCGAGCCCGTCACCATGGCATCTGGGCACCTTTTGCCAAGGTGAGCCGAAGCTGATGGAGCGGATCCGCTGCCAAAGCCCCAGTTCTCCAGGCATGTCTCTGGGAGGTCTTCTGAGATCGGCTGGATCTTCCAGCACTGCTGGGGCGGTGAGAACTCCGGTGCTGTGCTGGGACTGCTTCCTCCGTCCAAAATTTGGGCCCTTCCACCCACGCGGGTTGGGGGATGCTGGTGGTGCCACCAGGAACACTCGGGGTTGTGGCGCGTAGCCTGGGGGACCGTTGGGGATGTATAAAACACCCCCCCAGCTTGCTCACCGAGCAACAAGCTTGGGCTGCTCTAGTGACCTGCTTGGGCCACATCCCCTAAAACTCCCTGCCCTGAGCGGAGGAGGACGAAGTAGGTGAAGGGACAGAGCTGGGACAGCTCTGCGTGGCTGGCACAGCCCCAGCCCAGCCAGAGGAGCTGAAAAAAAGAAAACAGCACAGAGAGAAGCGAGGCAGCATTGTGTTCCGCAAGGTATATAGCTGAAGGGGAAAAAAAAAAAAAAAAAAAAAAAAAAAAAAAAGGAATCTTTTTATTGTTGTTGAGCAATTTCAAAATGGGAAATTTCCCCTCCTGCCCTGGGGGCTGCGGTGCCTGGGTGAGTCACCTGCGGGAGCCGGGCTCCTGCCTGCCCTCTCCCTTCCCGTCTTTCTGTCCGGCCCGGCGGGGCGCAGCGGGGGATTTCTGCCTCAGCTGTGCTCCGTGCACGGGAACTATCAGTGTTTGTGAAAGCCGAGGCGGAGGGGTGGGACTGGAGACGTTGCTGCCTTCAAGCCAGGCCAGGTGGTGAAACTGGGGGCAGCCTCGGATGAATTTGGTGCTTCCCGTTTCCTAGGGGCTGCCTGGCTATTGCTCCCCGGCTGGTTTTGTATCTGCACCCACACCGCTCCAGACAGGACTCTGAAAGTCCTCCTGAGCGGGCAGCTGTGCCACGGGCTTTGGAAGCTGCAAGGGAACAGGCACGTGAAGGTCCGAACACCCCAGGGCGGAGGTGGTGATTTTCTTCCAGGGCAGCAAGGAGGTGTCCCGGAGACCTGGCTGCTCCTCTGGCCTCTGCCACCACCATGGGCTGGCTCACCTCACTGCCAGAACGCAGCACTTCCCTGCGAGCCTGACTTGGTTCACTTCTGGCAAATTCTGCCCTCTTAATCCTGTCTGGAGATAAATTAAAGAGATTAGCTCCTCTGTGCCTTAATTTCCCTGCATGTAAAGTAACTCAGTGATCATCTTCCGTGGGCCTTGCTCTGGTTTTGAAGGGACGTGCAGATCCTCTGGATGGAAGGTGGTGGAGTGAATGCCGAGTGTTATCTCAAATCAGGATCACAGCTTTCCTGCAGAGGGTGGTTTTACACTCGTGGCTGCAGAGGAGCAGGCAGGTTGCAATATTTGAGCCTTTCCACCGTCCACCACCGCGCACTTTCCAAACAGTTTTGCTGCAATTAATTACAGTGTAATTAAAGCAGAATGACAGTGCTAACTAAGGGCGAAATCTTGAGAAACAAATAGTGTTTGGGTTGATTCTGTAATTGCTCCGGGTTCCCCAGATACAAATTACACTGTCAGGGCTCCTGATTTATGGGAGAGCTATACACGCACAAATAACTCCGGGTGAGATCACGCTGCCTGCCTGCCTGCGTGGGCTGCAGGTTTGGGCGGCCGTGCCCCACCGGCCGTCCTTGTGGGTGACCCCAAAAAGGCGCAGGGCTCTTCCCCTAACGCGGTGAAGCGTCCCACGGCGAGCAGAGCGCGAGTGGGCCTTGCTTCCCTGCTCTGCATCGCTCCCTACGCTTCTCAGGATGCCTCCTCCTGGAGGTGGCAGTGCCACCTTTGGGGACACGGCGGGCAGAGGCCACCTCTGTGGGTCCAGGCAGGGGGCACGGCACAACCCAGTCCCTGGGGACCAGCTTTTTGCTGCCTGCAGAGCCCCTCGGCCGGGCTGTAGGGCAGGTAGGCTGCGGTGCCCGATGCTATCTGGCGGGCCCCTGATAAATAGCGCTGGAGCACGGTGACTCATCTGGTGAAGGTGACCCGCGGAGGGAATACAAAGAGGTTGTGCCCTTATCTGCCTCTCGGCGGGGGGGCGGGTGCTTTATTTCAGAGATTTCTTTCCTCCGCTCCGGTTTCCAGCCGCAGAAGGAATATCAGGCATTGTTGTCGCTGTTGGTGCAGGAAGTCTCTTTCAAGATTAGAGAAATGGAGTGGGTGTTTTCTCGCTTCTAATTAAGAGGAGAGAACTTGCGACTTTTTAGCAAAGGAGCCCTGCCTTACAGCCGCGCGGAGGTCGAGGTCGTTTGAGTTAATGCATTTCAGCAAACAGGAACAAAACCCCAAAGTATTCAGACGTTGCTGCCTGGCTGGAGATTAAAAATAGTGAGGTACGCTTCTAAAAAAGTCGCGAGACCGAGTTAAGAACAACGAGATGAGCTGCGAGCATCAATCCTCACAGTCAGACTACTCCAGGCTCATTTTGTACCTCGGAGGGCAGAGATCTTGGCTGTGGGTCCCCACCTCCCGATGTCCCCCCAGTGTCACACCGAGGGCATTTAGCCGAGCAGCGACCACAAAACCCCACGTTGCTCCTGCACCTCCTTTGCAGCAGTCCACAGCAGGCTTCTGGTGTAACTGGAAAGCCGTGCCGTAACTGGAAAGCCACGGTCTAACTGGAAAGTCGTGGGGTAACTGGGAAGCCGTGGCGGTTCACGTTGCTGTGGGCATCTTCCCCCGCCACGTTTTGGCTCTGGGTACCAGAGCTTCCCGGGAGCCCCCGCATCTCCCAGCCCGGGCTGGCAGCCAGGCTCCTGCTCTGGATGCCAAATCCAGCGCGGTGAGACAGAGAGAAGGAGCCCTTACGCTGATTAATTTGCGCCCGCGCTGCTCTTATCCTGGTTTCAAAGTAATTGTCTCTCTTGTCCACAATTTTCTCTCCTTACATTTCACTGCATATTTATTAGGTTTTGTGAGGCTATCTGCAGCCACATTAAACCAATTTACTCCTTGAAATGTCTGACCTTTGATCTGCCAGCCACTGCCTTTCAGAGCCAGAAAAAGAGCCTTTAATAACGTGTCACATGAAAGGCTCGCTGCAGAGCCTGTCACTTGCAAACCTGACTCCAGTTAATAAAGTATCGGATGAATCAATTATTGCCTAATAATTGTTACCTATATTTTTGTGCTAAACAAGGAGAGTATTTTTCTGCTCTTTCCCCGGCCGCTTTGTAATCTCCCATTAGATAAAACTAATAAGCCAAACGCATGTACACAGCTATAGCTAATATTTCTCAAGCAGCGTCTGCAACCTTTGTAGCCTCAGCTCAGCTCAGCTCCTGGCAGATGCAGGGACTCCTGCGGAGGTGTTAGACTATCCGGGGGCATCTTGTTTCAGGAGTTAACCGGCTGGCATGTGTGTGCCTCCTCTCACGGGGGTTCAGAGGTGGTCCCCACGTGCTCTGCCACGTGCTGTGTCCCCTGAGCCCACCCAGCATCCATCCACAGCATGCACGGGAGAGGAGAGGGGGGGTCAGCGGGTTGCAAAGTGCTCTGCTGGAGCTGTTCTGTGTGTTTTACAGGCGAGCACAGTGAGGCAGGGGGGTGTCGAGAGCTGTCCATCGCAGCAAGGCCGGGTAGGGGCCACCAGACTCTGCCCCGAGGACCACGCTGCTGCCTGCCACCTCCCAGCGCGCTGGGCACCTCCTGTGCCCTTGCACACCAGGGCTGGATGCCCAGCACCTCTTCCTAGCACCTTTCTCTGCTCACGGATAGAAAAGCTGCTGGGCTGCTGCAGTGGCCAGAGCTGGGAAGAGTCAATTTGGGTGGTGTGAGGGGTACCAGGGGTGCTGCTGGCACTTGGGCACAGCCTGCTCTCTGTGCTGTGAGAGGGTGCAGCTCCCATCACGGTCACAGCCACATCCAGCCACTGGGTACCTAGTATTTTACACTCTTGTCATGTATTTGAAATGACCAGCGTGTTATCTCCTACTGCTACGGAGTCGTTTAGCTCTCAGGGCGCTGCTGAGAGAAATGGAGGCAGATCTGGCTAAGCTGCTGCAGCAATACAGATTGGTGGCTGGAGCTGGTGGGATGCAGGGCAGCTCCCCGGGGGTCCGCACCAGCTTGTCGCAGCTTTTTGGCCTCCAGGCACATTTCTGCCCTGAACCCCAAACCATCATCTGTAGCATCGCACACTGGCTCTGAGAGCCCTTTTTTTTTTTTTTCCAGGCTGTGGGCTCGCAGCACCTGGTTTGAGCTGCTTTTTGGGGCGATGGGGAACATTGTTCAGGTCATCCCGGAAACCAGAGCATCCGTCAGTCCCCGGCGGCACGAGGCAGCATCGTGCCTTGGAGGCACTGCTCTCCTGGCAGGTGGAGGGGCTTCGCCCTCCAGATTGGGTTGGTTCTGCAGGGATGCTCCAAAGGCAGTTGTGCCTGGCCACACCACCCTCCACATCGGCCAGTGAAGGTGTCTTCAGGCTGGGAAGGCTTCTGCTCCATGATCTCTGCACCGGTGGGGGTAGGGGTCGGGTGATCAGACCCCACCTTGCTGTGCCTTACACCTCAAAGAGCGGGCACAGCGATGGCAGCTTTCGTCCTGCACCTTTTGCTTCCCTGCCCCAGCGGCTGGGAAATCCCTTCGCCTTGCCCACACGCCGCCTCCCATCAGCCTTCCCGGTGCCGTGAGCAGGGAGCAGCTTTCCCTGCCGGGGACATCGATCCCGCTGCTGAAAGCAGCAGCGAGGCAGGCGCGGGTTTCACGGGGGCGCAGGAGGCCGGCGAGGTTTAATCACGGCAATTACAGTTTCTGTCACCTGCGAGGCTCTCCGATGCATCACTCCGAGCCAACGCATTGTCCAGGAGCTCTGTCTCGCTCCCAGTGACATCTCGACAGGGCAGGAGCAGGCTCGGAGCAGAACAGGCGGGTACAGATCCATCCTGGGGGTGGCCTTGGCAACGCACTTTGGCATTTATGTATTATTTATTTGCCGTCTCTCACGTAGCTGCCTAACGGCACCAGCCTTTCGCGGAGCGAGGCGAAGGGCTGAGAAATGCAGGAGGCAGCCCAGGTCTCCTCTCGCCGCTTTGATCTTCCCAGGGTGACTTCTCGCTCGCCATATGGGGAGGGATGTGCTCCTGACATCCCCAGCCTGCAGCACGCCGCAGACTCTTGGGTTTCAGGGGAAGGGGAGCCATCTGCACCGCTCGCTAGCACATCTGTGCTGGCTTGGCTCGGCAAGGACTTGGTTGCGAGCCTGCAGGATTCGTCTTCAGAAATGCTGGTAATAATTGCCATCGAGATGGAAAGTGTTAAAAGCCGGGGGAAGAAGAGGTGAAGAAAACCGGGGAGGCTTGGAAGCACCACGGGCTGATCATTCTTTCCGTCACTCGGATGTGCTCTGAGAGCACTGACAGCGCCGGGGGTTTGCAGTCGGTGCTGTAGGAGGCTGTGTGCGAGGCGCTGCCCGTCCTGCGTGGGGAGGGAGGTGGAGGTGAACCTTGCTGGGGGGCCTCAGACCGAGGGATGGGTGGTGGAAGAGGGAGGGCAAAGGGCAGGGTGGCACAGAGGATGGCTGCCACCCCCGTGACATCTTCATTCCTCTCTAGATCTGTAGCACATCGCCCTTCCAGAGCCAGGGGTCCCACCATCCCCGCCTGCCCTTTGGTTTCACAGCCAAACCTCTCCCCGGGGCTCCCTGCCTCTAAAGCTCACATCAAAGCATCGCCCATCTTTATGAAATTCCAGCCTCGGATTCAGGTGATCCTGAAGCCCTTCACAAACCCGAGTTTCTCACATGCATTAAAGAACAAGCCTACCAAAACAGACCCCGTTCCCTGTCTCACCCACCTCATTTCGGGTGGAGGCACCTAACTGACCTTACACCGTCAGCACCAACCCAAGCCGTGTCCCGGGGGGCTCCACGTCATTTCCCAGCCCCGAGCCCCCCGGTGCTCAGCTCCAGCTCCCCGCCGTACCCCGGCCCCGTGAGCGAGGGGAGGCTCAGCCCTTTTGACCTCCAGCTTTCCTCCTCGGGAGATGAAGCTAATGCTTACTGCCATGGCTTGCAGGGATGCTGCTAGGATGAATTAGCTAATAGAGCAAATCTCACTTGCCTGCTCCGGCGGGGGAAACCGCCGTGTGGCTGAGTCTAATCTCGTTTACACGGGGCTGAAAGCGGTGCAGGGGCTTTGCCACTCCTTGGGTGGGAGCACCAGGATCCGGCCCCTGGGTGGCAAAGAGCCCGGGGTTTCGCAGGATGCAGATGTCCTCCCTGCAGATGTCTTCCTGCAGCAAAACCCTGCCTTCTGGGCCGAGGGGAGCCTCCGGGAGACCGCATAATTTCAAGGCTCGCGGTGCTGTCTCTGCAAAGGTAGATTTGGTTTCTATTAACGCGGGGATAATAGGGCGGAAAACCCGGCTGCAAGATGGCGCAGGAGCAATTACAGCGGTCGCTGGGCTACGGTGGCCGCTTCCCTGCAATTATCCCCCCGCGCTGCAGCGCAGCCCCCGGGGTTTGTGCACGGTGGCAAGGTCAGGGGCAGGAAAGCCCTGACGCGATCCAGCCCCCGGGGGCATCCAGCACCTGAGCGGGGCCGCAGTGCTCCTGTGGCTTGCTCCCAGTACAAAACCAGTTCAGTGGTGCTGGTGGGAGGCTCTGCAGCTTTGCACCCCTCGGGAATTGGCGCCTTGAGCTTCGCACGTTGCCAGCATCCTTGAGGAGGGTTAAGGGACGGGGATGGTATTGGGGTGGGGATTTGGGAAACTGGGGTATTTCCCTCCCGGTGCGCTTGTGGAAAGCCAATTTGCTTCTTCATCCCTCGGCTGAGTGTCTGTAAATATGGTAATAGTGTAACGGAGGGGTGCAGTGGGAAGAAATACACCGGAGCGAGGGAGATGCTCAAAGGCAAGCTACCCACAACGCTGAAAACAAAGGAGACCTTTCCTAGAGCTGTGCAGGTCCCGTGACAAAACACCGCACCCTATTTTACAGCGTCGCTTATGGGCTTCTCTCTCTTAATGGCAGGTTGCAGCTGAAAACGCTGTTTTGTGGGGGTCTGGGTCGCCCAGGGGTGCCTGGCTGTCAGGTGGGTGTGCTGAGCGCACGGGGGGCTCCGCACAGCTGAGCGCCGGCTGCCTTTGGCTGTCTTGACTCTCATTGTGATGGATGGTGTTGTGGGGAAGCGGTGAATGGAAAATATATGTCAAGGATAAAAAGTGATACTTAAAGGACAGGAATAAAGCCTTTCTTGTGAGAAGAGCCCAGATCCAGTCCGTGCTGTTTCAAATTAAGTTTTCGGTTTCCTAAAGGCAGCAGACAATGCTTCACTCAATTCTGTCCCCACTGTCATTAAAACTCGAGTGTGTTGTCTGGATATAGTATTTTGCCCTACCTTAAGAGCTCTAATCTTTTTAGGACCATTTCTCGTTGCTATCTGCAGACACTCGAAAGCCTTCTCGACTGCGGAGTGAAATACAATCCCTGTCTTCGGGAGCTTTACCTCCCCTTTGTCTTCCGCAAAGACAGAAGGAAAATAACCACTTAACAAATCTGCCATGTCTGAATTTCCCCCGTCCCCCCCTCCGCAGCTATCATTTGTCGCGGGCTGCTTTCTCCCGGTGCCACCCGCCTGTTGCAGGGGGATGGCAAGGAGCCTTTATTGTTTGCCGAACAATTCCCTGCAATTTGCTCTTCGCTATTTCTTTCGGGCTCCTTTAATCCTTTTCACTTGCCGCTGCTTATTTTTAGCTCGCGCTCCGGCTCGCTGCTTCCCAAACTGTTTATGTTTGGAAAAGCCCCGCTTTGCTGCCGATGGCACCTCTTCGGAGCGTGCCTGCAAAGCCTTCCCTGCCCTCCCCTCTCCCCGACGAGGCTGGGAGCTCGTGCCTTCTCCCGTTTCCATGTTTTCCTCGGGGTCTCTTTGGGTTCCTACAAGCCCTGGACACCCACTTTCCCTCGGGGCCAAAACCCTTTTGCTCTTGCTCCTGAGCCTGCTGCCAGGCGAGCCCTGCCGTGCCTGCTCAGTCGGGTGATTTCTTGTGTCCAAAGCGCAAACGAGAATCCCCAGCTGCTGCTGGGTCCCCGGGCGGAGGGGATGGGGCCGGGGGGCTCCTGGAGCAGCCCCCTGCCAGGCTGGGCTCGGGGCCGGTGCCGCTGTCCCCGAGGTGTGGGCGCGTGGCGGTCACCGCGCTCCGGCCCCTGCCCGCGGCCCCACGAGCTCCGGGCAGCCTCGAGCCCCGGGGTGAAGCTGAGCCCAAGGCAGAGAGCCAGCTCCCACTGATCCTCCAGATAAGGTGGTGGATTGGGATTTGGAAGAGCTGACTCCGAATTTTGGCTCTGCCATGGGCTTCCTACGTGGCCCTAGGCGAGGCGCGGAGTATCTCTGTTCCTCATCTGCACAAACGAGGTAATCTCTCTTTTCTCCCACTGTTTATTTTGAGCGCAAGCGTTCAGGGACAGGCTGCTCTCTTCTCCTGTCTTGTTTATACAGTGCCTGCGAAGCGATGAGCATCCTGCTCGTAGCTGTTAGGCAAAGGTGCAGAGTAAATGGTCACTGCAATTAGTGGTAGCCATAATAATAAAAATAACAATAAACCCTGCATCTTGCACAGTAAACGCCCAGGCTCAACTTCAGATGCTCCCAGGTCCCATCAGCAAACAGTAGTAGTGGGGATTTTTATTTCCTTGCCTTTCGTATGTTGGTACGGCTATGCCCTGCTCCTGCTGCCCTGATCTACAGCTGGAGGATCGAAATCCATCCCTTCCCCTGGCCCCACTCAGGGCTGAGATTCGAGCAGGACTTTCTTATCTGTGCAAACATTTCCTGATCTGCTCCTGCTGACTGCCCCAAAGGCAAACAGCAGCATCCAGGGATCCTGAGCATAATCCCCTTCTGAGCTGTACTTCACCTCTCCTGGCGGTCCCATCTCAACCCTCATTAATATTGCAGCAGTCCTCCTCGGGAACACTGCCTGCCCCTCTGGATGTCTCTGGGCTCTGTATTTGGGGCTGTAAGTCGTTGCCTGTGCCCAGCATCCCCCAGTAATGCCAGTGCCAGCTGCCAGCCCATTGCCCTGCTCCGCATGCCAGCTGCGTTACCGCTTTTGCAGATCCATCATCATCTTCATCACACTACGTGCCATTTTTGCAATGGACAGGTGAGTTTCTGGTGGAAAAGCAGCTTGGCTTTCCTGACCCCAGAAATGGTTAAGAAAAGGCTGGCTGTTTCAGGTCTTTTTATTTTTCCTCTAAGACACGCTGGTGGCTGGAGGCACAGCCCTGGAGCTGCATCTTTAATTCCTGTTTTCATGAGCATCACTGCCACGGCGCTGTGGCTTAGGAGGAAAGTGGGGTCTCTGTTAATAATCTTGCTGACAATATCTCAGACTGGCAAAAAGGAGTTATTTCTGCTTTCTGCTAATAACAACCTGATTTTCTCTGTTGTTGTTCAACGTGAGATGCGCTCTCGTTCCCATTTCCCTTTAATAAGTGTTATTTTGTTTCCATTATTACTCAATATTAAAATCTCTTCCCGTCGACTTTAACAGAAGTAGATTTACGGCTATGAAAATAAACTTGGGCGTGATGAGATCTTGTCGTTTTATTATCTATAAAGTACTCCGCATGACTTTGTAGTTATCAGGATGTAATTATACATTTAGATTTTTCCATCATCTCTGTCTTTTTATTTATTTCTTTATTTATTTTTTAAGAAGGAAACGGTGAAAACCCAGAATTCCGCACTTAAGAACAAGTTGAAATGTAACCGCCATTGACTTCACCCTGGCTCCTTTCAGGGGCAAAAAATAATCATCTCCGCTTGCCGGGTACGGTGCAGATCTGCCCGAAGTGGTGTTCGTGTTAAGACACATCGCCGGGGTTTTTTCATGTGCGCGGAAAATGCCGGCGTTTCCTGGTTGGAGATGCAGTATTTACTGCTCCCTGCGCGGGGCTGGGTGTTAATTGTCGTCGGAGGTGCTGGGTGTGGGCGAATCATTGTATAATGCCCACACCCTTCGGGTGGCTTAGGGTGCGGCGTTGTCTTTGCCTCACCGTGCAGTTTTAAGATGTATTATTACCCAAAAGGAACACGCCCTTCCGTGCCTCCTTGTTTTTATTAGGGATCGCTCTGCCCCGCCGCTCCGAGCGCCTGGCACGGCGGCCGCTGGATGCGGAGCTGGTGTCTCGGCCAGCCCCCGTGGGGCCGCTGGAGCTTTGCGGGGGGGAGCAGGTCAGTTGGGGTGTCCTCTCCATCCAGGAGGCAGAGGCTTTGGCAGTCAGGCGGCACGGCTGGAGGCGCTGGTTTCACCCAAGTGGTGCTCAGACCTTCCCCTGATGGGCAGCAGCGTGAGATGGAGAGATGGGGAGCGCTGGGGGGGGGACCTTGGCCAAGCACATCCTCACTGCATCCTGGAGTGAGCATTTTATGGACTTCAGGAGGACTTGCCCCATGCAAGGGCTTCCATGGGACTTTCTGAGGTTTGGCCAGGCTGCTGTAGCTCTGGCACCTGGTTTCCGTGCCGTCCCACACGTCACGTCACCCTCACCTTCCCACCTCCCCCTGAGAGAAGGATGACTCCCCAATAGCTCCTCAAGGCCTTCATCCAGGTGGTGCTGGCTTGTGACAGTGCCCGGTTATGACCAACCGTTTCTCCAAATGAAGCCTTTTCTTGCAAGCTTCTTAGGACAGAGCTGTCCCACTGAAGAGCCCGCTTGGCCTTTTCCAAGCACACCACATCTCCACCCGGACACAGCCGTGGTGACTCTTCCACCACCTCTGCCCAGCCGGCCCTCGGGAGCATCCGTGGTGTCAGTGTCCTTTGCTCACCTCGAGGTCACCGCTCTCTTCTCCAACCACCCAGTTCTCATCCCGTGAAGGGTTTTATTACCTTTTCTTGCCTGAAGTAGGGGCTATATTTAAATGACACACATCCAAGGCCGACTCGCAGGGAAGTCTCACCTTCCCCGTGCCACATGATTGAATAGGGGGGCAAAGATGCAACCCCCTTATTACAGTAATGTAATTTTCCATCTCAAATAGGAACCAGGGATGTTTTAATGATTGGGCTCATTAGATGGACTTTCCACTTAAAGTGTCTGTCTGGCAATTAAGGCTGGGAAAAGCATGACTGATGACCACACCTTCTGTGACTTAATGGGGAGTCTGAAGGCTGATCTTATTATCACACTGATACAGTCTGTGATAAAAAAGAATTTAAGATACTCTCCAGAGATTTATTTGCCCATTAGGAAGCTGCCAGGAGAAGGTTAAGGGAACTCGTAAGGTCAAAGCTGAACAGAGAAAAGTACTAAACGCTTGGGATCGGGGTGAGCCGTCGGAGGGGACAGAGGACACGGTTTCTGCTCTTTGCTCCGCTCCTGACCCACCGCGCGGCCCTCCCCGCATCGCTTGGTTTCTGGTCTCTCTGCTGTCAGGCCGGCGACCAGCTGATAACCACGCAGGGCTCTCCGCAGCCCTGTGGTTTGCTCCCCGGCAGGATCTGGCGCAGATGCTCCGCCTGGCCCGGCGCACGGCGTGATCCCGGGAGCAGCCTCGCGCGGGGTGAGCCCTTACGGCGAGGGGAGCGCAGCCTCTGCAGTTCGAGGGATTCAGACAGGCACAGGGCGACGGATTCCGGATGGATCCTTTCTCCTTTTTCCTTTTTAATCTTTCAACAACAAACAGCGTTCACCCATTTTGGGGTTTTAATGTGCTTCTGCTCTTACCCATGTAGCCCGAGGAACACAAATGCTTCTCCGTGTGTCTGCGGAGGGGCCTGCCACTGTTTATATGGGAAGCAAAGGGTAAAAACTGCATTGAGCAGAAGGATCTGGTGTTTAGGGCAGGGAGGAGGCAGCCGAAATGTAAAGCGAGGTTGTTCTTTTAGAAAAAGGGTAGTGCAGAATTTCCATTCTCCTCCAGAAGCATCCTCGTGGGTCCTCAGTGACTCCCCAACCAATTCTGTCCGCTTTAAAACGTGACCCACCGTAATATTTTACTTAAGGCTGGTGTTTAATGGACTGGAACTTATTGTAGAGATCACTGTGCAGGCTTCAAACCTCCTGTTGGGTACCATTTTACTGACATTAGCTTGCCATAGCTTGTCAGTGTTTTTAACTATGCTGATGGGTTGAATGCCCCAGGATACAGGAGCAGGCTCTCTCAGCTCTGTACTTAGCTTTTGCTTCCTTAAGTACAGCTGGGAGAGATAATTCAGCTAAATATGCTTTAGTACAAAGTGAAGTTTCGATGACATAAAAACCACCCAGCATTTGGGTCAGTTTGGTCGGATTAATAGACAAGTTGTGAGCAGCAGAAGCATTTCATTTCAGCCTTTTCAAAGTGCAAGTCTGACTTTCACACGCAGCCTGATTTGTTTGCATCAACATTTCTTTTGTTTTTAATTAAACACAATCTATGACAGATGCCCAAAATTTAGGCAGAACATTTTTTATTTTTTTTTTCAGATTAAACAAGTCCTTTACGCTAACTTGCAGCTACGTTTTCACATTTTTCAGTGCACAGAGAAGCCCTGATCACTCCCACCTTTACATTACCAGCAACCAGAGAAATCTTTCGGCTCAGCAGCCTTTGCTCTATCCAAGTGCATTGGGGAAAGCAAAGGGTCTGAGACTTCTCTCATCCTTTCTCCACTTCGTGTTCCTTTTCGGTCAAAGGTGGAAAAAACACAAACACATACATTAGTTAGGTTTGTGTGAAAACTAAATAATCAAATATGAAGGTATTGGCTCTGTGTCTGTTAAGGAATCCTTTCGAAGTTGAGTCTTTCGACCTTTGAGGCCCTGCATAGTTTTCCCTCTCCTCTCTCCTCGTCTTTGCTTGCTGCACTCGTGCAATCCCCTTTCCTGCCTGCTGCCTGCATCCCCTCCCACCCCGCTCCACTTCTCTGTGCCCTGTCTGTGAAGCGCCCGGTGGTTCGCGCAGCCAGCAGCTTCTCCCCTGGCAATCCAGCCTCTCTCACCCCGTTTTCTCCAGCTAGAGTTTTACGTGGGCTCTTTCCACCCCCGAGTTGCTTTTTCCTCCCTTCCCTTGGGAAATCCTAAACTGGGGAACCGGCCTTAATCCCCTGACCGGCCAAGTGCAATACGCACACCCGCTGCTTTCGGCAGGGGACGGGCTCCCTTCCCTTCCCTCTCCTTGGACAGAAGAAGGACTCCACCCTCCTGCACTAATACTATAAGAACTGTGTGACCTTCCTGGGCTGAATCCACATCACAGGAGGGCACACAGTTTGTGACTGCTTTGCCCTTCCTGACAAACCCCTCTGTCTTCTCCATCTGGGTGGAAGCTGGGGACGTGCGTCCGGGAGCAGGGAGAGTCCCCAGCATCGCATCCACAGGCTCCAGCAGTACTCCAAAATCAGGGTTAGGTATTTTTCAACAAAGAGGCTTGAGACAGTGAAAAAGGTCACTAGGTAGTGTGTCAAAATTGCTACAGGGCTTCAGATTTGCAGGCTCAGGATGACTACGCTGGTAGCCACCGTGCCGCCTAGCAGGAGTCGTGGCCTCGCTGGGCTGCACAGGAGGGCTCAGCCAACTTCAACAGGGCAAGCAGCCTTCTTTCCAAAGAACAAATTTATCTCTGAATAAAGAAAAATGTACACATGCACACTGTTTCGTGGAGATATTTA
This sequence comes from Cygnus atratus, assembly GCF_013377495.2. Lineage (NCBI taxonomy): Eukaryota > Metazoa > Chordata > Aves > Anseriformes > Anatidae > Cygnus > Cygnus atratus. The sequence goes on from NC_066396.1 coordinate 2,982,455, forward strand.
GGCATGAGAACGCAGGAACTGGAGGGGAGCAAAACTCTGGGCAGGGAAATTTCTGTTTGCTTATTCCCAGGAGAGAGGAATATGGATTTGCTCCTGGTGCAGGTAAACATTCACAGTGATTTCGCGAGAACTTGAATTCCTCCTGCGGTGAGCATCTGAGCTGAAAAAGGGCAGGAGTGATTGGCTTTGTGAAGAGCTGCACTCCTTTCAGCTGATCTTGCCAGGGTACAGAGTTCATTTCTCCACTGACACGTCTCTGACAAACACCCGAAGAGTGTGTGGCACGGGGAGCCAAGTGATTGTGTTGTCATGGCAAAGACCAGTGAAAGAAGAGCAAGATTTATATCGTGGCTGCTCAGAGGCTTGGAGAAAGATGGCCCGAAGCCATAAGTCATGCAGGCATGGCTGATACGGTCTTTGGGTTTTGCCAAGTGTGGGCTGCTCGGTGGCTTGTGTGAGATGGGCTGCGTGGTCTTGGTCCAAGTCTCAGCGGGCATGGTTCCACATCACAGAAACCAGCAGTACCGTTGACGCTTCTGCTGACAGTCTTAGCAGAGAGATGAGCTGTTGAATTGGCCCCAAAAATGAAAAAAAAAAAAAAATCTGAAGAATTTTGCAGCTAGAGAAGATCTGCCTCCTACCAAGGCAGAAAGAGCAGGCGACCCTTGAAGCTCATTACACACAACTGTGGTGACCTATATTCATCTACCCAAAATCAGCCAATTCTGCGGCAACGTGGGGAGGGTTTAGGCGGCTCTCTGGAGATGTAGCCCCAGGTCCAGGTCCACTGTGTGCCTGCGGTTGTGTTATTTCATCCCTTTTGTGCCTGGGCTTCCCATGTGCAAAACCAGGCTCCTGGTTCACCCTGCCTCTCTAGGTCAGGCTCACGCCTTGTGCCGGTGAGTTTTGGGTATCCCCACGGGTAGAAATCCCAGCGCCGCTCTGGCTTTATGCTTCAGTGCTTGACCAGCCTCGTACTAAAAATAAAAAAAAAAATAAAAATTCCTCTATCTGATCAAAACTTCCTTTGCTGCAACTTCTGACAATAGCCTCTTGTCCTCTGAGAGCAGTCCGACCCCATCTTCTCTCTTCTCCGTGCTGCTGGCTGCAGCGTGGCTTGGCTCGATTTCCCAGTTCGACATCAGGAAGCGTGTTAAAGGCTGGGAGGTGAGGTGGCTGCAGGAGCAGGGAGGCACTACAGGAAGCCAGAGGACACACCGAAGCACCCTTTTTTTGTCTCAGGTTTGTTCTTGTTCAGGGGAGGTGCAGCTCATATAGACACTGCGGTTGCTGGTGCAGTACCTGCCCTGTGAATATAAAAGGAAGGTTTCTGTCTCCACCACTGCCCATCCATCACCTTCCACAAGCCTAGAAGCAAAAGGAAGAATAAAAGGAATAACAAGAAAATAAAGAAACATTGCAGCCAGAAAGCTATCCTCTGTGTTTCACAATTCCATAAATTATGCCCTTCCCTTCCTCTTTAATCGCCAGGCATATAAAATACACTTGCAGCCGAATCATATTCTTCCTATTAAAGTTTCAGAAGAGAAATACAGGTCCCATCTGCCTGTTTAGCAAAGCAGGGCAGAGCGTGACCATTCCTTTTTTTTCTCCAAATCTGCTTTACGGCAGGAGTTTTCTCTTTTAGGACCAGCCATTCATTTCACTTTCTCCTTGCACTTTGCATTCTCACGAGCAGCCTCTTTATTCTCTCATGGGGTTTGTCAGATGCCTTCAAACTCACATGCCCCTCAAGAGCAGAGGTGTACCCAGCCCTTGGTGCGGGTCGAGGAGGGAGGAAGGTCACTTAGGACTTAAGAGGCGGGTTTGTGCTCTGTGGAGGGGACAGACACTGCGTGATCAGCGAGAGTTGGCACTAATGATAAATTAATGACATGTCTGGCAGTAGCACTGTAGGGGGGCCTGGGCTCTCCTTGTCCGTGCGTGTGAACAGCGGATGCTCACGCCGTTTGGGCAGCAGCGATGGGCAAGAGAGCAAAACAGCCTCTGTGTCTCCTAACTGACCCTCTGGGTCTTCTCTGTACCTCTTCTTCCTCTCACAGGTTATGTGAGGCACGTGCAGATGGCCGGAATGGTAATTTATAGTGCTCAGAAATCCCTCCTGGTGCGGCAGGACACGTCCCTCTTTTTCACCACGAGCCTCATTCCTATTCAGCGGCGTTCAGAGCGCAGCGGGCGGTGAGGACCAGGGCTACCTGGAGATTTACCCGCGCGCCCCTGCTGCCATCACTGCTCCCAGCCCTGTGTGTAAATCAGGCTGCGCCCTGCCAGAGGCACGAAACATTTCCGAGAAGCCTCGTGCGGCAGCAGAAGGGATGCACTGCACATCTTGTGCTGGCTCTTCATGGCTGAGAGCAGCCACAGAGGGACTTGTGTTCTCCCTCCCGATGGGTTCACCGTACAAGAGGCTTTTTTTTTTTTTTTTCACCACTTTGGGCAAGAAGCTGTTTGGTTTGATGTAGGTTCAAATTTTATTTTTAAGCATAATATGAGAAATGCAGTGGAGGAAACCACACTCTGCTCCTTAAAATAAATGGAAGAAAAGACAGTGCTGTAAAAATATTCTCTGATGCACGCACTTCATGTGCGTGCCATAAAGGAGCATGTACCTTGGCACAGGCAGCATTGAGGAGCTCTGGGTGTTTAACCGGATCGTATCTTTTCCTATATAACATGTTTTTTATAAGGCCTGGTGGAGTGCTTGGGCTTGCAAAGTGCTGTAGCCGGGCTCTGCCTTTAAAATGCCAGCAGCTCCGTGGTGAGCTCTGAGCATGCAATGCCATTTGGAAGAGTGGAAACCCAACATCAGTAGCTCAGGACCTACCTGTTGCCGAAGCCATAGCTCAATGAAAGGGAAAGGGAAACGTGCATTTTGGCCATCCACCTCCCTAAAAGCCTCTCCTGCTGCAGCCATTTCTCCCAGCTTTTTCTGCTCCATGCTTTGCATCCCGTCACACCTGGTTCGGTGCTTCGTCAGCTGCGGAGGCAGACCTCAAATCCTGACGTCGCCATCTGGAAAAGCTGCAGCCCCGTTTTCCTTCCCATGCCATCCCACAAAGTCCCTTTTTTCCCCGTCGGGAAGGGTCCTGCTATAAACACAGGTCTCCAGCCTCTGCCCCGCGTGCAGGGAGCGCTCCCGCTGCTACCCCCCGGCACTGCGGGCGCAGCTCCCCTGCGCCTGGCACCGACCTCGGGGCAGGCTTTGCAAACAGAGGCAGCGGTCAGAGCAGGCCCTAAGTGTGCTCACAAACATTTTTGAAGCACCGACTCGGGAAAGGAAAGCCCCGGTGTGCTGCGGCGCTGCTGATTGATGCCGGCTGGGGCTGCGGCGAGTGCCAGCGTGCCGCTTTGAAGTGCGGTGCTGGCAAGCCGCGGGTCCCTGCCCCTGGCTAGGAAGGGCTGAATGTAGATAGGTGGGTACAAAAAAGCCACATAAAATGCAAGGCGTTTAGGGTCGTTTTGATGAGTGTTTTCACAGACAAATGAGGAGAATGAATTAAAATGCCATCAGGGTTATTTTGCTAATGTGAATCCTAGATGAAACGGCGAAACGTGGACTAGCAAGCGCCAGAGATGGGAGGCTAGATGGGTGGACGGAGAGGTGGATCTTTCCAGATCTCTTATTTTATTGTGACCCTTTAACTAAGGAATGTTTCTCAGCTAGAGGGAATTCACAGTGGTGCATTTAAGTAGAGGCTGACATACCTGTGCAGCGAAATGCAAAATGCAGGCGGTGAAGTGCTGGGGAATGGAGGGTAAAATGCTGCTGCTCTCCTGGGCAGGACAAAGGCTACGTCCTGGAACGGTGTGAGTCCATCCACGTTTCTGTGGTGCTGTTTGGGACATTTCAGAGGCTGCATTTCCCTCTCTGTAGGAGAGCAAGGGGTGCTCAACAGGATGCTCTTTGTCTAGGAGCTGGGAGCCAAGTGGGCTTATGGAAAAGGAAGAGCTGTGAGGGGTGGTTGGTTACCTCTGGCCCAGCAGTGGAAGCTGGGGGTAGTTTCTTATGGCAAATCTTGGCCCAGGAGAGAGCATCTGTCCTCAGCCTTAAAAGGCTGAGTGGTGGCGTATGTGTGGAAGGGGATCAGCAAAATCCAGAATAGCATCAGTTAAACCCCTGGAGTCAACCTGTGGTTACACCAGGAGAAATAAGAGTACGCTTTACCCAGCAAAGCCCAACAGAAGCGTAAAATCCATCTGTTCAGCCCCAGCCGGCCAAATCCTGGCTGCAGCCAGCGCTCTTTAATTCAGAGACTCCTTTGGACATCTCCTTTGAGTCCGGACATATGAGCAACTCCAGCGTCCCTGGAAAATGTTTTCCTTGTAAAGCCTTTGTGAACTTGTGCATGTATTTATGCTATGGTTATCGCACATGTAATTTAAGCTGACATTGTAATGACAGCATGGTGAGTTCAAAATGTAGCAGTAAATATAGTTGTTAGGGAAAAAAAAAAATCCCAGCCCATCATCCTGAATGCCTCTTCACGTCATGGGAGGGATGCAGACAGAATCCAAACACCATAAGCATTTCTGGGTTCCAGTTGGAAACTGCCTGGAGTTCAGGACAGGCCAAAACAAACACGCGAGACCGTCTCTCTTTACACAGCAGGACTGCGTTTTCTCCTTATTTCCCCTCCTTTTTTAATTTTTTTTAATTTTATTTTATTATTTTTTTTTTTCATTTTGAAGGGTCACCCCTCAAAATAGGGGAGAGGCTGAGGTTTCCTTGCTGCAGGCTTGGGCTGCTTTCCTACCTGGTGGCACGGAGCACCCCTGATCCTGCGCTCTCTCCCGGCTGAGAGCTGAATCCTGATTATTTTTGAGTGCTGTCAGTTTGAAATGCTATATTTAAGGGTCATTTGCCAATTCCATTATAAGCCTCATTTACAACTCAGCTGTTTTAAATCGAATCCGACTGTAAGCTGGCGGATGCGCGCAGTCAGCTGGGATGTAGGACTTGCCTTGCTTAGGGGCCCAATCCTGCACCCCCTGCTCTTTGCAGAAGCATCAGCTGAACAATTAACCCTATTGACTGTCATTTTTTTTTCCATGTGTTTGAGCTGAAATGTCTAACCAGTAGATATTTTTCTTTTGCTTTTTCCAGGTGAAATCTTGTTGATTTTTATTTATTTATTTATTTATTCTGTCGGCCTCCCCCTGCTCTGGCTGTATTTGCTGAGCTGGGCATGGGTGGGCCCCGCTGAATCGCAGGGATTGCTCAGGCAGGTGAGGCTTTGCAGGATCAGGGCTGATCTGACAATTCGGCTGCTTTTCAGCTTTCTAGCAGGTTGGTAGAGGCACCAGGGGCTTTGCTCACAGAAGGAGTTGAGACACAAATGAGATCTGAATCTGACCCCTGATCTTTAGTTAAATTGCTCCATAACCTTGAGAGATGGATTAAAATGTCCCCTGAACGTAGGGAGTTGCCTTTGGATATTCAGTGCTGGGGCCACACACTAAGGTTATGCTCATATATTACCTGTGGTCTTCAGAGAGCTCATTAAGTTGGTTGGTTTACACACAAGAAGCCTGGATGAAAGTGTCATCTCCTCTCCCCAGCTGTCCTCTGCTGCAGACTGGCAGTGGTTCCTCTAGACAGATCCAGCTCAGGGGTTAGAGATCTGTGTGCCTTGGTGGGGTTTCAGCATGGTCAGGAGGAGTGATTCAGAGAAATGTGGCTTTGCAGAAAAATGGTGCTTCTCCTCGGGTCAGGGAGGGATGAGGAGATGCGGTATTTGCCCTCCGGACTGACGCCCAGCTGCATGGAGCCGGGGCTGTATGTGACTGTATGAGACACTCAACAGGGCAGGAACTGGGTGGATTTGGTCCAAAAGATGTTCTCTCCATTCTGGTTTGGGCTTTTGCATTGGCTTTGTGGGCATGCTGTTTTGGAAAGGTGACAGTAGGGCTCAGTGATGGTTTTGGAAGCCTGACGTCTGCCCCTACCTGCCTGGTGGTGCAGGGGAGTGAGCCAGCTCCCAGCCAGGGCACGGTGCCACCCCTCGACCAGAGCCAGAAATAGCCCCGAAGGTAGGGCTGCATCAACAAAACCATTGTGCTGAACGTTTCAGTTAGAGGCAGTGCTGCAGCTATCAAATTGACCAGAATTGTCCTATCATTTCCTCGTGCTCCTCGGCTCCTGCAGTGGCACAGGGTCGGGCATGTGAGGCTGGAGGCTCTCTGAAGACAGGGACTGAATTTTTGCCCCGTGTTGGGGCAGCGTGGTCTGAGGGCAGGCCTCTCCTTCTGCTCATGGTACAGATAACAGGGCAGTGCTGCCGGAGGGGCTGTGTCCCTGCAGGCTGCAGACACTTTGCGTGAACACGTCTTGCAAAGTCACTTCTGCTTCGAGCCGCGTGTCCACATGGGAGCCGTTCTGAACCAGCCCTAGCAGGAGAGCTCGTGTGCTTAGAGCTCAAGGACTTAAACGGCAATTAAAAATGAATGGGAGCTAAGCAGACAAATAACGTTTTTGGAGGAAAATCCTCCAACGCGAGGTGAGGCTGCGCTACCGCTCCCAAAAACCCGTGGGAGCCTAAAGCCAACGCTGCGCAAGCTGTGGAGGGTGAGAGGTGAGGCTGATCTTGCATGATGGGGCTTGGCCCAAAGCAATCTGGGTTTTACAGACGTGGGTGCCGGGGCTGAAGTCATGCACTGGGGTGCTGGCTCTGGAGATTGCCCTTGTGCAAGGCTCACTGAGGCTGCTGTGACCGTGGTGCTCTGGAGGGGGTCCGTGATGCTCCGCGCGGTGCGTCCAGCAGTGGGCACATCTCTGTCCACCACCAGAGCAGGGATTCCTCCCGCAGGGATGAAGCTGGGAGATGTGGGGACAAGAAGTAGGGTCAGGACAGCGAGAACCACCCCGGATGGCCCAGGGATGCCCGGGGATGCTGCGGAGGTGCTGGGGAAGGGCTGCAGGAGCAGGGGTGGAGCGGGGCCGCTGCGAATGCCATTGCTGAGCCTCACACCCCGGCGTTTCTGGAGCCTGCCCGTACCTGCTCTGAAGCCGATATTAAGCCTGCTCAAACACTGCACCGCCTTCTCCCAGTTTTGTTTTCCGTACCCCACACCCAGCACCAGAATAGCGATAACCCCCCTCCCACCCTGCCGGGTGACTCAGGCGGGCGGCCGCGAGCAGCACCGCGGCGCGCACATCTGCTTCTCATTTAGCGCGCTCCGACCCTTTTCGTTTTATTCCCCAGGACCTTCCTTTGGCATCTCTCTCTAGACGGAGAGGAAAAGGGGGAGTGGGGCTGAGGCTTCCCCGTTCTTCACCCCCTGCTTGTCTGGGACAGTCGGCTTGAAGCCTCCTGGCTTTTCTGGGGCATATTTTGGAGCCCCCGCAGGCTGGTGACAGCCGTGCCCGGAGCCGTGTCCAAGTCCCTCACAATCCTGTCCACTCTGGAGAGACGGGAGCCAAACCAGTTTTCCATGGTTAAGCTGGGCACATTTTCCGTCGTGTTTTTTGTCAGGAAGCAAACCCACCCAGTGCGTGCGCCGCTCAATAGGAGCCTTTTTATAAATTCCTTTTTCCTCTCTCTGGCTGCGGAGAGGAGCGGGGTGAGGGGGAGCGGAGGGGCTGCCTTTTCTCCCAGGAGCCCGGGAGGGCGAGCCCAGGAGAGCTCAGAATGGGAGGAAATGGCTTTTTGCTATTTTTAAGGCCGTGCTGGAAGGAGGTACCCGTCCCCGCCGAGCTCACGGGGTGGTAATGTTGTGTGCCTGTAGGAATTTATTTGATATATATACCCCATATAGCTGAAGATGTGTCAGGGGCTGGGCAGATCACACCAGCAGCAAGGTGATGGTGGGGGAGAGCAGCCAGAAGCACACAGGATAAATGCCACCAACAATGTCACCCAACTCCTGGGCCCTCTTGGGCATCATCCAGGCCGTGCCAGAGATGCTGGAGGGCCCTGGGGAAGGGCTCGGGGCTGATCCCCGTGAGACGCGCGGGGATTTTCCTCTCGCTCTCTCTTTTTTTCTGTCTTTCTGGATTTTTTTTGCAGAGCACCGCGTGGGAGGGGATTTGCGTCACTTGAAGCATGAGTGAGTTTCCATGCAAGTGGAGTGGTTGCACAGGATGAATGGAAACTCGGTTGCATTATGCTTGACACGCTCCCCCTCCCACAGGATTTGCACACACAAACACATAGGTATAATGCGTATGTATCTGTGTGCATGTATATCTGCGCGCTGCTTGCATAGGAAGTGGAGATGTGCAGGCAGCAGGATCATTTCCTGCTCGGTGACACCACACTCAAAACTGCCCAAAACGTTGAAGCATGGCCAGGAGAACCTTGGCCAGAGCCTTGTAAGGAGGGACCTGGCCCCCAGATCTTGCTGGACATTGAGCACCTCCATCACTGCAGCATCTCCCGAAGAAGCCCCAGCGGAGAGGAGCAGGAGGGGCCTGGTGCCCAGATCACCGTCCCCTCCAGTCGAGCCCCCAGACTCATTGTCCAGGGATAATTGCTTGGTTACAAGGAAGAAACTTTTTGTGATGAGGGTGGAGAGGCACTGGAACCAGTTGCCCGGAGAAGTTGTGGGTGCCCCATCACCGGAGGTGTTCAAAGTTGGATTGGATGGGGCTTTGAGCAACCTGGTCTGGTTGGAGGTGTCCCTGCACCCACTTCAGGCATTTGCCCCAGCTCCGTGCGTAGATGCAGCCCTCGAAACACCACCTGGAGCCGGGCTGTGCCTTCCGTCCTGCTCCACTAATTGTTCATTTATCACCGGGATCCCCCTTTGCCAAAACGTGCTGAGCACGTCGGATGGGCCTTGTAATGCAGCATTCAGGCTTCGTCGAGCTGCTGCCCAGAGGTGACCCACAGCTCCCGACTCTGGAGATTTATATAAGCTCTGGAACTGGGCAGTGTGCTGGGTAATTTAAAGAGGCCAGGAAGAAGAAACCGAAGCGAAAACATGGCCCTTCAGTTATAGGAGGCATCGAGCTGTGCTCTGCGCTTGCCGGAGCTCCTGCTTGCATTTATCCAGGGCCCCAGAAATGGTGCTGAGGAGGTCAGAGAGCACCAGGGCTCGGTCCCACCGCATGCAGTGCTGCTGGGTGTTGGACCCCCAGACCTCCTGCCAGGTCTGCGAGCTCGCTGCAAAGCGGTGTGCGGCTCGGGGTGGGACCTCGGCACAGAGCAAAGGAGGTGTTGGGGATGCCCGGTGCCTGCCGAGGTGAGGAGCAGCAAGGGAGAGAGGAGGGGAGCTGAACCCTGTAGTCATCGTGCTGATGGAGGGCCAGCAGAGGAGCCGGTGCCAGCACGAATAAAAAGAAATCTCCCAGCTCGCTGCGGGTGCACAGCCTTGACTTAAACACCCCCTGGGCTAAGGGTGCGTCCTGGCAGCGGCGGCGCGGCGGTGAATTCCCACTACCGCCAGCAGCACCCGAGCACCCAGCGCGCTGCGAGCCGGGCCAGGTCCTCGGGAGGAGAGGGCTTGATTCACAGTCTGCCGTTTCGCCAGGTCCCTTCTGCACACCGGCAAAGCTGCCGAAGCGCAGGGTGCTGGGCGCAGGCTCTCTGTAGCTGCAGCTAACCGGCAGGGATAGATCGGTTTGGAGATGTGTAACATTTGCTGCACTTTGTGCCTAGCCCTTACCGGGATGAGTTCCCAAGGATGAATTCAGCAAGGGCGCAGCAAACACTTGTGCCCCTACACCTTGGCGAGCAAGTGAGTGGCATCCATGACCACATTTAGCTCCTTAAGCTAATAGTACTTGGTACTATTTGTAAATAGTATTTGGTACTACGGCATGGCACTTCCCAAGTGATGCCGTAGTGGAGAAATACAACTGATCTCCAGTTCTCATCTGCTTGGTGGGCAAAATTTCATAGAATCATAGAAACAGAATATCCTGAGTTCGAAGGGACCCGCAAGGATCATGGGGTCCAAACCCTGATTTCCATATGAATTTTGGAAACTGGATGGAATGGCTGTCATTTAAATGTCATTAACATGAGAAAGAGGTTAAATGTGGCATTGCCAGGATTGTTGGGCTGGAGAAGGTTCTCCAACACCTCTGGATTTTTTGATGGTACTTCACATGAAGATGGCTTTCTGATGGCCTTATAGGAAACCAATAGTGCCAGCCCCAGAATGACAGTTCTGTCTAGTATGTGTAAATGTATATGGTTCACATGGGCTCAGTTTGCAGAGAGACAGTAGATGTTGATAAGGACAAATCCTTGTGTGCCCAAGGATTTTGTTCAGAGATTTGTGTTAATATTGGCAAATCCAGGTGGCGATGGAGACCTACCAGGCTAAAGGTCACCCATTCACTCAGTCCCCGAAGCCTAACCACATCAATTACATGATCAAACCCTGCTCCACTGCCGGGGCTCTTCCTGCAGGCAGGAGCCATCTCCTGCATCCTTGGCCCCGTGGAGCCTGGCCAAAACCCTGGGCTGGGCTGCTCCCCGGGCTCCTTGTCCATCCCTCTCCTCCCAGCGTGGGTGGAGGTCACCGGTGGCACCAGGGCTCTGGGTGACATCCGCAGTCAGCCTCTGCACAGGTGGCTATGGAGCATCCTCTTAAAGGTGCTGTCCTGCACCTCCGCAGCCTCCTGCAGCGCTTCCTCCCCATCTTTTTGCATCTTGACCCTCTTTGCGACCTTCCTCCCCGAAGCATCACCTTGGAAACCTCTGCTTTTGCTTATCTTGTCCAGATCTAAGCAAAATCACGGTGTTATTTTCTTGTGCCCTTTTTTTTTTTTTTTTCTGGGGGGTGGGTAGAGGTCATTTTAGGGTGGAGGAACATATTACGTACCACTTAAAAAACAAACACCCCCACCTTTCCCGCTGTCCCCAGGCAGGACAGTTCCCGGGGGAAGGCTGCTCCCGGTTATTAGCGGCTGGGGAGGGTGCCCAGCCCGGCAGTAAAACACTGGCAATATCGCTCGCGAGCCGCTCCCCTCCCACAGCATCGCGGGGCCTGCAGTCGATCATCCCCACGAAAAATCTGATTATTTCCCTGCGAGGGAGGCAGCGGCTGCTGTCACCGCGTTTCCCTCACCGTCTCGGCGGCAGGGCCGGGGAGTGATCGAGAGGCAAGCCGCGCGCTGCCCCACCTCACCGCCCGCGGGGAGAAACGCTGGGTACGAGGGTGGGTGGCTTAATAACACGTTCTGCTGGAGACAAGATGTTCGGAGGGGAGGTGTGCTTAAGGAAATATTTGCCTTTTTGGTTTTTACATCTTCCTTTTTTTTTTTTTTTTTTTTTAATAAAAGGGAAAAAAAAATTAAACCACACACACACACACACACACTCCACCAGCCTTTCAGAACGGGATTTATGGACCCAGCGCTATCTCCCCGTGCCTCCAAGGAGGGGGCACGCACGGCTCTGCTGCAAGCCCCCCATCCTCGTGCACCCCCTTCCCTGTGGGTGGGAAGATCACAGCAAAGGAGGAAAGGGAAAAAAAGGGCCTGGCCCCAGGTGCTGGAGCATCCCCGTTCCCACAGAGCAGCCGAGGGGCTGGGGCACGCGGAGGGAGCAGGAGCTGTGAAGGTCAGCGTGTCCCACAGAAAGGAGCTGCCTATATTTTGACGGATTAGGGTAATCTCGCATGCACATCTTAATTGCCTCATTACGATGAGGCACAAATAAACCCGGGGGGAAGAAGAAAAAAAAAGCCCACATGTATTTTGGGGCTGGTGGATGCAGCAGGCAGGTAGATGCCGTGGTTTTGGGTGCTCCTCTGCACCCAAAGCATCCGTCCCTTGGGGTGCTGAGCACCCCAGGCACAGGAGGGAAGGAGTCGGAGTAGAAAATAAACACGGATGGGCAAAGCTGTTGGGACCTCCTGCTTGGCTCCCTCCCTGGGCATCAGGCTGGGGCAGCAGGGGATGCTCAGCGCCCTGAACCCAGCTCGCAGTCCCACTGGGATGCTTTGCAGGATGGTCCCATGGCTCGGTGCAGAGCTTGATCCCTGCTGCCTGCCACAGGAATGTGGCCGAGGTGCCTGGCTTGCAAAAGGGTCGCACAGCCCGCGTTCAGGCACAGACCCTGGTGTCACTGCCCATGCTGCCCGGTGCCCGTATAGGCCGGCATCTGGCAGGATCCTTCTTTTAGAAATGGGGCTTTTCATTTGAGAAAGCGGCGAATGAGTTTCAAGCGTTCCCATAAATGCACTGTTCCAAGGCGTCATCTGCAGCCCGGTCAGAACGTGGTTATTTTAGGTGCCCTCCAGCCTTTCCCCCCGCCCCTGTTTATTTTAACAATGCTGTCATTTGCTATTAAAACTCGGGATTTTCTGTTTAACTCCGTGCAGCCGGTTCAGCGTTCGCGGGTGTGATTTTTTTTCCTGGGGGTGACATTTCTCCTCGGCCGCCGGGGCTGCGGATGCTGTTCCTGTGCCTGTTATTCCTGCGGACCCCACCCTTGGCTCGGGGAGGGGGAGGCGGGGAGGAGGCAGAGGAGGGAGCTGGAGGAAGGGCAGCGCCAGCCTCCGAGCACATCCAGCCCCCTCCCGGGGCCTGAGGTCATTTCTCAGGCTGGGTGCCCCGAGCTGTCCAAGTGCCCCGCGAGTAAAAAAAATGCCCTTTTTGCAAGCGCGTGGAAACGGGTCGCTGGGCTGTTTCTCTTCCCACCCGCCCCCCCCCCCCCCAGCCACTGACATGACGTGAATCACCTCCAGTTTTGCCAGCATCCTGTGAAGTTATCAGCTTTCCTAAGGGCTCCGGCTCACAGAACCGCACCTCCAGAGGACCAGGAGGGGAGGATGAAGGGAAATGAGTCCATTTCCACCGGGGGGAGATGGGCATCGTTTTAGGCACAACAGCTGTCCTTTTCCGTTCCTGCTGAACTGGGGGTGGGGTTGTAATCATCTTCTCCCACATCTTCTAATTCCATTTTTCTTGTTCTTGGTGCTGAGTGAATGCTGCACAATCAGGGAGGCCAGAGCTAAGTGTCCAGAAGCAAGGAAACCTCCAAAAACAATCAGCAGGGCAGTCTGATGTCCTGCTTTTCTGATCTTCTGCACTTACGGTGTGATCTGGCAATGAAAGATCAAAACAGATTCACGTGAGGATGCATTCCTTCGTGCAACACCCCTTTAACGCTAATTCTCCTTCCAAACAAAAATGAAGAAGGCAAATACAGGGACAGAAATGTAATTTCTCATACTTATTTTTAGGATAGAAGGCCCTAAAAAGGAAGGTGTCTCCTCCCCCCCAGCTCAGGTGCTATTTATTACCTCACGCTCACCTTGAAGAACACATCAGACTTGCTCTCATTTATCGGCAGTTTTGTAAGAGGATTTTGTACGGAGCCGGTCGGGCTGTGAGGGAAGCGTAGCTAGTTAACATGGTTAAGCACAGCACACTGCAATGAATCAATTTGTTTCAGACAACAGCCGTAATTAGCACAGAGCTAATGCTCACGCTGAGGGATGCAGGGATGGATCTGCCGTCCTCGGCCAAAAATGCCAGGCCCGCGGCTGGAGCCAGGCACGGCCCCTGAGGCTCCTGTGGTGGGAGTGGGTCCTGCCCCTGCTGGGCTGGCTGGTGGGGCAGGGCGGCACCAGGACGTGCTCGCAGTGGCACAAAAAAAGTCCCCCTGTGGCTCCTTGACCTTTGGGTGCTGATGGAGAGGTGCTGACGTGGCACAAGGAGGGATGGGGAACCTGGCGGTCCCAGGCTTACGGAAGGGGCAGGAGCAAGGCTCGCAGAGGGGATGCTCCCTGTGTCCTGGGGGCTTCCAAAGGTTTTTTGCCCTCGGAGTTGTTCTGGCCGCTGGATATATTCAGCGTGTGCCAGCAGCACCGCGTTCAGAGCCCGCTGGAGGAAGCCGCGCTCCTTCCCTGGGATTTCTCATGTGCAAGGGCTGCTGGAGCCATGTGAAAGAGGAAACATCTCGCAGATAAAAAAAATGGCAAAAATCATGTTTCCCTTTTGGGCGTGGGCTTCTCGCTTCCGATCTCCCCTTTGAAGCTGGAGCTGCTCTGGCAGGGGAGGGTGTCCGCCAGATGCACGGGGCATCCGATAGCGCGCTGACAAGTCCGAGCAGACGTGGGGCCGGAGCAAGCTCTGCTCGTGGGTGAAATTAGCCTGCAGTCATCTGCCCCCAGCCCTTGCTCCGTGGCTGGGCAGCTGGTCGTCGTTCTCTGAATATTTAGGCACGTTGTGAAACAGCTCCCTGTCTCCCTGTTTGGTAGTCTTGTGCCAGCGGCGTGGGTGCCGGCGCCCAGCAGCGTGAGGCAATGCAGCATCACCCTTTCCCCACATAGCTCCTGACGGGGCAAATCCTGCATGTGCCTGGAAAGATGTTGGCTCCGGGTGGGCGTGGAAGAAACGTGATGGGGAGGGAATCGTTGCACAAGGATCCCAGGGGAGGGATGTGAAAGAGCAGAGGAGCATGCGGTGGTTATGAAAAGGTAGAAGGGGTGGGAACCGAGAAGAGAAGGAAGGCGACGGAGGGATGCAGAGGTTAAGTCACAGAGGTTATGGGAAGAGTTAAAGGTGATGCAGCAGCAGCGGGTGGTTATGGAGGTGCATGTGGGGCAGTGGAGAGGACAGAGAGAAGGCAGGGACATTTTGGTGCTGTTGATCGGGAACCCCCTGCTGATGCCCCGCTGTCTGTGTTTTGTCCTAGGGCACTAAATGAGAATATGGCCAATGGCATTGAAGATCTTATCGGGATCCCATTCCCAAACCACAGCAGCGAAGTCCTGTGTGGTTTAAACGAGCAGCGGCATGACGGTCTCCTCTGCGATGTCATCCTCATCGTGCAGGACCAGGAGTACCGGACCCATCGGTCTGTCCTTGCTGCCTGCAGCAAGTACTTCAAAAAACTCTTCACTACTGGCACTTTAACAGACCAGCCCTATGTTTACGAGATTGACTTTGTCAAGCCTGAAGCACTTTCTGCCATCCTCGAGTTTGCCTACACCTCGACCCTCACCATCACCACCTCAAATGTCAAGCACATCCTCAGCGCTGCCAAGATGCTGGAGATCCAGTGCATTATCAACGTATGCCTTGAAATCATGGAGCCCGACAGAGAGGTGGAAGAGGAAGATGACAAAGAGGACGACGACGATGATGAGGATGAAGACGAAGATGAGGAGGAGGAGGAGGAGGAGGAGGAAGAAGTGGAAGATTTTGTCAATCAGGAGAACCTAACTGATGTCCAAGAAGTAAGCTGTCACCAAAGCCCTTCTAAGTCTGATCTTACCGAAGAAGCATACACAGAAGCACCTAAAGACTTTCCAAATCACTACCCAGCCAGTAACTCCTCCGGACACTTGGGTGTGATACGAGACTTCTCCATCGAGTCCTTGCTAAGGGAGAACTTGTACCCTAAGGCGAACATCCCAGAAAGGAGGCCAGCTCTCTCTCCTTTCACCCCCAGCTTCTTCCCCCATCTGTGGAATGGCGATTTTAGCGCCTTTCCCCAGCTCGAAGAGCCACAAGTAGACAACGGCCCCTTGGATCTGGTGATCAAAAAGAGGAAGATCAAGGAAGAGGAGGAGAAGGAAGACCTGCCTCCACCTCCTTTCCCTAATGACTTCTTCAAGGACATGTTTACCAACACCCCAGCGGCTCCCTTAGGGCATATTAAGGCAGAGACCGACTACGGCGCTTATCTCAATTTCCTCAGTGCTACCCAGTTTGGAGGAGTTTTTCCTCCCTGGCCCCTGGAGGAAGAGAGGAAGATAAAGCCCAAGGCGTCCCAGCAGTGTCCCATCTGCAACAAGGTCATCATGGGGGCCGGGAAGCTGCCCCGGCACATGAGGACCCACACGGGGGAGAAGCCGTACATGTGCACTATCTGTGAAGTCCGCTTTACCAGGTGTGCATCCCGTACCTCTGCCGTGGTGGCGATGGGATGGGGGGTGGTGGCTGGTTCCCGAGCTATTTATCTCTTTTGTCCCCAAAGACGTAGCAAAGAAAGGGACAGGCCCTTTGAGAAAGAGGGAGGGAGAAGAGGGAAGGAAGGAAAAGGAGCCCACTGATTTTGGTGGGATCGCAGCCGCCCTCCGGGCAAAATTGGGAATAAGTAATGGGGCATTTTCAGCCCCGCCATCGTCTGCCACAGTCGGATGAGAGGGAGCTGGAAAACAGATGGCTGCTTTTGGTCAGACAGCCAAGGAAGCGTCATCCCTAATGCGCTGGGGGATGCGTTGAGTTGGGAGGGCTGTTTAGTTGAGGGATGTAATTAGTTCAGTTTTGCACATCGTTTTGGCACCAATGTAAACCACAGCCAAGTTGCACATGTTTGAACATGACAGTGCCTGCACTTTCGGAGGCCAGAGCAGTCCTAATTGCTAGATTTTGGTCTGCAAGGGTGGATTCATCCCCCTAACATCATTCACCTGGGATCCCTGCAACTCCACACCTCCATGGCCAGAGGAGGGACATGGGCACCCTCGGCTTGGCCACGCAGAGCTAGATGAGGAACGGGGACGAGCGAGGTGTCCCCATCCCAGTGGCAATGACAACCTGCATGACCTAGATTGCCCTGGTTGATACCAACCCCAATCTGGTTGCTGCCAGGTGGGTGCGAGCGGCCAGATCCAGCCCCTGAACCTCCCCACACCCCGGCAGAGCCCTCAGTGGTAAAAAAAAAAAAAAAAGCACCAGGCTGAGGGAGGGCTGTGCAAACCTAATGTTGTAGCCTGCGAGCCTTCTCTGAAAAGCTGGGCAAATTTAACCGGTGAGCAGAGACAAATAGATTCCTGGACCTGCTCTTGCTGGGTATAATTAATATCTAATGAATACAATCTTTACCGTAATAATAAAGCTTTTTGACAAGAGCATGGTATTTCAGCTCCTGGCTGTGTGTGTGAGAGAGAGCCCTATTAGTCTGGGGCGAGCAAACCAGAGGAAAATAATATGCACAGTAGGCAAAGCCGAGCTCCTGACAATGGCCGGACACCTGGGGTGCTCCCGTATTCAGCCTGTCTTTTCTTCTCCCGTCCCTGTGATAACATTTGAGTGGAATTTATGCAGATGATGAGGATTTGACCTGAAAATAAATTTCCATGCTCCGCTCCATTAGCGCAGCGGCCCCGTATTACCATGCGCGGAGCATCGTGCCTGGGGTGGGCGTTCGCAGCGCCTGCGGGCTCACCCCGGTGCTGCAGGGGAAAGGCTGTGCCCGCTGCTAATTCCCCTCTGCAGGTGATGGGCTCTGGCTCCTGTGGGTGCTGTCCCCATGGTTGTCACCTTCGGATGCGTGGGGTCGTGCTGGGTGTGATGCTGAGGGTGCTAATAGCCAAAAAGGAAGCAGCTCGGCTCGACCCATCACCGACACCTTTCCCATCATGGGAATAACAGAGCGGAGCCTTCCAGAGGGATTCGGTCTGCAGCTCCCCAGATCCTGCACAAAACAGGGCAGCTTGTTTGGGGAAACTGAGGCACGGGGCGGTGTTGGCACTGACTCACAGTCACTGTGAAAATAAGTAGGAGGGCTTGGGTGAGAGCTGAGCTATCCTGACCCCTGGCCCAGGCTTTGACAGGGAGGCTGACTCAGCACCTTGGTGTCTAAAACCTTACCAGCCATCCCAGCTCGTAGCCCCTCGCCCCCGGTGGGTCAGGAGGAGCCTCCTGGAGCCAGTCCTGGCCCTGGGGCATGCGCCGTGTCCACAGAGCCCGCAGCTTTCAAAGCCTGGCCCTGCAGCGAGCCTTTCCTTTCCAACGGGAGGAGCTGCTTCTCCTTGCGGGGTTTTTGACGTTGTTTTTGGAAGGAGGAGGACCGACTGAGTGCTGTGAAAGCAGCTCTCCTTTCAGTTTTGGCCATCAGCTCCCAGGAGCTGTGTGCCTCCAGCCCTTGGGACGTTTTATTCCCCGTCCCGCAGAAAATCGGTGCAGTGCTTTAACAGAGCTGGTGACCAGTTCCATGGCCACAGCTGTTTTCCATGCCACAGATCCTGACCTGGGCAGAACAGACAAGGAAACCTCATCCCTCATTGGGAAATGTAGCTCTTTTTTGGTCTAGCATGGACCATTACTAATGTGAGTATAAACATAAGAGCTTCTTTACATCCCCCCATATGCTCGGTATACACAGCGTAAGGGTTTTGCAGAAAATAAACCCCCCCAAAATCAGGACTAGCACAACAGTGCCATCCCTCACACCCCATCATCACTCAGGAGAATGAAGCCATTCACACGCAGTGGAGGGCTGGAGGGTTTTTTCCTCCTTTAATGCACTAAGCAAAGTGGACGTTCCAAAACGCTGGTTTATTCTGAAAAGCATTTGGAAGCACTTTGAATAGCACGCTGCCGTTTTTATTTTCACTTACTTTTTTTTTTTTTTTTTAAGCTATTTTCAGCATTACTCGAGTGTAAGACCTCTCCTTTAGGGTGACATGTATTTAAGCGAAGTGGAGTGATTGAGATGTAGCAAGAGATTTCTGCCAGGATTTCCTGCACGCCGCTGCTTGTGCTATGTGTTGAGCTCCCACAGGGAATCGCAGGCTTCCTGCTGCGTCGGCCCCATGAGGCAGCGAGCAGAGCCTCAGCTGGGGAGATGCGAACCCGAACTGTCCCTCCTGGCATCCCTGGGGGGTGCAGGGCAGCACAGGCTTTCAGTGCTCCAGAAATGGGATTTCTGTATTAATCACTTCTGTGCGTTATTTCTGTGCCTGAGGAAATGTGTAGGAGCAAATTCACTCTGGGAGATAGAGAAAATGCAGTCCTCTGGGCGGGGGTCCCCAAAACTCCCCGTCAGATGTGTTCTCCATCACTTCTGTGGGTTTCCGCATCCCGTGGCAAGGACCTGCATCTGCCACTCCTGACTCTCAGGGACAGCTGCCCGCAGGAAGCAGGACTTCATTTAATAGCTCATTAATTTTTTGCTTAAACAAAGGCTGCTCAGGTCGTAATCTGCTGTGGTGCGCTGCTGAAGCGCTAGAGAAAACTGCAAATATTTCAGCTTTTCCGCCAAGACAGCCCCAGAGTGCTCGCGGAGAAACTATTCCAGCCGGAAAGGTTAACAATATTTGTTCATATTATTTGTGTTGTGACAGCTCACAGAGCCCTAATCGCTCTCCTAACACAATTGCATTAAGGGTATTCACACACACAGCGCCTTTCTCCCCTGCGCATCGCTTGCAGCTCCTCCCGGCGCAGCCCGTGCCTGCCCAAAGCCCAAGACCCACACACGAGAGCAGCAGCCAGGGTCACCCCTTACCTGTCAGCTTCTCCCGACGTGCCCAGCTCGCCTGAAGGTTAATATTTGGGGAGAAATGGGCAGAGGCAATGCGAGCTCGCTGCCAGCCCCTGGGCTGCTGGCAGCTGGTGGCAGGGCTGCGGCAGGGCAGAGGTGTGCGCTGCGGGATCCAGTTTCTCCCCGTCTGCTGACAGAGATTGGTAATAGCCTGAAAAAGCTTTGCCTGTGTTTACATTATGCAGTCCTGGCACACTGCGTGTTTATTAGGAAAAGCGATCCTGCTAGGTTAAACATTACATATATAGGTTTAAATTATATTATAGGTGGGGCGGGTGGCTCTGCTTTTTATTAACATTTCCCAACACTTCACATTACGAGACCCCGTGTTCATCTGCTTACAGCTCCTCTGAACATTATCCGTTCCGGCTGAAATTTTCCATGCTGCTTTGTCTGTTTCTGAGAACTGATTTCAGCACTTTCGAAGACCGAGGCCAAGGGGAAATGCGCCCTTGCTAATATCTTGGAATAACGGTGTCTTTGAAAATTTCAGACTTAGCTCTTGGGATCTGGCCTCGGGCTTGGCGTGGGTCCCAGGAGGTGCGTTTCTCTGCCTCCCTAAAGTGCTGCACAAGCTGTAAACCTTGGAAAACCAAAGCCAGTGCAAGCTCCTTACAGGCAGTGAGCAGCTCCGCTGCCTGCCTGCAGCTGCACCATCCCACTGGTGCAGGGCTGGGCTGCGATTTCCCGGAGGCAGTAAAAGGTTGCCTGCTGACAAAGTGGCTCTCCTGCTAGGGACACTTCTCTGCCCCCTTTCTGGAGTCCTGTATTTCTGGCCTGAGGCTTTCAGACCCCCACTGGCAGCAGTTTTGTGCCTGCAGGACTCGCGGGAGCCCTGCCTGGGGTTGTGCACGAGACTATGGGCTGTGCTTGTGTTTTCCCTGCCCTCCTTCATCCATCCCCACCGGCAAGCGAGGGAAGGAGGTTCTGGGGCTCAGACCACTGAATACAGCCTGGCCAAGCCAGGGCTGAGCCGCACGGTGCCTGCATGGCCCTGGGAGCACCAGGGAGCAAAGCAGGGAGCACCCAGCTTGACCCCAAAGAGCTGCACGTCCCAAAAAGCTCTTTGGGCACGTCCCCAGAGCCACTGGCCATGTGCCCCAAGCACAGCTGGATTAACAAGCAGCAAATGAGCACAGGTGCAGGCAGTGGTCACTGCAGGTAAAACAAATGCAACGTCAGGTCTCATGTAAAGTGGCAGGGCTTGGTGGTGGTGCTGAAAACTTACATGCAGTCAGAGTGGCAGAAACTAGTGTGTAGGCAGCAGCTTGCAAATTTGGAGTGTTTGATCTGCCAGCATAAGTATAGTTTTGCTTGTTTTTTTCCTCTTTTTTTTAAAATGATCATATACTTTGTATATATTAATGGACTGACTCCATCTATTCTCCCCATTTTCTTAATGTCTCGGAGGGATCAGACTGAAAGCATTTCCCAAAACATTATGAATTCTCCCACTCTTCTTGTTTACTTACTTTCCGTGTTGAACACCACTCGTGCAGGCTTGGCTCAGTTCACTTACAGCCAGCTTTGCATTTTATATCTGTGCCTTAGCTGTGTTTTTGGTAGATTGCAGAAGGAACTATTGAAAAAAAGAAAAAAAAAAAAAAAGAAAGCTAGCTTGGGACAACAAACTTAACAAACTTGTAGATCTTAGACATTTCTTCCCACCTGAAAAAAAAAAAACGCACTGTGTCTTTGTAAGTAAATGCCATGGGGATGGGTTCTGTGCCATCCCAGGGCTGTATTTGAAAACCTTCTCCCAGAGGTGTGCAGCTGGAGGTGGCAGAGTGGTGCCATCCTGCCCTGGTGCGGCTGCGGAGCTGGTCTCAGCCCTGCGCCCTGCGGTGCCTCCAGCTCCAAGGCCGGGCTGCTGAGACACCCAGCGGCCAGCACGGGTAGGGGAGGGAAGGGAACCTGCACCGAGGGGTCTCTGCTGAAGCCGCATCCATCTCCAAGTTGCCAGGCTCTTTATGCTCAACTAATGCGCTCGGTCGCAGGCAGGGATGTAGCTGTACTTCTTTAGATGTGCCCAGATATGTTTAGGCTTTAGTCTAGACTTTTCTTTTTTTTTTTTTTTTTTTTTTTCCTATGAGTGATGAAGCTTTGTTTTAGGGTCATTGTTTGTTCCAGTCCAAGCTGTCCGGGGCTGGTTGGGGTGGGCTGCAGGCTGCTGAGGCAGCGGCTGGGTGCGAGACCCATAGGCAATGGCACCCATGCCCCCAACCCCACACTGCCTGACCCCGTTTCGATTCTTTTTGCAGGCAGGACAAGCTGAAAATCCACATGCGGAAGCACACGGGGGAGCGGCCGTACCTGTGCATCCACTGCAACGCCAAGTTCGTGCACAACTATGACCTGAAGAACCACATGCGCATCCACACGGGCGTGCGGCCCTACCAGTGCGAGTTCTGCTACAAGAGCTTCACCCGCTCCGACCACCTCCACCGCCACATCAAGCGGCAGAGCTGCCGGATAGCGCGGCCGCGGCGGGGCCGCAAGCCGGCGGCGTGGCGGGCGGCCAGCCTGCTCTTCGGCCCCGGCGGCCCGCCGGTGGACAAGGCCTTCGTGATGCCCCCAGCGCTGGAGGAGATGAGCGGCCACCTCGGCGGCGCCGCCGTGTGCCTTCCCGGCCCCAGCCCCAAGCACTTTATGAGCGGGGCCAAGACGGCGTTCAGCCTGCAGGAGCTGGAGAGCCAGTTCGAGGACACCCAGATGAAGCTGCTCAGGCGAGCCCAGCTGGACATGGAGAGGAACGCGAGCATTTTCGCCTTCGCCCTAGGCCACAACGAGAACCTCGCGGCCCAACCTTTCTTCCCGCTCCCCGACCCTTGGAGCACGGGCTTCAGCGGCCTGGCGGGGCTCGGCCACGTGGCTCCCATCTCGGAGGGCAACAACTAGCCCCGCCGGGGGGCCGCTGCCTCCCTCACCCACCACAGGACCACCAAGAGAGACAACCCCGCGCCGGACACGGCCTGCTGCCACCCGCGACCACCAGCGCTTTAGACTCAGCGATGCACTCGGTGGCCCCATCCGGGAAGGCCAGGCCAGGGCTGCTGCTCTCCTCAACACTCCCAAAAATGTCACTTGCCTTACTCTGGGGCATGGCCACCCCCCTGGGACCGCTCTGCTGGGGGACCCACGGGGGGCACTGGACGCCCTCAAGCCGTCCAGACTTGGTTTTGATATGTTACATTCCTTGGCCCTTTTGGCCAAAAGGACTTTTGGGGGTTATTGCTTTTGGTTTTGGTTTTGTTTTCAGTTAAATTCCCATGTCTGAAAACAAAACTTTATTCCAAGAGGGGTCCTGGTGGAAGAGCGGGGTGAGCGGGGCAGCTCCGCACTGCCACAGCCTGGAGAGATAAGGGGATCGACTTTATGGGGCTGTGCAGCATGCATTGGGACCCTAAACAGTCAAAAAACAGTTTGGAGATCACTCCAGACAAAACCTGTGTGGAAAAGGGGAATTTTGTTACTTTGGTTCTTTGGCCATTTCTAAACTTCAGACAGAGAATCAAACCCTGTTTTGAGCATTTTAACTTCAGTTCCTTAAAAAGGTGAAGAAAGTTTTTTGGAAGGATCAGAAATGTTTTGATCCAGAGCTTTTTTTTTAAACCCTTGCTTTGGGAAAAGAAACCATGAGGAAATATTGAAATGAGAAAGTCGTTTCAAACCAAAGAGTCAGGAGAGCTCAGTGAGAATTTGCCGCCCCTGACCGTGTCTGGATTTTTGTCCTTAATCCCCCCCCACCCACCCCCCCCCAATTCCTATATATATTTTGATGACAAAAATTTTACAAAACACTTGGGTATCCTTGAATCTGCAATGCTGATCAGAAAAAAATTCAGTGCGCAAATTTTCCTGCTGCTGGTCTGAAGGGATCTTTAGGGGAAAGGAGGCCACTAAAGATTTCTTGCAGGCAAGGTTGTCTACTTGCAAGCAAGTAGAAATCATATTTCTTCTCCATTTGTTGCTTCAAAAGACAAGGGGATAGCGTCCGACGGGCTGCTCTGAGCTCAAGGAGGTCCACGGTGGCTGCTGGGTCTGGGGTCCCCCCCTGCCTCCCTGCAGACCCTGCTCCAGCCACCCCCACCTGATATTTCTTCCCTCTCTCCTTTGAGGCCAAAAAGCGGCAGTGGGCTGGAATCGCCCCGTGAGCCTCCTTTGGCCTGGCAGCTCCTAAAAATGTGAGCTGCCTTTGAGAATGAAGGCTTTGCTGGCGGTCTGCCTCTCGGACGTGGTGGGACCCCAGTTTCACCATCTGATGAGAAGATGGCTTCCTGCAGGTGCCCGGTAGGGTGGTCTATACATGAAATCAGTGCTTGAAAATGTAAATGTTACAAATTATGGCTTTTTCTTTATTTCTTTACCGTTGCCTTTCAACATATTTACCATTTACCTTTCAACGTCAGCAGGATGAAAGGGAACGAGAGGACTGCAGGTCCATTTTCCATAGGTTTTTGGCTTGCCTGCTGATGGTGCTGCTCTGAAGTGGTGACCAGATGAGGGTCTCCCCACGGCAGCCTGGCACATCCCCTCCTGTGCCCCCACAAGGGATGCTCGTGCTGTGACCACACGTGGCTGAGCGCTGCCACAAACTGCCCGCTGCTTGCTCCTGGGAAGAAATCTGCAGGAACTGTGTGCGCAACAAATTGGTGGAGAAAAAATAGAAGAAAAAAAAAAAAGAGAACTTCTGAAAACTACAACAAACTCTCTCTTTTTTTTTTTTTTAAAGTCCATATCAACTTCTTACACAAGCGACGTTTTGCAGATGACTGGTTACTTCAGGTAGTTTTTGTCTACAATTTGGAGTCATTGTAAAGTATCCAAAGAAGCTAAGTACTGTATAACCTACAAGAACTTGAAGCAAGGTGTTTTTTTTTGTCTCGATTTGTTTGTTGTTTTTTTTTTTTTCTATTTGTCTATGGGGGAAAACATTTGCAATTTTCTATTTATAACTATTTTTATGTGATTGCTTTACGTACAAAACAATGGGGAAAAAAAAAAACAAAACAAAAACAAAAAAAAAAAGGAGGGAGAAACACACACACAAGCGAATTTGCCTTAGTTACTCACGGGACAATCACCCTTAACTTTCATTGAAGCTAGAAAGTGAGTGGAAAGAGAAGAAGGACTAGATCCTTTTACGTATTTATTAAACTGTATTAATTGATGCTCTTAAATTATTAGCGGGACTTGGTTCTCTTGCCTGTGTCCAAGCTGAGAAAGCTGAGCTGCCCCCCGGGACAGCCCCGGCTCCACGTGTGCTTGCCAGACGTATAAATTCGGCACTTTCCAGAGGCACCTTTTGGAAATCCAGAGTAATTATGAGGCCGCCAGGCGGCGCGGGCTGTGGCTGCATGGTGATGCCGGTGGCCGTGTCCCAGTTAAGGCTGATTCTCCCGCGTTGCGCTGGTGTGGGTGGTACGGAGCCGCGTGCTGGCAGCGAGTGTGTTTTGGGGCGGGGAGGGAGGACTCGTGCAAACCCAATTTTGGTGGTGTGCAGTGGCTCCAGGCCACAGGTATCCTCGTGGGAGCCCGCCCTGGCATGGAGGAAGCCTCACGGGCGTGCTGAGCACCCAGCCTCAGGCTGGGAGAACATGGGGATCTCCAGCTCGCCCTGCGGTGGCTTCTTGGTCATCTTCTCCCCCCGGCTCCCATGGTCCGGCTGTGGCAGGTACCACCAGCTGACGCTGTTGAGAGGCCTGTAATTCACGTTGCAGCCAGGGAGATGCAGAATTCCCTTGTTATTTTAATGCTACTTTTTGAAAGAGGTGAGAAAGCCTGGAGAATGGGTTCCAGGCATGAGTGGTGGGACACGTCCCACATCGTTAAGCTGTTACCAAATTAAGGAACAAGCCCCCCCGTGCACACTGAGATGCTGACACCTCGGCTTTGGGTGTCAGAAGCTGCAGAGTGCTTTCCACCCATCGCCCCTGCTCTGGAGGGATGCAGGCGCTGCTGGGGGGTGAATCACCCACCCGTGTGGGACCTCCCAGGGGTGGGATGAATCTTTTTTGGCAGCACGTATCTATCCACTATCTACCTACATGGTCTGGAAAACTCGCTTGGACTAACTGCTCTCCATTCCCGTAGCTACTGTGAGATAAGGTGAAGCTCTTCTCCCCCCAGTATATTGATATTCCTGATGTTTGGGTTGTAAGAGGGCTCTAAGAGGGCTCTGCTCCCCAAAATCTGGCCCTTCAGCCTTCAGTGGGGCTGCTCTGCAAGGTGCCGAGCATCCCATCAATGCACTGGTGCCTTCACCATGGGGAGAAATGTTCCCAGCACCGCAGCTCCCTCCCTTCTGCTCAGCCATCATCAGGTGCTGGGGCAGGGTCTGGACCCGTGGGCAGAGTCCAAAACTGGTATGAGAAGATGGAAATGCCACCCCACCTCCCGGGGTGGGCAGGCAGCTGTGAGCATCTCACCCCTGCTCCTGTGTGTTCCCCACCAACAGTGGGTTTCTGAGCAAAAAGGAAAAAAAAAAAAAAAAAAAAAAAGGGAAAAAACTAAATTACATTTTAGCTATTTCGATATGTTTTTAATTTTTTCGATATGTTTTTAATTTTTTTACAAATCTTGTGGCTTTTAACCCAATTTTATATAATGTCAAAAAAAAAAAAAAAAAAAAAAAAAGATTTGCAGGGAGGGTGAAAATCTGAAAATTGCTCGGAGGAGCTGTGTGCTAATCAGACACATGGGAATCAGGGAAAGAAAACCAGCTTTGGTAAATGCTTGTTAGCAGCAACATATGGCTACACTCTTCCTCCTGAACAGCTGCTGTTATCTGCTGGAGCATCCAGACCCTGGTGGGGGGAACGGTGATGGGGAAGGGCTGCTCAGAGGGCGAGCTGGTGCCAGGTGCCGCTGCAAAAGGAGCATCGGGCGGGATGGGCAGCTGCCTGCCCTGGCCTCGAAACCCTGGGGAGGGTGATGCAAAAGCCTCTTCCTCCGGTTGTGCAGGAGAAATGAAAGACAAAAATAATAAAATAAAATTTAAAAATGTAAAAAAAGGGAAAGAATTAGCCTGCACTTTGGGAAGCGAGAGGCTTTTCTGTTCAGCAGCCGCCCGGTTTCCTGCAGAAGGCCCTGAAAACAAAGCAAATCGTCCCACTGACACTGGTGGGGCTGCTGCCCTGCTCCCAATCCCTGGCTTTTTCACGCCATTTTGGGAGGGGATTAGTGCTGTACAGTCACAGGGACAGGAAATTTCTGGAGATGCTTTGCTTAGAAAAGCTGGAAGGTTGTAGTCTGTGTGGTTGCAGAGGAAAGCTTGAAGAAAAAGGAGCGAGTAAACATAATGAGACCTTTTTGCTTTAGGAAAATGCTGCATTTTGCAGCAGGCCACACGCATGGTTGGGTTTTTAGAGGCTGCCATCACTTTTTGGCTCTCTGGCAGCCTGCACCTCCTTAGTCCGCGTGTGACTTTCTTCCCAAGTGACAAAACCAAGGAAGAAGAGGAAAGCCCTCCATGCAGCAGACACACCACCTCCCCGGCCCCGCTGCCTCTGCCCTGCGCTGCTCTCCTGCCCCACCAGACCTCCGGGAGCTGCGCCGCCCCGACGGCTCGAGAAAGTACCTGTGGCTTGGAAATGCCTTTTCTTTTTTTTTTCATTGTTTTCCTGTGTTGATCCGATGTTTTACATGACTTGCACTAATGGCTGTAGGGCAGGACGATGCTATTAGACTTCTTGGTTTCGGTCTCTTGTTTGGTTGCGACTCCCCTTGGCTAACAAAGCGGCAGTCCTATAAACGTACCTGTTGCACATCTTACACCCCTGGAGAAAATAAACTGTTACCCGAAGCGGCGAGTGGCTCGTGTGTCCTTAACGCTGCTGCGGGGCCGGGAGGTGGGGGCTGAAGTGATGGCAGGGCGAGGATGCGCTGCCCCTGCACGGAGCCTGACGGCAGGGAAAACGAGGTGTCCCCAGCACAGTTTGGGGGGTGCCCTGCTTTTGGGGTCTCCGCCTTTCTGCCTGCTCCCTGGCAGGCTCAAACCCGCACTGCCCTCATGTGGTGGCCTGGGGACAGCTCCGTCACCGACAGCGCTGGGCACATCCCGCGAAGCTGGGGTTGGGGTTGGGGCTGTACGGGGACAGGCACGGTCCCCATCATCTACCCTCACATCCCACCACGTCTACTGGCCGGGCAGGGGAAACACACAGCTCAGCTACACCACGGGTTTTCCACACCCCAATTAACCACAAGCAAATAACTAGGCCGAGGAGGCCTGTGCTGGTGGGGACATCCCACCCACAACCCGCGGTAACCTCGTGCGGGTCCTGATTCGGGGAGGGCTGGTCCTGAATTAAGGTGAGGGGTATTGGCACCCCGGTTCCCAGAAAGTTTTATGCTTCATCTGCCCCCAGTGCCAGCAGGATCTATGTTCTTAAATCTCACAGGAAGGTGCAAAATGAGGGTTTGGGCCTGGTTCAAAATGGGAGAAATGGAAGAAGGAAACCTGGATGCAGCTGGAGAGCGAGGGAGAGCAAAGCTGTTAAAGGCTGTCCTCGGCCGGCGTTACTCTGAGTAATCCCTGCATCTCTGTACCAGTGGCAGCAGAGAAATGGGAGTGGCTCAGGACAAACCAATTTTGGCAGACCATGGGAAGAAACAGGGCTCCTTACTAAGCTGCAGGCCCAGGGTGGGCTGGGGCTGGAGCCCCTGGTGCTCACCATGGCTTGTTGTTTCAAGCTGAAATGGGCTGACATGCTCAGGTTGGTAGGGGGGACAAATGTTAATCTTACGCAATTGTGTAAAGTTATTTTCCTTAGGAGCGAGGCTAAAAAAATAATGCAAATGCTGAGGAAGAAGCCTAATACGCAGTGCCAAGCTACGATTCCATCTGTAACTGGAACTTTTATTTTATTTATTTCCTCCTGCAGAGAAGGCACCGACTGAGATGTCACAAGTCCGACTGGGCTTCCTAATAGTTTGTGTGGTGCCTCTGTCCTCAGGGGTCATCTCAAATTCAGGCAGCCAATTTTGCGAGACTCTGGCTTGCTGGGACCAGGCAGGGCTGGGGATTTAGGGCCAGACCCTCGCTGACAGCTAAAAGCCTCCTCTGCTCATGGGCAGCCTCTGTTAAATCTGCAAATCTCTGCCTGCCTTGTACTGGTGGGAAGGTTTAGCAGTTAACTCAGCTATCATAGTAAACAGGGCAATGATTTCCCAGCAGAACCAACTTCTGCTATGTTTTCTGCAATTGTACATCCTTTGTAGAATATTTAAGGCTTAGCCCTTGCAGGCAGCGCAACCCTTCAGAACCTGGGTTCTGGAAGCAGCCCAGCTACATAATGTACACATCCATTTTAAGACAGCCTCAACAGTCTGAGTATAGGTGTAAGTACAAATGCAGAGCTACATACACACACAGTGTGTGTTTAGCTGCTATCCTCGCTAGGTCTCAAATAGAAGAGCATATTGCTTCTCCCTTTCGGGGGGAAACTGAGGCACAGACTGATGCGTGGCTCCCTCTCAGCAGACGGGTACCCGACGGCGTGCTGCCAGCCTGCCTGGCACCGGGTCCTTGCACCCCTGCACGCCGTGCTTAATGGCAAGGGGAGGATGGAAAGGGGTAAAGAAAAGCAGGGGAAACAAAAACGCCTTTTCAGGCCAGGGAAAAGGGGGCAGAGCCTGCCTGCAGCCCCCTGGCGCAGGGAAGGGACATGGGGAAGGGACGTGGGAGGCAGGGGACGGCCGGGTCACATCGCAGCTTCTTGCTTGCGGTTGCCAGCTGCCGCGTTAACTCCCCATATGCCAGGCCATATGCACACCCCACGCAGGGGACAGGGCTGCAGCGGTGTTACGGGAAGGAGAACGGGCAGCCGGGTGCCTGGGGGGCGGAGGGGGGGGTTATCTTGGCTGTGGCACCACCAGGGAGGGGGCAGCAGGTTTCCAAAGTGCCTGTTTCTCCCCCGTGATGAGGGAAGGACCTGGCTGAGTGTCCCCTCTGGTGCATTATCCCTTTGGATATCCAAATGCACACGGGGACATTGGGTGGTGCAGAAGGCAGGAGGCTCGTTAGGTGCCAGACAAAGGGCTAACGAGGCACGGGTTCAGCCCAAAGCACTGAAAAGGGGCTTGGGGCAGTGCTGGGGTGGCCCTGGGTCTGGGACCATGCCGTGGTTCCCTGCCCCGTGTCCCTGCTCGTTTCCTCTGAGCTCGGTGCTGGGGCTCATCCCGGGAAGGCAGCTAAGCCTTCTGCCTGAGCTCCTCTATTTGTAAAATGGCAATGATGACTTTATCCATCTTTGTGGGCTGCGGTGGGGATTACTGCTTAATCTGAGGCTCTGCCGTGTGCTGACAGGGAGCCCGGTGCGGGAGCGCATATTAGCCGTGTCGACTGGGATGCTGCCTGCCTGCAATGGCTGCGATCGCTCCAAGGGCATGGGGGATTTGTGAATGGGGAAGGAGGGATTTGGGAGCTAATTTTGGGGGTGAGCAGGGGAGTGGGTGTCTGCTCATCCCTGATCCCAACCAGGAGGCAGCTTGCTCAGGCAGAGGTGGGGATTTTCCGTGCGAGGGGAGCTGAGTCCTGCTGTGCCCTCTGCCCTTGTGTGGGGGGTCTGCAATACCTGAGGGATGAGAAATGGCTCCAAGCATTCAAAAGCATGAAAGGTGCATCCCCTTTTAGCTTTCCTGGATCCTTGCTACTGCACTGTGGGATGGAGCATGGTTTGGAGAGCAAGTAGGCACCCACCAGCTTTCTCTCTACACCATGTGCTGCACCCTGACCCCGGTGTCTTCACCTGATGCACAGCTTGGGCCGGTGGCAGGCCAGCTGCTGGTGGATGGGCCAGTCAGTAAACATCCCCGACACACCTAGAAAGCATGAGAAAAGGCTCTTCAGTATTTGAAAGAACTGCCAGCTGTCCAGCATTTTTTTTTCCAATATTTGCCTTTGCTCCTGTTGCTGTGGCATCCAAGGGGAAGCCCAGCCAGCTTCAGGGGTGTTAATTGTTGCAAAACACTTAAAATCCCAGTGATGCTGCTGTGTGCAGCTATGTGGAGCCATGCTTGCTTGTGCTTTGGGACTTGGGCAATTTGCAGAACTGATCCCGGATGTGAGAAAAATCTCAAATAATTTTCTTCAGACAGGCTCTTCTGTGAAGCTTATTTTATTCGCGATTGCAATGGCGGGCATCCTGTCAATCAGGAGCGCATTTTAGTAAACAAATCATAACCTTTTGTTCCCTATTACCTGATGCCTGATCACCTCCCCTGTTTCCTGACTGGCTGAGTACTACAGGTTCACAAGCTACTCGACGCTCCTCTATACCATATAGGTACAATTTTTCTTTTTTTCAACCCTTTAATTTCTCCTTTCTTATGTTTTGAGACCTTGTGATCTTTGTTTTACTGTTCTCGCACTGCTCGTCTTGTTGTTCTCAGTCTTCTACCTTATTTTGGAACAGTGGGGCCTTCTGCTGTCCACTTATCTACTTAGCATTCCTCCTTATTGTGACTACACAGCTACCTTGGAACACAGAAAGTTAGTTCTCTACTGCAAAAACACAACTTTGTTTCTCACACCAGATATCTGTTTTCTTTTTACTTGCTTCAAGTTTGTAAACGTGGTCAGCAAGGAGATGGTGCTCTGCTCATAATGCATTAACCCAAGATGTGCAAAACCTGTGCTCTGTTCTCCACCTTGCCCAGGTTCCCAGTGTGAGCTGAGCTGTGTTGTGTCCCCCAGTGCAAACGTGGCTCTGCAATCCGGCCGTGCTGTGAGGGGCTGGGTTGAGGCTGGGGCTGAGCTCCTTGCCCCCAGTAGCAGGCATTTTTAGGGCATGGTTCCTTTCATCTTCATTTAGGCATTACAAATCATGTCCCAAAGTGCCTGTGGTTCTCCACTGACTCCAGAGGCAGCCCAGAGTCTCTTGTTCAAGTGTAAGTCTCCAGTACTAAGTTAAGTATTAAGTATTAATATGTATCTCCAGTATTAAGTGCAGTATTAAGGTAATTAAAGCTAGGGGAGATGACTCCCATGCTGTGGACACCAGAACTACCCTCCATTTCAGGCAGCGCATCTGGGTGCTACAGCAAAATGATGAGTCCCCAGCACAAGTCCTCCTGTCCAGCCTCAGCCCTGTCTCCTGCTTTAGCTCAGGACCCCTCAGGAGGGGTGCGATGTGCTTGCAAGCCCAGGGCTGCCCTGCAGCTGGGGCAGTCTCCGTTTTAAGCTTCCCTCCAGCGGGGCAGAGTCCCCGCGGCACTGGCAATGCATGGGCACTCGTCCTGCCCACGGGAGACAAAATCCAACCGTGAACGCCTTGAGCAGGGCCAGGGCAACCAGAGAGATCTGCAGTTGTCTCTGCTGGCGCAGGAGAGAAGCCCAAGAGGAGCCACATGTGTGTGTCGTCCTCCAGCGTCTCCATAACTCATCGTGGTATGTCTGAACTGAGCTTCCGGCAATGTGTTTTTGTTACTGCCCTTAAAATAGGATGCAGAAGGAAAGGTTTATGGGAGATAATTCATTTTATTGGCTCTTCTACACCAGAAATAATTGCAGCCATATTTATTGCTCAGGAAAGTGGAGATGAGGCAGATAAGGGAATGTCTTTGTTTAGGGCAATGAATAATTTATGTTGTAAATTCACCAGAACCTTGAAATTTGAAGGACTGATTCCTTCTCCATCCAGGGAGTGAGATTGAGCCTTAACCCTTGTGTGTGGCTGATTTATGTCTTCCATCTCACTGCGATCATCTGCTCAGCTCTTCTCTAGCACAAAATACAGAATTTCCCTGTGCAGGGGTCACCCAGCTTGGCATGGGCTATCTGTGGCTTGGCTACCAGGCTGGCTTTGCATGCAGTGGTGAGAGGTACATCCAAGGACTTGCTCATCCTATCCTACAACAAATGATAAAACATAACATCGACTGCAGCAGGAGCTTTGGCAAACAGCTCTGATGGCTAGCTTCCCATCTGCCAGGACAGGGGTTACACGTCAAGTCTGTAACTTCTAGCCGAGCTGGAGGGGATGCTTGTAGAAAGATACCCTGAACAGAAGGGAATAAAAACCTCCCAGACATTATTAGAAAGTGGCAGTTTCTTTCCCAAAGTGGCTTTTGCCCAGGCTGCAGGCTCCTGACACATATTAAGGCAAATATTAAAGACAGATATCACATTTCCAGGAAACCCTTCCTATCTGCAGCCTCTCTTTTACAGAGAATCGTGGAGTCCTCATGGACTCGTTTGGGTTGGAAAAGGCCTGGAAGAGGACAAGTAATGCTGCTGAGACCTGGTCTGCCTGCCCGCACCGCCGCGGGGATGGGACCTGCCTGCTGCCCAGGCTGGCAGGGCTGAGGACTCGTGAGCATCTCCCTCAAACGGGGGGCAAATGTTGGTTCATCAGTCTCACCTGCTTGTGCTCTCGAGCAGAGCTGGAGGGCTCTTCAGCATGCATTTGTGTGTGTCCCTTGGATGATCTCTTCCTTTGCTACGAGCGAGAGCAGGGGAAAGATAGTGAAAGTCAGAAACCGTGACTTCAAAGCGGAGCTGGGATGGGAGGGAGCCCCTGCCAGCTTCTGAGAGGGAAAGCAGGGATGTTTCTGATTAGTGAGAAGGTGAAACACATGGTTAGCCTGAACAGCACTGTCTGCTCACAGCCCTCGCGTAAACAAAGAGAGGACAGTTGTGGGGACACTGGCATCCTCAGTGGAAACTGTTATGTCTTGGGAGGAAAAAAAAATACCCATTTATTTTGATCAGATGAGGAGTGGGTCTATAAATCTTCCAGCCTTGGAGAGGCCCTGACAGATCAATGCTAGCTGGAGCCTTTACATGTGACACCAGCATTACTGCCTCCGTTTTGCAGAGGGGAGGAATCTGGGAGCAAGCTGAAGCTAAATAGGGGACAGTGGAAAAAAAATCTGTGGCCTAATTAATCTTTCCTCCATAGGAAACAATGCTGCTCTAGAAAATCCCAGTTGTGCTGTGGTTGCCCAGTATTCCCAGTCTGAAGGGAGATCAGCTCTCAGCTGGACCCTGGACCATTTAGGTTCATACCAACATGAAACCAGGTGGGCAGGCACCACTGGAGGATATATTTTTCGGGATAGCTCAATGAAAAGAGCAGCCAAGGGCTCCTGGTGTGGAGAGAGCAGGCTACAGGATAGCAGATAAAATTCAGGTTTGACAAATAACAAACATTGACCATGGTGGGGAAAAAATGCTGCTGCTGCAGTGGTCTGGGAGGCTTGGTCAGACTCCAGGCGGATGCTCCCCTACACCATGGAAAGGATCTGGCTGCAGGAGCAGTGCAGGTAAAGGTCCCTCTGGCAAATCCAGATGGGTTCAGGTGTGAGCAAGTCCCGTGCTGCTGACCCCGTGCGTGACTGGAGGTGGGTCTCAGTGGCAGCTCCTGCAAGAGCTCTGCTTGTGCAGAGCAAAGTTCTGGCAAACATCAGCAGCGGCTGAAAATGGTTGTTCAGGGCTTGGATTTAGGATGGGGACACCTGAAAAGGGATTCAGCTGCCTGATCTGGCAGTGATGTGTCAAGATCTGCCCTAAGGGTGGTCCTTGTAATGCCAGCTCAGTAACGCTCAGATCCCTCTGTCCACTGGTGCGTGTTGTCCTTAACCTGGTCAAGCCTGAACAGGGTCCTGGTGCCCCCAAAGATCCCTGCTTCCAAAATGCATCTTCACATCCAAGATGCAGCTCAGGAAAAATTAAAATAATGAGGAAAGAATCTCACTTTTCTTATTTAGGTGAAATCTTGAAGGTCTTGCTTTCCTTCCTTGGAGGAGCAAGGAAGGCACAAGCCTGTTTTCTCCCACGTGCCCTTGCCATGTTCTTCCTTCAATTCGCAAGTCAGCGTTCATCCAGCAGTTGAATCTTCAGCTGTCACAGAGGCAGAGAGGAGGAAAAAAGTCTGATAACTTAAAGCCACCTGGGGATCATTCATAACCAGAGAGCCAGGGGTGGAGGCTGCTGCTAAGTAATTTTCGCTGGCAGAAGTGGCCAAACAGTAGGCAGCAGTTTGCTTTGCCGGGTGCTGAGAGTTGTCAGACAGCTGGTGAGAAGGTCTCCAGCTTGTGCTGGAAACTTCTGGGGCAGAAGAGGTAATTCACCAGCTGCCGAAATGTGCAAGCCCTTGGCTTCCCTCATCTTCCTGGGCATGGCCCTGAAACTCTGCTTCAGAGGATGGGAAGATGTGCTATGAAAGCAATTGGGGTTACACCAGTTGCTGGTATAACCTTGTGGTGGTTACACCAGCACCAGGCTGCACGGTGTTTTTTTGTTTTTGTTTTTTTTTTTTTTTTTTCCAAGACTGAAAGCTAAAAATAGAGATGAATTTTGATCAAGAGAAGAAATATTTAAAATTCAATTGTTGAAATAATTGCAATTTTAAGTAATGCTCCAATGAACGTTAATGAAAGATAAACCTATTCTGAATGATACAAAGGAAAAAGGGAGCAATTACTTAGCTAAACTATAATTTCATTTATTGTTATTAGGTGGATTTATATTATTGCTCACTCAAGATTAGAGATTTGAAGTACACGGCTGAAATCCTCTTTCTAATCCAGAAACGCAAAATCCTTGGGCATTTCTCCATTATCGTATTGTGATTTGCATCTATGCTCATATTCAGGACATAATCTGGCAACCCTTTTTTCCTTTCCTCTCCACTACACATGGCCCCCGTCTTCTTAATAGCAAACCCTGTAGGCAAACCGACAGCACCAACTCCTCCTGGGTTCCCCAGGGCTCCTGAAAGCAGTTGGTAGTTACAAACTTCAGGTAATTTAATTGGAATAAAAGACACCAAGAACACGAAACTAGCTGAAAATGCGTTTTTATTTATTTATTTAAAACACGCACAAGCACTTTTAACAAACTGCACAGACTTGACAAACCTCCTTGTCTGGATTGCTGCTACCAGAACTGAAATATAATTGACCCCTGTGTCCTACTGCTCGATCCCTTTGGCCCAGCCTGGCCGAGAGCTGCTGCTGGGTGTGGTGGAAGGGGCAAAGGGAAGAGGCAGGGCTGGTGCCCCAAGAAATGTGGGCTCAGCCTGGTGTGGCCCTGCTGGTGTAAGCAGAGCTAGGCTGACTTACAGGAGGAAAGGACTTGGCCCCTGATGTTTTGGAAAAGGGCTGTTCCTACTGCATCTCACACTGTGAGAAACCAAGTTGTGTTTTTGCAGTAGAGAACTAACTTTCTGTGTTCCAAGGTAGCTGTGTAGTCACAATAAGGAGGAATGCTAAGTAGATAAGTGGACAGCAGAAGGCCCCACTGTTCCAAAATAAGGTAGAAGACTGAGAACAACAAGACGAGCAGTGCGAGAACAGTAAAACAAAGATCACAAGGTCTCAAAACATAAGAAAGGAGAAATTAAAGGGTTGAAAAAAAGAAAAATTGTACCTATATGGTATAGAGGAGCGTCGAGTAGCTTGTGAACCTGTAGTACTCAGCCAGTCAGGAAACAGGGGAGGTGATCAGGCATCAGGTAATAGGGAACAAAAGGTTATGATTTGTTTACTAAAATGCGCTCCTGATTGACAGGACGCCCGCCATTGCAATCGCGAATAAAATAGCTTCACAGAAGAGCCTGTCTGAAGAAAATTATTTGAGATTTTTCTCACATTCCTAACACGCATTCATCGAGGGTACTGTTACTTGATGAACTCTATGACCCACTGCCTGTCTCTCCTTGCCACCATTAGGTAAATACATGAATTATTTCTGCGTGCCCATGTGCAGTAAGTCCCAGAGGAGATGGAGCAGTTGGTCATTTTGATACAGTTTGCATGGTCAAGGGAAAAGCATCGTGACACCTGATTTTGCTCAGTGATGTTCAACCTGCAGACAAATTTGGGATGATTGCCACATCCAATTGTGTATAGGGACAGGGAGCAAGGAGTTAAGGAAGCCTTACCCTCGGGGACTGGCAGTAGGGGAGGGTGTTAAGGCAGCTCTCGACCCGTGGCACTTACTAACCCACACAGTGGCCTTGCTGCAAAAGGCGTTTGCAATTTCCCATATATATTAAAATAAAAACAGGTTGCATGAAAGCTAAGTTTCCTCTGCAGAAAACCCTCCTGTGGGAGATGTAACTCCAGCCCTTTGGGTTTTTGGCTGTTAGGTCAGGGTGCAGAGGGAGTGTCTGGGTGCTGCCCGCAGCCGTGATTGCCCCGGTCGGTGTCTCTGGCAGGTACCCGCTGCCTGCCAGCTGATTTTTAACACGTTTGGCATTTCTGTGCGTGCGAGGTGCTCGTGCTGCATGCGGGGAAATAAGAGGCCTGCTAAGAACAGACAAGCAATTAGGCATTAGGTGAGGTGTAATCCCCCCTAATCACGTCTCTAAACCCGGTAGCTGGGGGTGGGATTAGTGCTATTAACATGCGGACATGAAGGCATATAATTTATTTAACAATTACTGGCTCCTTGTGAAGAGGGCAATGCTCAAGCTATAGCTGCACATCATCACCTCCTTCTTGCACGGGACAAAGCTGCTGCCAGTGACAAAGCCAGCAGATATGGTCTGCTGTCTGCTGGTGCAAATGGCAGAAAAACAGGGGAAACTTTGAATATAAGCAGAAGCAAACCTGAAATTCCCTCACAGGACCCTTTTGCAGTCCTGTGGGACATACCTGACATCTAGCTATTAAGCTGCATAAATATTAAATAAAAAGAGCGCAGGGTGAAAAAATGCACCCTGCAGTTCTTAGTCTTCCCTGGTAGGCTACGTAATACAGAAGTACAGCAGTTTAAAAAGCTGGAACTTACACGATGAAGAGCAGGAGGCCAAGGCAACAACTGGCAACGAGTGATGCAGGGAAGGGAATTCCAGAGCTCCTGGACCAAACCTGGGCATGTCGTACAGCTTCCCCAGCTCAGTTGGTCACTCTGTTACACCAGAGACTTACAAGCCAGGTAGACATCGTGGTAGTCAACAGATTTGTTGTTTTGCCTTCAGAGAAATGAGCTTTGATTGTGCTGAGCATGTTCAGAACAGCAAGGTTTGTGTCTTGCTTGTTAGGTTGTTTTTTTTTTTTGCTGTTGTTTGTTTGTGTGTTTTTCCCAGTTTGTTAAAAATAAGTAAGTCTGTGCTCCAGCCCGTTGCTTGGTACACATTGACCTGCTGAAGGACGGTTCCAGACTGCTGTAAGATGGATGTCAAGTCTACTTGGAAGCAGAGACGGGATGCCAAAGCTTGGGGCATGGCTTAGTCTGATCCCAGGACCCTGTGGATGCAAAGGGGAAGTCCAAGGGAAAATCTGATGCACGCAGCAACCTCCGTGCTCTTCTTGCTCTGGCCCTGCTCCAGCTGCACTCTCCCAGACAAGTTTTGGGCATGGTTTGGGATCTGGGTCAAGCTGGGGACCATTCGCAACGACGTTTTTCACGTGCCCGCCCTATTTTGAAAGCCGGGAGCCTGGTGCTCTGGGCGTTGCTCCTTCCACGCCTCTTGGCACCTCCAGCTGTGGCCAGCTGCTGCGGTACCTGCAGCATGTGCTGCCCCACAGATCTGTCCACCATGCAAGAGACAACACCTCTGCTACAGGCACGCTGTGGCTGCTGGATGCTTTTCCTGACGGCTGTAGGGAAGGTTTAGAGTGACTAACTTAGATTTTGACAAGTAGCTTCTAATATTTGGTGAAGCACCTCCAAAAAGCTGTCTGCGGGGACAAGCAGCTGGTGTTGGAAGCAGCCTCATGGCACCCCTCAAAAGACACCGCAGATCTGGCCTCACAACGTCTCCAGATGAGGCTGTTATCGAGCCATGCCACAGATTTAAGTTATACCAGCCACTGTTAAGTCATCGTGCTCAAGGAAGGCCAAAAAAGCTGGGAGAGGACAGGGAATGGCCGGGTTCCTTCCCGGCGACAGTCTCATCTGTCTGGAATTGTAAATGCTGCTGGGATGAGCCTCCTGCTCCCTTCCACTTCTCCCCCTTTTGCTGGGAGAAGCAACCTAAGAAGAGAAACCAAGGATCTGTTTCAAAACAGATGTTTTTCCAAGCCACTGGTTTCACTGGTTTCAAACTCCCTCCAAGTGTAAAATGTCATGGCATTTCTTCTGGCTTTATCTAGCAGCAGGAGACCATTATTGCTGACATTACCTGTTAAATGAGTGCAAACTACCTGTAACTGCAGTATGCATGTGCCTGGGGAATTTATGTAAGCCTAAGCTGGTGGCAGGGATGGACTGGAAAACCTAGAACAAGAGGCAGAGTTGATTAATCGAATCATGTCTTCATCTGAAAATGTTGTACTTGCCGCTGACACAAACAACCTCTGAGGTGATGATTGAAAGAGGATTCACAGGGGATATATTCTCCCCTATCATTTTGTTAACTGTGTGTGCCTGACAGCACATCACTGCACCCAGAGGGCTCCACGGGCAGGCTGACCATCAGCTGTCTCGCGCTGACATGGTTGGTGAGCGGCTACGAACGCTTTTCCTCCGGATCAGCTAAGGAGAAAGAACAGGAAAATCAGCTGAAGGACGAGAAGCCAGCAGCCAGGGAGGGATGATCAGGAAGGAGCCTGAGCCCGCTGGCTGTCATTTCTTGGAGCATCACCAGGAGAGGGCAATTCGTACCTGGAGCTGCCAGAGTCCATCGGCAGCGTCATTAGGACTTGTGCTGGACACTTGTCGGGGGCAGAATGACACCTCGACTCAAGGTATGTCTCCGCTGTGTTTCTTAAGAGTGGACAGGGTTCAGACTGACATTCCCCGACTCTCTCCCTCCCCAGACAGCGCAGTCACCTGTAATGCCAAGCTCGGTGCGTTGCAAAATCCACCCAGCCCCGAGCTCCGTGCTGCTCTGCTCACAGCACTCCCAGAACCTGGGCTGTGAGTTCAATCAGGCGGTTCTCCCTCCTGATTAAATTACAGACACATCCTGGAGAGGACCTTCCAGATCCCTCTCCTGTCTCCTTTAGCTTCAGCAGGGCTTTTTTTTTTTTCTTGCTTGTAGCCCAGAGGCAGCTGAGCTTCAGGAAAGTTAATGCTAATTATTGCACCCACTTCCAAGTCCCCCAAGGCTCTGCATCACAATAAGGCCACCCATCAGGACCACAGGGGGCTCACACGGCCAGCATTGTCAGCCTCTGTCCTGCAAAAGCATGAACATCTGCCACCTGTGCTAGCTGGGGAGAAACTTATGGTTTGCACTCAGGACTGCTAAGGTGCAAACTGCACACAGAGGGTGGCTGGGTCCTTTGCTCCAAAAGTAACTGCCAAAACTTGCCTGAAATCCTTACTTTTACTTTTACATTTCTGCAAGCTACTGGCATTAATCAAGTAAAGGAAGACACAAGGTCCTTGGAACATCTCTAATAACATGCATTGTCAGCATTTGAGGTACAGATGACTTTATTTTTTTTTTTTTTTTGCTTTAATCTTCAAGCCCATGGAGGGGGAACAAGGCATTGCTTCTGAGGGATGTTATGTTACTGTTTGTCACAAGACATTGCAGATAACAAGTTGTTGCAGGTTACTGTTTGTACAGACTTGGAAAGCGATGTATCTTGGAAAGAACACACCACACTGATACTGGACATTATTCTCTTTCATTTTTTTCTTGCTCTTTGCAGACCACTATTGTATTTCAGTTTGTCCTTCTATTTATTTGCACATGGTGGGCATCTTCTATGTTTTCCAAGACTTTCATCTCTTGTAGATTTTCCTTGCCTTGTTCCCGGCTGTGACATTTATCAAAGGCCTGATCAAGTTCTGAATCTGACTTTTGTAGCCTGTGTGCTCTGTTTTTCTTATCTCTGGTGCTTAAAATTATATGATCTGTAGTATGTTTGCCCGCAGTTGTGTCAAACTTGCATGAAGAAGCTAACTTGGGCAGACGGTAGTTGCAGATTTGGTTTGGTGACATACATTGGAAGACATAACGCTCTATTTCCATTTTCACTGCCAATGTTACTCTAAAGCACTTAAGATTTCTTTATTGTCTGACCTTTCTTCACTTGTGAATGCTAAGGTCTGAAAATCAGAAGCTGTCCTTGCCTGTGGCTGGAAGCAGTGAGGCTTTTCCTACTGCCATGTTTCATAAATATTGACAATTTACTTTTATAGAGTGATCTGCACCGTGCAGTAAATGTAGTCACTCCGATCGGTGGTTTTAAGACAGCTGTCTCGAGGAATCAAGGGTGCACATCTCAGCTTTGAGATCTGGGACTGCATTTTGGAAAGCAGTGACTTTAAAAAGGATTTACAGCTCACTGTTGAAAATATCGTGAGCATATATTTCTGGTTTTCCATAGCAGACAAGAGAGAGAAAGAGGCCTTTGAATGTATAAACAGGAGACAAATGAATAAAGGCAGACTTTTACAACACTAAATGTATTAAAGGAGTCTTCACAGCTTGTGTCCATACTTTAAGAAGGATGTTGCAAAAGTAAAAAGGATTTGGGATAAATGTTAAAGTTTGGAAACCTGCCTTGTGATGAAAGACCAAAGAAACTCAGTGTAGTTCATTTATTTAGGAAAAACACTGAGGTGCAACTCACTCCCACCCACCAAATATTTATATGCCATGACGTTGTCTATGCACATCAATCTAGAAAAACAAAAGCACAAAAGAGGTATAATGAGATCTAATGGCAAAAAGTTGAAATTGAGCAGATTCCTTGCAGGTAAAAGAGAGAGGCTCCCACTTTGACCACAACTTGCCAGGAGGGTGGATCTCTCCCACTTCAGGCTGGTAGTTGGAGATCAGTTGCCTTTTCCGTGGCTGATATGCAGGAACTCAGAGCTGCAAAGGTTGTGAGCTTAAAAAAGCATTCTGTGGGGGAAACATTTTGGCCTTTGAAATGAATAACATAGCGTAGATGGTAATGGTCCGTCTTAGTCAAAAATTTGAAGATTCTGGTAAATTGTTTATTTTGAACCTCTCGGTGCCTTAAATCCTGCATCCAGGACGTGGCACCAGGAAAATGTCCTCCCATAGATTGGTGAGAAGCTGGGAGGACAAAGACTCTGCAGCTGACTCTTGCAGCAGATGAGGCAGGGAGAGCTCCCTGAGTCCTCTTCAGAGAGCTGTGCTGCTGCAAGTACGATGGCTGTCAGTGTCACGCCAGGGCTGTCCAGAGCAGAGCTCCTTCCTCTGCCACCCCAGTTGACGAAATCAGCCTGCCCCTGGTAATGCAGAGAGCCAGGGACAGAGGTTCTGACACGAGCCTCCCCGTGGAAGAAAAAGTATCAGCTGGCTTCAGGCATTGTTAGACGGACAGAGATTTTTGCATCAGTTATTCATCATGATAAATGCCAAGATCTGAAATAAACAACATGACAGTTTTGTAATGATAAAGTCCCAGTATAT
This sequence comes from Cygnus atratus, assembly GCF_013377495.2. Classification (NCBI taxonomy): domain Eukaryota; kingdom Metazoa; phylum Chordata; class Aves; order Anseriformes; family Anatidae; genus Cygnus; species Cygnus atratus. Next base: position 3,023,949 of record NC_066396.1, read on the forward strand.
TTTTAAAGCCTAGTCTTTTATTATGGCAACATTTTTATTTTGTGGTGCCTTCACCTGCGTAACAGTAATATATGTTTTATAACTCTAAATAAAACTAAGCAAGGGAGATTTTTTTCAGGTTCTCCAAACACTTGCTTTATCTGTGCTGTTTATCAAAATAACAGTAACTATTTAAATGATATTGTTGTAAATCACTAGCTTTTGAAAGCACAAAGCGAAGATTCCAAATCTGCAGCTAAAGCTTTGCAAGACCAATAACAGCATAAAGAAAACTTTTATCTCAAAGGATTCTAAAGACTTCATAAACTAATAGAGAAAATATATACAGAGATCACTTCCAACTCGGCTACCAGTCTTGCACAGATGGTGTAGAAAACTGGGGTAAATCTCATTGAGACTAATCTATACAAACATATGCTTAATTAGCATAGTGCATCTTACACAGTGTAAAACAGAAACAGACTGTATTGCAATAACTGATCACAGCATAAATTGGTTTATTTTGATCCTTCCTAGGGAGGCACAAACTATTTTTTTTAATTGTGCAAATTTCACTGTAATAATGACTTAATTTCAGCTTGCTGGAAAAAGAAAACAGAAAAAAAGGATGACAAAAATTAATCGTATCGAGGATTGCATTTTATTTTATTCCTTTGACTGATCCCACTGCCTTCAACTGGCCTATTCACTGCCTAGATTTAAACATGTACACAAATCCTTGCTGGACCAGGGCCTGCCATTAATTCAGAAACAAAGCTATTGTCCCCCAGGCCTACTCTCAAATTACTCTTGTTTATTTAAGTCAATAAAGATAAACTGGTGTAAATCTCTCCGTAAACAAGGCTATTTCACTTTAATGATGGCTTATTTGGGGTTAGCATAAATGTGTTTCTAATCAACTTCAACTAATCCAAACCAAGGGATGTAGGCAGATGAATGGTGTAGTATCTGGAATAACAAGAAAGGACAGAGGAGTAACCCAAGAAAATACCAGAAATGCTGGCAACACAAAACATTTCCACTATGTAAAAATTGGGAAAATAGGAGAGAAAAGCCCATTTCAATGACTGTTGACAACTGAGAGCAGCCTTGCCCCAGCTAGCAGTGAGACTCGCAGAATCACAGAATGGTTGAGGTTGGAAGGGACCTCTGGAGATCGTCGTGTCCCAAAGGAGAGGGCATGTCTAAAGGGCTCCTCAGGGACGCTCCAGTTTGTACCAGAAGGCAGGAGGAACCTCGCCAACCTCGGCCTTATCTCAGGAGGAAGCAGCTATGTGCTGCTGGACCCGAGGGAGTTCCGGCAAAACCATCTTGGAGGCTTCGCAACCTGCCGTTCTGCAACTTCAGCTGTCATCCAAGCATAATTAAAACGTGTTTTGAATTCAAGCAGCGTAAGAAGCTACCGTTCCTTGGCAGTGGCGGACCACACCTACAGTTAGTTGTAAAACTGAACCTTTGAAGCCAGGAGACAGGAATGATATTCAGGTATGTGTAATATCCATGATTGCATCTGAGCTCCCGAGCTCCCGATACAGATCCAGGCCTTTGGGATTTTCCTGCAACAGGACCTTACTGCCCCCACTGTATCACAGTTCCTGATCCATTTCAGCACAGAGTAAAGGAACATAGCCCAGGCTCATGCCAGTAACTCAAAAGAATTCAAAATTCAAGTGTTTGACTATGCAAAAGTTGTCTCTGTTCACCCGCTGTGCTTGTGGTTACTCAGGGCAATAGAGTTTATGTGCAAATAGGCACTAGGCACTAGGATATATGGATAAGTAAAGATAGTTAAATCATTTACTCAAGAGAATTGCACCATGTAAATAAAAAATGTGAATAAACACATAAATCTTCTCATTGTGCTATAAATTTCTTACAGGAGATGTCACGTCTAAGGATTACTGTCTAAGTTTCATCTGACAGATGTGCCTTATAACAAGAACACCAACCAGCTGGTGCTCTTCTGGGTCAGAAATATACGTCTCTGCTTTTAGCATATTATTTTCTATCAATTATTTCTCAAGTCCACTTTGACACGGTTATAGGACAGGCACACCATGCTTTCATCAAGGGTCATCAAGTTCTCTGCTCAGTGGAACGGCCCCTTTTCGTCTGTTTTGCTTTGCTTTGCTATCTAACAGTACAGTCTGAAACTACAGTGATTTACGTAGTTTTGGAAACATACTTTTGCATTTGAGAAGAGGTAGTGAACAGATTAGAGTTTCAACATTTCAGACAAATTTCATTACTGTAAAGATAAAAAGAAGAGCAGAAAAATGAAATGCTTTTTTATGCATTTTTCTGTTGCTCCCAGCCTTCAGTCTCAGCACTTTTGAAAGAAGGAGTACTGTCCCTTTGCACGTATTTACTCTACTAAATGCCAGTGTGACTGAGACGAAGTTTTTGCTCATTTTTTGACATTTTTATGCCTCTCGCAATAGCTTCCTTTTCATTTATGACATTAAGAATCTTGTTTCATCTCTTTAAAGCAAGGACCGTTTGGGCAGAACAATGCTAGCAGTTAGTCATCTTTAAAATCAGCTGATACGCTCCTCATTATTGGAAGGGAAAAGCGAAATGTAGTTTCCTCTTTAACCTTTCTCATGCTGTCACAAGAAGTGCTTGCAAACTTCATGTGATATAAGGGCAATTGGTTTAGGCGCATATGAACTCTCTGAAGCTGAGGGAGATGCAATCTCAATCCTAGCAGAGTTATTTCTTTCTATTATCTCCATGGGGGAAGTTTTTGCAAGTCTTCCAATGCTAGCCCCTGTGGCAGGCAGTCCTACAATGATATGGAAAGGCTGCTTTCATGTCATTTGGCCAAGAAGTAATGCAGCATGAAAGGGAATTTGTCCCTTTCACAGTTTCCAGCTCCAGCTTCTCTGCATGCCGTTCTCTCTTTCATAATCTTATGCAGACTTGTGGAAGAAAAGAGCTACCTTCACAAAAGTTTAGAGTGAAAATAATTTGCGCAAATGGCATTTACAGTAAGCAGGCAACCAGCAGTGCAGCCACTGATGTAAGAGACAAAGCACTTATTGAAGTATATGCTAGGGCTTCAACTGAATGAGTTCAAGAAATCCGGGAGCACTTAGCAGTGTTTCTCCATGGAATGATGGTCATTTTCTGGTCATTTTCATGGTATATTATTCCCTGGCTGATCTTTCTGTATCCAAAATCAACTTAAAGCTTTTTATTTTTCTTTCTTTTTCTTTCTTTCTTTTCTTTCTTTCTTTCTTTCTTTCTTTCTTTCTTTCTTTCTTTCTTTTTCTTTCTTTCTTTCTTTCTTTCTTTCTTTCTTTCTTTCTTTCTTTCTTTCTCTTTTTCTTTCTTTCTCTTTCTTTCTTTCTTTCTTTCTTTCTTTCTTTCTTTCTTTTTTCTTTCTTTTCTTCCTTCCTTCCTTCCTTCCTTCCTTCCTTCCTTCCTTCCTTCCTTCCTTCCTTTTCTTCCGTTCTTCCTTTCTTTCTCTCTCTCTTTCTCTCTCTCTCTCTCCCTCTCTTTCTCTCTCTCTCTTTTTACAGTTTAACAGATCATTTTGATGTGCTGGTAATAAAGACCTCAACATGGAAACTATCTGCTGTCTGCTCTGTCTCCAAGCCCTGCCTTCCTGGCATTGCACTTCATGTTCATCTTCATTCACATAGTAATATCTGATAGTATCTGGTCATTTAGAAATCCTGCGTGTCTTTGAACTTATCTGATATTGGTGTTTTACTTCTTTTACCTTTTAGGGGATTTGGTCACAGCCTTCGGGAAGTCAACATGTAGTCTCTGCAGCATAGTGCAGCCAGTTTACATTTCATCATGTTTTCTTTAGAACTTAGATTACTTCCCTTGTTCTTTCTGACAGACAGGTGAAACGGTGACTGTGAATACCACTCCGCTGTTTCTGTGCCTCTGCACAAGAACATCACTTGTGAGGATGTTGATCCCTGTGAGACACATTAGCTACCCTTCCTGGAGATGCTGATGCTCTTCCGCTGCAGGTTTAAATCCAAATGGTACTGTTAACAATCTGTACCTAACTGTTAATGTCCAAAATATGCTGAGCTACATGGCTTAGTGATTTACTAGTAAATTTAGCAATATCCCGCTTTGGAATCAGGGACTGTGTTTTGCTGTTTCTTTGCTTTTCCCAAATGAGGTACTATTTCTGCAGTTGCAGGTATGTGGCTAGGAGCACTTTCTAGAGCTATGTTTAAGTTGCAGATACACATCTTGCCTGGCTTCTCCACGGCAACCATGCTCCTCAGGTAACTTCTGGGCTCTGTGATTTGCAGCCCTGAGGCCGTCTTCTTCTATTTGCTTTATTTCTCTGGCTGCTTGCAAGTTCCTTTCCTAAAGAAATGAGGTTTATGCAAATGCCATACTTTATTTTTTTTTTAATATATATATATATTATTTATTTATTTTGGACAGAAGTCCCCCATTTTAATTTTTTCAACCATTTGGCCTATTTCAACCAAATTGGGCAGAGATCCAGGGTTTCTGAAGATACAGTGTCCGTGAAGATTCATGATAAACTGTGGCTGCATTAGAAAAGAAAAGCCTTGTTATCACTCCACCATGGAGAAAGGCAGAGAGAGCTCAGCCCTTATCAGCACTGTTTGGGTTCCTTGGCAGTGGAGAAGCGGCAGGCAGCTGGCCAGCCAGCACACATAGCCCTGAACCAGCCATATCATGTACTGCTCCATGCCCAGACAGCAAACCAATAACAGTAGGTTGGGGACATAGATGCGAGGTGAGGGTATAGCAGAAGCCAGCCTAGGGGAGGTAAGAGAGAGGGGGTCTGGATTAATTGCAGTGCAGAGGTGAAGGAAAAGGCTGACACAAATCCGTAGAAACACTGAGCTTAATTAACTTGCTGCTCACACAGCAAATTCTCTCTGAACGCAGCGAACCCTCCACAAAGCAAGTGCTGTGCTGGCTGAATAGTACCTGTTTCCAGGTACAACATGCCTGAAACACCTCCTTATCTTTCACAAACATGATAGTAATCTTTTAGCAGCTCTGCATTGTCTGCACTGTATATCTGCTTTTGTGTTTCTTTCATGACTGGCTCTAATCTCCGACTGATAGAACTTAAAAAAAAAAAAAAAAGTAACTGAGTAAGCTATGTCTGGTTCAAGATGGGAAAACCAAGGACAGACAAGGCAAGAGGGAGATTTCTGCAAGTCCACATCTATCATTCTGTCAGGAGGGCTAAATGATGGGAGAGGTGCCTCACCTGGCTCCTGAGAATACCAAACCTGTTGAGATGGGCTAAGTGCCCAAGACACTGAATCATAACACCTACGTCACTGAGTGCAGAAACTGCTCCAGTTTGGAAGAGGAGCGTGGCTCTAGAAAGCAAGAGGTTATATTGGTGAGCTGGGACCTCAGGTGTAAGAGAAGTAGCCTGCAGATGTGATATATGGGGTTAAAGAAGGAAAAGTATCAAGACATGGAAGTGAAAAAACACAGCATCTCCAACAGACTCCATCATCTCCACCATCTCCAACTCCATCATCTCCACCATCTTCAAGCACGAACACACCTTGTCACACTAAGAAACCCCAAACAAACACATTAAGCTACAGTCTTGTGGTTTCCTGCTGATGCTGCGGGGAGCATGTAGGACATTACCACAGAGTGGACAATGCGGTGATGGGTTTTGCACGCCAACGTGTTCCCTGCCATGCAGTTTCAGGCAGCAGGCTCTCATTTATTTGTGGCGACTCTCTGCATTTAGTCGGGTACAAGAATTTGGTCACATCATTATCGTACCCCAGCTGGTTAAAGCTGCGAAGAGTCTAGTGAAAAAAAAGACGCACAGAAGCGGCAAGGTTTTTGTGGAGGGGACAGAACCGCTCTGTGGCGAGGCTGGAGCCAGCGGGGAGCAGCCACCAGGCCCTGCAGGTGGAAGGAGGCGCTGCTGCTGCCATGTTTTGGCCTCACACCTTGGGGACTGCTGGGACCAAGTTGCCTGCAGCTTTACGCCAGCAGACCCTGGAAGTCTTTAAAAGACGTTTAGATGTAGAGTTTAGTGATATGGTTTAGTGGAGGAGTTGTTAGTGTTAGGTCAGAGGTTGGACTGGGTGATCTTGGAGGTCTCTTGCAACCTAGGTGATTCTGTGATACTGAGACGAGGTGGTGTTATGGTTTATGGGTTTTACGGGTGGTTTAACGTGCTTTATGTGTGGTTTACATCCATCTGAGGACAAAACAGGTGCGAAGGGCGCAGAGCTGCATCCCCCTCCTGCCTCAGCCTCCTGAGGAACCACCATGGTGCCTGTCCTCCAAAGGATGTTTTTTTGCCCTCCCTCACCCAGGGAGCTTTTAAACATCGGTTTCGCTCCGCCACTCGAGGGCAGGCGGCCGGGGGCTGCCCTGTGCGGGGCCGGCCACGGGCCCTGAGGTAATTTCTGGCACTACTTTTTCTCAGCTCCCACCCGCGCCCACCGCGGAAGGTTACCGCAGCGAGCGTCCGCGGAGGACATCTCACACCTCTAGTGCGCATGCGCGCCTGCAGGTCACCCAAACGCCCGCCGCGCCGCTCCGCTCAACCGCCCCTAGCGGCCGCGGCGAGTGAAGAGTGACAAGCGCCGAGACCAATCAGCGGCGTCACCCCGCCGGAGGGGCGGAGCCTCGCGCCCTCCCGCCCCTCCCCGTCCCCCCGTTCTCTCCCTGCTTTTCCTCCCCCCTCCCTTTGATTCGCCGCCTGCACCCGCCAATTGCCCGCGGGAGCGGTGGGGGAGGAGGGCGGGGCCTCCCCACCACCCCCCCAATCCCCTCTCTCCTTCCCCTTGATCGACGCGCTAGCGGACCAACGCGCCGCCTCCCTCCCGGCCGCGGGGGTGGGCGGGCCGACGCGTCCACCAATGGGAGCGGGCGGGCGGTGCTGAGGGAGGAGGGCGGCCTCGCAGCCAGCCGGGGAGCAGGAGGTCGGGTCCGGGGCGGCCGTGAGGGGGGGACGGGGGGGCCCTGAAGGGACCGGGGGGCGCTGGGGGGCGCTGAGGGGCACCGGAGGGGCGCTGGAGGGGCGCTGAGGGGACCGGGGGAGGGCCGCGGCCGGCTCCCCGTGCCCCGCTGCCGCTTTGTTGCGGTGTGAGGGGGTCGGGCAGGGCCCTGCCCCCCCCTCCCCCCCCGCCTCGGCCCGCGGTGAGCCCCCCACAGCCGGGCCGCGTCGGGGGGGGGGGAGCGGGGGGGAGCAGCCGGGCGCCGTGCTGCGGGATGCGGGCGGTGAAAGGGGGAAATATGAGGGGTGTGGGGGGGGTTGGGGGCACGGCTCGTGGCTGGCTGGGGGCTGCTCGGCTGGCCCCAGGTGTGCTGCTTGCTGGCTGCAGAGCTGTGCTTTCAGACTGGCTCGTGGTGGTGCGTCTGTGGGGCTGGGCCCTGTGGCGAGGGGCTGGTTAGGCTCCTGTTGTATAAGGCAAAAGGCCTTTTTTTTTTTTTTTTTTTTTTTTTTTTTTTTTTTTTTTGGACAGAGCTGGGCTGCTGCTTAGACTTTCTTACGCTTTATCGCGGTGTCGGAGCTCGAGTTGCAAGGTTCACGAGGAGATCTTTCGCCACGTTTGTTCCAAAAGTTGTGGGTTCGCAAAGTCTCGTGAATTGGAGGAGGATGGGAGTATGGCTGAAGGGGGGAGGTTGAAGCTGCCAGACCCTCCTCCCCACCCTGCTCCGTTTGCTTAGCACTGTCCTGATGAAAGATAGCATTAACTGTAAATCCCTTGAAAAAGGGGGAGGGGGAGGTTCTCAGTTGAGGTGGCTTAAACTTCACTTAAGTGTGTTCTTTGGGTTGTCTTCACTGGGATGTTTAATAGGATAACTTGGTAGTTGTGTGGCTCAGGCTTCGACTACACCAGCAGTCACTGAAATGCGCAAGAGGGAAGATTCAGTTTTCTTTATGGAGGAATCTGGTCATGGGTAGTACAATTCTGGAGAACAGCTTGTCAGCTTTCCTGAGATTCTGTTTGTTCATAATAATAAAAAAAAACCACAATTGAAAAAATGAAGTAAAAAAAAAAAACACTGGCCTCTTAACTGATCTCCTTTTTTCCTCCACCTAGAAGCTAGATCCGTGAGCAAAAGTAAATGAACACAAAAGCAAATGAACACAGCAAATGAAGCACAGGGAATTTCCAAATGAAAGGCTCTCCTAGGTGCTCCTCCATCTTCCTGTTCCACTTGATCTTTTAGAAGTGTTGAGCACCAGTTGATATAATCAAGTTTATTGGAGCTCAAAAATCTGTGCTAGTGAGTGCAAATTTAAAAAACAAAACTTGTTTCCATCTCTGATCCCTTTCCCACAAAAGTACTGGGAGAACAGGCTTTGTAGTAGGTTCTGGATAACAATGAATCCAAGCTCTGCTTGGGACTGAAGAAAATTCCAAAGTTTTGTTTATATAACGAACAGAGTGCAGAATTTTAATTATTATTAAAGGTATTCTAGAGTTTTCAAATGTATTCAGCACTGTCTTAATGACTGTGCATGTAAATGCCCTGTAATTGAAAGCATCTATTTATGGGCCTGACTTGCTAAGTGAGCTGTAAATTCTGCTTTTCAGATTGGATTTAATGACTTTTATCATAAAGCCACAAACTGGTTGTGAACTGTGCCGAGAGGCAAACAATACCTAAGCTTACTTTGCCAAAATATTTGTAATTGTTGATTTGTTAAACTGAATTGCTGCAGGTCATGCGATGGGATTAGGTTTTTGTAACAGAATGGAGAGCACGGGCAGCCCTGTGCTCAATACTCTGTGGGCTAGAAGAAATTGGTTACTGCAGAGAGCCTTACTAAATGTTTCTCTCAACTTCCAGTAGAGTAACTGTCTTACAAAGAGTAAGACATTGTTCCAGATGACTTTTTATTGTGATTAGGTGCGTTCGACTGCCATGGTGTGAAATAAGACCAAGAAAGAGACTGTGCGAGAGCAGCTCCTGGGTCTCTGATCAGCGTAGTCTGGGGCATGAGCTTGATTTAATTAAGCTAGAGCGAGAAGAGTGTAATGCAAGACACTCTTCAGTGCACAGCGAGCACGGAGGGGAGCCTGGCCTGTTGGAGGAACACTTGTTGACGTTAGGCTGGTTTAGAAAGTCAGCTTGCATTAACTAATTGCTAAATGCGCTTGTTTGTGGTTTAATGAAGGGGGGAACCTGCTAAGTTATATGGCTAGAAGCTGAACCAGGTACCTGCTATTCAGTTCTGGGACTACCTGTCAGCTTTACCCCAGGAGTATTTACTTTCCAAAATAACGAAACTGCCCTTTGTCTGTTGCACATGGGCAATTTTAATCAAAGCAAATTAGGTGAGAAGAGCTTAAGCTGTTGTGGTTTGGAATGCTCCTTTGGTGCTTTTGTGGCTCTACCAAGGGCTTTTAGTTTTAAGGAGAAAGGCTGTGAGTTCATAAATAGCAAGGATGTGGAAAAAGTTTGCTGCTTTGCAGGAACAAGTGAATTGGCTGACTGCAGTTGTGGTAATATTCCTCTGTGGTAATTCTAGGAGAGTTGCTAAAATACATCAGTCCTATTAGTAGTTTAGGTGCATGCAGTTTTAGTGTGCTGTGTGAATGCACATTTTGCTTCCAATGTGCTAATTTTCTGATAGCAATAAAGCTTTCCATTATTTTGTCTGTAGCTTGCAGCGGTCCTTAGTAATTGAAGAAAAATTAAGCTCCTGAAACTTTTCTATCATGTTGGTGCTTATTTTAGTTCTGCACATGAGAAACAAGAGTTTTCGTGGTTTATTCATAATCAAACTTCATGAAATGAGTGAGAGGAAAAAGTCTACTTTCAAACTTTCAAAGTAGGTGGGTAATTCTCTCCTCAATGAGCTATATAAAGACAAAAGTTCTGCAGAGTTTCAAGATGCATTGCAATACTAGACTGTAAGAAACTTAAAAATTAACGTGCAAATTGAGGCTGTAGATTGGCACATTGCAAAACCCTCATTCTGAAGCTGTCCCGTAGGGAGCATTTCCTTCGCTGCTGCCCCCCCCCGGATCACAAGCAGCTTGCCTTGAACTTCATCAGCTCTTGTCAAAGCTGAACCCGGACCTTGGCTTTGCTCCTCCTGGGAGCCCGGGCCAACTGGAGCCCCTCGGGAGGGAGCTTTCTGGAGCCACTCCCCACCGCTGGCCTAATTGGCTGGAAAGCTCGGCTGGGGGTGGGTCTGGGGGCATTGATCAGCAGGGCTACATTCTCCTTCCCCCAGCTCTCTGCCCACACCGAGGCAAAAAACCTGAACGCCCAACAGCCGGGAAGGAAGTACTTGAAGCTGTCCTGCTCCGGTCTGAATACAGGGAGAGAAGCTTGTGTGTTGTCTGACTTGCGCGTTCTTCGGAAACGTATGTATGCACAGCAGGCTCGAGCCTCTCCGGTATGATGAAACCAGGTGTCTTTAATATATGTTTGAGGGAGAAGAAGAAGGCATGAGCGCCCCAGAGCCTCAAAAAGCAGGTTTTAGAGGGGTTGTGGTTGTAGGGGCAGCAGTGAAGTGTCTTCTCCTGTCTGTTCCAGCAAGTTTCTTAACTAGAATGCATTCTGCCTGAAAGGGAAAAAGTGGCATTGATTTTTAGTTTGAACACTGTACAGAATTCAGGTTTCCTGCAAATCGGCATCATTAACATTGGGGAAAATTTTCTCAGATTCTGCTGAGAATAAGCTGCCTCATTGTTGTTCGTAATAACACTGCTTCAAGAATCCAGAAGCAGATCATAAATTAATTTTGTTTTGCTTCTGTTCAGTGCAAGACGAAATACTTCATTGTTTCTCAAAGTTTTTGCACTGTTGATGACCTTACATTAATGCAGGTGACATGCTGTACTGCCTAATCTACGCACTTTAAAGCTTCAGCTCTCTCGGTACTGGTTAGCCTAATGTTGGGTCTTGATGCTGCCTTAAATAGACTGCCTCAATTTATGTGCTTATTCTAAAAGAACTAATAGCAGAGGGAGGCATGTGAAGGGAAAGGGTGGATATTCCTTCCTCTGAGGTTTGTGAGGCATTGTACACTTGGTGAAATTGGTATAGAATCTCCTCCAAATTCTAGGATTAATGGAAAAAAAATTACCTATTTAAAATATCAAAAAAATGAGACTAAAATTGTGAGTAAATGAACTTGTAGACTCTCCCAAATGCTACAAAGGATTTTCCTCGATCTTCTTTCCTCAGGAGCTTAACTTCTATCCTTTTTATTCCAGAAGAGCACTTGAAAATGAGATTCTTCTAAGCCAGAATACTTCTAGTAAAACCAGGAGAGGTCCCGTTTCTTAATTTCAAGTTTAAGATGAATAAGCAGATTGATCTGAAATATGTTGCATAAGGCTTTAGAATAAATTAGCCAGAAATCACTTGATATTTTTGGTAGCACCAGTACGTTTATAGTAAGTTCCAGACACTCAGAAAAGGAAAATTTCCGCTGAAGATTTTGGTCTGCAAGCGTGCTGCCCTTAAGGTTTTCATCATCTTTTATGCTTAGTTATTTCTGGGATCATGGGCTTAATATTTAATCCTTGTTCCAGAGAACCACAGTAGAGTGGAATAATAGCAGACGTGACTCAAACTGTGACTTTACAGGTTGCCAGCTATTGCGCTGACCCGCTATAGAAGCGTGTGTGCGAGGAAGCCGAATATACTGTGGGGGCAGAGGTGAAACACCACCGAAGTTAGGCAATCTGTACGTTTTCCAGTATTAATCTGCTGGGTATAACAGCGTGTGCTCCGTGTGTGCCAGCAGTCCGACACTTGTACCTCTCCTTCAAGCTCCGTGAGTACTCAAAGCTGTGGTTTTAAGGCACAATCCAGGAAATGTGGAAAGGGATGAAATAGCGAAAGCTTTCTGCTGTGTGTCACGCTTCTGCCATCATACTGATAGTTCAACTACAGTTGAATGTGAAAAGGGGTCTTGGGAATCTCCCTGTAATTACCTAGAGTCCCAGTACATTGATATGTGGAAATAGTACACGGGCAGGTAAAAGACAAGATCTTGGGGTATGGTGTTGGGCATCAGTGGAACAGAACGAGCAGTGGAGAGGCAGCACAAAGAACGAGTGGTGGGAAGCGTGTGTAAGGTCTTTAAAAAGCAAAGGCCCTAAATAGGTTCTCAGTGTTTGGAGGTGGTTGCCTGTGAACCACAAGGAAATCACAAAGACTATCACAAGAAGAAGGGTTATTATGTATTTATTTAGCCTGTATTTAATCTGCAGCCATTTTTGTGATGTGGGAATATCGCTTGTGGTATTGGCAAGTGTTCCCTGGGTCTGTTTGGAGAAAACGACATCTTTTGTGGATGAAGGAAGCATACAAGGAAAAAGACTAGAGGAGGGTTTTTACCAAGAAGCTAGTGCCAGCAGTGACAGTGTGCAAGTGAATGATGTTCTGGGGACAAAGATTAAAACTCCTCATATTCCTATGTCAGTCTGAAGGCAAAAGTTACAGGTGGTGAATTGAAATGGGGTTTGCTGGCCAAAAAAGAGCTGTAGCAGTGATCGCTGAGCGCATTGGTGTAAGTCCGATGTCTGGGTCTGCCTCAGTGGACAGAGAGAGAACCCAGTGCAGATGTAGGGCTGCAGAGCAGCCCAGAGGCAGTGGAAGGGGCAGATTCTTGAGCCGCTGCCAGATGTTCAGCAGCACACACGTGCTGTCTGTCCTCTGTCTGCAAATTGCTCATGAGGTATAAATCTTTGTGCTTTTTCTTGTAATGCTGATATGTAGAGCTTTAGTGTAATGTGACTGAAAAGATGTTAGCCGTAATCTCATGTAACTTTTCTGTGGTCTTCAGATCACTCCCTCTGCCATGCCTTCAAGTGCTTGTAACTTAATTGGAGAAGGAAAACTTCAGGCTTGGCATCTGCCCAGGGGAGCTTCCCAAACTATGTGAGCAGTGTTCAGATACTTTGTTTGCCACAAAAGGCTGACAGTCCTCTGTTTGTGGGAGGGACGTGATTCAAATGTACAGAATCACGAAGCTTGTGGACAAGATGAATACAAACGGTTCTTTAGCAAAGCTTGCACAAGAACAAGGGGCACAGTCTGAAACTTGGAAGAGATTAAATTAAAAACATCCCAAAATACTTTTAAAAACTGGATGTTAAATCCTGGTGCTGTTTGCCGCAAGGGGTTGTGGAGGCAGGTTCAGAAAGTGGTTGGGTGAATTTGTGGACAACAGGTCCCTCAATGGCTGCTAAAGGGAGCAAGTAGGAAGGTAGCATTTAATATTCCTGCTACAGCAATTTTGGATGCTGAAGAGTTACAGAGGGAACAGACTGCATAAACCAGCAAGGCTCGTGTGCTTGCCTCGGATAGCGTATCCTTTCCCCGCTGCTGCAGATGGGGCACTAGGCTAGGTGCACCACTCTTCAGACCCAGTAGGGTATTTCTTAATTACTTTATTGCTGCTTTTTCCTTGCATAATTTAGATTCATCCGACCTTCAACCTAATTGTGCCGTGTGCTTCCTAGGAAGTGCCTCCTCTAGGCATGCAGAAGGGTGCAACTTTTGCATAAATTAAACTGGCTGAAATAGTCTCCTGTAAGTATTCATCACAGTGGGCTAAAGTATTGAGGTGAACGAAGTGCTGCCCTACTTGGGTTATATTCTCTCTGCTTGGCCTTTGAAAAATACGGGGCTGTAACTGGAATAACTTGCTGAAATTCTTACTGATGCTTCTGGCAGATCCTTGATGTGGTGTAGCTGTAGTTAGAAGAAAGAAGTTAAAGTCCCCCAGAATCTTAGTCTGGATATTAATCCATCAGCTGCCAGTGTTTGAAAATGTGGGCTTTGCAGCAAAATAGGCTATCCTCCTTTTGCTCCCTGAATTTCTTGTGCCTCTGAAGCATCCAGTGTTGGCCCTGCTTGGAAGCTGAAGTCTCTTTCAGTGATGAAGTTCAGAGTAACTGCTGTCCCAGGTCATGCCTTGTATGGCTGGTCCCCTTCCCTCTTTTTGGAAGCCGTGTTTAAGAAAGCCATGCTTCTTAAAGCAGCAGAGGCTGTGTGAGCCTCCCACTTCACCTCTGAAGCCACTCAGTGTACTGGATTAGGGCCCTAAGGGGTTTTATTCCTGGCCCTGGGAACAGTTTAGAACATGCGGAAAAGGGGAGCAAGACTGCTTAATGTGGCTGTGCCACCAGAATAAATTGTCATTACAGTTCATGCCTGGGTTGCATTTCAAGAGCTAGAGTGGATGCTATCACCGCTGTTGAAGGCTGGGGCTGGAGGAGAGTCTCCATCCACGCTCTGTATCTCACCCAGCATCAGCGTGGGTCCTTACAGTACTGGGTATGAGCTAGTGCAACTTGATAACTGGTGTGAAAGTTAACTTGGGAAGAAAACTTGATGGTTTCTGCTCAGCTACCTGTCTGAGTCTTTGGGGAGAGGTATTGCTGTTGGTGCAGAGGTGGGACCACGGAGAAAGGAAGGAGACCTGGGCTACTTGTGGCTGGAGGCTCTTTGGGAAACTGTAGCTTGAGTGTACTGTTCTGTGTTTAATCTGAAGATGTTGGGTTTATTTCTCTTGTTCCCTGTAGCCAAGGTTACAGTGTAATGCTTTTGCACTCTGATGTATTGGCCACAATTCCCTAATAGTTTAACACTTTTGAAAGAACAAAAGTTCTTTGCATGTTATAGTCTTGTATGAAAATGAATGATTTGATTTAGGATAGGTTATTTGAATCAGTTCCACAAAGTGGCTGTTGTTAATCTCGAGTCCCTATTAATCAGAACCTCAGTCTCCTTGAGCCTGAACAATTACAATTCTTGCTTTGGTCATATTTCCAGGTGATCTCAAAAGCTGCTTCACTGAGGTATAATTTAGTTGAAACTGTAACGTCCTTCGTACTGAATGTTCTGTTTTGTGGAAGTCAAAAAGTTAAGATTTAAAGCTACCTGTGGAATATAGTCTAGCTTTTGGCGACTTGTTGGTTCTCATTGAAACTGTGAAGGCATGATAAAGCATAAATCAGCCAGAAATACTGTAGCCTGAAGTATCCCAAATGAACCACGCTGTTTTGCAGATGAGAAACTTCAGTTAGGTGAGGCTGTATATTTTGGATAGAAGCGAAGAGCGTGCCTGCTCAGGATGGGGACACACATAAGCTGCCTTGAAAGCTCTGATCAAGTAGCCTGAAGGTAGTAGCATTAGTGCTTAGCTAGAGCAAGGTATTTTTAGCTGACTGAAGTAACTCATGTAGCTAAGGGTGCTGAGGTTTGGAAGTCAGGTAACTTTCTGGAATTCTCATGCCTGGAACAGGAGAATAAGCTCATCACCAAACTTCAGGGTGAATTTCAAATCCATGTCCCCAGTGGCGCAAAAATCGGTAGTTATTTAAATCATAACAAACGATGAAAAAAGGCTTGCCAAAGGGTTGGCTGCTGAAAGACTTCTGTCAACTCATAATGATTATATGGCACTCCAGACACAATTTTGCTTATTAAGTTAATGTGGAGATGGGCGGCACATGCAAATCTGGGTATGCAGTTTGTCGATCATTTGTGGAAAACTTTTGCAAATGACTAAAACCAGCTCAGACTAGGTGCAAAGCTAGATTCAAGTAAGTTAACTTCCTGTAATTTCTGAAGTGAGTAGACTTCAGCCAGGAAAGACTTGAGGAAAAACTAGGTGTCTGTAACAAACTGAGCTAACTGCTGAAGTGACTGTAGAAATTTTGTCCTTTAATTTCATTGATGTGAACTAGTCCTGAACTGTTACCTGACTTGTTTTCAGATGCCATGTTGTATGGCACTTGGTAGGGGAAGGGCCTAAGCAAGGTATGTGTCTTACGTGAAACCTCAGTGCTAACGTGTCTGTTTTGGTTTGTGTTTTTAGGGATCAGACGGGAATCACTGATTTATTGCGTGCTGAGTGTTCTGTCTGGTGAAAGTCATGTCATCCATCTTGCCATTCACTCCACCAGTTGTCAAGAGACTTCTGGGGTGGAAAAAATCTGCTGGTGGCTCTGGAGGGGCTGGTGGCGGTGAGCAGAATGGTCAGGAGGAAAAGTGGTGTGAAAAAGCAGTGAAAAGCTTGGTCAAGAAGCTGAAGAAAACAGGACAGCTGGATGAGCTTGAGAAGGCAATTACCACTCAGAATTGCAATACGAAATGTGTGACTATACCAAGGTAAGCACTGTTGTGTTTGAAACTTTTATAACCACTTAAGAAACCAAACAGATGTGTAGGCTGTCATGTGAACAAACGAATAAAAGAATCAGTTGCATGCTTTTGATTTGTTAAAAATTCTTTAAAACCTATTTTGGTTTTAGGTACCATTTGCTTCAGTTCTTAGAACTGAACCACACACTCTGTCGAGTCACAATTTTTAATAACTTTACATTGTGTTCGTTACTACCCAGATTCCAATTTGTATGTATTCTGGTGGTGCCTAGCATAGCTCTTAGTTCCTAACACTGCCTTATGCTTTTATTTTATAGTACTAATTGGAGGGCCTTATTTGAAACTACGCTTCTGCTTCAGAAAAAAAAAGACTAGTTTTTCCTTGGTCAACACTTCAGTCATCTAATTATTATTTTCAGTTCTATTTGCTAGTTTTGTTTAAGTTGTACAAGCTGCATCCATTTTCCCTTCTGAAGGGAAAGTTTATCTTGGGAGGCAGTTTCTCTGAAGACTTGTTTATTTACTGTAATTACTATTTGTCATTGGTTAATGGAAGTGCTTTTCATTTAACTTGGAGTATTTCTAGAACTTCTCTTCTGCTCCTTACATGTATATATATTTAGGCGAACAGCTTGCATTCTACCCTTTTGACTTTCTCAACTTAATTCATAGCAACTGCTGTGCGAGAGGCAAGGGTTATGTTTGTAAGTATAATGCAGCGTGTTCTAGATTCACGTTGTACAGAATTCCCACTAAAGGTGCACGTGTAAGCTTATCAAGTGTGCTCCATAAATATCAAATCACTGTACAGATGTTTGTCTTTCTATGAAATTGCTGGAGGATCTGGTGACACAGGAATATTCTGGGCACTTTGCCCCTTGACATACATCATAGTTTGTAAGGGAGAGAAACTGGATGTGTTTATGACCTTAATTTTCTGTATTTTTAGCATTGGTCCCAATGAGTTTTAAACTTTATATTCATCATGGTGCATGCTACGTTTGACTAGTGTCAGTAATGATTGCCACCTATCAAATATGTTATGGCTGTTACCTGATAATGGTTTAGGATTCTCCTTTAGATTTGACATAACTTTCTGGGAAAACCATACATGTGTTCTGAATCACTGACTACTTAAATTCTTCTCTGCTCTTTCTTTTCTATTCACCTTTTGTTTCTAATGCTGCATTCTGCTGGTATCTTCTTCCTTGGAGCAGTCCCCAGATTGTCTGGGTTTCCCTTCTGCTTTCTATTGCCAGCTAAAAAGTGAAATATTTATTAGAGTTTCTTGTCTTTGTGTGTATCAGTAGACTAGGATTGGAACCTGTTAGGATACATTTCTCTGAGACAGCTTTATGTATTTAGCCAAGTCAAAGCCACGGCAAAGACAAAATGCTTAATTGGGAGGGCTTTTTCATGTTACAGGGGGTATAGATTTATACAAACTGTGTGTCTAATTTACAGAGCTCTTGGAGCAAGTTCCTAGAGCTTTTCTGCAAGGGTACTGGGCAGTAAATATTGCTATTTCAAGATGTTTAAACAACTATACCTCTGATGACAGTATTCCGAGGTACAAACAAGATGCTAACTTATCATTGTTTTCCTGGTCTACTTGCTGCCTGTATTTGGGTAGCTCCTTCAAGTTGCATGGCCTTTTTGTGAAATAGTAAATAATTCCTTGAAACTGAATGTGAAGCTCAGTTAAACTCCATATAGTCTCTGTCTTCCAGTGAGCAGTTCTTGCTCAGATGTGCTGTATTGTTGTCATCTATCCTTGGGTCAGCTGAAAAAGGGCTCACTAAAATTTTACTTTTCTTGGCTACCTTATGAGTAAGAAGGGAGCAAGAGAGCTCTTCAAATGGTGCTGCCTATTGCACAAGGTTTAACACCAAAGCCATTTGTTACTTTAAAATTAACGGGCGAGATGATATCAGGGTTGCAAACAGTGCTATACAGAACTGAGTTTCAAAGTTGGCTTTTGGACTGTTGATACTATTTTCACTCTGACAGCAGTAGTCTGGGTTCAAATGTCAGCTGAGTACTGTAATTTCTGGAGATTTTCGTTCTTGGATTTAGTAAGTTAATAAAACTGCTGCTTGAGATTTGCTTTAATTGATGTCTTAAAATCTGTACATCAGCAGGGATAAACAATAAAAGACTGACTTGCAAACATTTTTTTTCCTTCCTTGTCAGCAAGAAGTTTGGGTGCTAAGTTGCTGAGATGCAGTTCTGACATGAGTGAGAGGGCTTTGGGTTTTGTTGTTATGTGGTTTTTTGTTTTTTTAACTAGCTTTAGATTTAATTTTTGATACTGTTTAACTCAGCATATTGACAAGTGTTGGAGATGCCTCTTTTTGCAACTGTTGCATTATTCCCTCAACAGAAGTTTCCCTTGTGGTTTCACAAGTTTCTGGTCCTGTTGGAAATGTCCATCGAGGTTGATACAATACTTAACTCTAGTATATTTTTTCATCATTGAAACCTGAAACAAGTAAAAATGTAAAAGCTCTTCTCAAAACTGAAAGTGGCTTGAATGAAATTGATGAAAATCTGCAGAAATCTGCATACACTTTGCTTTTGATAATCCTGCTGTGATTAGGATGGTTCTGTTTCTGTGCTGTTGGTCTAGGTGACCACACACTGAGGCTGATGCTGTGTGAACTATTCAAGCCGCTCATGTGGTAATTAACACAACTTCTTACACAGACTAATAGAGGTTCTGAGAAAGCAGAAGCAAACAGATGGAGTGGGTGTTGGCATCACACAGCAGGGATGCTTAGCTCTTCATAAGTGGGTCAGTAATCTAGAGCAGAGGCTAAATAAGTACAGAGGTCCTTTTGACACTAGCCCTCTTAAGTAATTTGTAGTTGTCTTGCTGAATCCTCCCAGCAAGCCAGTAGGATTCTAATCTCATAATCCCTGTGTATCCTCAAACTAAATGTTGGTTCTTGAGTTCGCTTTTCTAAGGTATGTAATGAATTCAGTTACATTTCTAAGGTACGTAATGAATTCAGTTACATACATCATGTCTTTATGCTCTCCCTTGCAGTTTTTACACAAATGGAGCACAAGAAGCAGTCAGTGAAGAAACAACATGAGTACCAATTTATATAAGACTTCTAATAGAGCAGTTTCTTCCTCATTAGCGTGGAGTGTTCTGCTGAAATAAGTACTTTGTGAATAGCAATAACTAAAATCCAAGCCCTTAACAAACAAAACCATGCCATGCAGTGAATAATCAACTGACATTTATAGTCTATATTCATTGTTTAAAAAGTCATTTCAGTGGTGACAGTATACAATATTGCGATTCAAAATAGGGAAACAAATCACTGGCTTTAGCGTTGCAGTGTTTTCATGGGATCACCTGTGTCTCTCTTCTGTCTTAAAAACTGCAGATGTTCTTTATGTTTGGGGCTTTTATTTTTTTGTTTGTTTTAGACTTGCAAAAGTGAAGCTTTTGTAAAACACCAAATAACACAGAAGTAATGTCAACAGAGATTAGGTGGAACAGGTTTTGGATAGCGATGACTGGGGTTTTGTAGATCCTGTTGTTAAAGACAAGGGCCGGGGGGGAACTAGGGGAGTTGTAATTTTGCATTGAGTTTATACTGCTTTGTAATGCCTTATGTTCTCTAGAGCATATGTTTCTGAAAACTAATGCAGAACTAAGTCCTTCCTGAGCATTATATGGGTACATGCTCAATTCTCCTTCTGTGTCAACACTTAGGTAATGTGACAGCTTTAATAGGTTCTTATATGAAGGATGTGTGATAATGGAGATGACCTGCCAGTATGGAGCACGCCCCAGGCACACCTGTGTTCCCTCTTTGTTTTATGTTGTAATCCTTTCACTGTCCCCCAGCAGGTCCCACCTTGTGTTGTGCCTGCTTACCCCTGGCTGGACCCACAGAGCACTGCTGCATCTCGTCGCACGGCTGGCAGTTCTGCTGCTGGCACGGTCTGCGTGCTGCAGTGCTGAACAGAGGCAGACCCTGATATCCCTCAGTGCAGAGCTGCACTTTATTTTTGCCTTACATGGAGGAGCATAAACAAGGCATAGGTGCCTCCCATCAGTCTCAGCATCTGCAGCCTTCATTCGTTTTAGTTTTGCGTAGTGAGTGGAGCTTCTGTGCGTGCCCTGACACGGCTATTGCTGACTGGGAGGAGGAGGCACTGAAAGATGCATCTATAACAGTATACCTCTGTTTCCTCTTTCCAGATGTTTGTGTGCTCACTCAGTACTCTGAAAGGGTTTAATACAGCATCAAAGAACTTCCTGGTTCCAACTTAAAAGAGCAAATGTTCTTCTTGAACAGACCAAACTTATGTTGATGTTAATGGTTATATTGCAGTTAATATGTAAGCTTGCTTTTGATACTATGTATGGAACAGTACTTAACACTTGAATCTTAGTTTTTTAATGGGAGGTCTTGAGTTTCTGCAGAGGAGGTAAATTTTATTACTGCTTGATAGTATAGCAATCTATAGCACGAGAGAAAAATGATGTTGAATATTGGTGGAAAAGTGATCTCACAGAGTACTGGCTGAAGTAAGGTTTTAAGACCAACATCTTTAAATCCCAATTCAGGAAATCCCAATTCAAGGAGTCTTTTCCTAGGGTGCTACTAGGGTGCTTTAGAGTCTTAAGTGAAATGAAGCAGTTGCTCCTAGTGCAACAAGTAGACTTCTGAAGCACCTGGATTCTGCTTCAAATATGAGGTGAATTGTGTTTTTACCAATCAAAGGCGGAGAAGAAACCCTGCAGTGGGTTCCGTGGTTTTGGGAATATTAGAAGACCTCAAAGCAGTGTTGGATAACATGCAAAGCAGGTAATTGCAGGTGAAGTGGTTGGTTGACACTAAGATTACAAGCTACCTGTTGAGCTTGTTAGGATGAAATATTTTAAAGCTGTACCTGTTGTATATTTTCCAGTTCAGCCAACAGTGAATGTTGGTAACTTTTTAAACTGCTGTCAAGGAACCGATCACACTTCAGTTGTCCTGAGGAAATAGTATGGTGGTGGTATTTGTTCCAAGCATTATAGACAGAAGATGGTTTTAATACCATTTTTTCCTAAAGTCAAAATGTCAGTGTGTGTATATAGGCTACTTCTGAAGCTGTAATGTTCTTTTTTTATGAAGCAAAAATCTACATATCCAGGAATTTCTTATGTGTGACTTCTGAGTCTAAAAGCCTGCTCTTGATGAAGAAGTGATTAATGTTAGTGATCTCTGACACTGGATTCCTTTTGTTCTTATACTTACACTGTTCAGGAAATAAATCCAGTGCATATTAATTCTGTTGTATTGCTGATGCATTCTACAAGGATTGAGATATTTGGAACTCTGCAATCTGCTGAAAGTTCACTGAGCACCTGGAGGCAAGACCACTTGACATGGTCCAAATTCTCCAAAGCTACTTTGAATTTCTCTCACATGCTAGTGATACTCCCTTGCTTGCTTGCCCTGCAGCCCTTTCTTCATTTTCTGCAGTGAGTTGGCAGTATGGCTAAGTTAAGAAGCCTAGGCATAGCTTACTGCACACGTTAAAAGTGTTTTCTGAAAGTTGGCTCTTGTATTACTTAACGTTGGTCTCCATACATGGGGCTAAATGATGCTGATTACAAGTATTTACAAAAGAGGTAACAGTGGGAATAAACTGGGCAAAGACGACATTTTAAAAGATGGACAGGTAGCTTGGAACTGTTGTTTGAGAGCAAGAAAATCATTTAAATTTAAGAGATTTTGGGGCCTTTTTCTTTGCATAACTGAATAAAAAGTCATTTATAATTCAGGTGTAAAGATCGCTGTTTTTATTCAACATACTAACTGGTAGCACAGGCTCTGTTTTTATAAGTTCCCTGGGTATGTTTGTCAGGAAAGTGATTGCATGCAGTAACCTAGTTTTAAGGATGCTTTTGATCACCACTAGAGCAGAGCTGACGAGCTAACCTGGCTTCTAGAATAGATTGGTCTCAGGCTTTTAAGATTTTTCCCCCAAAATGGAGTACTTCAAAGACAGCAATATAGAAATTCCTTTGCTTCTTTTCAGGTTAAGGCTATAGAATAGGGGTAACTTCCCCAATTAACACTGGGGAGCAGGGGAGTGGTTCCTCTGGAAACAGTGTTAGGAGAGTTCCAACATCTGCTGCGAAGTTGTGAGCAAGTTAGCTAAGAGGACAACAGCAGGCAGTTGGATTGGGACAGTGCATCCTAAAATAACATTGCTAACCAGACAGAGGTGAAGTTGGTTTTCCCAGCAACAGAGCTTGACACCCTCTGTTAGTTCGTAGTGTAGTTGTAATAATTCTCTATTCGAGTTGGTTATGGACATTAATTCTTGATCATAGCTCACAAAATGAGAACTGCTGTGTATAAAGAACGTTCCCAAACCAAATCCCCTATTTCAGTCTGTACACATTCACTTACATGTAAATCGGTTCCATAAATGTTTGAAGACTACAGCTGAACATCTTAAGTCTTTTTTCTTGTGACAGAATTATTGCAGGTGAAAAAGAGCCCTTTCTGCTTTTCTGTTGTTGCAATTTCAGTGAAAACAATGCTTTAAAACAAAGCCAGAGATCTTTCCTGGAAGTATGGCAGAAGCTGGCTGAGACTTTGGGGACTGTTAGCCAAAATCAGCTTCAAAATCTCCTCTTCCTCTTCTTGATAGATGGTGCTGCGAACACTGGATGTGTTCACTGGAAAGATGTAGCAGGAGGATCAATTTGCCTCTGCTCTTTTCAGTTCTGTAATTATGGTGGGACTTGAACCTTGTCTCCACATTCTCCGTGGATGACTAAAAGTTCTCAGTGCTTTCTAAATCTATGGGGCCAGGCTCTGACTTCTGTAGGGTAGTAAGGATGGACTGACTGACACTGTGCTTTGCAACGGTTTCCTGTGGCGTGAGACACCTCTTTGCTAGCTGCTAGCCAGCTGAAAGCCTGCCTGCGTTGCCCAAACAGACAACACACACAGATAATAGTGTAGGAGAAAAATAGCTGTTGCTGAAAGTGGTGAGTGCAAAGCAGTTGATTTTAGGGGGTGCTTTCCGATATTTTGCAGTGTCTTCTAATCGGCATTGTTTTTTCAATAATTTCATGGTGACAGCTTTCACCTGGTGCGTTCTGTGTTGTGCAGCCTGGGTTAGCACACAGAGTACAACAGCACTCCAGGCCTTCCTCAGAACCAGGTGGCAGAAGCTGGAGCCTGCTGTTCCAAGACCATCTCCTGCCCAAAGAAATGTGCCCAGTCCCTTTTAGTTTCCAGAGACTCAGGTGGGTTGCTGTACGGCTGTAGACAAGTACAATGGCCATAATTACATATATAATTAAAATGACGTGTAAGCTATAGGTTGCAGAACCCTTAGATGCTGCGTGGATATATAATGGGAAATAAAATTCATGTGAGTTTGACTCCAGTCTCTGTGAAGCTGAAGTTGTAAACCTGAGGTGCGCAATTAGTAAGACCATATTGGTGATGCTACCTACATCTGCTTGAAAACTATTGTTCTGCGTTTTCTTGAACTTCAAAACCATCTTAAGTCAGTTTAATTGGTGTCTTTTCAAAAAACTAAACTTAGAAGTGAGAACTGAGTATCTGCTAATGGTCATTCACAATTTTCTCAGTTTCTTTTAAGCTGTTGAATGAAAAATAAGTTGGTTTAGATCAGCTAACTATGATTTAACAACACCTAACTATATGGAAATACCAATTTGTCTGGCATTAATATTCATGGCTGTGTATTTTTAAAATGTTTACTCAAGGGAGCTGAATAACTACACAGCTTGTGTTCTTGTCTTCAGAAACCAGCTTTTAAATGAATACCTCTTTGAAGCTTGATTATGAAAACAGCGCTTCGAGCATTCCTTACTGGAAATCTGCTTTTGTGAACAGGTCAACGCAGTTTTGTGGTACTGTTTTTTGAAGAACCATTATAGATTGGGATGATTGGGCTGCGACAGAGCATAGCGAATGCTCAAAGCAGAGTAAGGCAAGAAGCTGAGTACTGCCACTCCCCTTTCTCTAGCCCTTTCTACTTAACTTCCACATCGTAGCCTAAAGTTAAATTCTGTTTGCTTTCTGTTTGATTCATAGCATTAGTGTCTTTGTGATGTAGGGTAGGATGCAGGATTCATGAACAGAAAGAGTGTTTGTTTTCTAATAACTTATCATTCCTTTACCAACTCTTCTCAACTGGTCACTTCGCAGCAAGACCTTATTCCTAGTATCTGGATGCAGAAGAATATGAGTAGGGAGCCGTCCAGGCAGTGTATATTATGGCATTCAGGAACCTTGTTGCAGCATAGGTAAGTCAGTCTTTATAAGGTGAATTTGAAAAGTTTTCTAGCCTTCTAAGGCAGAGTTAATTGAAATTAAGAGTAATGACTTACAGTGTAATTGAGTAAGGATTTATTAAGTATACTAAAATATTACTCCTGGTTTTTGCACAGCCGTGATGTTGAGGACTGAGTTGCTGTTAACTAAGATGAAACTTTACTGTAGACATAGTTCAAATTACCACATCTTATAATATTGATGTCATCCTGAAAAGGGAAGTCTTAGAGCATTAAACAAAGAAACTTAGGGCTGCCAAATTTAAGCTCGTGCAATTCAGGAAGTCACATGACTTACCCACATAATTTTTTAGAGTTGGTATGCCAACCAGAAAGTATTGGCATGTCATTTGAGGCAGAGCAACATGTAAAAATGTAAATGTGTAAGATACTAGCCAATAGCAAAATGCTGTGTAGTTAAAAAGAGCTTGGCTTTTGAGTCAGGAGGAAAAATTGCTGAATTTTGAGGACCTTGTTAGTACTTACTGGAACACTGGGCACAGTCTAGAGAGATGTGGATTCTAGTCCTGGCTCTGCTGCCCTTTTCTGGGTGACCTTACCAGCTTCTAATTTGTCATTTTTCAGTCTAAGTGGAGATGATTTTTTTTTTTAAGGCATGTGATAATGCTACCTCCACATCAGCATAAACTGAATTATTTGGTTAAGGAGTGAGTTTAAGGCATTGTTCCTACTATAGCATTACTGATGTGGAAAGCAAATTTAGGTGTGGAAAGCTGTTGGAATCTGTGAAAGTTCTTTATCTTAAAGAAACTGTTGCACCTCATTAAGATGATGTTAGTGGTGAGAAGCAGGAAGAGATGGTCAAGAGTCAGAATCAAAAATTAAGTGTTTAAATTAGCTTGATTTATATTCCATTAAGTGTTTGTGCCAGATTAAGAACTGATGCTGGGGTTGTGGAATCTTAAGCAAATGAAAAATGGCTATTTGTGATTACTTTAGCAACTTAACCTGCTTACTAGATCCCAGTACCAAGCTATAACTAGCAGGAATAATACCTTATGTTATCATTAAGAAGACATGTTGGTAATTCAAGAAGAATATGTTGACTGTGCTTTACTGTCAATACTGAGCCCCAAATAACCTCATAAATAGTATTTATTTTTCTCCAATAAAGAAACTGGGGCTTTAGTCAGCCCAAGTCAGTGCTAAATTATTCACCGGCTTGCTGTTCTAATTAGTGTCTTTATCAGGCCAGCTATTCAGTGTGGTGAAGATCCTTCTCCTTGTTATATTCCTGTTTTGTAGAAGTCAGCCAATTTAGTTTTCTTGGTACTGTAACAAAACACCTGAGCACGGTTTGTTTACTAATGTGAATGTTTTATGACAAACTGAGCAGTTTTATAGGAAAAACTTCCAAATTGTGTAGATCAGGCCATTAGTCTAGGAAGAATTTATAGGATAAACAACATGCTGCAATTCTTTTACTGCTGCAGCTTTGAACACAAATAGCCAGTTAATGGGTTCCCTACTGATTTAATTCTACTTGTAATCTACACCTGCCAATTTAATAAAAGTAATTTCCCATGTCTTGTTTACTGCTTGTTACTGCTCCATTACTCTTGACTTGGTTGCAGTGCTGGTTGGTGGAAAACTTCTGAAATTTACTGTATACAATGCGGTAGTCTCATTATGAACAGCTTTCGTTGGCCTGTGTCACGCTGTATTGTTTGAAGCAGACCAGCAGGATACAAGAGAACAATCAGAAGCTGGAGTAGGTTCACATCTCACTGCATATGCTTCAAAATTGGCAGAAGAACAATGAGATCAGGGAAGTCCCCTTGGACGAGTGCTGCACAGTAATCTGACTTCAGCATTTGTTCAGAAGAAGATTCCCCAAATTGTGGCTTTTTATTTTGAAACGTGCAAGCAAGTTTTGGTAGGTCAAGAATTAAAAATTTTCACTTGGAGTCTTTGCCTGTAATTGTAGGTAAACTGAGTGTTTCTTTGTGTGCTCAGGTTATCTTTTCTTACCTACTGGGTAGGTAGAAGTCTGATACAAAAGTAAACTCAGTGTTGCTTAAATGCATGTTTTTAAGGATACTGTTAAGTTGAATTGGTGAGTTACATTCCAGAACTGGTCTTCACTTCCTCTTAGATTTGTGGGAAGCTTCAAGTCAAGTTCCTCTGTTGAGATTTAAAATAATTTTAACTCCTGCTGTAGTTCTGAAACCTTGAGCATGAAGAAAATCTAGTATCAACTGATATGGAGTCTTTCAGCTCGGTTGTGGAAAGCTGTGTTAGAAGCAGTGCTCGACTTTCAGGTGTGTTTGGTTGAAAGACTCTCCTCTTTAATAGGTCACTCAAATGTTAATTTCATGGGCTCCAACTACTCTTTCCAAGAGCACTTTCTGAACCTTGATGTGTTTCTGTAAGTCTGCAGCAGCACAGCATCTGCTCACCAAAACTTATTGGCAGTCCTGTCCTGTCTTTCTGTAACAAACATATCCCCTTCTGTAACAGGGAGGGGGGCTTGAATATAAACTTAAAGGTTGTAGCAAGGACAGAATTTAGCTGTGTCCATTCTGGTGAATTTCAAACAGTTAACAAAGAAAATACATTTTTGTTCACTTATTTAACTTATGTTTGTTTTGCTTATGTCCAATGTATCTGTCTTACAGACTGATAACTTGTCAAAGCAGTTAGAGTTCAGTGTTTTGCTGTTCCCCATGTCTTTTAATGAGACGAATATAGGTGGAGAGCAGAAGGTCTCCTGCCAGTGGGATTGTGCCTGTGGCAAATTGCATTGGTGACAGCCATTTTAAAAATGCTGTAATATCCTGCTCAACGACGAGACATTCTTACCGCAGCCCAGAGCTGGAATATGTGTTCCTCATGTGGAGACCCTTTGTTTTCTCCAACAGCTAGCCTTTCCCAGAAGGATTTAACCAGCTCTCTTTGCACTGAGAAGCTATCTGTTTACTCGAATGCTGATATTCACAAGCCTTTGAAACTCTGATCTTTGGCTGCAATAGTACAGGGAGAGAGCAGGGTAACTGCCACATCAGCACAGGGCAGGTGCTGGTGGATCAGGGTTGACACCTGACAAGTGGAGCAAGGAAGAGGAAAACTGTTGGATGTCCTCAGAAAGTACTTCAGCTATTAAACAACTGCAAGTGAGGCAAGAGTGCTTGTAGGCATCATCTGCAGTTGTGTATTCTGGGTATGGGTCATGAACAAGATGCCAATTACTTCAGGACATGTCTGTCATCTTAACACTTCCTTTTTCCCTAGCTGTAGGCAGTGAAGCTCAAGAAATAGGCTTTGATCCCTGTTCTAAGGGATCTGTCCCGTAAGTACTGAAGTTTTCTGTCATTAATGTCTCATATGGGGTCCCATATTCTGTTCTGGGCCTGAGGAGAATAGAGGCCTGTAGCCAGGCACCCTGGCTGATAGATTTTTGCCTTTACTCAACGTGTAAGGCTATGCAGTATCTCAGGGAACAAACTACATTCATTTAAAAAAAAAAAAAAAAAACTTTCTTGTACCTGAACGCTGATACTTCTTTAAGCCTTTTTATGGCTTCCTTGGTGGTTATGAATTTTCTTTAATATTTCTAGTAAAATACAGGCATTGCTATGTGTGAAGGCAATGCCATTGTCTGACTTCAGTTAATTTTTATATTTACATATAAATTTGCTGTAACAGCCACAGCACAGGTGCCATTCAGTTCTCTTCCGCAGTATGTTGCCTGGGGAAGCTTTCTCTATGGCTCAAACCTTACCTTCATTTGACTCCTCTTACTTGCACGGAGTTCTGCATGCACTGGGGACCTTAGTTATGTAGTACTTGAGTTTCTTTGATTTTTTTTTTATTCCTTTTCTCTGAAGATACTCTTGTTTGGACATGGATTAAGGTCAGTATGTTCTCTCAAAAGTTTCACCAGTTTTCTGCTAGGTGTGCCCGCACAGCTGGTGTAGGCTGTAACAGGAGTCATTCTGGTATGGTGTAGAGGCTTTGCTGCATTGAGCACTTCAATATATATCCTGTGTTCACTTGTCTTCCTGGGTTTCCCAAGGTGGGTGTGTAATCCATAGGGGAACTGTCCAGTAGCATCTTTGGTTTGAAACAAGGTATTAAAAGATTCCTGTAACTGTTGTTCTAAGAGCAATCTTTTGCCAAATTAGCATATTTTTCAGGCAATGAGGCTAAGATAAACGTCTTGCACAGCTAATCCCTCCCCCTCACCACTCCAAATACTCACTAGTTTGAGATAGTTAATCAAAATGTCACATCTTCAGTTTTTCTGCTGTCCACCAGTTACAAAACAGCCCACTCGTAGTGCTCACCCACTTGGAGGGGGACAGGCTGCTTTAAAGAAATTATTTGACTTTGCCCTTGGTAGCTGTACTGGGTAGCTTGTGGGAAAAGCTTTCACCTACTCTGACTAATAGCGGTTGGAGAACTTGAGACAAAGGTCATCTTTGAATGTTTGTGCGGTGCTAGTCCTGAAATGTGTGTGCCGAGCTCTGTTTGTCTTTTGAAAGTACGACCTGTGAGATTGCCATCAGCTGTTAGCAGAGCCATTTGTTGTGGATAGCTCAGCCAGTGTTGTGATGGATATGGCTTTCTGTAAAGATTCTGTCCTTTGGTACTCTTGATTCTGTTCAGGTCTGCCTTCACCATAGTCCCTGTTAGGGATGATGCAGACTGTCAATCTGTGGAGCTGCGTTGGGTGTCATCTTAACTCACAGCCTGACATTGCTTTCTAATAGGAAACAGAAGAATGAAAAAGTAACCACATGTGGTGTGAAATGAGATGAATCGGTAGGTTGTTCATTCCTTATGTAATTTGCAAGTAAAAGAAAGGTTTTTAATAGATCGACATCGCTCCTGTTCTAGAAGACTGTGCCAGTCATCTCTCTTTAGTTGAAACAAATCAGTGGTAATTTAATTATTAGAAAGGAATTGCTCAATCCTCTGTTTTAATAGAGGTGGTACAAGAGTGGAGGACAGATGGCAATTTCTCAGGCTGAGTTGCTGAGCATACTCGCTTCATAGCTGCATGCAACATCTCACCAGCTACCCAGAGCTCTGAAAGGTTATTTCCTAAATGGACATTTTCAGAACATGTGTCCCTGGATACCCTTCCTTTACTCCAGTAATAAAGCTGTGATCCTTTATTTCTTTCAGGATGTCTGGTGGCCTTCTGATATCTTAAATGTCTTTGGAGTTTCTGACAAAAGACTTCAGTATGATGTCCTCAGATGAAATACAGATATCTTATGTTAATATTAGCTCACTCAGACACATAATGAGCACAGTGCTTCCAACTGTGGGAATTTCAAAATTACACGCTTCTGTCCCAGTTGAAATGCTGTATTTACATTTCTGAGGGTAGTAGGGAGAAACTGCAAAATAACTTAGCAGTCAGAAAACTTTTATTGGATACAGTAGTATAACAAATGAAAGCACCATAGGAATTCAAAGTTAGCATTTCAGAAATGACATCTCAAAGTACAAACCTGCTTCCTTACAGCTTGTGAGGCTATGTGTTTGTCTACTTTTTTCTGCCTGGTTAGTCTCAGGGAGGTGCCATTGTGAATGCTGTTGTACACTTGCAACCCTCACTGGACATGGGGCTTTTTGATGGCTTTTTGAATGTTTCATTAGGAGGGCTAAATCTACATTGTAGTTAGTCTTATCACCAGCAAGTTTGCTCAGAGTTCGTGAGATATAAGTTGCAGCTGCTCAAAGCAGTTATGTTGGAGTAGGGAACTGCAGGGCAAGTTTCCCAGTAGAGCTGTTAGCTCATGATTTCCGTAGCCCGCTTCTGCGTGCTCCCTGCATTCAGTCTCTCTAGCACAAGGCTTAGACTTGCGGCCAGCTCTCTGCTGACTCTTAAGAGAGGCTTTTCAGTGCTGCATGCCGTCTGTTTCTCGGTCCTGAGCACCATCTCTGTGCTGCCTGACCTTGCTCTTTGTAAGCTTACGAGTTTGCAGGTTGCTCTCTGCCTGAGTGAACAGGGAGTGAAGGCCCCTTGATAGGATGTGCATCTAAACAGACCATATGGACAGCAAGGAAAATAAATGGTTTCCTTCTGCTTGGTTTCCATGGCACCCTGGAAAAATTGCTCTTGAACTGTGAGGTGCTATCCTTCCAAGCATCTTCTGGTACTGAGGGGAAAAAATAAAGGTAATGCTGAGTGTTGTTGGATGCTTTATTTTGTCTGACAGCACTGGGCTAGCACGTCAGGATTTGGGAGAAGGGAGGAGGATGAATTGCTTTGAAGGGGCCTTGTATCTGTACTTCTGCCTTTGTCGGCGGTTTGTTGGACATGTGACCAGGAAGAAGTGTGCCTTGAGAAAAGGCAACAGAAGCAGACACTGTTCATCGAGCTGAGTGGCTGGCCTGGCACTGTGCAGGGCTGGGAGAAACCAGCCACTGGCCCTGCTCTGAGCGATGGGTGGCCATGCTGTTGGCCTCTAACAGAGTCTCTTTTGTACTTCACCTTCCACTTCTGCATCCCCTGTGGACATCCTCAGAGTTTAAGCTAAAGTAAATGGCATTGTTCAAGCACTTCTTTTTCTCTTTCCCACAGTCTCCCTTAACAGAGAGGTTAACTGTATCCTGTGGCTCGTGCTTTTCTGGTTATTTTGATGTGTTAATTTTTTAGCATAGATCTATTTATAAGAAAGGTTACCTGAGTCATTTTCCACAGTTCAAATGCTGAATTTTGTATTTGATGTAACGATTTTTTAATGTATTGCATAAAATTCAATGTCAGCTTTTTTCTTGAAAGGGTTCTGATTAAGAGGAGAGTTGTGTAATGATTCCTGACTTATATTCCACTCAGTATGCACATTTGTAAACATTTCTTTCTTGGCTATAGTACGTCTTCAGTGTTTGTGTGGGGAGCAGGTGGGCAGGGAGAAAAGGTACAGTTACTGTTGTGAGCAAATAATCTGTGTTGGATACGCTGGAAGAAAGGTCTGTTTTTTGGATTCTGCAGGAGAGGCGGAACAAAGCTTTTTTTATGTGTCGAAGGCTACTTACAAATAAAAGTAAATCGAAGGGGTTGGAGGCACTTGAGGAAGCACTCATAATTGTGGGAGTCGAGTGCCCGGCTGCCAGCATTGCTATTGTTTTGCTGAGTTTGTGCTGAGAGAGAAACTTGTGCTCTGAGTTCTGTAAGAGCTTTCTCTTCTGCAGTCCAGGTCTCCTTTAGACATTACTTAATATCCTTTTCCTATATTAACAGGCTCTGTTGCTTCCTTTGAAGAATGGGAGAATCTGGTAGCTGTCTAACTGCCCACCTATACTTCTGTTCAAGTATCTGTTTACTCTGGTTGCTAATACTTTAACTGTTTTTTATTTTTTTTCTTCCTTTCCCATTGGTCTGCTTCTTTACTCGTGTCTGTCACAGAACAATCTCATTGCAAGAGTCGTGTCCAGCTCCTTTTAATGAATGCCACTGCAGATTTGTCTAAATGATTTTTAAGAGGAATTCAGGCTTGTGCTTTTTGTTCAGCATCGGCCAAGATATTAGCTCATCACTCTAGCTGATGCTTAGAAAAATCATTTCATACTAAATTCCCAAGTCTTTACACTTTCTGTTGCGAGAAAAGGAGATTGGGACTTGTATTACTTGGCATTACTCACAAGCAGAATTGTACTGCTATGGCTTTGAGTCGTGCCAGCTGACGAATGTGTATGTCTGCTTATTTACATTGAAGTGAGTAGATGATACTTTGTCACTATAATGTAGGTTGATGGAAATGTAAGCAAGAGGACTGGTCAGTTCTGCTGGGATGCAAAGCAATGTGGGATCCAAAGAGGAGTAGGGTAGATCTCTCATGAAAGTAACTTAAAATTTGCATTGTTATTGCAGGTCTGTTTAATGTTTTCTAACTGAGAACAGATCTGAGTGCAGATAACCTTCTCCCTGCCACCCCAGCATGGGGAAAATAGACCACGAGCAACATATAATTCAGTAGCTGGGGTGTTTAAGTGAGCCAAAGTACACTTTACAGGAAGCTTTTGTTCAGACAACTGGCTGTGGAGCTAGCAGAGATGCTGTTTGCAAACACAGGTAGTGTAATTGGCATTGCTACTGGCTGATGCGCAGACATTTTAGGCTGTAATGTGGAGAAATGCTAGCTGACAGTATATAGGAAGGACTGTTAACTTGGAATATAAAAGTAGCTACGCATACTTTCCTTTGAAACACAGAATTAATGAAACCGTGATCAGGCAAATTTCATCGGAACTGTAAACTGTGCTGAATATAATCTGCTATGTAAGTCATGAAACTTTTTGATTGGTGATCTAGACTAATTTCACAGAATCACAGGATCATCTAGGTTGGAAGAGACCTCCAAGATCACCAAGTACAACCTCTGATCTAACACTAACTTTGTATTATCTCTCAGCCTTTCAAATCCATCGTTCCTGTTACATTCAAGACTCTTGTTCCAAAGGTTTGGTATACCCCTTTGTATGCCTCCCTCTGAGCTTTATGGGTTCTTGAACCCCAGTGTCATCAGGAAGAAGCCGTCAGAAGAGGAGGAAGGATTCAGTTCTTTCATCCACCGGTTGATCCTTTTCTTAGTATCAGTGGAGTAAAGGACAGTGTCTTCACAGGAGCATAACTTCAATCCAGCTATACCAGTGCTGAACTGGAGCTTAAGTAAATATAACTGTGTTCTTGTTTTCCAGTTCTGTATATTGTGTATAAGGTCTTAGACTTAAGGTCTTACATAATAAAATCTAAAAAAAAGATACAGGTCTTCAGTCTATAGGCTTTAACCCGTTTTCTCAGGCAGGTTTTACAGAAGCAGATGAGTAATGTTAAGGCAATGTAATTTGTTCCTTTCTTATGAGAAAATGGGATTCTGTAAGTCTGGTAACTTTTTTAGAGTTCTAACTTAATTTTGGGTAGTTTGGTTGTAACAAAAATTCGTTCTTGAAGCAAATTCTGCACCTCCTTCTGGCCCCCTTGACAAAATCTCAGTGAAGGTAGTAAGTCCTGTAATTGGTAGGCTGCTATGAAGGCGTTTCTGTGCCTGTACTAAATAACTTCTGTACTGTACGTGAACACTTCATTTTCATTTGATGCATTTTCTCATTTAGACTGCAAGTGAAAATAAGTGAAAACATAAGTGTCAGGCTCACAACTCTAGAGAAGCTTTGAATGGGAATTTTGGATTTAGGAAACTAACTCATTATTGTCTCCCATGTAAAAGGTGAATAAAAGGAGTATTGTCACAATTTGCTGAAATTATTTTTCTTTCAGTGGCAGCTCCAGCACTACAAATGCCTCAGGAAAAGGTAGGGGCAGACAAACTACCTTTGGTGGTAGAAAGGCCTGTGAGGTTACGGTGGAGGAGAAAGATGAAGGGAAAAGATTGCCTTGAAAATGAACTTGCAAACCTGTTACTCGCTGTAGACTCTGAAATGTATGATTCAGGAAAATAATTGGGAGTTTCACTGTATTAAGTGTAGTACCTAATAAATAGGGGATGTCAGTGTCCAAGACCTTTATGTAATGATTCCTGAGTAAAACAGACTTTGGCTAATGTGATGAAATTTGCTTTTCAAATTTTATTTTTCATCTTTCTAGTGCTACCACTTCATTTAGGAAAGAGACTGCCAACTGAACTTCATGCCTTCCTGCTCCTGTAGAGCCACCCCTTTTCTTTGCAGGACTGAAGAATAATATGGAATTGCAGTTACGCTTCAGCTGTGACAATATTTACCAACTTCTATAGAGAGTTTCTGCTACTTGATATATAAACATCTTTGAAGTGGTTCCGCTTAACTTGCATCTGATGTAGTGTTTGTTGCAAGTACTTTATTTAGTACAAAGAAAGTACCTAAAGCATGCAGTGTTTGCAACACTATGAACAGTTTTAGTGGTAAGAAGGTTGCTTTGTCCAATCTGTCACTCTGTAAAAAAGACTGAATTCACAATAGTGGCTACCTGTTCGGGCTGCTGTCTGTGTATTACATGTGTGTAACCGTTCTGATACACACGCAGTACTGTTTAAAACTGTGCTGACTTCAGGTTCTTTCAGCTATAACCTCAATAAAACAGCATCTCTCTACAATTAGATATCATTGATAAGACATCCTATCTTTGTCCCTATGTGTATCATCTATTTTGCAAATGCACTTGGGGAAAGTACAGGAATGTCTTGGAGTGTTTGCAGTGCAGTGCCATGCACAGACACCAGCTTGTTTGATGCTGTGGTCACAGCTGTTTGGACAGCACTTGCATATATTTGCTTGGATCTTGCAAATTGTAGAAGTCAAAGAAAGCCAAGTACCGCTGGCTTTTAGCAGTGCTGAAGGACTGAATCTAATTAGGCAGCCTAGGTTGAACACCAAGCTGAGATGGCTTTATTAGTTGGCATCTGGACATCTGTAAAGACTGCAGACTGTTCTGTGTTGATGCATCTCCAATCATGGGAGTTTCTAATTCAGAATTAGTGCCACTGCAAGTCAGAATGCAAACGGCTTTCTGAATTTGCTAAGATGAGATCATACTGTCACAGACTAACATTAATATGATGGTTGGCAACACATCTTTTGGGAAACGTAGAGCAGTACCCTTATCCTGTTCCTTTTTCCACCTTGATGGGCAGCGTCCTTTGCCACTAATCGTACTGCAAGTATAAGAATCTGTCTTCAGTCAGCGTGTTCCAGTTGATGCGCTCCATCTACTCTAGACTGCTTGATCCTTTGCAGTTTATATCTCATTATTACGGATATTGATACAGACTTTGATTATTCCAGTAAGGATATGAGTTTAAAAAAAACAACAGTTGGATGTTTTGCTCAAGTGTGGCTGAAACTGCTTTTGTCTGTGTTCATCCTTTATGGGCAGGTTAAAAATTCATTTATATTTGAAGCAGATGTCCACTTTCTTAGTAGGCTTTTATCGAGTAAGCCTACTGTTCAGGTAAGATAGCTTGTACTGTTTATGCTGATTGGGAACATCATCTGTACCATGTAGACTTACGCAATACAAGAACTTTTTTGGTTATCTTTATGTTTAGGTTCTTCCTGCATCCATGTTTTTCCTGTGTGTCAGTATTTTGCGTCTTACTGAAGAGAAGTGGTTTTGGCACTTTGTCTCGAAATTGTGAAGCATTGCTACAGCTCTCTGCTGTTTAGGTAATTTCTTGCCCAGAGTAGGGTTTTTTGGAGCTCGGATTTTCCTGTTAAAGGAAATGATGAAATGGAAGAACTGAAGGCATACTCTGTACTGTTGCATGCTGATAGCCACATTAAAGATTCTTCTTGCCAGAACTGTGTAATATCATCTGAGATGCTGCTCCTTATAAGCAGATAAAAAGGTTGAAACGCCAACTCTTGCAGCCCTTTCCATTTAGGGAAAGGCTCAGGCAGAAGTAGCATTGGTTCCACCCAGTTATAACTTGTCTGACCCTTTCTTCACCACATCTGTGTTCTGGTCAGTCCTGACATTGGAATTGCAGGACTGAGTTGTCCCAGGCTGTGTGTGAAGCAGATGTTCGCTATAACACTGACTTTTCCCTGAAAATCCCTGGGTTTAGCAGTTCTTTCTTGCAAGTAGCCTTAGAGCATTTCTTCTTCTTCTAGGAAGTAGTTTTCTTTTGCTAGAACTTCAGAACACATGGAAAATTAAGCCAATTTGATTGTTTAAATCCTTAAAGTCCCTTAAAATAAATTCAGTAATTTTGTAGGGTCTGCAAAAGCAGCAATCCTAGTATCCTAGAGCAAACTTGTTTGAAGTGCTGGAGGCCACAGAATATGGTGATCTGCTAATCTAAACCCGTATTGAAAAGATTTAGAACGAGTAAATAAAAAAAACAACAGCAAAGCTAGCTTTTGAATAGTTGACCTCGTTTATGTCAACAGTTAAATTGTATTGAGACCAGCTATGAAAATGCTCCTTGGAATGAATCTGTCCACTCTGCTGGGAGGAAGTGTATTAGCGCTGAGCTTGTATTTTGGAGTATATTTAAGCCCTGTCTACACAGGAAAGATTTAAGTCCTGCTTGGCTGCAGGAGTCAAAATATATTTTGGAAACAATGATGGCTTACCAGTGCTGCAATATACAATGGGTTCAAAACAACAACCGAAAAAAAAAAGCTGTTCTATAAAACATGAAGCCTGAAGTGTGCTTCAAGGCTTCACCCTGAGGGCAGCCTGCTCGCTAAAGGTGAAATGGTGATACGTGCTGGCTACTTCGCTCCTAATAAATTAAACGTGCCTGGGAATGTTCCCAGGCACCGTGGCCAACTGGCTCGGGACTGCCTGTGTCCGTGCTCTTACGCTCTTTGCTTCCAGAGCAGGGTGGCTGCAGCTGAACTGCCCAGTGCAAGCGGTCCCAATTGTGTGCCGAGTCACAGAGCTGGGAATTGAGTGGGAGAGCACTAATTGGCACAGCGCAGTGCTGGGGAATGTCCTAGCTGCTTTCTAGCATACATGATCATGTTCCAGGGCCTGGGAACATTTCCAGATGAGATTTAACTTACGAGTACAGATGTTAGTTCTCAATTCTTCTGATATCTTTATGGACTAAAGCAAAGAAGGAGCCTTCCTCCCCTAAGGGATCTGGGACACTTCAGAAAGGTAAGTTTAGGAGATAATGTACCCTATTTATTTCGGGGCACAAATTCTGTGCTACCTAAGTCTGTGCCACCTGTTTGCCATTTAGATGGTTTTAGTGGCTGCTTAAGCATCTTTCAGAATGCAGTCACCTTCACAGCCACCAGCAATCTGGGATGAATAGGAGTCTCAGCCCTCCTCCGCCAGGCTATTGCTTGTGTGAGAATGAGCATGTATAGGAGCGGTAACTGCAGGGTAATGGAGATGCTGTGTAGGAAGAATGTCTTTATGGTGGTCAGGTCAGAAATCTCATTCTGATTGGGGTGTGTACGAATATTAAGAGTGCAAGGTTAGGCTGGGTGATGTGGTGGGAGGAAGTCTTGTACCTCTTGGGCAGTGGATCTTGTGGGAGCAGGAGAGTGGGGAAACCACTTCATTTCCTAAGAAGTTTCTCCCAGTGAGTGGTAAAATTGATGACTACATTTGATCGTACAGGGCTATTTCCTGCAGACTCTGTAGTGTTTGTGCATTTTTGGATCTGGAATGTACTCCTAGTGTAGATGAGCCAGTAACCCATTGATATTAATCCCAGCTCTAAGCAGACATATGTCCTGGAAGACAGCATATTGCATAAGATGCTGAGTGATGGAGCAGTTTTGGTCTGAACTGTTCATTTTTTCTGTGCCCCATTTTTCAACGCTCCCACCTGTTTCCTTACCATCTCCTTTCTCCAGGGTGCCCTGGGTTTCAGTGCTAGTTAGGGCTCCATCATGCAGTCGCTTCAGAATACTCTTTCTTTTCATAGGGCTTGGAATATGTTATCAAGTACAATAGTTCAAATATTTATAGAGAAAAGTTAACATAAAATATTGTTCATCACTCTCTAAGGGCTATAAAATTTTACTTTTGAATATGTTGGTTTGAGTCGTGCGAAGCAACTCTGTGGCACGTTGCGCTTACCGCAGTGATGCACCCCACAATTTTAGGAACATAATTTATGTGACAACATCAGCTTTGGAACGTTGATTTGTATAAAGGATCTGTTGCTCAAAGGTGGTAAGCTGTTCGAGCTGGCTGTGTCAATTAATACACAGCACGCTCTGTCTGCTGATCACTCTTCTAATTTCATGTGTATTATGGTCTGTCTTACAAGCAGCAGTGGTGCATATATAAGGACACAGTACAGTGCAGGGATGCTCCCTGATATCCCGCAGGCTGCCCGTGTGGCTGCAAGCCAACCGTTCTGTCCTTGCACAGCTTCTGGCAGCCTGCTGTCCTGGAGGCAGCTTAGGAATCCAAACGAGAGAGGTTGCAGGTGCTACCAATGGTCAGTGTCCCTCTTCTGCCTGCTCTGATTCTGGCCAGAGAGCTGTCCTTTTTGTCAGTGTCTTAGGTGGATGCAACTGGTTCAGGGCAGTTGGCTCTTTTTGGAGAGCTGCTTGTTGGAGAATGGGCCTTTACACGTGGAAGTCTGCTGCTGCAAAAATACAGAAGTTCATCTGGCATAGGACTTCCACTTGTGTCCATTGGCAGTAAAATGTCAAAGGTCATGTTTTGTTAAATGTTTCTTTTTGTCATTAAGTGCAAACTGCTGTCACACGTCACAATCTCATCCCCCCTCTGCAATGCTTGTGTAGCTCCACAGTGAGTAAAAGAACTGATCTGGCTGAAAAGCAACTCAAAAAACTTGAATTTTCAGCCATGTCTGTCAAGTTCACTGCTTTGGCTCGCTGCTCAATTGCACGAACATTTCAGCATCCCTGGGGTGGTATTAGAAGTGAGGCACGTGGGACGAGCACATAGGGGACCAGAACCGTTCTTTTGCTTTGCCAGTAGCCTGCACTTAGGTGTTACTAAAGTGACCGTGGAATTGAGGTGGTTGTCTGTCCTGAAGATGGTTTTAAGTATAATGCTGTGCTGTCTGCTCTTTTGTTTTGTAACACTAATGAATTTTCCCTGTGTGGGGAGGAGAAATAAAAATACCTATCTCACTTCTATTCCCTTGAGCGCCCAATCCAAACTTATGAGTATATTGTCTAAGATTAGTAGCTTAAATGAAAAAAAAAAAACCCTATATTTAGCAAGCCTCTATTTAAAACCAGGAGTTTGGTGAACTTGTATTCTCTTCTTTCCGCTGCAACTTTTCAGAGGCTCTTAACTTCAAATGTAATGTAGCAGCCGGTCAGATTTCCAGCTTTGTGCTAGTGGAGTTGCTTGTCGCCCAAATTCTCTTTGTTTCTGTGGCGCCAAGTCTACTTGTGTGTTACTTAAGTAAAATAAACTGTCAGTTCCCAGTGGTCACAGAGCACATCTATGATCACTCGAGATTGAGCTATGCCTCTGAAAATGTGCTGCCCATTTATAAGCCCGTGCTGTTTTCTTGCTTTGCTTAAATCGGTTGCTTTTAGTCTGTGCCTGTCACTGGAGGCTCCTTTTTCTTTACTTCTCTGATTGTCACTGAACCACTTTGGTGAAGAAATAGTTCTCTCATTTCCTTCTGCTTGGTTTAACAATTAGGTTTGTTGTTCTATAGTTAAGACTTAAAATGCAATTCTGTAAAACTGTAGTAAATGTATGTTTTATATGCCATAGAAAATAGTTTTCAGGTATTTAATCAATGAAAGTACAGAAAATAGTGTGAAATATCAGTTGCAACATGCTTTTCTTTGGAGCGAGTGTTCCTGTTTTGGAAAAGCAGTAAATTAGTACGTGCATGGAGAACGAGACTGCTGAAGTGATGGTACCTTAAAGTTAGGCTGTGATGGTTCAGATTCAGATACACATGGCCTTTGCTTCTGATCTTAGGGCAGCTTATATTTAAAAACAAAAACAAAGCAACAAAAAAAAGCGCCCTGAAACTACCCTTGAAAACTGAATTTTAAGAGCTAGGCTGAAGTTTTGCCTGTTTTAAGGAACATTATAGCTGTATTGACTACTTAGTCAGAGAACTTGTTCACCTTTTAAAAACATTATCATTTACCTTGAATCACGTGTTCCATTTTGATAGCCTCCTTCATATAGAAAATATAGCATGAGATGTCTGTTTAAATGCAAGTCTAATAATGCTCTATCTTCTATGTGAAGGGAAGTATTCTGTACATTTTTCCATGTTTGACATCATGGTGTTTTGAATAACCATGTTCCATATTCATATCAATTTTTTGTTTTTGTTTTCAATTTATGCACAGCACTTGCTCTGAAATTTGGGGACTGAGTACACCAAACACGATAGATCAGTGGGATACAACAGGCCTTTACAGCTTCTCTGAACAAACCAGGTGAATATTCTGCCCTCTCTCGCATCATAGAAATCTTGTGGGAGGGATTGGATTTGGAGGGTCTGTAATGGGATGCTTTAGCTGTAAAATAGACTAAAATGCTTTGTAGGCCTCTCATGGTACAGCATTTTAAAATATTTGCTTGCCAGTGTAGAAATCCAAGTGTTCTCAGCTGATGTTTTGACCAATGAAATTCTAATACCGGAATATTCCTTTTTCACGCCAGTGCCGTTGAAAGAATGGGAAGACTTGTTAAATGCAAGCTCTAATGTGATTTGGTATTTATATTAACAAAGTTGGGCTACTTAATTCTTTAGACCTAATCTTACAAAGTGTTTAAACTGCTTTGTATGCCACAAGCTTTCAGTTAAACCTTGCTAATTGGCTCAGATACGAGCTACTAAAGAACTGTTTGTAAATTCTTCAGTAGTTAATGGTGGGCAAATTCTGAACAGGTTCTTTATTTTTTCATGTCACATTACT
The DNA here is from genome assembly GCF_013377495.2 of Cygnus atratus. Lineage (NCBI taxonomy): Eukaryota > Metazoa > Chordata > Aves > Anseriformes > Anatidae > Cygnus > Cygnus atratus. Next base: position 3,064,699 of record NC_066396.1, read on the forward strand.
TGATTTGTGTATTGAGGTTTGTCTCCCATCCCATAATGATCATAAACATCTGCATTTTTGTAAGCATATGCAGTCAGTCTTAAAACTAGCAAAACATTTTCAGCTGGTAGCAAGGCAGATGAAGTCAAGAAGATAAACTGTACAGCCCTTACGAGATGCGTGTTCATGCTTTTTGCATTACAGTTATACTGCCATGTGGATCACTTGGGCAGCTGACTGCTTATAGGCTTATTTGCAGTCCTGGGGGAATTCTTATGCTTAAAGCCATAAAGTATCCGTGCCACAGTAAAGCCTTGAGGTTTAGAAACTGAAGGGACTAGTAAATGTGTGTTTTTCTTTCAACAATTGTCTTCTGCATTTTAAAAATATATGTGAAGCAATCATCCTAAATACTTGGTTGGAGGTAAAGTGGCTTTTATTGAACCCTAAGTTCACTGGCAATAATTTGAGCATCTCAAAAAGAAGTAAAAATGCTGTTTGATGTCATTACTTGTCTTGCATTTGAAGCCTTTTAACAAGAGTACAAATGTCACTAACAGTGTCAATCGAGTGAACTCTGAAAATGAACAAACTGCTTTTCCCATGTGCATACACTGTTGCTTGAGTGATTGAGACAGCATGCAGTCTGTAAATACTTCTCAACATCTTTCCCATGTAGATCTCTCGATGGCCGACTACAGGTGTCTCATCGTAAAGGATTACCGCACGTTATTTACTGTCGTTTGTGGCGCTGGCCAGATCTACACAGTCACCATGAACTTAAAGCAATTGAAAACTGTGAATATGCTTTTAATCTTAAAAAGGATGAAGTATGTGTAAACCCTTACCACTACCAGAGAGTGGAGACACCAGGTAGGAAGACTGCTTCTGACTTTATAGCAGCATCTGTATGTACACACTTGTTCAGCATAATGTTTTAGATAAATATAGAAGGATGATGTGTTCCGTTGCCAGAACTACAAGATGATTAAAGATGCAGGGGTTTGGAGAATAAGAACTTTCAGAGGATGGTAGTAGTAAAGATGCTGACAATTTTTTTACACGTGTTGAATAACCATGACAAATGCTTCCAGTGCTGCTAGCGATGGTATGGTCCAGGATGAAAATGAGAGTAGAGTTGTCTTACTAATATAGCGTAGTCTTACTCAAAAACACCTCAGGAATCTGTTCTGGTAATGAGTGATATGATTGTAGTACTAGCAGTGCTGAGAAACATCTGAAGAAATTGTGAGATGTTTTAGATTTTTTTCCTTTTGGTTCATACAAGTGTGTATTTTAGGGTCTTACTAATACTTTGAATTTTGCTTTTCCAGTCTTGCCTCCTGTACTAGTGCCACGGCACACTGAGATTCTAACAGAGCTTCCACCTCTTGATGACTATACCCATTCCATTCCTGAAAACACTAACTTTCCAGCTGGAATTGAACCACAGAGCAATTACATACCAGGTATTTGCTGAACTCCCAACGCAAACAGTCCACTTATCTTTGTTTCATTGCTGCTGCAGTGTTGGTAATTTCACAAAGTGATGAAATTAGTTGAAAAATGTACCAATTAAATCTTGTTGATTTTCTGCATTAATTCCAATGGAAGGCCTGAACACTGTTACTTGCAGAACATGATCCTGTGTGAAAAAGTATTGCTGTGGTTTCAGAGTAGCTTACTCTGTTTCAATAGCTTAAGGTTCACAATGCTGATGAGTACAAAGTAGACCTTCACATTATGCTTTAAGACTTCTATAAACATGTAGGTGTTGCCAGATGCTGTTTATTGGAGACTGAGTAGTAAACTGCTCAATTCCCCCATGTGAAGTATGTGGAGAAAACTTTAAGTTCCAAACAGCGTAGCTTGCAATGCAACTGATCAAGGTTTGCTTTGTGTACTTACAATTGTGTGCATAGTTTTTGTTATCTTTAGTATTCAGGAGCAATGTAACTACACCAAACTTTTAAAGAATTCTTCTTCCCTACCCCAAAACAAAATTCAAGACTGAGCTGCTACAGTGCACGCACAAACCTGTGTCCTTACTGAAATGTAAAATGAGTGACCTGTGTTTCCTGTCCCAATTTCCTGTTTCCTACCTCTTCAGGAAGTTGTCTGGAATATAAAACCCAGCCAAGCTGAAGTTTTTTGTAAATTTAATGCAACTATGTTACAGCATCCAAGGACTGATAAATAAGCTGAAAATTCAGATCCTGGCTCTCTAGAAGAATGACTGCCTTGAAACTCAGATGTGTGCAGTATACAAACTGTATCTGCATGTCTTACACAGGATGGTGCCTGCATTTTCTTTAAATATATCTGAAAATTGAAATGGCACCAAGAAAATTTCCATGAACTTGATCTCCTCTGTTTAATTGGTGCCAAATTTGTTGCCACTTAAGAACGAGATATTTAAAGAGCTATTTAAGATGCTAGAACTTAATGTTGCTTTCTTCGCTTATGTATACTTTTTTGACTTCATCAGAGGACTTTTGATAGTGTTTGCAGACAACTTACTGGAAAGACACCATTTGAAAATACAGGAAATGAGCTCAAGGAACTCTGTGTAGTTATTTGCAAGAAGTCTGTTCAAGGTGATTGCGGGTACTCACATGATCTTCAAATGTTTATGCAGCTCACCACACCTTGCCGCCTCCTCTTTGCCACTGACACCCTCCTCTTGTATTCAAGAATCGTATCTCAATCTTATTTTATTTGACCTTCTTAACTAATCTTGACTACTTAGCTAGGTCTTGATAAGCCTTGTGTGTCTTGACAGCCTGCTTCAGAGAACTTTTCTTTAGCAGTAAACCAGACTAACAACCGTGGTAGTATTGCACCACAATACCATCTCAGTATGTCTACAAAGAGATCTATTTCACCTACAGGGTACCTCCTGTGTGTTTACTGGGCAGTTGGTGATTGTGGAGGTGCAGGTTGTCATTCAGGGCCCTTCCAAATCTGGCATGTGCTGAGCTGCCTTGTCCAAACTTGTGGCAGCATTCGTGCTCTGCTAGGAATTTTTAATCACAGAATCATCTAGGTTGGAAGAGATCTCCAAGATCACCTAGTCCAACCTCTGATCTAACACTAACAAGTCCTCCACTAAGCTCTACATCTAAACGTCTTTTAATGCTGTACTCAAGCACTTCTTTCCAGTTATATTGATGCTCACCTCTGACCCTGAAACAGTATTAATAATACTAGATTGGAGGTGATCTTCTGTGTTCAGACAGACTAGATATGGAAAACAGTCTGTGCCAGACAGCCTAGATTAGCAACTGGAAACAGGAGGTGTGGGTTGGATTGGAAATGGTTATTGACCTTTTACCATGTCTGTGGGATTAAGTATAACAATTCAAAGCTGGGTAGAGTCCGGTTTATCACAGTAAATTCTATAAAAATGTTCAAAACCATGTGATTTTTGTCGTCATAGTTCTTGCTAGTAAAGATTTCCCTTAATCTTCCTGTTAAATTCTCACTTGAATTTTGTCACATCTATATTTAGTGTGTAGTTTTACAGACTGAACCAAAGATGCAGTTCCTTTGGTTCATTTTTATTTAAGCAACTGATTTAATCAAGTTTCCTCTTGCTGACTTCCTTCTGATCTTCCTTATGTCAGAGATTTACAGCAATAGATATTAGATACAACTTGATTTTAATTCTTAGGCAAAAGGCTTTGTTTCTGCTGTTTCATAATATGTAATTAAATGAGTTTAATCTCTCAGATGTTTGAAATAATTCTAAGGTGATTGTAGAGGTCATTTAGCTTTGACCACTTTCACTAAAGAAACTGACATTTTGTTACTAAAATATAGGAAAAGACACTTGCCCAGTTCAGACAAAATTATTTCCTGAAAGGCAGTTGGTTAACTCATTATCTGGATTACAGAGTACGTTTTGAATGGGGAAAAGGAACAACCATACTCTCATGGGTTTTGAAGATATTTTTGTGAAATTAGACAGTTTCTAGTATCAAAATACTTTATACTTGTTATTGAGTTTACTTTGGTCTGTAAAACTCCTGGCTTTAGACAGCTAGTTAAAAGAGTAGATGTTTTTTAATAGAATATGGAATTTATAATAACAATAGCTTGTGCATCATAACTGGTTAGATAATGTAGTTGTTAATGAGTGAAATCAGCTGTTGGGTACTGAAGAAAAATGAATATGGGGACTGAACTGAAAAATAACCTTTAAATCTTAACTTCTAGGGTGTAGGAGGGTGTCTGATCTGATGGTTATACTACATAAAGACAGCTCATATTTTTTTGTAGAAGTCACCAGATGGTTTTTTCGTTTGTAATTCTACTAAATGTGAAAGCTGTTAATCACGATTGCAAAATTGTTACTCATTGTAGCGAAAGTATCTTGTATTACGTGGAACAAACAAGGATTGTCCATTAATTATATAATATGTTTGAGCAATTGGCAGTCATACAAAAGATGATACATTTTACGTAGGCAATAAGGCAGGTAATGGATTTGAATTCCTATGGTAGAAAGAAAGTCCAGCAAAAGGAAATTCTAATTCAGTATTCAGGTATTGTATAGAGCTTATGAGGACTTGAACTAAACCCCCATATGCTAACTCTTACAAGTTGCCCTATTCATTCAAGCAATAGATGGATACTTTATTTTTTTTTTAAACAGAAACCCCACCTCCAGGATACATCAGTGAAGATGGAGAAACAAGTGACCAGCAGTTGAACCAAAGCATGGATACAGGTAAAATTTTCACCACTTTCAAGACTTGGGTTTACTAGTTGTGATCCTTTTACATAGTGGCATGACCTAAGCCCAAATGATATTGGCAGTAGCCCTCTGTACAACCTGTTGTTTTGTGTTTAAAATATCAGTTTTTCAGTCTTTTGTGAGCAAAATATTTTTTTGCCAGGGTAATGCTTTTAAAACAGTGTACCACATTAAGTACATTTCGTTTGTTTCGTAACAAAAGCATAAACGTCTAATTAAGGCTTCATCAGAAAATCTTGAAATAGATTTTAATAGCTGACTAGTTTCAATTTATCACTAGCTTTCCCTTCTGAAAACAGGTTCATTGAAGCAAACTGTTGGCCTAAATAGGTTACAGAAATGCTTCATTTTGAGAATCTCTCTTAGCTCTTATTGCTTCTGCTGAGTTTCAAATTAATTTTTGTTTAGAAGGCTATATTGAAAGAGTAATGGAAACATTAAACATTTGTGCCTTTGTGTGACGGAATTTCTAGATAATCTGTTAGTCCTTAGACTTGGACAAAGCATAGTTAATGTGCTGGATAAGAACCTCCTGCTGTGCTGGCAGTCCTGAGAGTGGTTTCGGTTAGCTAATGCTAGCAACCTTTTTTCAGTTAATTGGAACCAACTGCACTAGTTTATTTAAGAACTGCAGTATTTTCCCACTATGTTGACAATAACTACTTTAATTAAAAAGCCTGACATCAACAGTAATTGTAGGAATGTTCCTTTGTAAAGCACCTTTGCCCCTGTATTTTGCCTACTAGTGTGAAAATTGTGTTGGAGAGTGTTTTCTTTTTTTTCCCTTCATCCATCCAGAATAAGAATAAAGAATAAATTCCTCAGATTAGGAAATCATCTTGTTCTTTTCTGGAGATAAATCAACTCTATCAAGCATAAAGAAATAACATCTTGGTTGTCTTGTCTGCTTTTTCTTAGCTTTTGTCACTGAGTGTGGAAGAAGTCACTGCCTTCTCATTGGAGAAGTGCATAAATAAATATATGTTCCCAGACTGTGCACGAAGAGAGAACTTTGCCAAATGCAGCACTAAGATGTTATTAGTGTCTTTACAAGGAGGTGTAGGTTCCCAGGAGTCTGGAAAATTAAATGTAATTTTAATTCATAATAAAGATGTGACATGTTGGAAAACTGGTTGTAGCTTTTCTGAGGTTTCTTAGTCCAAAGAATTTTAAGATAAAGATGGTACCTAAGTAATAGTCATATGTATCCGTCTGAAATGATGACAATAATTTGCTCTTAATCCGTGTTGCTTCAACAGGATCTCCAGCAGAGCTGTCTCCTAGTACTCTCTCCCCAGTTAATCATAGCCTGGGTAAGTTGGAAATACTTTTAATTGTTTCAGTGTGTGTGATGGCTCCTCTTTATGTATATAATTACACTAAAAATAAAAATGTACCTTAAAGTAAGAGCTGTATTAGGAGGAAACTGTTGGGTTGGCTTCCCGATAATAAACGTAATAGAGCTGGGCTAATGACTAGTTAATAACTACCCTATTTCTGTAACTGTTGAGCTTCTAGCAGAGAGTAATGTGGTTGCATGTGTGTTCAGGAAATGAATTCAGAAAATATTTTAAAGGACATTAGCCTGTCCTCAGTGCTGCCCAGACTTGCTGTCTCCCCCTGTCTGTTGTTCTGCTCTTCTCATGTAATGTTTCACCTGTGGCCACAAGACAATTGTTGCTCCTCCATTAGTTGCCCACCTGCTTTGATCAGGTTCTGTTGCTGTGTGTCTGTATAAATGCCTCGGGAAGATCAGATTCTTTTGACTCTGTTTAAGGAATGGGGAGTTGGTGTGAGAGGAAAATGCTATTCAGAGAGCTGAGTGAGTACTTAGAGTAGGTAAAAAGAAGAAGCAATGCAGGAAAAGCTGAAGATGCACAGGAAAGATATGAGGCTACAGTAGGGAGAGTGTGTTCAGATGGATGGGTATAAGGTGGATATATTGTAATACGAGGGAACGTAATTTTCATATCAATAACTTTTTCCATTGTGTGGTTCAGTGTTTGATAGTTTAATCTCTTTAACGTTGCCAAAGTGTTTTTAAGTTATAAAATGGTAATAGAAGTGTCTCAATGTCTGGTACTTACAGTAACATTGGTTTAATCATTTTGCTGAGCAAGTACAAGTGAAGTATGTGAACCATGGTCATTTTATATCACTTGTTCCCCTCCACCCCTTCCCTTGTGTGGAATATTGAATTCTGTTCTCTTTACTGGGATAGGTAAAAATGATGGCAAGCAAAAATTAAATTTGAGTAGTTGGAGGAGAGTTAAGCTACCATTTCTGGAAAAGAAAAATAGCAAGGCAGATAGGTTTTTTTCAGCTTCAGTTCTGTGCTATTCTTATTTTTTGTTTAACTTTTTTTTTAGACTTGCAACCAGTTACTTATTCAGAGCCTGCATTCTGGTGTTCAATAGCATATTATGAATTGAATCAAAGAGTGGGAGAAACCTTCCATGCATCACAACCTTCCCTGACTGTAGATGGTTTTACAGATCCATCAAATTCAGAACGATTTTGTCTAGGTCTGCTTTCCAATGTAAACAGAAATGCTACAGTGGAAATGACAAGGCGACACATAGGTAAAAATCTCGTCTTTTAACTGTTTTAATATTTTAGCCATGAAATTATCAGTAGTGGTCCAGATAGGAAGGGCAGATCTGTGTTTTGGGATTGTTTCACCATTATACAACCAGCCACTGAACTGTCTCAAGGCTTTCCAAGGGGAGCTTGGTGTCTCTTGCTAAGGACAGAATTGGAATGACAGAGGTCACTGCTTTTGAGGCCAGAGAGAGAAAAGAGTCCAGAGCTGCTGCTACCACAGCCACTTGCAACCAGGCAGAGATGTGGTAATGGCTGGATCTGAAGAGAGCTGCCTTTTCCTCAATCAGTAGTCACTAAGTTTGTGACAGCAGCAGTCACTCAGCTGCCAGGCTGAGAGCAGGCGCAGGAGGAAGTCACTTAGCTGTATGGGTATTTCTGCTGCTCACGTGGCTACTGTCTTGTTTCAGGAAAAAGATGATTCACCAAAGCAGTGTGAAGGGCAGGGTTTTGGCTTCCAGGCTCCTTGTTGGACCACTCTGCCCTCGATAGCATTTATATTCAGAATCGCTTTGTGATGAAATTTAGGCTGTAATTATAAAATATTAACACGTTTGATTTATTCTAATTTACAAAATACAGAATGGACATTGGTAGTACTGCTTGAATACTTTTTTAAATGTGAAAAGCTGTTACTGGAATAACACATTGTTTCGGTGCGATCAAGATTTTCTCTGTAACAGTTATGGAATATTTTCTACAACGCAACCTCTTCAATAAAGTGAATGTTTTTGGATAGATTCTTCTTTTATTTAGCAGTGTTCACTAGATTTTTTTTTCATTACTGATATTGGTGGAAGGGGAATGGTTGGATCAGATGATCTTGGTGGTCTTTTCAACCTTCATGATTCTATGGTCTTTAGGAGAACCTTCTGACTTTTTCCACCCCAAATCCAAATGCTTGTCATCAAATTTTAGAGGTGGAAAAGCCCAAGATATGCCAGTGATGGCTAATTAAAATGGTCAATTATGAGGAAAAGCAAACGTGTAAGGCGTTCTCCCCCCCCCCTTTTTTTTTTTTTTTTAGAGAGTAGCTCACATTTTGGTTGAAAAATGTTTTCGAAGAAAACAATGAAGCTATGGCCTTTAAAGGACCTGTTAATTATAATTAGCTTTTTTGGGGGAAAATCAATTGTACATTACTACTTACTCATGCCAGAAATAGCCCATACAGATTTTTTTCCTCTGAGAAAAAGCAAGATCATAATTCAGAAGTGAAAAATAGAATTTCTTACTGGTTTCTTTTTGGCAATAGGACTAAATGAAGTCCCATTGTTTTTGTCAAAGTAGTACAGAAAAAGGGGTATGTGGTGGGTTGTGAAATCGTGTGGGTGCATGTAAGAGGAGAGTCTGTGGAAGTGGTATACTTGTTCTGTTTTTTTCCCATCATCTTAGCGGCATGTGCCACTTCACATACAGCACTTCATATTGGCACATGTTTTAATTACGCTGAATCTAATCTTTTTCTTTCAATTGTGGAATTTCTTCAAGTGAAAAAGTTATTTGCTTCTTAACTTGGCTTTGGTTACTAGCCATTGCATAGCTGGAAAATTCTAGATCACTGGACCAAAAATTATTCTGCCGTTCTTTCAAATATTGTGTGATAAAAATGCAAGCTAGTTGTGTTCTGTCCATGCTGCAGCTGTCAGACCAACAGTATGGTTATCTAGATAATTGATTTCTCTTTTTGTTTTAAAGACAAAACTTGGCCTTCTCTAAAACAAAGTACTCCCTTGTTTGTTAATCTGCCTGGGTCATATCGTAACTAGAGTTCCTTTGAATTTTGTTACAGGAAGGGGAGTACGCCTCTATTACATCGGTGGAGAAGTTTTTGCTGAGTGCCTAAGTGATAGCGCAATTTTTGTTCAGAGCCCGAACTGTAATCAAAGATATGGCTGGCATCCTGCAACTGTGTGCAAAATTCCACCAGGTTTGTAGCCTACCAAAGGTCTCGTACAAAAAAAAAATCCAATGTATTTATTTGTGGGGTGTCATTTACTTTCTTTTTGTTGCCTGTAAAGGGTTTCTTCGTAGTTTTGGTCTTCTGTGTAGCAAACACAAGTATTTGTTAAGTGTACTTTTTTGACATTTTTTTTCTTTGTAGGATGCAATCTAAAAATCTTCAATAACCAAGAATTTGCTGCTCTTCTGGCTCAATCTGTGAATCAGGGTTTTGAAGCAGTTTATCAGCTTACTAGAATGTGTACCATAAGAATGAGTTTCGTTAAAGGATGGGGAGCTGAATACAGGTAAGAAAAAAGCCTTTACACTTAAATCTAGAGCTGTTTTTTTCCTCTTGCTAACATGCTCTATTTGTCTGGCTTGAAAGCCATATATATGTGCTACTGTAGCTATGTTGTCTTCAAGTTGAACCCATATTTTCCTTTTCTCTCCTTCAGCTATGGAGCTCCTAAGTCACAAAGACAAGTAAACTGATTTTAGTATCACACTGAAGTTCATTGAGCAAGGAATTTCATCAGAGTTCACTTCCTCACTTAGTCTTGCTTGCTTATTGTGGTGAAACCACTGACAGCACGTAGAAGTTTCAGAACTTGTTATACAACTATTTGCTGTGTTAGACCTATAGTCATTTTGGTCTCTGTGCTTTTCTGTGTGTAGTATAATGAGTTTGTTAGGTTGTGGTGTGGGATACAGTTTGATGGGACCCAAGGGAAAGTATTGAAGTGACTTGAGTTCATTATGCAGACTACAACAGTTGGAGAACGTGCATTTAAGGGATGGCAAATACATTGGAACTTGGAGTGGAAAAAACTTTGCAGGAGTAAGATGTGCGTTTATGTAGAAAAAAAACGCTAAAAATCATTGAGTGGAAAAGTAGTCTTTTATCTGCTTTTGAATAGTCTAATTATATTCTCTATAGAACAAACTAAAACCTGTAGTTTAGATGGTGCCTCTTTTTAATGTAGTATGGGAATTTGGAAAGAGAAGGAACTAACTTCTAACTGAGCAGTTTTAAAGATTTCATTATTTTGGAGAGCTACAGATGTGGTTTTAAACAACAACAAAAAACCTTAAATGTCTCTAGAAATTGTGTACTAAAAGAATAGAAGTCTGACACATCAATACCATATTGCAATACAGAACAATTATTTTTTTATCCTTAATTCTGAAGTTAAACAATACCAGCTTGCACGGTAGATCCTGGGGTTTTGATTCTTTTATCTGCTCTTGCAATATATCCATGCAAATGTGAGCCATTGGTGTGTGGGGGAGGATTCTCAGCTAAATGAAGCCAATTTTGTAAAAGCCTAATTAAATGAAAAATTTGAGTAATGAAATAAATTGGTACCTCTTTGTTAGCAAGAGGTACGCAAGGAAAAAAAATCTGGCTCAAGTTTAAAGAACTGTTGGATTTAGCTCAAAAGGCGTATGTATACACTTAACGCATAATTAAATACAACATTCAAGTCAGAATAGAAGAAAGGCTTAATCAGTCAGATTATATGAAGACAGCTTGAAGTGAATGGAGTGTAAGTGTTGGGTTAAAACAGCGGAGAGGCTTTTGATAAAGTTATTGTTAAGGAGGGAGAATGATTGTTAGCAGTCCATAAACCCTTCAGAGATCATAGGGTTGAAAAAGCCCAGTGGAAACACTGCCAGAACAGCAGAGTCTGAGTACCGATGTAATGCTGAACTAGTTTCTTTGCATCTCTGTTGAAGATGGTGTTAATAAATTATTGAGGTGTAAAATTTGTAAGTTATGCTAACTTATGATTAAAGTAAGAAGTTTTAAGCAGCTTTTAAGATTAAAGGTGCTCCTACATGCACAACCTTGAATTTAAATTAAGGTAGTCTAAATTGTCAAAATAGATAGTGAAGCGGGGTATCACAGAATCACCCTAAAAACTAGTCATTGTTAAAACTTCCACGCTTCGCTATTATCTCAGAAATGTTTCTCTGAGTAGACTTTGGCAAAGCCAAACCATTACCTACCTGTTAGGCATGTGGCATATGTTCATAAGCATGCTGATATGGTGAGGTGGTAGATTTTATAGGCTTAGTAGACAAAATAGTTCATAGCTTTTTGCTTGTTGTGTGTTGGCTTAAATTGAGCATTGTGGTAGAAGTTCAGATCATCAGTTAAGCATTCACATTAACACAGGAACTAACCAGGACTAGAATAATCTTCTGAAGAAAGTTGAGGTGTAATCTCAGCAAAGATTTAGCGATACATAGATGGGAACTCCATGGATAGAAGAAGCTGAGTTTTAGCTTTGAGAGGGCTGCTAAGTGACTATCAGTATTTTATCTTTTGCCAGGGCTGTTGAACAGAACCAGTTATAAAATATTCAGGAAGTGTGTTGTGGAACACATTGTAGGGGAGTTGACAGTGGTAGAATAATGAACTTCCTTCTTTGGGAGAGGATTCGAGACTAAATGGAATTACATTTCCTGTGGTTTAGCTTGCTCTTTTATTGGATCGCTTTATTTTGGCATAGCCATTCAGGGCTAAGATAATGTTTTTTGGAGTGCAGAGAGAGCACAGACCCCAGCCGTTTCTGCTCCTAGGAAATGTAAAACCACAGACAGCTTTTGAAATCCATCTTCTCGTTGGCTTAATTTTTCTGCCTTTTCAGTTCCCCCATTTATATAAACATATTTCCTTAAAGCAAAGGGTTCCAGTGCTGACTGTAAAAACAAAGGGGCTGGGTTTGTGACTAATCTGCTGTCTTTGAATCTTAATGCCTCCTCGCTTTGACTTTGGAATAGGTAGAATTATTAGGAAAGACTGGCTTAGCAACAGTAGTCTTGCCATTCTAGTTTGAGAAAACTCCCATGCCTAGAGTGGGTACGGTGAAATAACAGGATCTCTCAGGCACGAGTATGTCCAATATTGGTTTCTTTGCGGATGAAAAGGAAGATTTTTGAATAACAGGTCTCTCTCCCAAGGATGTATGGGAGAGTAAAAGGAACTTTTATGGTTATCAAGCTTTTGGCTTTTACTGAGGCTTTCTAAAAAGTCTTTAATTAAGGGCTGCTGTTGTGGAAAAATAAGGCAAGTCTATAGAGTAGAAAAGAGAAACAAAATTTTTACTTAATCTGCTTGCGTGAAGATGTACAAAACAATGTAGAAGTATAAATAAGATTACAGGAAATCAGAGATGAAGTTTGGTGTTCCTTTTGAGATAACATCAGTTAGCACAGCATAACCACACTGTGTTACGATGCAGCATTTCTGACATGGCTTCTTTGTACATTTTTCTTGACGATTGCTGTAAAAAGCTAGATCTTAGGATTGCCAAAGCACTGCACTGTTTGGCCAACCTACCTATGCAGAGCCATGCATTTCTGTTTCTTACTTTTTTAGTAGTTGTCTATGAAATTCAAACGCAGTTATGCATGCAAACTCTTTGATGGTGAAGATAGTAGCTGTATGCGCTGATGGTGATGCAGACACCAGATTGGTTGGACAGTCTTCACTTCTGAGTTGCTTTTTTGTAGTAAGACGTTTGGTGTGGTGTTTGGAGCATTTGCTCAGTTCTTATCCTATTCTCCAGAGCAGAATATTCTTGATATATTGTGGATAAAAATGTGATTGTTGATGTTTCTTATAGATGTGGGGTGGGTATTTTTTTTCCAAAGATTGTTAAATCATTAGTACAGTTATAGTAATAGTTGCAAACTTTTCTTTGTAGTAGAGATGGATGGAAACATCCTATCGTATGGATCTTAGAACTGAAAACTTTATGGTAGCCAAAGCTCCTTTCTGACTTTCCCATTCCACTTATTTTTTCAGGCGGCAAACAGTAACAAGCACTCCTTGCTGGATTGAACTTCATCTGAATGGACCTCTACAATGGCTGGACAAAGTATTGACTCAGATGGGCTCCCCTTCAGTACGCTGTTCCAGCATGTCGTAAAACTCCTTTCTCCGTTACCAGTGGGCTGAATACCGAGTCCAATCAACAGACTTAATATAACAGCTCATCTGTCGTAGTATCTGTGTGTGGTCCCCATGAACTGTTTACTATCCAAAAAGGTTTTTAAAAAAAAAAAAAAAAAAACAGCACTTGAGGTCTCATCAATTAAAGCACCTTGTGGATTCTGTTTCCTATACTCTGATACTAGATGAAAACTTAGTGTATAGAAATGCCTTCTTCAGAAAGAAGGGACAGTTCTAAAGACTCTTAATGGTGTTTTTATTGGGTATATAATTGAGTGTCCTAATGGTTTATCAATAACATGAATAGCTAAGTATATGTACAGGTAATGTATCATGATCTCAGATATCACAGTATTGTGCTGTTCTACATTTTAGTTCCCATAAACAGATGTTTGGTTTGTTTTTTGATTGGGGCAAGTCTCTCAAAATTCCAAGACTCTACTCCTTTATTCTTTTGTATTTTTTATATAAGCAGGTTTTCAAGTTGTCCTAAACATAAAAAAAAAAAAAAAAAAAAGAGCAGACTTTCCCTGTAGAAAAGCTTAACTTTTTGCTGCCTTCTTAAAGAAAAAAAATCCCTCCATTAGAAGGGAAAGAAATGTCTGAGATTTATCTGTGAAATCTTAAGACACTTTATATGCTTAATGGGGCCTAAAATGAATTCATACTATAAATTCCAAGTATCCATCACACTAGGAGTCTACTTTTCCCTACCCATCTGAGTTGATGCATCTGTTGCCAGCAATAATGCTGGCACTGATTTATTTGGGACTTTTTTGTACATTGAATCATTGAAATCAATACTTTTTTTTTCTCATGGAGTGAGAATTTACCATGGTATTGGATACTGGATTAAACACACAAGGTTATTGGCTTACCCCTTACATCTGTATGTTTTCATTAAACAGATGTCACTGAAAAAAAACCCCTTGGTTTTAGTTTTTGGAGCCAAATACCTTAAAATCCTTTTCCAGGGTAAACTAGACTCTTTCGTATAGGTTCTAAATAGATGCAGCTTCTTAAGATATTTCAGTAACAGAACTTAAATTTCTGATCTGAGTGGCTTTGTATAGCTTACTTACATACCAGATCATATGCATTCATTATGTCATAATGGGCCTTGTTAATAAAAGTAGTTGCTTCTGCAAAACCTCTAGGATAGTGGTTGCTGAGGTATGACCAGCGGAGGAGGACTTCTAGGTTCTTCGTGACAGTGCATGTTATTGTGAACCCTTGGACACTACAGCTGCACCATATTAAAAATATTCTGAAATATATTCTACAAATAAGTCTGGGTTGGGGAAGGGTTGGGAAACTGTATAGAAGGGTTATTCTGACTTGAAAAATATACATCTTACTAACAATCTTGTGATCTAGCTGTCTGTCATTCTTTTGTTATTGTGGCAGTAGCAGGATTGCCTTTGTCTGTTTTTTTTCCCATTGTTTCATCCATTACACTAGTACTGTACTTTGTAAGTACAGCTAGTGATAACTTAGCTTTGAGAACAAAAATGTGGCCAGTGTTACAGCTTTTAATCAGTTGACTGAATTGATGATAGCGATGGATATTTTTATGCCATAATGACTAGGGCATAGAAGCAATACCAAAAATCAAGCCTTGAAAAAGTGGGCCAGACACCTTTTCAAAATTGGCAAAGCGGTTACCAGTTTGTGCTAGTTTTACCAGTAGACTAATGTATTGGTAGAACTTGTGAACCTAAGAAATAAGCTTCATGCGCGTTGCATTTGCCTAATATGTGAATACACTAATAAAAGTTTTAATTCTCATGTTGGTTGCTTTTTTCATTAATTACTGTATATATTTTCTGTTGAAGGTTAGGAATTATTCTAACCAACCTAAGAAAGTGGCATGAGTTGCATGCATGCTGTGGCCAGAATGGTGTGCAGTTTAGATGTTAAAATCGCTTCTTGGGCTGTCGTGGAGGTTCTGGATCTGTGTGTCTAACAATACAGGCTTCTACTTCAGATCAAGTTTGTTAAAGCAGTTGCTTTTTTCCTTCCACAATCAAATTACATCCTACTGGCTCAGATGTTTACTTTCACCTGTGAAACAGATAAGAGCAACTTGTCTGGGTTAAAGACTCCACTGCATTTATGAGCAGGTTGCAACTTGAATCAGTTGGGTGACCTAATTGTATAGTCTCCTTACTGTGGGTTTCTGAATGTGTTCTCTTTCAGCTGAGGCGATATTCCTTGCTTTGCTGTGAACACAGTAATAGCCTTGACGAAAACCATTTTTGGTAAACGCGCTTCCAAATAGCGTGCAAGGATGCTGCAGGCATTATCTGTGGACCTGTGGTGCTGCCTGTGGACAAGGCCACCTCAGTCTGTGTAGAAGTCAGTTCTTTTGGCTTCTGTCAGTATCCACTAAAATAGTCTCTCCCACTGTTACTGTTTCTGCCACAGCTTGGTGGAACAAGGGAACAAATCTTTGAAATATGTTTGCCTGTATTTTATTTAAATGTCTTGGGCAGTCCTTGGGTAACTTTAACCTACTCCTTTTTCTTAATCCAGTGCCTTTTTGACTTAATCCCACCGATGTTCTGCTCTTCCTCAAAACCTGACCAGTGCCTGCTCAAACATCTCAATGCAGAATGCCTGCAGTATGTTAGGAATGTGACTTCATCCCTCTTCTATTTGTCAGGCAAAGTATAATGACTTCCAAAGTACAAATGAAAAGTGAATTATTTTTTTTCAGTAAAAGTGCTTTGTTAATAAAAACACTTACCAAGCAGGGAATAATCAGCTGAGGTACTCCAAGTAAGGCTAGACAACTCGTTATCTGTATAATGAAGCTGGAAAAGTGCTATATGTGATGACTTGCTCTAACTTTGTACTGGGATTCCATGTGCCTGGGTTCTAATCTCTCCCTTGTCACTAGCTCTGTCTGAGCTTGATTTTTCATAGTCCTGCCAAAGCAAAGTAATCAAAAATCAGGTAGCTGATGTAAACACCTGAGTCTAAAAACAGTTTGAGTTGCCTCATCTCAGTACATCCAAGCTGAGAAAACTTCTCAGAACCCTTCCCCCTCTGAAGAAAATGCCAATTTCATTTAACAGTTCTTCCAGTTCCAGGGCTGTGTCTTTGAGAACAATGTCAAATGCATGGAGTCTTGCACCTTTAAACTGTGAGAATTGATAGCTGAATGTCACCTCTGTGTATTTTCCTGTTGCTTTTGTGCATGGTGCTTATTTAGGTGTTCAGCTTTCTGCAACAGGATTTCTCTGCTGCTGTTTTAGTGTCTTGCGCAGAGTCCTCCTACCTCCTTTGGCTTCCAAAGGTGCTATTATACAAATCTAGAACGTGGTGAAAACCGTGGCGTTTTCTTGTTCTTACTCAGGGTGCTGTGCTTAGTCAGTGCTTAACCTTTTTGAGTCTGATTGCAGGCAAACTGAACAGTTCTAACTTCAAACTCTGTGTATAATAAACAGGGAGAGGTAAACTCTTAAATGTGTTTGAGGCTCTGAATTGCTTTCCAATAGAGAGCCAAGGCTGTTGACTGAGGTGCCTAATTTAAATACATAAAGTATGAATATCTGCTTTAAAAGGTACTTGGATTCTATCAAAACAGTCTGCTTAGATGTTTAGTAATAATAGCTTTAAACTAATTTACACGGTAAAACTAGAAATCACAACTACTCTTCTACGCTAAGCTTCTTATTTTCATGTGTCCAACTTGACTTTTCATGTTGAAGTGGGCGGGTGCGATGTTTGAGGGGTTGATAATCATCTGCCTCCAAATTGTTGGCACAGCGAGCTGAAAGTGTTTTGTTTTTACCTTCAAACTTGTCATACTTCATTGTGGTTATGGCTTTTTTTAGCATTGCAAACTGAAATTTTCCTGCAGCTGGGTTTTGAGTTAAAATATTGTGAAATACAGGATTTCACTATACTCCACCCACGCAGTGTTTTAGTTGAGTATAAAGTGCTGTTCCTTTTCCCAAAACAAGTCTGACTGTAACCTAATTTTGGGGATGCTCAAGCTTCAACACTAGCTCTGAGGAGTCGATGAAGTACTGTATTCACTAGAAGAATTACACATATCCTAGGTAACATGACAGCTGTACTAGAAAGTATCTCTAGGAGGACCTCAGGGAATTAAATTGCAGCCAGTCTGAAAGTTTATTACTAGTGAGAAAATACTAATGTATTGTGTATTTTCCTGACTCCATAAGCTTGGATGGTATGTAACCATCACAAACTCTTTATATTAAAGAAGGCCATTTAAAAATAGCCTTTAGTCATCTTATTTGTCTTTTCCATGCCTCTTGTGTAAAAACTTCTCTAAATAAGATTGCTGTTTCTTCTCTTGGGAAAGCACTGCTTGTGGAATAAGTTTCTAGTAATAGAATTGTCACAGCTACAAAAACTAGAATCAAGGCTTCAAAGCTAAGAACAATCTTTGATGTTACATTACTTGTTTCATCAACTATAGTCAGGATTAAATCTAGTCAGTTGGCAGAAGAAAAATGGATGAATGATGGGTATGTAAAGATGTCAGGCCTTGATGCTCTTGATCCTCTTTCCTCATGGAGAAGATCTAGTCAGAATGGATTATAGGAAAGCCCAGTTGCTTGTCCTGTTCCTTTTGGAATAGGATCCAAAGTAGCAATGGACAATGCATGCTCCTGCACTCCTGTTTTTCTTTTAATTTGCAACACTAAAAGGTGGAACAAAGCTGACACTGATTTTTCTGTGTTAATAGTACCTAGCTATTTGCTCATCTAAAGCTGCAGTAATGTATTGTTTAAAGAAAAAACGTATGCCTCATGAGTTAATTGAGCTTATGAGCAATGTGTACCTGAGGCTGCAAATTCCATATGATTTTAAAACTTATCTTTGCTTTAAAATCTCGCTTATTTGCCTCTTCATTTTGAAGTAAAATTCCAAGAGCAACTATTGTGGCACCAAGCATAGACTATTCAACTATTAAACTTTGGTTCTCAGCAGTTGCAGTTCTATCTTTGGATGGCGGGGTGGGTGCTGTCCATCAGTTCTTAATTAATCCTTGAGAGGAGTTGTCTAGGTAGTTGGTCACCTTTGGGCAAGGAGTAGCTAGGCAGGGAAACTGGAAGACCTTGAGCATGCAGCAAATTTTCAAGGAAGGTGGAGAAGGGGCAGTTCAAGTTTCAGAGCTGTGTTCTGGAGCAGGGAATTCCAGGCTCCTCGGGGTTGTTTCTTATGCTCCAAAGTCCTCAGTTAGGAGGCAGTTTGTAGACTCCCCAGGGCTTTAGCGGCTGGGTGTTTGTACTTTTCCTGTGAAATCACTGATGGAGCCTGTGGTTAAATGGTGTTGGTGGGGGGGAAGGGGAAGCCTCAGGCAGGAGAGGCAGGCTTTTCAGGAGAAAAGCAAGACTCTGTCCTGCTGAACCCCTGAGAAGAGCAGAATGTGTCTTGCCATAAAACAGCAGGCAGTGTCAAGATTTGAGAGCTGCTGGCAATTTGAGTAAGGCCATGCAGAGAAAGATTGCGCTATTAGAGGTGTTAGCTCAGGTACGGGTACAGGTTCTAGCGAAGTTTCTTACAGAGCCAAGATTTAATTGTGCTGCGTGCCCGTGTTGTGCTTCCTTGCTTGCTTGTTGCCAGAGTTGTTAAAGTCAGGTGAAGCTCAGGCTGGGCTTTGCTGCTAGTGTGGAAGGGTAAGGGCTCCACAGAGTTTCACTACCCAGACTGATGCCTAAGAGTTTTCTCCATTTCAGAATTAGTTGCAATTTATTTTGGTAAGTGGTCTGCTGCTTAACAAACAGCATTGGCTTTAGTAGCAGAGGATCCAAAACCACTAGATTTGTAGCGGGGAACAAACAAAACAGTTTTTCACGAGGGCTGCGGGGAGCGTTGCCATGCGTCTCGAGGAGTGGAGCAGCCTCAGGACTGCAGAGCACTGCGGCAGGCTGAGGGCAGGGGAAGCTGGGACTGTGGCTGGCAAGGGCTGTGGTTGCTCTGCAGAGCATCCGCCCTTCGGACTGGACATATCTAACAGGATCCAAGTCTGCAGGAAAGATGCATGTACAGCACTGAGGTGTACCTCCGTAGCCAACATAAGCTTTATCTCCTCTTTTTGTAGTTGAGCCTTGGAAATGATAACACACTAATTTAGGAACAATAAGGAATCCCCTTCTAGACCAGTGCGCTATCTCTTCTACAGCTTCACAAGTCTGAGAGTCCAACGGGAGGAAAAACCACAGCTGTTAGCAACGCTGATGTTAGTATTGATGTGAGGGGAAAATATCTTCATAATGCACTCAGACTTTGAGGTTTGTGTGGTGCATTAAATTAAAATGGGCAGAGAGCCAGGGCTGAGAAGCACTGAGGTTTGGTAGAACAGGAAAAGTGGTGGAGCTGAAAAAATGAAAGCGGGTGATGCTCAGCTTCAGCAGAGATACGTGGTCTTGAAAAGCACCCTCACCAGTGTATGAGCACTCTTGATACACATCTGCTAGTTAAAGATAAAAACTGGTTTTCTTTTTGTTACAGTACTGAACGAATAGTTGGAGCACAGGAGCAGGTTTAAGGGAAATTGAACTAGTGGGAATATAAGCCTAGTTTTGCACCTCTGTTACTCTCAAAGGTGGGACTTGGTGTAGTCCCTTTAGAAGTAACTTGAGGTCAAGACTGAAGAACTGACACAACTTGTCCCGTAGCCTGGCACTGCATGGAAGAGACTGTTACCTGCCCACAAGGAGAAGCAGTCTTAAAAAATAAATGAATTAATAATAAAAAGTCCACAGCTTCTGTGGGAAGAGATTTGACCTAGTACCTAAACAAATTTTGATTTTGGAGTTGAGAATTTTGCCTTTTCTTTAATCAGAGTGCTAAAACAGTCCTTGTTGAATGTTCAAGTGCTCCTCAGCATATAGTACATCTTATCCCATGAAGTGAAGGTGTTTTTTTGTTTTTAAGGGCCTGGAGTCTGACTTACTGAAATTGCAAGACTTCTTTTGTCTCATTTTCTTCTATATATGCTTAAATCCCAAATTACTGAACAGACAGCAGGCATGCTTGTTAATTGTGGAGAAAAGATACTGTGTTATTCTGATGCCCTGAGGAAGAGTATTAAGTAGATTTTTTTTTTTCCAAAATGTGCACGTGTCAATAGCAGTAAGTTCTCTTAGGGGAAGGGAGGAATAAAAAATCTTCCAAGTTAGGTACTTGTTAAAAAGGGAATGGGGGTGGGGAGTGGGAAGCAATTAGTGTGCAAGGAACAGTCTAAGTATTTTAACTGTATTTGGATTGAGAGTACTGGGTTGGAACTTGCCTGGTTGATGGTCCAAAGCCTACTTGAACTTAAGCTTGAAGAGGCTCAAAAGGTCTGCGTACATGCAGGAGAGCTAGTGCTCTGTTAATTAGCACTGCAGCACGTAGCCCTGGCCACACTAATTGCCAGTGTTGGGACTGTAATGTCCAACTGCATGGCTGACAACAGATAAGGACAGATGGCAGTGAATTAACTGATGTTTTTGATTGTTGTTCAGACGCTGGCTTGAGAAGCACCAGTCTGCTTGCAGAGGCTGCTGGTAGTGTAAATTTGCTAGGATCTTGACAAAAGCAAGTTTAATGAATTAGCTAGGTATTGAAATGAATTTGTATTTCTTTAATATTAGTCCTAATCATTGAAGAACATCTAGATGAGAGTATAGATATCTGGATTGAAAGAACTGGCCAGCAGAAAGGAGTCGGTGGACTTCTCTCCATGTCCTGGATGCCTAAGTGGCAGGTCTGGGTCAAACCAAAATTCTTGTATTGGCTGCAAACTTGCCATTATTAACATCCATGGAGCTCTGGGTACTCGACTTCTAGCAGCAGTGATAGCGTTAACTCTAAAACTTCTAAGGTGTGCCTTTCATGGTGTATAGGAGCTATTTCTCCTCCTTTGATACTTGCAAAAATCACATGCTCTAACTGGTGTTGATCAAACCTAGCCTTTCACTGAGCAGCCTGAGATCACTTCTGTCTTCTTGTTATCCGTGTGGTCAAGGCAATGTCAGCTCTGTCAAGAGCCAGCTCCCTTAGCGGCTGTTTTCCACAGAATAAACTAATTAAGTGTGGAGATTAAAGGGGATAAAATACTGATACTCATTATGATACCAGTAACATGACCATAATTTCAGAAGTTAAAAAAATAAAGCGGGATAGCTCTGTTCTCACCCTGATTTCTCTCCCATAAAAGGTGCTTGCATGGGTGGCTCTGCACAGCAGAGGCATCGGGTTCTCTCAACGCAGATGACAAACCTCCACAGCTATGGGGGAGTAGGGGGAAAATGATCTGCGAAAAGGTTGTGTGGAGGAGGACCACGGGAGGCAGAACATGATCAATGATATCTGCACTCCATCTCTACATGCGTAAATAAGTACAGTCTGTGGGTTGTATTTTATGCCCATGTTTTGCTGGAGTCCTCAGGTACATCTAGTGTTTGTCAGCCCTTTGTGTACTTTCAAATAAGTGTTTAAACTCATGGAGAAATTCTTGGTCCCCATTACCCAATGCTGCAGTGGCAGAGCCAAGTGAAACCCATGCATGTCTTCCTGCCTTCCAGCCCCAGGCTTACTTCACCGAGCCACAGTATTTCTTGACAGGGTATTGCCACCGGCAGCCCATAGCTCTGAGGCTGGGAAACTTTGAAGTAAATGCCAACAGATGTATCTCACAGTGTGCCCCCCGTCCTTTAGCTTGTGGAATTGTTTGGGGTTCAGCCCTTCCATCCGCATGAGGGTGGCTCTCTTGTCCCTAGGTAATGACCAGTGGTGGAGGTGCTGCGAGCAGGTTGTAACTCAAGCTGAGGCTGGCTTTCCGACCAGCTGAAATCAAAGTATCTTCTTCAAAGATGCGAAGTACTGAGAAACAGGTGCTGATATTTATGGAAGGAGTTACGTGTCAGTTGTCAAGACTATTTTTGTTCCCGGTAGTCTTGGAGTTTGCAGATGTGACACTGGTTTGTGCTCTTCTTGCTCTTTGTTAAGGGTGAGGCTACTTTGCACAAGGACAGAGGACCCTCACAGACCTTGATTCCTGGTGTAAGACGAGCTCGTTTGACCTCGGGCATCAGCCCCAGCGCAGGTTTCCAGAGCAAGCTGATAAACAGCCTGCACACTTCTCGCCTGCTCTGTGAGGTGAGAACGACCAGGGGCACATGCTGCTTCGCTGCTAGCAGGGTTTTAAATTTAACCTGTTGCTTCTAAGAGTCAGCAAAAAGGTTAAATCAGCACCTTGGCTTTAATGTTATATTGAGGTTATATTCCTTTGAAAATTACTGCCTTTAAAAAAGGGTTAGGAGAGGTACCTGTGTTAATGACAATGTTTTAATGCAAAATATCAAGAAAGCCTTTGAACAGTGTGAGATGATAGTTTTAGTCCACTCTACACAAAAGATGTCACAAAATTTTGTTACCTTTGAATTAAAAAAAAAAAAAAAAAGGCCAGGCACATGAGAGTTGAAATGCTACACGAAAAGTGCTGATTACATGGGGCTGTTGAATAAAAGCAAAGCAGACAAGTCGGTCCCTTGGTCATCTTCCCAGCCAGGCAGTCTCCCTGAGCTTATGTCACCCCACGTATCTCCAGTTATTTCAAAATTAAATTTTTCTGACAAGTCTTCTGCAGGATATTTCTCACTTCGAACTCTCTTTTCCCACAAACCATGAAGTCGTAGCAACAGGGCTGTCTTGCCTTCTGAAAACTCTGTGCTCTGCCAACATTTATCTCTCCATCCTCATCATCTTGCAATTTGGGGAAGCAGCCTCCTGACTGGGGGCACGGGGAGGTGTCGCTGTCTCCTGTATCACACTCCCAAGATGGTTTGTGCAAAACCCTAGGTCTGAGAGCCTAGGACAGCTAGAATCTGGAAAAATCCCACAAGACCATGTCTCGAAGACATCTGACGCTGGGCGCAGGTAAGACCTCATGGTCTCAGGTAGGTTTCAGGCTTGATCTGAATGCTGTTATTGTGAGCGTAGAGTTTGTTTGGGCATCTTGTGACTCCCCAGCAAGACGACCCTGACTTCCTGTGGGCAAGGTTTCCACTATGCTAAACTTAATCCTGCAGTTGATGTCCCAGCCAACCACCGTGGTCAAATGGTGTCTATCCCTCTTGGGCACACCGTCTTTGTTCTTCACAGGAGGTTTCATTTATAAGCTTTGCTTCAGGTGTTCCCAGATGGAGCTGTGCTCTCTTTACTCTCCTGCCAGACTTTCCCACAGCAGCCTGGTCACCATCTGTGCTGTGGCAAGACTCGTTCGGTGGTTGTCTCCTCCCAGGTTGGTGTTAGCAAACACCATCTCTTCTGGTTGGGGCAGCTCATGTAGGCAACTTCACTACTCTTGGTATACTCCTGGTAGACAGAAATTTGACATTCATGCCCTAAAGCTCAGGGCTGTTTTTAAAAGGCGTTCATGCAAAGCTTTCTGGTCTGTCAACCACTGTTTGCTATATCAAAAAGATTACCTTTTCCTCTGTCAGACAGTCCCGATTACCCTGTGGGTTTGGGGTAAAGACAACAGGATTTGCTTGTCTCAGCAGTTCTCCTCCTTGCTTGTCCTTGTACGCTCTAGGAGATGAATCGAGTGGAGTTTTGCTTTTTCCCCCAGGTAGGAGATTTATTTTGAAATTATTCTGAGGGCATGTGATGTGGGGGTTAACCCAATGTAAATGAACCGAGCCTGCCTATTTCCCACGTGGCCAAGGAACATGGATGCTTCTGCTGTTAGGTAGGTGTGTACGGGGTCTTTCTCAGCTGCTTCAGGTTGCACGGCTGGACTCTTGGAGTTGCTCTCCTTGGCTTCGCTGTTCGTCTGGGAAGCTCCAAAGAAGAGAGGACAAGGCTCTGCCAGTTCTGGTCACTGAAGCAGGGTGGAAGCAGTTGGAAGTCTGGTTAAAATCTGTTGAGGTCCCCAAAATCTCTGGGCTGTTCCCTGACCTCCTGAGACAGACTTGCCCACTCCATTCATCCTGCTGCTCCTCACCGCTGGGCAGTCCTGTTGGTCTCCTTGCTCACCCACTCATCTTCCGCTGTACTAAGAGGTCAGAGACAGTGGAAAGGGGTCTCCTTGGAGTAGCTAATTGAAGCTTTCGCTCTGTGTTACCAATTCTGAGTACTTGGGGATACCTGGGGGAGCCCAGGAGTCTGGGTATCCCCTTGGCTCTGCTGAGGTGTTTGTCCCCTTGCTCGTTTGTGAGTTGGGCATCTGTTTCCTACATCTGCTTGCCTAGCCTGTGGCGTGGGAGGACGGGAAATCTGACTCCTCGTGGCTGATACAGCATTTAGAGGGAAGAGTATTCCTTCAGAGTGCACCCACGTTTCTCTCGGATGGTCTGATTCAGCCAGATTAATCCTATTTCTGTCCCCAAGCCCCACAGCTGGGAGGCTCTTCCCCCCCACATACCAGGCAAGCTCTCCCATTCAGAGGGCTTTCTACCTGGTCGTGGGGAACTGTTGCTAGAAGATAAGAATTTGGCAATTTTGCCAGCCCCCCATTGCCGTGCCCAGCTGCCAGGTTGTCTTTTCCGAGCTGAAGGAGCCGCGGAGCCTCCTTCTCCTGCACACATTGCACGGTGCCATGGGTCATCTTCCACCCTCCAGGCAACTCCCTGTTCCTGAATCTTTGGGGGCTGTCGGTGCCGAGGGCTGGCCCTCTGCCCTTTGAATTAACGGGGTAGGGAAATGGCTTAGAGTAAGTGGGACTTCTTGCTGGAAGATAAGAGCCAGCGTAGGTGAGAAGCAACTGTAGGCAGGGAACGTGTGTGCTGGGCAGCCTGTCCCACATACTGGAGCTGTATTTCTGTATCGGGGAGGAAAATGGAAGAGGTAGGATCAGCCTCCATCCACCCGTGGATGCACGTGGCAGCGCTGGTGCTGGTGTTGTCCCCGGTGAGCTGCACGGTGCCTGTTGCAAGGGAGAGGCAGTTTGCAGCACAGCCCTGTGCAGGAAATGCTCCTGCAGTGCACAGCCAGCGTGGAAATCTATAAAACATTATAAAGCACAGCATTTACTCATGTAACAGCATGAGGCAATTCCACCCGATGGTAACTAGGGGGGAAGGAAATAGTTCGTAAAAACACTTTCAAAATACAAAGTACTAAAGGGCACTGCGCACCAAGATAAGATGCACCCCAAAAAGAACCTTCTATGACAGGGATCTGGGTCATGTTTGGTTATTTTATTGTGACTATGACCAAATTTTCTCAGTATTTAAATCACATTTAATGGGAAGAAAAATTAGTGGTAGCCCCAAGCCATGAAAATTCAGAATTTCTTCTTTTTCAAAAGAAAGCATACTTGAAAACATAACCCGTGTAACCCATTTTCTGCAGCACATTTGCACTGAAACTTTACAAACACAAAAGAAAATGTTCCTAAGAAAGCTAATACTCATTGAAGGAGAGAGACTTTCCATCTTCCACTCTGGTATGGTTTGAACCGTGCTATATTTCAGGCTGTCAGGAAGGCAATGAGATTTTTATGTCAAGCGAATTGCTTTAAGTAATACATACAAAAAACCCTCCCAGACGTCGAAACCAGCTTCTTCCTTGCAGGTGCTGCATTGGTTTATATGAGCTGTGAGGATCTGGCCTCCAAAACTTTTTTTTTTTTTTCTGGTAGATAAATGTTAATTTAACAGGGCTTTCATTGCAAGTGGAAGGGTAAATATGTGAAGGTTTCCTGAGAAACTTGCTACGCTGCAAAAAGACGAAACCTTGAAATGCACGGGCGTTGTTGGTGTAGCATTATAGGCAGGGGGAGCCATCCAGCATGGCTAAATGCTAGTTAGGAGAAGTGATTTTTAAAATTCTTGTCAGCTGGGGCAAAGTTATGTCTGAGCTCCCCGTGGCCTTGACAAGCCGTAACAGCCCGCAGAGAGGCGTGCATGTGGCACAGCACATAAAAACACGCCGGCTCTGATGGCAGCGAAAGTAAATTAAAGGAACAGGTTTGATCATAAACCTCCTGGAAAATATGAGGATATCAAAGCAGGCTGGCTAATTAGCATAATTACATCATAGCGAATGCAAAGGAGATCATATTAAGGGATATTGTATTGTGGGAGCTTGGCTTCAACTGGTAGTGCATGTTGAACGACAGACTAATAGACTGCTCCGGGGAACGGAGCAGTAAAATCTTGTTATGAATTTGTTTATCAAGAATGCAGAGATAGGAAGGAACAACGACGGCAGTTAACTAGCTGAATTATTGCTTTTTTAACCTTGCTTTCTGCTGATAGTCTTTTGTCAACGCCTGAGCATCCGATTTACTCTAGGGGCATAGGAAAAGCAGGAGCCCAGAGAGTGCGTTAGGGCACTTGGGCTCCTGTTTTCTGGCCATACAACTTCTGTGGCGGCTCCTTTCTCTCTTTTTCTTTGCCATGCTTTGCTCGTGCCTTTATTTGCTCTCCTAAACTGCTGTGTAGTACCGATTTTGAGAGGCAGAGCCCCAGCCTTTTGCAGCACTGTTTTTTGGGTGCTCCTATCTCCCTGCCATGTGTTGTGCTGGTTGGTAACTCCTTGGACTGAACCACACCTGGGTGAAGATGGTCGCGGGGACCTGGCCAAAGCTCGCTTCTTCTTGCCATGCTCACATCTCCAAGGGGGCCAGCAGCAGATGCCTATGAGTGGAACACTTCATTGGAGTATTCTTGTTGCAAATCATGCCCCAAACCTGCATTTTTCTCCCTTCCTGGGGTGTTTTGTCTGCAAAAGTTTGCCATAGAATCAGTTAGTTGGAAAAGCCCCTTCAGCTCATCCTTGCCTTGATGCCAACCTGCTGCTGTCCTGCAGCATGGCGGGCACGTGTGCAGCCATCACACCAGCAACCAGGGCGCTACCGAGGTGAGGGCAAGGGTGGTGCTGGAATGGGAACACCCCGAGATGGAGGCAGATTCACTCCTGGTGCCTTGAGAAGTGCTGCTTCCCCTTGTACGCTGGCTGCTTCGCTTTCCTAGATCCTCCTGTCAGGGGAAAGAAGTGCTGACAACTTGTAGGTGGTCTGAATCTGCTGGGAAAAAATACAATGCCTTCTTCAGCATCCTCATCCACCACTTTGCGCTCTTTCTGCCTAACTTTACGTGCTTCCTGGGACTTTTGCATTTGCACAGTTGTGCCCCCACTGTTGTCAGCCCAGGCTCTTCCCTCCCACAGCCTTTTGAATCTGGTTTGGGTCACATTTAACAGAGGATGCTCAGATTTGTAGGATCTCCTAGGGCCACGTAAAAGGCACAATCTGCACCAGTACCCTGCTGCAAAGTGAGGCCGATGTTTTCGCTTCTTTGTTCTGCTGCTGACTGAGCAGAATGGATTGAAATGCAAAGTTCTGGGAACACAGCACTGGAGGTGGGTGCCTGGTGGTGGTGGGAAGTTACTGTACCTAGCGTCAGTTGTGCAAAGCCCTGTGTGAACTTTGTGAACAGCTTGGGGTTGTTGTCTCTAACTATTGTACTACTGTAGGAGATATCACATTGTACTGCATTGGCATCAAACATCTTAGCAGTGTCCTGGCTCTGGGCAGTGTCAGGTTGGTTGGCTCGCCCACCAAACTCCCAAATTTTTCCTATACGAGCATGGTATCCGTCTGAATTGCAGTACTGAGACAACACTCTGAGCTTCCTGCGCTGTGGGACACAGTGATTCACACCTCTTAAATTAGCTGCTGCTTCGCATGGTAAGTGCAAAACACTTCCAAAAAAGCTTTGAGAATTGCTCCAAACTGCAGAATTCGTAAAAGTGCCCTGGGAGGGGATGTCGCTAAGGTGACGAATTTGTGGTGCTGGACAGGAGCAGTCCTTGTCCTGTACAGCTGCTGGCTGGGGAGTTATGGAGCGGGGCACTTGTATACCCCTACCAGCAGCATCACTTCCCATGTCCAGAACCACATCTCCAAGATGTCGTGGTGCCCTGCTCAGCACGGACCTGCTCTGTCCTGTCCTGGGCTTCTGTACTGGAGACAGCAGAGGTCTGAATGAGCACATACAAGTCTGCCGGCCGTGGGGTCATGCCAAGGTGGTACTAGTGATGATCCTGCCACTGCTTACAGTTGTGCCCCTCCTGGGGTGGGATTTGCAAGGGAGATGCTGACAGCACAGTGAAGGGGAGCAACGAATAACTCCCGTCTCCAAGGTAGGGTTGTATCTGGACCACTCATTTGACGCAAGGCCCAGCAGTGCTGGGTGCCCTCTGGCGTGTCCAAAATCAGCATCTTCCTGGGAGGGGAGCACACCGGGGGGCACCTCCGCCTCTCCGGGCTCCGGTGACTTTGCCTGCAGGACCAAAGGCTGTGAATACACTTCCCAGGCCTGAGCTGGTTCCAGCCAGGCAGTTTGCGGTGGGGTTTTGCAGCTCGAAGCTGAAGAAAACCCAGCATCCACCTGATGGCAGCAGAGAACGAGGAATAGCGAGGCGCGGCCGGGTGCGCGGTGGCCACCCAGTGGACACGGGGGCGATGTATCCTGCCCCAGACAGCCTCCCCTGTCCCTGAGGACAGCTCGGCACCAACGTGCCCTACCGGGTGGCCGTGCTGGTCCCTGCGAGTGGTGCTGGATCCGGCTGTGGACCCTAATTCTGGAGGCGCTGGGAGGAGCGCAAGGATGGGACGCAGGTGGAGGTAAGGGGGAATTTGGGAGCTGCTGCCATACCTGGGGTGTTCAAGCTCGAGAGGTCCCGAAGCAAACCTGGGGAGCTGTTTCACAAGGCAGAGAAGTTCTCAACAGTTGAAGTCTTGGTGTGCCTAAGGATATTTTGAGGAAAGGGGTGAGACCCACCAACACTGCAGTTTGGAGCAAGCACCTCTCTGTGCAGCGCAAACGTTTGCTTGGAGGGCAGGAACCGGGGCAAGGGGCAGAACAGGGCTGTGCTTGCAGCCCAGACGTGGGCTGGTGTAGGAAACTTGGCCTTGTTGGTGATGCAGGTTGGGAGGGATGCCCATGGGTTTGTGCTGGGTGAAGGCTTTCCCCGGAGTAAACCAAGGGGATCCTCTGTCCCTGCACAACTCACCAAGACTCGTTCCCATCTGCGACAACGCACAGCATTAGGGAAAGCCTGGGACTTTTGACTGATTTTTTGACTGAAACTCTTGTCAGTGAGCAAAACTGACTTTGTGACACTGAAACACTTGATGAATTTTAGCATCTGTTCTGCCAAGCTGTTTGGGCCGAGAGGCTGGGCTTTAGGAAAGCTTTAGGGAGTATCTCAAAGGAACACTCTTAAGGCAAAATGAGAAATACTTTGAATAGGAGTTATTTTGATTTCAATTCTATTTGGGAAAAATATAGTTCTAAATTCTCCAGTTGAAAAATGCTCAGCCCTACAACATAACATTTAAACTTACTCAAACATTTTTGTGGCTATACCCCCAGTTACATTTTTTTAATCACCAGTGAACGGAAAAATCTGCCGTACATCAGCGGTGATCAGTGCTGTCGCTGGGACCTTGCGGCATATTGAGCACTCAGCAAACAGACGTTGTGGCAAAGTGAGGAGGTGAGGCTAGGAGGCAAAAGGGTGTGAGAAGAGCACAGAATGGCTTTTTTTTTCTGGGAATAACTTTTCTCTCCTCTCGCACTGTGCAGATCCCATGTGCAGAAAAGCCAGCAAAGGGGAGGCTGCAGCTCTGGTGCTTCACGAGTGCTTTAGCATGAGCAATGTCTCTGGGGCAGGGAGTATTGAAGCGACATCGTGTGCAGGCTGGTGTGCTTGTGCCTCCTGGGTCTGTGCTTCGCTTGGGATCTGAAGCTCCCTTGGGTCCAGAATCTTCATCTGATAGCTTGCAGGTAGGGTGACCCAGCTGATGTATGAATCTGAAAAACAAAATTTGGATGCTCATCACTGCCATTCTCAGCTTTAAAGAGCTGGCTGGTCTTTGCATAATTACCAAGCCCTTTATCAGAATAATTGGAAAATAGTATTTATATCCATGTGACCTTCTGGTGACCAAGTAACCAGAGCAAGAGCGTGCGGATGATTTGGTTTCAGGCGGAAAGCAGTTGCCACAAATAGGGCTGCCCATGCTTGGGGAGCGCAGCTTGTTTGAAGACCAGGGAAAGATGAACAAGTTGATTTCAAAGATAACCTTATTCTGCATTCAAAGCAAACCTTTAGCTAATAATACTAAATGCCAACAAAAGAGACTGGTCAGTTACGGGTACTAAACTATTAATTAGAGCTTTGTCGCAAATGACTCCCGACCTTTGGGCCAAGACAATGAGCAATTGGGGTTCCTTTGTTTCTGTGCTCTTGACTCCAGCAGTGTCAAATGTTGGATACAGGTGAGTTATGTTGTTCTCCCCCTTTGGGAAAGGTGATGCCCGGTAATTTGAGGATATTCAGCAACTTAGAAACTAATTAGTTTAAAATTAAATTTTCCACTCTGCCAGAGCAAGCACAATAAGACAGTTCTTAAGACACAAGAAGCCGCTTTGGAAAGGAGTAAAGGGTGAATGGGCACATGGAAGAGCCAGTGTGCTTTTCAGGTGGACCCGGGAGGGCTAATTAGGTGGAACGCAAAACCATCCTGACCCTGTGGTCCTCCTGATGTCCCTGGCCCCTTGAGTCCTCCCCATCCACCTCCTTGCCACAAGCTGGCCTCTGCTTGCCTATATGCAGTCTGGTCCCTTTTCACATCCCTCCCTTGTGCTGGGGCTCACCAAAAATATGCTCAGCAAACTAGAAGGATAAAAATAAAAAAAAACAAAACAACTCAGCTGCCCAATTGAAGACTGTTTAAAAATACTAAAAATAAATCAAATAAAATCAGTCAATTCAGGCGTGCAAAACTCAACAGTGGGATGTAACAGCCATGGTGGTTTTAGTTGAAATCTTCTTTTGAGGGGTAGTGGCCAAAATCCCATCTCTTCCCTGGTGTTGTGCCTCTTGCCTGCAAAGAACCTCTTTGGGCAGACCTCTTGAGATAGCTGAGAATGGTGTTGTTCACCATGGAGTCAGGTCCATGTCTCCTCTTCTTGGCCAAACTCATGGTCACTGTGGGATGTGTCCCAACACACATGCCTGGACACAGTGCCTGCAATGAGGAAAGTGAAGTTGTTTCATGGGATGTGCCTCACAGCAGCAAAACTTTGAAAGTATTTGCAAGACTGGGCTCCCGTTCAGTAAATCCTACCAAATAGGAAGCCTCTCTCAAGCACAGTCAGGTTGCAATTAATGTGCTTTTTTGCAGAAAGCAGTTCTTAACAAAAAAAAATAATTAAAAAAAAACCTTCCGAATGCCTTCAAAATATTTTTTAAATACACAAAACCACAAAGCATTTCTGCAGGGCAAATTAATGGTGCTAAAAGCCATCCCTGCACCCCTAGGAGCCCCAGCGCCTGCTCCCAGCCAGCTGTGGTCCTCGTGCTTGTGGTTAGCACCGCTGAAAGCTGAAGAAACTGTAATTGCTCCGAAGCAAAGTAGCACTTCCCAAAGTACAGTATTTGTTTAATGGATCGTTAAACCAATATAAATAACACTGAAGCATGCATGGAAGCAACGAGGATTTAAACGTAATTACACAGGGAAACTTGGAGCGTGACTGTCCGCTTGCTGGGGCTGTGGTGCAGCACAAGCAACGGGACATGACCAGGCTCAGAAGGGGTTTGACCCTCCAGAGCTCTTCTTTGGGTTTCTGAATTTCCTTTCTGATCGAAGGGGAATATTGTGGGCAGTGTCTGACTCTTTTTCCCTGAAATAATTTCCTCTAACGATTCAATCAAGATGAAATTTAAAAAAGCTCTCTCCCCTGCTGCTGTGGGAGCTACTGGTCGTGAAGGCACCACATCAAGTGGGGCCAGGTTTGCCAGGTGTTTTGGTGTTGTCCTTGTGCATCCACCATCTGGGAGCAGGGAGCAAGAAGCTGGCATCGAGCTGGTTTGGGCAAACCCTTACTGGCAGCTGCACTGCTGCTACCTGGGGACGAGGTGCCCTGAGCTTACGGATACCCAGACAGCACCGAGAAAGGCAAAAACCCCCAGGAGGAGGTCACAGACCTCTTGGAGAGGTGAATACTTGTGGTAATGGTTGTGTCTCCTTGGTTACAGCTTAAGTATTGTTGGCTTAAATTATTCTGTGCTATTAAAGCAGGTGAGAGCTGGGAGGAGGCACCCAGGTGGGATGCTGGTGGGGTTATTCGTCTCCACACTGCTGGTGTGAGGACGGTGCTGACTTGTGCAGGTGTGTGGGTCAGTAACAAATTGCAGGACTGCTTGGTTTGCAGCTGGTTTGGCTTTTGGGGAGGATGAGCGCAGCATCATAGCTGGGGAAAGCTGATGTGGTTGTGTTACAGCCCAGCTGTGTGCTGGCCTCCTCTGCTCGCTCTGAGCTTGTCTTTTAGCACCTTTGACTGCACGGGGAGGTAACTTACTGCTCCAAAAGTGCTGGTTATCAACCTGGTGCCACCTCGCTGGCTGGCCAATGGATGTTTTGTTGTTTTGTTCCCTGCTATGCAAGTTAGCATGAACAAATTCACCAATAACCCAAAACACTCTGCAAGAGAGCGTTGTTGCGCTCATTTCAGTACTCTGCAAGTAGCAGGATGGCACCTGGGGACCCTTAACTAAAGCCCAGCTCTACTCTGAACCATGAAAAACAGTGTCTTCAGTGTCCTCTTCTTCCCAACCATGAGTTTTACCTTGAAGTGCTGCCGAGGAAGGGCCCCCACTGCCCCGAGGTGTCTGTGGGTCCCCTTACTGCCTGGCCTTGCTCTGAGCCCAGGTGATGTTTCAGCACGGAGCCCTACAACACTACAAGTGACACCAAATCGACACCAGCCTATTGTGTCCCAACTGCCAAGCTGTCCTCCTTCTATTTGGGCATATAAATAAGCAGCTGGATCTTTTTGCTTCTTTTGCTGACCCTCCTTGCACCTCCTCAGCCTCCCCAGACCCAGCTCCGGAGCCCCAGGCTGTGATTTCTGGAGCCACCAGCAGACAGGCGATGCTAGCAGGGGCTGCAGGCTGAGCTCAGCCGGGCTGTGACACCCCAGGGTGCGGGACTGTCCCCTGCCTGTCCCCGGGACGGGACAGGTGACAGCTCTCCCCCCCGTGCAGGACCTGGAGAGGGCAGCAGAGAAAAGCGGAGCAGCCCTGGCTGCGAGTGCCTGGATGCAGCAGGAGCAGCTGTGTTTCCGCATCCAAACACACTTCTCTGTGAGGAGGGTAATTTAGAGCAATTACACCGATTATTATTGCTTTTCTAATTAGTGCTTTTCCTACAGAATTAGCTGAGTGTTTATTAGGAGCCGCTTGTTGCCAATAGCTTAACTGCTTCAGTACCAGTTTTTATCAAACATTAGAGGGGCTTAATTTTTTTTTCTTTTTCCTGTGTGTAACTGGTTTTGTTATCTGGTTTCACATAAAAGCCCCAATTAAATATTCATTTTGCTTTGTTACATATGGCATGAAATTTTCATGAGCTGTGAGTTCTTCTTGAAATTTGGGGGGAGGAGAGGGCCGAAGTATCCGGCACTCCCTTAAGCACAGGCACGTGTGTGTTAGTGATGGGGCTCCTTTAGGTGCGAAGGGAGCGGAAAGAAGGAAAATGAAAAAAAAAAACAGGAAAATAAACCACAGTGTTTTCCCTTGGACCGCAGAGATCCAGGTTTAAACCCACAGCATAGAGCAAAACTGTGAGGCAGGTGGAGTTTCGGTCCCTGCCCTCTGGCATCTCCGTGCTGCAGCACAAGGCTGTGGCATCGAGGATGCTCCTGGGGAAGGAGGGGGCCAACTTTCACCCTCAGACCTTTTTTCCAGCTTCCTCGGTGTCCTTGAGCAAGATTTGTAGGCCAAAGCTCAAGCAATCCTTCCTGGGTACAGTCAGGGTGTAAACTTTTTTCTTGGGAAGGGGTTACCTTTACTGATGCCTATGGAAAGTGTCAGAGACAGAGAAGCTCTGATCAGAGGACTGAAAAAAGAACATGTTAGTGGTGGGGAAACATCTCAGGTCATTTGCTATAGGGTAAAGATTTAAAAAGCTTGCACGTACCTTTGACAGTGCATGAAATTTTGATTTAGCGGAGGCTGATTTTTTTTACCCTGCATCACGAAGTGCAAAGGGTTTTCACCTGGAGTTGGCTGGCCTGAAGTGAGAGCCCAGCTCTGGGATTTGTGTTAAGGATAAGAGGTGGCAGGGCCAGCACTGATGTCCCCTCGCTCGTGTCCCTGGGACCTCCTGCAGTCCCAGCAGGCGGCTGATGCTGGTGGGGTGCAGAGTCCCCCTTCTTCCCCAGTTTCACCCAGAGTAGTGTTCATGGAGCAAGAGCGAAGAATTTTATACTGAAAACACAAGTTTCTAAAAAAAAATTATACTGCATGACAAGGGAAGGAGAGAAAATGTGAAATTCTGATATGTACATATGTATCAATATATATTTTATTTTTAATTTCTAAGACAGGAGATCTAAATTCCAACAGTAAGAATGATACTACATTTAAAGCAAAGGTGTTCCACAATGTCCTATAAAAATTTAACTATTTTCCTTGAAAATATAACTTCTTTAGCCACCTTAGTGGTGGTTGTTGTTTTGTCAGGGTCAAAGTATATTTTTAAATTTTTTGATCAATTCTCTTTGTTCAGTTCTCAAGTAGCACCATAACTTTGATAGGAAATTGAGCACTCTTTTTTTTTTTTTTTCCCAGAAAAGAGCAACAACCCTTCCCACGTGTATTTATAATTTAAAATGGAAACAATATAAGGAAGAGTCTTATTTTAAGGTTTTTAGCCTTCCTTTTCTTTCAGAAAGATGATGGGATGGGGGAACACGGTGAGCCAGAGGAGAGCAGTCACTTTGTTCCTCCTCCTACCCTCAAAACTAAAGAAAACAATCCAGTTTTCAAAAAGATGGTAGCAAAAATAGTTCTGAGGACTTTTTACTGTCATATTTTGGGTTGTGCTACAAGGACAGAAGCATTCCCCTGCTCCAGCTTCCTGGTAACAGGACCTAAATTATTATCTATAGTGAAAAAGTTCCCAGCTGACAGCATTTCTGCCAATTTTGGGTGGCACAGCTGCACCTGGCTGCCTGGTGTGAACTCAGAGCTGCCTCCAGCAAGGGGATGCCTTTGTGCCTATTTTAGGGTAAAATAGGCTCCAAGTGCTTGCCTGGCGCAGGCAGGCAAACCGAGCATCCCGTGTGCTTGTGGATGTTCGCATTCATACAGCTCTGATTTGCGTTGGTTTGGTTTTAGAGCATTTTTCTCCACAACAGCAGGGCTTGCACAATAACTGCATCACAAAACATTGACCAGAACACCAAATCCTTCAAATTATGTCATACTTATGGGTTTCCAAAAGCAAGCTTTAGAATAAATTCCCGGGGATAAGTAGGATGGGAAATACACAGGCTAATATGTGCGTGCACACCGCGAGCGACGCTGTTGCAACTGCTCAGACCGAGAAAGGTGGGAAGATAAATGAAATTCATAGTCAATAGATCACTTCTTATCCCCCTCTTGGGGCAAGGGGTTCAGGTTTTGTTTGGTTTGGATTTTTTTTGCCTATAAGCAGCAGTGACTTCTCTGCAGCTATCCCTGGATGTGGGAGCAAGAGTGGGGGAATCTGGGGAACGCCTGTGGGACCGTCCCGACCCTCCTGGTGTCTGTGGGCACGTCCCAGGGACCCAAAGTCCCATCTTTGGGTAATGTCATAAATGCCATGTCTTCGTTTCTTTTTGTTGGTAAGGTGAATGAACTGTTCCTCTCTGTTCTAAATAGGGAAACGAGCTTCACTGAAAGGAAACTGTGGAGTGTCTAAGAGGTGAACAGAGGTGGGAGGGGAGAGAAGACAGAGTTCCCATATCAAAAGGTCGATTTGAGGGTGAACAAAACTGGTCACAAAATAGCATCAAATTAAGCAGAAATTTTGTCTAGGGGAAAAAAAAAGTTCGCCAAAAATTGAGGCAATGCATCCTTTTTACTCAATTCAAATGGGGTATTTTAATTTCAAAACAGTGTTTTGACTGTCCAAAATTAAGTTGAAAATGTGACGCCCTTGTCCCTATTTCTGTCTTGGGAAAAAAAGGTAATTTACATAAAGAATTTGAGTCAAAATAAATGTTATTTTAATCTAAATAAATGTTTTCACCTTTAAGAGAAAAAATTAAAGAACTTCACCTGAGGGCTGGACAAACTCTTTTTCTCCAGAATTTTGCAGGAAAGTAAAGGAGAATTGTTGAAGTCATGCCATGGGACAGTAACCGATGGAGCCTCTGCATCAGCAGCCCTGCAAAAGGTGCTTGGCTGCCCCAGTTTTCTCTGCTTGTTGCCTTAAATACGGCTTTCTCTGGGGTATGAGCACAGATACACTGTGTTCGGAGGTTTTGTCCAGGTATGGCATTTTTAGTTTTCCTTTATATAGCATGCATCCAATTTTAGCTTAATTCTTGATAAATTATCCTAAAGCTATCCTCATCCTTCCAAGGCCAATTCCATTAAAAGAGAAGTTTTTTCCGGATGTAATGCTCTCCAGGGCAATTCACATGTTGGGTTTGTCTTGGGATTATGAGACAAACAGGAGCGCTAGCAGAAGGGACAGGCATGGGGGCTGGCTGGGAGTTCTTGAAAGAAATGTTTTTTCATTGAAAAAGGTGATTTTTTTTTTTTGAACGTGGAAAAGCTAGATTCCCTTTTTTCCATTTCATTTCTGCTTCATCTAGATGCCCATTTTCTACTTCATCTAAATATTATTTAGGTCTCATTTGGAGTTTTGTTTTTCCCCTCTCCAAACTTGGTTGGAAAATGCAAAAAATCACATGGATGAATTTGCCTCTGTGAAAAGCTGGCCCTCACTCTTTTTTTTTTTTTTAAAAAAAGGTTTGCATTCAGATAGACGAGGAGCAATTAGAAAAGCAGTTCTGGGCACTTGCCATGCCAATGGTTTCAGTTCCCCACCACTGTTGCAAAAGGGGGAACCTCACTCTGCTTCTCCACAGTCCAGGTGCTGAATTGTGCACCTTCCCCATTGCCTTTCAAACCCCTGAAGTCGTTAAGTCTTCTCTTACCACTAGTCAAAAGGCTGTTTCATGGGGACGAGTGGGGACAGAAAAGGTTATGCTCAGCTGGGGGAAAGCAAACATCCCATGGCTCCATTTTATCAAATAAATAAATAATCTTCCATTAATTAAACAAAATTGTTAGTGATCAAGCTGAAATAATGTCTTTTCTTCTTGCTCTCCCTTCCAGTTCTGAAATATTTGGCCATACAGCAGCTGGACAGAGACAATACTATTCATCCAAATTTTCTAAGATTCAAGGAAAGGCTAATGGTTTACAACAAAATCTGAAAAATATGGCTCTGGGGCCATTTTTGGACCTGGGCAGGGGGGGAACCCCTGGGGTGGGAAAGGGCAGTGCTGGCTAACCAAGGCTGTGCTTCATTTGGGAAATGGACATGGGGAAAGCGGCTTTTTGGCCAAGTTGGGGTGGAGATTGCTGATTTCCCAGCCATGAATCAGCTCATGGTGGTGAAATAATAACTCACAAATAGTGCACTGCATGCAGGAGTCCAAACATCCTGGGCTCACCTGGGCTTGGGATTAATTAATTACAAATCCAGGTCACCCCATCGTTGAGCTGGCGCTGATAAGGGCTGTCTGCTGCATCTCCTTCTCTCATTCCATCCCCCCATCCCCTCTCCCCCCCCCCAGACAACTTTCCCTTATGAAAATTATTGCTGGGAAGGGGCTGTGACACCTTCCCCCAGGGATGCTGGGCATGAGCAGCACCTTGTCTTCCAAAATACCCCACTTTCTGAAGCTGGAGGGTAATCAGGGCTGGTGCAGGATCCCTAAAAAGCAGCGCAGAGCACCCTTTAACCACCCATCCCCACCAGACCAGCGAGGTGAGGGCACAGGGCCCCATCCTTGGGTGTGAAAATCAGCCTGGGTTCCTGCTGGGTTTAGGCTTGGGGATGGAGATCCAGCCAAGTTTCCTTGCTCGTGTCTCGATGGCATGGAAACCGAAACGCCCCAGCAGGTTCAGAGCAGGATCCTCCACCTAAAGGATGAAAAGAAGGGGGAAAAAAAAGAGAGAGAGCCACTGTCATTGAATAATTGATGAGTTTCAGACCAATCAATGCGACAGCAGAGCAGGGCTAATTAAAGGTTTCTAAGGAATCCCTGTAGTAATTTACTTGAATGTAAGAAGTTCATTCCCTCTCTCACTTTTTTTTCCCCTCCCTGTTCTCAGGAATTCCAGTTTTAGGCTTCGGCGGTCTCTAACCACCGCTCACTTTTCCCCTCCAGGGGGATGTTTGCTATGGAAATATGCAATTAATATTGCAGTGATCATAATTGCTAATTATTAAAACAATGCTACCCCCCTTTTTCATGGCCTACTTTCTTGCTCAAAATCATTTAAATAACATGGAGAAAGGAAAAAAAAAAAAAAAAAAAAGGAAAGGAGCAGAGACGAGAGCTCAGTAGCCCAGGACTGAGCTGAATTTGGCTGCAGCTTTCCCATTGCATCCACCAAACACTCAGGGCAAGGTGCTGGCGCTGGTGGGAACCCCTTACTCTAGCTTGTGCCATGCCAAAAAAATGTCCTGTGATGCTGGAGAGACCCCAAGTAATTTAGCAAGCAGGGTATCTGGATGGTCTGCCCGTGTCTGTGAAGCAGCCACAGTGGCATCCTGGTGCTGGCTGCTGCCATGAATTATTAATAGTTGGTGATGAGGAATGAGCTGCCCGGGGTGTGGGCTGTCAAGGGGAATGTGAATCACGCAGGGAGAGGTGCTTAGCACTCAGGCAGGATTTGCCACCCCACCGATGGAATATGGGGCTTTTGGTAGCCCCGCTGCTGTGGTGCTGGGGTGGTGAAGAAGAGCATGGCCAGCTCGTGGGGCTTCCTGCAGGAGTGAAAGCCCCACGGTCGTACCGTGGTGGGCAGGAGCTGTGGTGTCCTGGGGAGAGAAGCAACGGGGCTGGCTCTGC
Organism: Cygnus atratus; assembly: GCF_013377495.2. NCBI lineage: Eukaryota > Metazoa > Chordata > Aves > Anseriformes > Anatidae > Cygnus > Cygnus atratus. The sequence continues at coordinate 3,103,859 of NC_066396.1, forward strand.
TTGCTCCCCGTGCTTTGCAGCCCAACTCTTCCCTGATCCGTGGCTTGACTGAGGTCGCAGGGGACCTGGCTGAGCTTGGAATGGGTCAGATGGGTTGATGCACGTAGTGTCACACAGGGGTAGGTGGATGTGGCATGAGTGAGAGGCCATGGTAAGAACTTCTGGTGCAAGGAGTCTCAAGGGGCTCCTCGGAGTATCTCCTCCGTGCCTTGGTACCTGCTGCAGTCCCTAAGACAGGGGACTTAAATAATAGTTTGCACCTCAAAATAGCACCATGAAGACATGAAGAGCATTGGCATGGTTTTGCTGCCCACACAGACATGGAGGAAAAGCTTCCTCCAGGGCACGGGTGGTGTGTTGCCCATACCTGCACTGAGCATCAGACTGCAGGAATCCAGGGGGGATCTGCTGAGGGTTTCTGGTGGCAATATATGTGGAAACAAGGCTAAAAAAGTCCCCATGTGTGCTGAGGATAACAAAGCAAACACTTTTTCCTGCACATAAATGAAAGCAAAAATCGGAAGGGTTATAATAAAACATGAAAGGCTTATGTGTAAGCTAGGAAGCCAGGCTTTGAATGGGTTCCTGATGGTCTCAGGTGGCTGGAGGTGTAGCTATAATACAGCAAGCAATTAGAAACAGGTTTTCTATTAGCTGGCTTACTTTGCTGGCTGCTCTGATGGAGCTGACCTTTCCCTGCAGGCCCACCCTGGAACAGGTGACAGGTTGGAGACTGCCTGGCCCTCACCCCTCTGCATTAAGCACAGGTTTTGGTCCCGCATATTTTACCTTTTCCTGCCAGAGGGGAGAGATTTGGTGCCTGCAGAGCTAGTGGTGTGGTGGCAGAGTCCCAGCAGTGCAAACTGCAGTGGGGAAGGCAAGAGGGATGGACTGGGCTCCCCTTTGCTCCAACAAGAACAAAAACTCAGTAGAAACACTTCTTTTCTTTCTCTCATTACAGTGGATGTCTCATCCTTAAAATCCCCTATTTATTCCGTAACACTCTCAAAGGTGTGTTACAGATATTCCCAGCACCAAAGGACTGATTTCCCTGGAATTGCTCCTATTTATCCTGGAACTGGTTGGAGTACTCTGATAAGAGACAGAAGTTTTCCTGATTTGCTGAGATTTCATTTTCAAAGGGCTTGAACTAAGTGGTCTTTTCCTGCAGCTCCTGAAGCTGCCTGAAACTCAGCTGATCTCGTTCCAAACCCACCACTGATCCCTCTGGGATTTGGACCAGTAATGGGAAGAGAAGCTCTTGGCTGCTTTTCCTGGGTGTGCTCTGCTTCCCACCACCACCCGTCCTGCTGGGCACTTGTGGTGAAAAGGAGGAACGATGAGGCGAGGGGCTGACTTCGGAGAGGGAGGGCAGAGGGGGAAGAGGAGCTGCTGCTAGCTCCAGCATGAAGTGGAAAGCTGGTTTTGGGCTGGGCATGGCAGCAGTGGAAGAGCTGCCCCTGCTACGGCTCCAGCTGTCTGTGTTGGTGCCTAGTTTCTCCACACCCAAAGCTGCGCCTTTTTGGGTCAAATAAATACAAACTATGGATGCAGAACCATTTGCCAGGAGTCACTCAAGACAGCTGAGAAGCTAAGAGGGTAACAGACTCTGTTCTAAAGCTTTTTTTTTAACCCAGTGCTAGTCAAAGGTTTGATCAACACATCTTCCAAATCTGTTCTCACTTGGCATCTTTCTCATCTCCACCACACTGATGTTCCTCCTGGGCACAAGACGATACCCCAGCTGCCTCTCTCCCCTCCTGCAGCTTGGGGGAAGCCCCACGGTGAATTATTTCAAATATTTTCTGTAATTGGTGCTTGAAGACTTGAGCAGTGCTCCATAACACTTTCTGGAGTGTTAAGGAGAACCACACCATGGTCCTGGTGATGTGTCTGGCTTGCTTTTTTCTCAAGCCAAAGCTCCAAACCTGGAGCTTGTAGGTGAGGAGTTCAGACCTGCCCCTGACTTCTGCAGGTCCTGGGAACCATTGCTGTTTTCAAGGGAAAATCAAGACATGGATGAGGCTGTCCCTATGTCAGCTGGGGCCAGTGAGCTGACAGGACCACGCGTGCTGGGAACCAGCTCTGCTCTTGGCGAGCAGCAGATGGTGGAGCAAACCAGACTGTTAATCCAGCCAAATTGTGGCAACAGATGTTTGAAGATGCTCGTGTTCACATTCAAACTGTTCGCCCTCTTGGATGAACCAGGCGGGAGGGGGGTGTTTGTTAAATAAAAGGTGGGGGGAAGGAAAACAAAACAAAAAGGCGGTGGTGCCCAAGTGCTGGGAGGCTTTTCCCCGCCAGTAATTAAAGTCTGGTTTTCCTGTCTTTAGGTGTAAAGGAAGACGTTGACCTTACACGATAAAAGGCAGAGCTTTCCCTGCTCTCCTCCTCGCAGCCTCCTGGGATGGATGGAGCATCCTCGAAGGCGAGGAACTGGTTAAAAGCGCAGCTCCTGTGTAGCAGCAGGATCTGAGCTGGGCGAGCGGTGAAAGATTGGTGGGCTGTAATGATGCGCGGGCCGTATGGAAATGCCCGGCAGCCCACGGCCACGGCGGGCGCAGACGGGGGACGCGGCACCGGGAGGCAGGGGGAGCGTTATTGATGCGCTCGCCTCGGGGAGGGAAGCGGATAATGGATGTGGGATGCTGGCCGTGCTTTGTCATCAAACGAGGGGCCTGAAAGATGGTGCGCGGGAATATTATCCGTCATTCCTTGATCAAGATGTAATGCTCTCAGGGTCCCTCTTTTTCTCTCTTTCTCCCCCACCGCACTGGTGAACATTTTTATTTCTCACTCTTTGACCTTTCCGCTCTGGCGTTCGGGATGCTCGGATCCCTTCCCCTTGCAACCAGGAGCGTGTCTTTCCTGCCCTCCTCCCTCCCAGCTCCCAAGCCCCAAGGTGCGGGTGTGAACTCCAGAAAAATCACCTTTCCTGATCTCCGTGGCCTCATTTAGGAAGGGCCTCTTGCTTTTATTTCCCCTCACCATGCTGCTAACAGATGATGTGTATGCACACGCGTACTTAAGTTTTATTTCTACAGTACTATAGGTAAGAATAGTGCTTCATAGGCAAATAAAAAGGTCAGTTCCTGCTTTGAGAATGTCATAACACAGCAAGGGATGGCAAATAAGGGGTTTTATTACATCTCACCTGTATTTAGGCAAATCAAACAATTGCATTTTTTACAGCCCTGTGTAATGGCCTGATGCAACCAAATGAGACCTTTCTCCCGGGGAGTTTAAGCAGCATATTAGCTTTATCACTTGATGACCCATAAAATGGTTGTGCACCCCTTAGTGATTACCTGACTTACTCAGCACAGCTCTGCGGGGAGGATATTTAAACATTTTTTGCATTATCAATTTCATAATGTCATAGCTCCAGTCATCAGCCTTTCAAAGGCGGTGGCTTTGTTTTTTGCCATTGTACAGAGTAGTAAACCAAGGAAGATCAAGGAAGATGGGAATGGGAGAAGAAAACTGAGGTTTCTCTGTATCTTGGAGATGGACCTAGAATTTGAGGCCTCTTGTCTTCCACTCCATCTTTTTTCTGATGATGTTTCACTGCATGAGAAGCTCCTTTAGTAGCTGTGAACTTGATGACAGTGGATGTGGTAAATGGAAAAAATCTTACCTCCCACGGGAACCGGCAGAGCATCAGTGCCTGTTGCAAAGCAGTGTGAAAGATGCAGAGAAAAGTGGGGAGAGTAAATCCTGCACATCATCACTGCAGGCTGCACGTGGTGGGAGAGCCCCTGGGCTGGGCTGGTGGGCCGTGGAGCTCTTTATCCGCTGTTGTACTTTGCAACTGACTTTTGTGCGTTTATCGTCACCTCTTGATAAGTTAACCGTAAGGACAAGGTGCTGCACCACCTTCATTGGTCTTGGCGGCTTGAGTGGAGTTTGTCAGCAGAAATGCTGGGTTAGGGACTGTTACTGGGTGCAGGCTGTGTGCAGCTGGAGTGGATGCTGGGCAAACCATCACTCAGGACCACACTAATCCATAAATGAGAAAATTGTAATTGGAGAAACTTGAAATTTTGAAATGAAAGTTGGGAAAAATTCTGTCTTGACAACTGTTTCACTGGGGAAAAGGGATTTGGAAAATATAGTAATAAAGAATATCTTAAGAAGAAATGAAAATATTCAGAAAATTATTGAAATGAGATACTTCAGTATTCTAAAACTTTTCAATTTATTTATAAAAAAAAAATATCTTGATGCAATCGATACAGGTATGGGAAACATTTTGTTATTTTTATAAGTGCATTGCTCCTGACAAATATCCTGTGACCCACCTTTAGTCGGTATGTTTCTAAAAGCTTTGTTCTGCTCTTGTTCATTTCTGTGTTTCTGCTTAAGTTGGTTCAGATAGGCTGTCTGTAGTGAAATGAATGTAGTGCCCAAATTTTTTTTTTTTTTTTTGTATGTAGTCACCTGGAACAAATCTGTGTAATAGGAATCCAGTGTGGCTGTGTGGTAATTCTTTGAAGGCAATGTATATTATAGTTTTACTGGGGAAAAGTATTATTATTTTCTTTATTTCTTTCTTATGTGGCTTGTGGGATGTACCTCAACAGGATGTTGTTTGCTCTGGCATGATCTTCCAAATAACCTCCCTATTATGTTGCCCAGGAGTCTCCCAGTTTGTTCTGGTCACCAAACTCGTGTAGGCAATGACTGACTACTGACTGCAGGGCCTGGAGTTGAATTCAGGTGAAAGCCCAGGTATTCGCCCGCATCTGAGATGTCTCAATGTGCCCACGACCTCCAGCTGCTGTGCAAAAAATGTCTTCTGTAGGTCATTTCTTCAATCTGGCATGCTGTTGGAGATGTTTCGGATGTCCTAAGGCGTCTAGCACTGGATACCTTTGTTTAGATGCTTTGCTAGTTTGGCCAAGAGAAGTTGTACATGGCAGGACACCTTGAGACCCACCGAGGCTCCATCCAGCCAACCTGCATCACTATTGGGTAGGTGAGATGTCCCTGCATTAGGGCCATTTGCAGCTCCTGCATCACACTGCCAGTGGGCCCAAATGCCACCAAGCCTGAATTTGGGTCCAAAATCACGCTGCCTTTGGGCTGTGAAGGAGGTAAGCAAGGGCTCTGAAGCTGATTTCTCAGCATAGCCTCTCCATCTGCTTGTGGTTTGAGAAGCACCAAATGCCAAGTAAGAAGGGTGATCTTTTAATCTTTGTGGAAAATTTTTTTGGGGATAGGGTGAGCTATCTTTTCTTAAGTGATTCTGAAACTGTGCAAACTCCCTATTTTTTTCTGGTTCTCTTTTATAAATCACACTGAAACTTCTGTCTCTGTGGGAATGCAATAAGTAGGTATCACAAAGGGTTTGCATGGCACAGTGATAGATCATCTGTTCCAAAGTAGGCACACTGAGCATATCAGTAGTAAGATTTACTCCCAAGAGCAGCCCCCGGAGATAGATCTCAGGCCTTAGTTAAAGACCACTGTCTCTATTCATTATCTTGTCACTGGTTCCAGCACCGGTTTGATCTATAGATGGTTGTAGAGGGAGCAGAGCTTAATAACTGGAGAAGGAGAGCGCTCTGGGGTTTTGCCACTAACTAGGTGGAGTCACCTTGGGCAAGTCACTTGCTTCTACATCACCAAAACTGTGTATACACTTCAAACTTGTTGATGTGGATGGGAGTTTGTGGGGTTTTTGGGGGTATGGCCCCTTTGCTTGTATCATATTGGGGTCAGTGCAAACATCCCTTTCAGCTCCTCAGGTTCAGTCTTCAGGAGCCAGAGAGGTGGAAAGTCTGCAGGGTCTAACACAGGAGTTGTAAAAGAAAGTGTCACTTGGTTTCTGGGACAACATTGTGATGCTGCTGTCCCTTAGTACAGTGCACATTGGGGCACCTGTCAGAAAGGGATTTGTAGGGAAAGACGTTGGCAAATATGTTCTGGGGATCCTGTTTTACTTGGAGGTTTCCTGCAGGTAAGGAGGAAGGGAGATGTTAGCTATTACTCCCATTTTTAATGAGTGCTTTTTCAAAACCCTCCCTAATGTGCAAGACAGTCACATTTGCAGTCCTAAGTCAGTTTAACCCTATTGTTTTCATACCTGTAAAACTCATGGTAAACAAATAACCCATCTAGCCATCCTAATTTTTCCTTCCCTGAAGAAATTTCAAAGGGCTGAAGACTCTTATCTTTAAGTCACCAACTGGTAAATACTTGGATAACTAAAGGGTAAACTGAGGTAGATGGCATTGACCCACTTGTAATTTGTTCACAAGAACACATTTTCTTTTCATCTCCACCAAGAACTTAAGCTTCCTTGCACCTTTTCATTTTCATTTTTTCATTTGCTGCTTCACCAAAAGTGCCTATCACCATAGGAATTATTCACATCATTTTTCAGCTTGCTTTTGGATGCCAAGACAAACAGAAAGCCAGACATCAGAGATAAATGTGTCTTTTTAAGCAGTTTTTGTTAGTCTTTATAATACAACTTCACCCAAATGCTTCCTAAATCAGGACTCTGCTTTGGCTTTGACAATTCTTTGGTGATTTCTGAGACTTATAGCAAATAATACAGCTGGCTAGTGGGGGGTCTGCTGTGGGTGTTAGTTCATGGAAACAAATTCCTAAATATTCTGGGCTGTAAATCTTGAGCATAATGCCATGAGACTTGCATCAGTGAGTTCACTCCCAGCATACTGGTGTTTTAAGTTTTGACAATCCCTTTTAACCATCTATATTGATTGCAGGTTTGGGTATGTACAAAGGAACCTATTCAGGGGGAAATTTGAATTATATTGGAGTGGAAGGAAAGCCCCAGATCACTTCAACACACCGTGATACTTAATTTGTAATCCTGAGACAGTGTAACTTCCATTAAAGTGAAGTCACCCCACACACCTGTCTACTGACCTGAGTTCCTGCATGAACATTATGATGCTGAACAATGAGCAAGAACCCATAGTAAAACAAGCCCAAGGTATCAAGTCTCCTTAAGGCACTGCTTCCTTTTGTTTTTTTATTATTTTTTTTTCCCCTGTAGTGGCTTTACCCACCTGTAATTGCAATAGAAAGAAGGAGCTAGGAGATATTTCTTTGCAGACGAGACAGTGGTTGTGTTATTATGGTGTATTATGTTACTTTCCATTAGACCAAAAACTTTTCATCTCTAACCCTAGGAGGTGACCTACAGTAAATACAGTGTCGTATTTAGCTTTTGTAAATAGCTTAGCTCTCATGAATGATTTATAGTGGGGTAAATATCACGTTCTCTCCACTTATTTACATCCGCACAGCATCACAGAAGACTTGTTGGTATTAAATATTAATTGTAAGCTTCAGTGAATCTATGCTTTTGTCAAGAGTGCACTGGGCCACACATCTTTTTTGCCCTCACACATTGAGAAACCGCATGATCTTCCGAAGAAAGAACTGGAAGTGCATTATCAGTGTTTTTACCAAACTGCCCCTCAGCTTGCTGGCTACGGCTTCCATTGCTTTAGCTCAGCTGGGAGGAGGGAGAGAAGCCTTAGACAAAGACGTACGTGCCTGACCCAACACTTTGACCTTAGTCTATGTGTCTTTTGTGTCCTGGGGCAGGTCTCTGTGGAAGGATTTCAGAGATTTATGAAGGCCAGGACAGCTAAGTCTGGCTTCCTCTGTATCTTGGTCCAGTGACCCCTCTGACTGAGCCAAGAACCTGTCTGCCCAAAGTATATCTTCCAGGGAAGCAACCACGCTTTTGGCTGGAACACGTCAACCAATGGGAATCCAACATTTCCCTTGGTACATCTCTATTACTTGATGCATGGTTAATTAATTTTAGAATTACCAATGACTTCTAATGCTATCCTATGATTTTCCTGGCTTTTGTTTCCAACCCTGTTGTTGTGCTTTCCTTGGTAGATTTGCATGTCTTGCCTTGTATCCTGTGCTTTCCACATGGGAAGGGCAGGTTCTTGGTCTTGTGATGGAGGGTCATTTCCACTCTCTTTTGATATACTAAATGCATGGAGCTCTTGCTCTCTGTCAGAGGTTTTCTACAGTCACAAATTGTTCATGGCACATTTTTGAATCTCTGTCAATTTTTGCGTCTTGTCTGTTTTAGGGCTGGGGGATGTTCTCAGTACTCCAGGATCAGTCTGCCATTGGTGCATGAAACACACACCTCTGAGGAGCTCAAGGTGGCTTTTTCAGTATTCCAGATTGACTGAGACTCAGTAGAATTTTTGTTTGCCAAAAGTTTTTTTATTTATATCATTCCACAGTTTTTCATAGAGAAATTGTTGAGAAACTACTCCAAAGTGACACCTAACACCAGACACGAATGGATCTCTGACAGAGAACATAAGCTGTGCTCATGGATATTAAGAATGTTTTCCCCCAAATTTCAGAATAACTTTCTCAGACAATGAGCATGGATTTATTGATGATCCATAAGCTTTTTATAACCAAATAAATTTGTACCAATCTGTTATTTCAGACATGTAAATAGGGATGCGTGGAGCTGTGAGCATCTGCGTTGTGATTGAGGCTTCTCACTGTCCTAATGTTCATTGATTTCATGTTCACCTCTGTTGGTGCATCTCTGTTGTTTTCCCTCAAATCTCTCCTGAATTATATGAGCATGGGAGGGTAAAAAATAAGCAAATGGCGCTGAGGAGGTTATAGACCTGCTCTAAGTGGAGGACACAAAGACTTATGGCTTTGAAGTGTTTTTTAAAGAAAAAAATGAAATCATCCAGAATGCTTCATCTGAAAGACTACTGCTCTCTTTTCTGCCTGTTGCTGGTTGGGGTCACTCTTTGTGCCCTGGCTGGTATTAGGAAGGTGGTTACTTAGGCATGGAGGTGAGCTAGTGTAATGGAGTTTAACAGCATTGATTTTACATGGAAGACTCATTCTGCACTTAAAACCCTCCTTCCCTCATCAATACCTTATTTAAATGGTTAGTATATAATTTTTTAATGAGATGTTCCTTAATCCATCTAACCAAAGACTAAGAAGACTACAGCTGTCCAAGAGGGGGGTAAAAAGCTACTGGTTTTGTCAACTGTCTGACTTTCTGATTCATTGACTTTGGTGGCCTTTATTTGGCAAGAAATGTGTTTTCTGCCCCACCTGACCCCAACTCATTGAAATGATTGCAGAAATCAGAGCAGTTACTGGTACATACTGGAGTTTGTCAAGCAACCCTTAGTCCAGAGTAGCAACCTGGTAATTTTTAATCAATGCAAATCAAATTTTGAAGCATTCATTATGTCCTAGACCAGGGGCAAATGCACGAGGCAACTAAACTACATTACAAAACACTTAAGCCCTTTAAAATTTCCTGACCTCTGAAATCTCTTACGACCTAGTTGCAGCTTCACAATGTCTAGCCCTAATCTCTCCATTAAAGCCTTTTCACCTATTTCCTAAACTGCACACGCTGCATGTATTTAGACAAAAGCAGCAGCTTTCAGAGCCATTAAAGGCTCAGGCCAAAAGTAAAGATGATTTTCTTATGGCTGAGGATGTCTAACAGCCCAGGGGGGTTGGACAATACCATGTTCTTCAGCTGACCCTTATTTAAGATGACCTGTGAGTGTCAGGATTATGATGCTAAGATTACTGTGGTATTTAAATATTATGTTATTAGTCAAATACTGGCATGTATAAACCTAAGATTTTTTTATTTTTTTAGGGGATGAGGGGTGGTTTACTGTCAAGACTCTGATTTTAGCTGTTAAATTCATCTCACAGTTGAGTCTTTACAAATGCACTCTTTTCCTCTTATGAACTGCTATTTATGTTTATGGTGCCAAATTAAATCTTTCCTCTCAAGCTGGTGACCCTGACATGCTTCCTTTTCATTTACTAATCAGCAAATGACCTTTCCAATTAAACCAAGTGTGTTCCATTTATGGGAGGGTGCGCTTTATCTGTTTCTGAGTCTTTTCATTTGGATGGAGGAAAGACTTGAAATTTGTGTTGTTCTGTGTTTGTTTAATTCCTTAAAATCCCAGGTCCCAGGCAAAGGACAGTTAAGAAATCATGGTGACTTTGCTCTCCCAGGATTCATTTGCAGGAAGAGCCCAACTGCCGGCTGAGAAAAGAGTTTGCTTTGCTACAAAGAGCTGGGAATTAAAAACAAATTAAAGTTCTCTCCCAAACTCGCCCCGATACCTCAACCTTTTCAAAGGAAAATCAAGCACTGTTATGAGGTCAGAAGAGTCACTTCTATGAATGTGTTTTTTTCCACTGAATGGGCAGAGTGGTTGGTCCAGCTCTCACCATCTCCGTTATCACTATCTGAAGGTAGGTGGGACAATTTCCATCTTGGCAGAGAGGAATTAGTTGCTTCGTAAGATACCTTTACAAGAAAACACAATCCATTTGTTATACAAATCAATGAAATAACGAGCCCACGGTCACATGGGGTCTGCTGGGTCTACATCACCTCCCTGGTGGAGAAGTGGGACCTCCCTGACATCATGACACTTCTGGTAACTTCAGTGCAGCTCCTCCTTGTACAAAATCCAGCACAAGCACAGCTCCCTCTCTCCAGACCAGTTTGTTTATGTGGAGGCTGAGCAGGTCTGGATGCCATACATTTTGCAGTGCTTCAGAAAAGTGTCATTTTTGGCACCTTGTGAAACATTTCTGGCTTCCTCCCTCTTGCTTGTGATTTTCACAGCAGTCCTAGGAGGTAGAAATGGAAGGGCACCTCATGGCTAAACACAATATTCATTAGTTTAAACACCAATGGGATTTGTGATTTTTTTTTCCCTCTAGCTCTGACATCATCCCTTGTGGTGACCCTGGGTTAGGTGCTATGTCTGTAGGACCCTTGGGTTCCTCCTCTATGAAATAAGGAGGGTTGCAAAACCTCTCAAGGACCTACTGGTGTGAAATGCAAGACCCGACCAAGGTATTTCGGAGCAGTGGATGCAGGGGTCTCCTCCCCACAAAGCCCCTCTCCAGAAAGAACAGCTTCCCCGCGGGAAGCTGCTGGTGTTGCCTGCACAGCCTGAGGTTGTGTCATTCACCGTCCCCTAATCTCCTGCTTTTTATTGGAGTTTTTAGTTGTCATTCTTCACAGCGCTGTGGTCTCAGGATCCAGTTAAGCAAACCCTGCATTATCCCCACTACCTAACAGTGTGACATCTGTGAATGGCTTTCTAATTACTCAAATAAATCAGCATGATTGGAAATTCTTGAGATTTTATTGGGAAGGAAATTTATAGTAATTAAACCCAATTAATTTTGGATTTCTGTTAATCCAAAGTAGGTTTTGGAAGCTTTGAGTTAGACCTGCATTGTCTCCAGGAGGTGATGTGGGTGAAAGTATAAGAACTTGATTTTGGACAATATGATGATAATCGGAGAATTTCTCAAATGAGTTTGTTATGCATTTTGCATCAATTGCAGATTCTCTTTTCTGGCGTCGAAAAATATTGTTCAGGGCTTTTACTAAAAATTCAAACAGACTGAAAGGAATCTTTTTTAATCAAAATAAAGAACCCTTTTTAATTACTCAGACTCCTTCACAGTTGGAGGTAATAATTGTCTTACGTTCTTAAGTAGCACTGTTATTAGCCTGCCCTGGGGCTCTTCTATTTTCCAGAAGTTAGTATCACTCTCTGAGTGCCAGGATAGAGCATGCAGCATCTTAAATATTTCTGTGTCTTCAGTGCTGGGAATGACGTGGATTGAACCAGACCTCTTCCTTCTGTGCTGCCATTCCCAAAATGACTGTACACAGCAACAGGAGGCAGCAAGCAGTGATAAACACCAGTTGTGGTAAAATGTCCCATTTTCCCCTGTAACGTGGCTCCACTCTGTTTTGTCCCAGAGCCCTTCCCGATGTCCGTTCCACTCCTGCTGTGCCCGTGTATGGATGACCCACACTGACAGGTTTTATTCCAGGTAAGGTCTCACTGGAGCAGGTCTTGCAGAGGACAGCATTAAGGAGGTAAAAAAGCATTGTAGATTTTTCCTCCCTGCTCTGCCTACGTGTTTTTGCTCACAGAGTTACTATTTTATAGTACTGCATTGAAAACGCCAATGTGAGATTGTGGTTTTCATTGCTAATATTTCCTGAGATCCCAAATGCTTGAGTGTAATTGATGCCATAGGTTGATTAATTGTCCTCTTGTATCACAACCAAAGTAGGTGCCTGCATTACCGAGTGTAGACACTACTAAATAATCTCTCCAGTCATTGAGGAAAGTCTGCTACAAGAAACAGCAGTGTGGATAGCCCAGAAAGTAGCCCAGCATGCAAGAGTCAGGCAGGTTGCTTTAAACTTTCTTCAGGGTGAGCTGATCAGCCCATCTTGGCGTTACTCTGTGGGTCAAGGCTGCATGGGACCTCAGGGACAGGGACTTCAACTCATGTCACCCCTGCCTGGGGGGTCAGTCAGTTTTCACCTGAAAAGGTCACAGCAAGAATAAGTGTGAAAGGCATGACTGAATGTCTAAGATCTTTGGAGTCAGGTGCATATGATATTTTAGCATGGGTTTCTCAAATATTTTACATTTTCACTGAATATTTTTTTACATTTACATGAATACTTTGCTCATCTATACCAAGTGTTGTAAACCCTTGGTATAGATGAGTAAAGCCCTTCCACTGTGGCAACTTCATATGGCCTGAAAAATACTCCATTTTTTAGCATCTCTGTCTATTACCAAGGTGAGGTTTGGGTGAAGACCAGGAGGCAAAGAGTTAAGCTGCTTTGACATCCAGGTACTTTCTGCTCAAGCAGCCCTGTATCAGAGGGCTGGATCTTTCTGAATGTGAGTTTAGACTGCTTTTGTGCTAATGCATTTATATTGTGATTGTGAAAAGCTTTTTTTAAAAGAGGAAGATAAATCTTACCCAAATCTGATAATCATTTTTAAAAATCTCAGCTCTGAGATTTACGATATTTTTCCCCTCCCCCTGTAAGAAAACAAAACAAAACAAAACCACCAGCCACCCTACTGCATCAAAGACAGAAATAATGGCTTGTAAGTACTTAAAAGCTTATGGATAGGAAACTTAAAAAAACTGGTCGGATTCAAACCAAATCCTATCAGATTTTCTTGGTTCTCATAAACCTTTAATCAGCTCCCATGGGGCATTTTTGCTAACCATAAAACATGTGATTAGAAGACACACGAACTACTGGAATTATGACAGCGAGATGGGCTTTGACTTTAGTCCGACTTAAGGATGGGAATTTAAGAAGCTGTTGCAACGATAGCAGTCGGTGGCTGCCACACAGCACTGCTTCTATCGTGAGCAGCCAAACCGGTGGTGGACCCTCACCGGGGTGTATCAGCCCTACGAGAACCTGGGCATCTTCCTCCACAAAACCCCCTGGTATCCAGCATGGGATGCGCATTGCAGTGAGCTGGTCTCTGAAAGCCCACAGATGTTGATTGAGTTTGGGAAGGGGACAAAATCCAGAAGTATTTTTCCTAGAGGACCAGATGACCCTAACTGCAGAGGCGATGTGGGACTTTTCACCAGCCCTTTCCAGGAGAAGGTGTTTTGTGATCTGGGTGATGTGGGCAGGGTATGGTTGGGGCTGCTGGTAGCATCCTGTCCTGTCCAGGTCCTGCTGCTTGCTCTAACGCAAGCCTGTGAGTTTGGGTCAGCTGCTTTCCATCTCAGGTCTTTGCTGGTTTAAAATATCAGTTTTCTAGAGCAAGTATTCCCTCTTATGAGACAGGGATATGACATCGAGTGCAATTCAGTCAGGATCTCTGGGTGCTTTTGTCATATAAATAATATCTGTTGTGGCACAGTTGCTGAGTCTGCTACAAGAAGAGATTCTGAACTGGGCTGGAAATGGCTCCTTGGTCCCTTTATGGGAGAAAAGAAATATTTTATAATCTTTGTGTAAAGGTCCCCACTATCAGCAGGATAGAAATATGCTGTAAGTTACACAGAAATTACTTGGGTGCTAGATGTGGTCTGTCATTTCTCTGTTAGATGTTACTGACAAATGTGTGATTAACCCAAGATTTTGTATTTCTGTCATTGAAAAGACGTTTGATTTGGAAAAGGCAGTGGCTAGACAGAGATGAATGGGTCTTTACAGGACCCTGCAGGTTTGGCAGGGAGGTTCATGAGATGGGGGACCATTTCAAAGCTCTTCACTCTTTTGTTGTGAAGTTGTGAAGTCTCCACAGGGTGGCCACAATTGGAGCATAAGCACTTTGGATTGCAGTAGCCTGAAATCCTACAGGTATATCATCAAGCTGCCTGTTGAGCCAGCCTGGTCTGGAAGGGCCCCCATTGCTTTAGAAGGTGCTTTATTCTCTCTTGGGGGCTTGTATGTGCCTCGTTTGTCAGCTGGGGGAAACTCAGGCTTGGGGTCCCACCTCACGAGCTGGGATAGTGCCTTGTGGATGCTTGGGCATGGAAAATGGGCGCTCCTTGCAGGCATCAAGGAGCCATGAATCTGGGCACATGCTCTTGTGCATCGCTTGGTGCTCCTTGCTACTGGCCCACGGCGGGCAGACATCTGACTCGCACAGGAAAATGGGGCTTTATCCTGGGATCTGCTGCTCCAACACGAGCCTACCAGCCCTGAGACACTGAGCAGGTGTCAGAAAGCCCTGGGTGACGTTGCAGCCACTGATATAGAAGTGGGGAACCAGCCTGAACTGTTCAGGCAAGGCAAATACTGGAAAAGTAGCTGCTGGCAGCTTCTTCCATGAAAGATGTTTTATTTTGTAATTCACTTTGCAGCTTCTGAAATTATCTAATTTCTTAGTATTTAGGGAATGTTGCATGTCCTGTCTTTTCAGCTGGGTGAATACCCAAGCCTGGTGTTTTAAAGAACAAATAGGTGTAGTACGTACACACCTGCATGTCCCATTGGGTAATTTCAGATTAGGGAAAACTGCTGATCTTTTGACTGATACTACTGCAATTTAAAAATTACATCCCAAAGCACACTGGTTCTTTGTACATGGGTATGATAAAATTCCCACTTAAATAAAAAGAGCTGACAGAATCTCTGCTAGAATCCACGTCTATTACCAAAAGCTAACTTAGCATAATCATTTTGGGAACCACACTAAAATAATTTTAGATAATTCTGTATATATGGCACTATTTTACCCACACACTAGGACACTGCACAAATAACTTAGATTGTGCAATCTTTTTTCCCAAATTTTGCAGGAACTTTCCCGAGTGTATCTGGAAGGATTATATAGGTTTATGTTACACAAGCTACTGAAATGCTCTTTACTATAAGATAAATTTGTGATTCCTGATGCTGTAATGTCTGCTGGAGGATTATTGTGCGTTCATGTGATTGGACTGTATACTGGCTGGAGCAATACAGAAATGATAGAAGAGCCTGAAAGTATGAGTTACAAAATACAGAATTACAATTATGAGCAAAATCCTGAAAAAAAATACCAAACTCTGCAGTTGTTTAGAGTGGAGGTAAAACTGGAAGCACAGGGTTCATATCCAGACCATCTGGCTCAAATTCTCCCCTGAGCTGGGTGTTTGTCCTTCGGAGTTTGGTCTGGCGGGGCAGAAGAATCGTTGTGGCCATGAGCTGGGTCTGGGGAACCAAAGTCTGGAGCTGCTGGGACATTCCCTTCCCGCGCTGGGAATCAAAAGGGATACTGCAGTTCAAGGAACAGCCCTCTGCAAAGTGCCACCCGTGCTGCACGAGGAGGGACAGCGGGTAAGAGCGAGGCACCGTCCCCACAGCCTCGCAGGGATGCAGGGGCCAGGCTGGAGCATCCCTCCCCGCGGGCACCCTCGGCAGACGTGCCAGCACGCCCTACTGCATGCACTGCTATTTCCAACGCGTGGACGACCTGGGGGCTGCTGAGAAAACCCAGCCTGGCTCTGCACTGCTCTCTGACCGTAGCTGCACACAGCTACGTGGCGGGTGCTCACATGGAAATGCTCAGGTCACTCGGACCGGAGCCTTCAGCTTGCAATGACTTCTAGCAGGCAACATCTGACAGTACCAAAGCCCTCTGCAGCCGTGGGTGAAATTATGATAACAAGAGAAAAAAGCTATTACTGCCACCATGCTTTCATTATGCAAATGATATTAAGATAGGCTGTGCAGATCGCCTGTGGCTATGCTATAATCTCCATGCAGTGATTATAATGTGTCAAACTTAGTCATTTTGATTATGACATGTTAATTACATGCCATCCTCATGCAGACATGAATATTACTCGCAGTCAAACAAAACACAAATTGGGGGCATTGATTTTTTGTTTTGTTTTGTCTTTTTTTTTTTATTTGAAATGTTGTTGATTAAATGGATTAAAAGATAAAGAGATACGTAACATTGTAAACTCATTAAACACTGGCCAAGTCCTCCCTGGCTGCCTGGACATAGAGGGGGGCTTTTTAAAAAAAAATAAAAATAAAAAAACACTCTGCAATGTTATTGTTCAATATTTTTTTTTTGGTCCCAGCAGGGGTGGCGTTTAAAAAAATATATATTTTATAGACATCATCTTTGGATTTTAAATGGAAGAGCTGTGTGGATTTGAAGAGCATTGGATCTTTTAACTCTTTCTGGTGCTTATCAGGAGAGGGTGGCTCGGAGCCATGCAGGTGGCCTGGGTGTCCCCATCTCTGTCGTGGTACAACGCCTGTGGGTCACCCTGCTGTGAATGCTTCCCACCCTCAGGTACCTTCATTTCAGAGATTATTTTTACTTAAAAAGAAAAAGAAAAAAATTAATGTTCCAAAGTTTTCAGAGGACAACCCCTTTTTCCTGCTGTTCTACCTTGTCTCTATGGCTGATCCTGCTTAATCCTCCTGGAAGAAAAGGAGGGGAAAAATGATATGTTTTCCAATGAAAACAAATTTAAAAATATTGCCATTTTGAATGTAGCTCACTGTAAAATACACAATTTCAAGGGAGATGGTTCAATAAAATATTCCCTCCTGATGAAATATGCCATTAAATATAGAAACAGATCAGATATCAGATCTTCCCACTGAGATTCCCCCGGATGAGATATCTAGGTAGGAGGCTGAATTGCTGAGGCACCTCTGTAAGTATGGGATGGAAAAAAAAAGACACCTCACAGGGGAGCAACACTTAACGAGACTTATAAATAGCTGGGACTGCAACTTGCCTGATTAATTTGGGGAAAGAAGCTTCACTGAAAGTGTTTTGCAAATTCATCAGATTTCCTTACTCCTTCAGTCCTCTCTGATGTTTAAAAGTAAAATATTAGCATCCAAGCTAAGGTTTTGTCTTAGGTAATTAAATGCTTCAAGTTACTCGTTCATCAACAGTGCTCCGTTGATCACTGCATCATCTCTTCTGACTTAGAGAGGGAAAAAAAGATGTTGGTGATAAAATAAAATTGTGCACAGGAGACTGGCAGAAGCTAAAATTTGCATGGCTCCCAAAAAGCAGGCTCTGGGTAACATCCCTGGAGAAAAGCTGCAGCACAACTGTCCTCCTGCCTCTGCCACTCCTGGGTTTGGGGGCAGCGCTGTCACCAGTGGGACCTGTCACTGGTGCGATGAGCATGGCAGGGCTGAGCTCACTTTTGGGTTGAATTTGTGGCATTTGGGGTGCAGACTGACCTTTCTCATGTTCGCTGATCTTCGACTCCATCCTGCCGTCACCATTTTGGCATCAGGGAAGTTGGCTGTTCGCTTTTAATGTGCAAAATAGATTTTAAATAAAATAAAAGGCATCCCCCTAAACATTGTGTTTTTACGGAGGGACATTTCAAGGCAAGTTTTACACAGGTTTAGCCCAGAGGGAAATTAAACTCTACATGTAAATGGAGATTACACACAAAGGAATCCATTACTTTCAATATTTCTCAGCAGGAGGGTTCAGAGTTATTTAAATAAGTTTAGATATTAAACCTAAAGTAGCCATTAAAGGAATGTGGATTTGTTTGCCTAGTTTTTATAGAAATCTTTTTTTTTTTTTTTTCCAGCTGACTGAAAAATCCATTGCTTGCATGATGGTGAATATTTTTAATGCATAAAAAATCAAAGAACTTTCAATATAGTACTTCCTTTGAATTTTTAAGCACCAAATTACAGAATAGTTATTACAGCAAAATGTCTTCTTTAGGAGAGATTAAACTGCAAACATTTTCCTTACTTTTTTTCCCTTTTCCATCTATTCTTTAGAAGAAAGCTAATATAAACACTGACATTAAACCATATTGGCTATGTAAGGCACTTTGATTGTCATTGAGATTATTTTAAAAGTTATTTAGGTCCCCGTGTTACATCTTTGCAACTGCATGGAAAATGTTTCACCATGTTTCTCTTTGCAACATTTCTTTGGGGATTCATAAATATTGATTGTACCGTAAAAAATTGATGGAATCTTGAAACAGACTGCAGTCTTGGTAGCTGGGGAATTTACTCAATTTTTCTCAATAGCTGCAGTCTATAAAAAGAGGAGATTTTGCAAATTGTTTCTCACCTTGTCTTTTTAGTATTTAATAGCTCTCAATTCTGTAGCCTTCTGAACCATGCACCGGGTGCGTTTTCCATCAAAACTGTATCAGGCCTATTCAGAGGGAATTAAAAGGCGAGGAGTCACCAAGGGGTTAAACTGCCGCCTGGCTGGCGAGCGCCAGCTTCATTACTGGTGGCAGTGTGGAGCCGTCCTAGTGCTTGTTGTGCGAAAACTTTTCTTAAAATAATGTCCTTAAATGGTAGCGGGTGCGTGAGGAGATGGGAAAAACACAACACATTTCTCCCTTGATTTAAACAAACAAAAAAATTGCCTTGGGTGCCAAGGAGTCCCTCATCATCTTAGTGTGAAGCACAGGATGTACAGGGAGAAATGGCATGGGATTTCCTCCTCGTGGCATGGAGAAGTTTTAACTCCCTTCACTCAGGCAAAGGAGGTGTCCTTGGCAAAGTTCCTGTCGGAGCCTGCAGCCCAACCCCGACTGCCCTCAGCCCACCCCATGGGCCAGCTCTGGGCCGTCCTCATGGGAGCCCCTCGGGATGACACTCGGGATATTTGGGTAAGTGTTATAAAAAGAAAAGCTGGGCAGGCAGGGCTGCTTGCAGGCGCAAAGGGCAGCAGTCGCTTTGCTTTGCTCCTATTTCGGTTAATGAGCATCCTGCAAATTAACCAGAATAAAAGGGGCACAGAGGCACTGGCAGGAACCTGAGCCGGATGCCACAAACTTGTTCATGGGTTTCAGTGCTTCTTCTTACCTGGTCCTGGTTTCTGCAAGGCTTGAAAAAAAATCACCTCCATCAGTTGGGTTTTGCTTTTAGTCTTCTTTGCAATGTCCAGGTCTAATGTGCAGCTCTGTAGAGGTGGGAGTGTCCCCAGTCTCAGGGGTGATGGGGGCTTTGCTTCTGGTCATTCAGGCTGGGTGCAGCCCTGGGATGCTTTGCCAGGAGGTGCCTGGGCGTGCTGTAAGGCTGTGTTTTGCTGGAAGCTGCTCCCAGGCTCTGCACCAGGGTCAGCTCTTTGCAAGGGCACCAGCAAAGGGGTTCAGCTGCAGCTCTGGGGGCCATCCTGCTCCCCTCTGTCACTGCACTTGGTCAAACCTAAAATCCATGGGAAGCCGTGCAGAACAGAGCATCCTAGTGGAGCAGCAAACACTGGGTAATGGGCAAGGAAGGTGTGAAAATAACACACCTTGTGTGGGGTGCAAGGCATGAGGCAAAGAGCCAGCCTGGCCAGCTGGGGTGACCTCAAAAAAACAAACCAAACAAACAAACAAAAAAGTTCCAGAAGAGGGACACCCACAATAGCAGAGAACTGGGATTTATCATACACTTTTATCTTAAAGAGGTTTACTAGATGTTCTATTATTTTTGTAACTCCTGTTTTCCTTCTGGCAATATTTGTCTCCTGCACTGTACGTCTGGAGGCTCAAGCATGGGCATCCCTAAACCCTTTGGCTCCTGAGCCTGCACGTGAGCCTGAGCCACCGTGTCCCTCTTGGGGGCGGCAGCTGTGAGCAATAAACATTTTGCTGCAGTGGGCAGGGAGCTGCGTCCCTTTCTGGTCGCTTGAATCCAGGCTGGGACTGAGGGTTTGAAGGGCTGTGGGTGATAACGCCCAAGGACAGTTTTGCATTTTTTCCTGGTTCCCAGCCCTAGCTGTAAAGCCCAGGCAGTGGCAGCCCCATTCCTGTCATTGCCACCGAGTCGGGATACCCTAGTGGCATAACTCAGCAAAACTTCCTCAGGTTTGAAATCTTGTGATTCTACGCTTCTTGCTCAGTTACTGTAGTGCAGAATGTTTATTTTCATTTCCTTCCAGCTCTCTCTGTTTAGGGACTGAAATGCATCCTGATTTAAGTTTTTTACTAAAAACAGTAAAAATGGTCTCCTCTGAAAGTACTTGGGTTTGCTTTGTCCGATCTGCCAATTGCTGCTGAAGTTACACAATTGTGTCAGCTTTCCTTAGGCTGCTTTACCCAACTAAAGTTAGGTATTTGCAATGCACCCATGCACCCGGTGCATGGTTCAGAAGGCTGCAGAATTGAGAGCTATTAAATATTAAAAAGACAAGGTGAGAAACAATTTGCAAAATCTCCTCTATTTTCTGCTGAGCTCCAGCCTATGTTTCCCATCACCTAGTCTCATCTCACTGGGAAAACTCACCTCTTATGGTGAGAACAGGTTGTGCCAGGCTAGCACCAGAGTGGCATAGATTAGGGCTGCAACAATGGACTTTCTTGACCACTGCAGAACTTCATCCAAATAGATGAATGTAAAATAATAATGAAATAATACATGAAATAATGAACAGATGGGGGTGAATTTTCACCGATTATCTGTCTATGGAACTGTACGTATGCTGATACAGAAGAGCACAAATGATAAGAAATTATCTGGTTGCTATTTAGCCTGAATTTCTGTGAATTTAAAATCATACTGAATGTCTGGATTTTCTGGATTTTTGGCATTTCTCATGGAAAACCAGGCCCTCAGCTCTCCAGCTTCACCATGAAGAATCTGTTCTGCCAAAACAGCTGCAAAAAGATGATGGAAATCACAAGAGCAATGCTGCTATCAGGTCAGCCCACCTGAATGGAGCAGATGGAGCAACAGGAAAGACTGAGCTTTGGGATTAGAGGAAACAATTAATTGTTCCAGTACTCTCGGAGGGGCTGCAAGAAAGATGGGAAGGGACTCTTTATCAAAGAGGGTAGTGATAAAACAATAGGTAAAGGATTTAAACTAAAATAAGGTTGCTTCAGACTAGACATTAGGAGGAAATTCTTCACTCTGAAGGTGGTGAGGCCCTGGCACAGGCTGCCCCGAGGAGCTGTGGGTGCCCCATCCCTGGCAGTGCCCATGGCCAGGCTGGATGGGGTTTGGGCAGCCTGGGCTGGTGGCACCCGTACCTTCACTCTTTAAGTCCCTTCCAACCCAAACCGTTCTGTGATTCTATGAGTTGCAGCTCCTGTGGGAATACCACACCCCCATACCCCTAAAAAAATTAAAGGATTTGATCATGGGCAATGGGACCATTCCACCAGCTCGTGGGGGCACAAATGTAACATGAGGGGTAAAGTGCAGATGTGACGGTCCCCAGAGAGGAACCCAAACTCATTCCTCCATTCTTCCCATCCAGACACAATTATTCTCTCAAGCTCTGGTCAGAGGCACTGGTCTTTGCTTCCCTCCATCCCCTCTTTCTGCTGGGAGTGGAGCAGAGATGATCATTTTGCACAGCACGCAGAACTGGGATGTGTTCCCTCGGTGTGTGGTGATGGGCATGACGATGGCCTCTCCTGCCACCGGATGCCCCCACCCAAGCTCAGCGATGAGGGCGATCGTCAACATTTAACACTATGCTAATCCCTGCCTCACTTGGAACCTGGCCAGTTCATTTCCATGCTACACTGCTCTTTTCCAGCTTCTAACGTAGTTTTAAAGTTTCATTAAATAAAGAATGGATGTAAAAATCAAATTAATTACTGACCACTCCATGCTACTTAATTTTAAGGCTCCCCTTCCACCAGTATTTCTTGTAAGCACAACAAGCTTCGGAGTGCCAGGATGGCCGTACTGCTCTTAAATATGTTGATTAGAGACAAATATAAAATGGGGATAAGTGTTGGAGCATTGATTTGCAATATCGTTCGGAGCAGTTATTTGCAGTTTTCAGTTCATTTTCCCTAAATTACAGAAAACATCTGCAAGATGAGGTAGCACCCAGGTACTGAGCCCCCCCGTTTGTCCCCCTGAGAAGGGTCCCTGGTTGTGCCACAGCCTCAGCTCCAGGCCATCCACCTCAATTCGTGTCCCATCCAGCAGTCAGAAGGAAAGACCCATGGTAACAGCGTGAAATGAGTTATGTGAAGCTCCTCCTTGACAAGCTTTCAGGCAGACTTGGGCTAGAGGAGCTTTTCTAGAAGGTATTGAATTTAAAGCAAAGAAGGAGGAATTTGGGGATTTGCCTCTTGTGTTAGAATTAACTATCACCTGCACTTCTGTAGCTAAAATAAAATAATTTATCACCAAAAGTTCAAGCTCCATTTGACAGCCAAATTTTATGGTCTGCTATTTTTTTTTTCAAGAATTTGTTGCACTTTATTATTGTATTTCATTTTCATGTTTTCGGCCACCACAAAATTCCAGTACCGTGTTTTTATAGGTAGGCAGACAGCTGGAATTTACCAAAAGGATGGACTTGTTTCGCTATAGGTATAATTTTCAAGGAAAGATGTAAGGGTTTTTTTTTTGGTAGGAAAAGTGCCATAGATAACATTGCTCTCCTCTCCTCTCTCTTGTTTTTTACTTTTTCTACAGAGTTAATTTAATCCTTGCATTGTGCTCTCTCTCTCTCTCTCTCTCTCTCTCTCTCTCTATATATATATATATATCCTTATTATTTTTAATATTGCTGGGTTTGTGCAATGGCTGGGTGCTGAGGGCCTTTCTGCAGACCCTGCTGCCCAGAGAAGACAGCCACAGAAGTCCCATCCTTCCACACTTGGATGTCTTTCAGCTTCCCTGGGCTTCTCCTGTGCCTCTCCACTCTGCCAGGACGTGTGAGGCCCAGCATCTCTACCCTCACGTGAATAAGAAGCAGCAGGATAGTCCCAATACCTCCTCTCTTACAAGCACCAAGCAGGGGGAGGATGCGTCAATATTTCAGATGAATCTGGCGGTCAGCCAGAAGCTTTGAAACTGATTTAGGTTTGTCTTTAATCATCTGTATCCTTACGTGAAGGGGAAGGACAGAGGCTTTAAATTCTGATGGTGAAAACAGAGAAAGCAGTGGCACAGAAGGGGTTACACCTGCACAGCCATTCTTCATGGTGCAACTTCTTCGAGGACCCACACAAAAACTTATTAAGCGGCTGCCTGTCACCTCTCCTTAATAAATAAGAATCTCTTTTCAGCCTCTTTGTCTCCTTCACCTCTGGGGCCGGCGTCCTGTAAACACACTGCCAATTAAACCTCACGTCTAGCAAGGCCACAACTAATGAAAAGCAATAGAGAATTCACTGCCTTTTAATGAGGAAAACATTGCTTTTTACAGGGAACAATTTATTGGGCCAATTCCCCCCGTCCATCACCCTGGGGAACTGCTGCCTTTTTTACCCCCTGTTTGTTACTTTGTCAAGCACGTGTAAAATTGCACGCTGAACACAGAGGTGAAGGCTCTGACTCAATTTATGGTGTGACATCTCTGATCTTGCTCCCTGGATCAGTAAGCGATCCTGGCAATGATATGCATGGAAATTAATTACTGTGCCCGCCAGCGATACAGCAGGCCCCTGCCGTTGATAATAGATCAGTTTGCAGGAGTTGGCTAGAGGGGCGGCCGTGGTGGCCTCTGTGTGCTCACACACGGACAGTGTCAGCTACCTGCAAACCACCTCCACCACCACCAGTCATAGACATGGGAAGGCAGGGGGACAGGCAGCGGGTGCTGAAGCCCTACCCTTGGAAAAGGCAGCGCAGGAAAATGAGAGGAACGCGGTCATCCTGTATTTTTTTTTGGAGAGTTCTCTCTCCACAGTGTTACCCTGGAAGAAAAGCATTATGTATAATATATATTATGTTATATATTTTCAAGGGAAACTTTTGCCAAGCCTAGATAGTTACTGTGATATTTATTTAAATGAAAAATGGGTGGAGAGGTCAAATTGTGAATAAAACATTTTGGGGAGTAAAATCTGGATAAATACCTCCGGGACCATATCATCCATGGGTATGGGTTAGCTCACCTATGGGTATGATATGGGTTAGCTCTGTTAGCTGCACAGCCCTTTTTTCCCAGACCATGCAGTTCAAAATGCATTCCCACACCTCCTGGCTGTGGTATTCAGTCTGCCCCTGCCAAGCAGCTCATGTCTTTGATGGTGGCTGCAGTGGGTTTTACTTGCCTTTATTCTCCTCTGGTTTGGGATGTGAAGGGAACCCAGCACATGAGAGGGATGGCTGAGACATGCTGCTGTAGCTGCTTGGGGGAAAATAGGGGAATTGCCCCAAAGCAGTGTAGGAGCTCCCCACACATCAAGCTATCAGGCAGTGTGGTCCATGAGCATCCTTGCACCCCTTCCCAAGTCACCCCGTCTGCATGGGGAGCAGTGAAATCAGCCCCTCATGTGGGATGGGTGGAGGGATGGAGGGTAGGGGCACCACTCCCTGTCCCCCTCTTGTCAACCTTCTGCTGCCCCCAGCACTGGCAGCTTCTGCACCGTGGTTTTCTGGCTGTGGAGGAACAGAGAAACAGGCAGA
Organism: Cygnus atratus; assembly: GCF_013377495.2. NCBI lineage: Eukaryota > Metazoa > Chordata > Aves > Anseriformes > Anatidae > Cygnus > Cygnus atratus. The sequence goes on from NC_066396.1 coordinate 3,128,538, forward strand.
CACCCAGCAGGTTGGCAGGGATGCCAGGCAAGCCAACTCCTCCAAGCACTGTCATCAGATGCCTTCTTAAAATCCTGCCAGCAAGGTAGTTTTGTCTGATATTTCATGTGTTTTTTCTCATATTATTTCTTGGTGGTGCCTTTTTCTGCTTGGTCCTCAGACCATTCACATACTCATGGATTTAATTTGAAAGTGCGCACAGCTCAGATTTCTGCTTTGCCAACCTCCTGCTTGTCTCATCTGTGGTGTTGTGGTTTGGTCACTACTTCACCAACATATATATATATATATATATATATATATGTACACATTTGTATTTTCTTGTAAGTGATACCCTTCACATCCTTCAAAATTAGTATTTTCCTTTATTTCTCAGCTATTTCATCGAATCATAGAAGCATTTAGGTTGGAAAAGACCTTTAAGATCATCAAGTTCTGTACATTTTTTAGAGTTTGTTCTTTTTATGGCCTTAAAAGGCATCATAGGATCCTTTTGGAACCAGACAAATAAGATGTGATGTTCAGGAGTCCCCCCATCTCAAACCCCAGCTTTGGGTTATCAAAGCAATAGGGGTGATACTGCACTTGGTTCAAACATGACAGTTTTCCTCCTAGAAGTAAATGTTCCCAAATGAACAGGCAACCCAGCTCCAGCCTGTGACTTTGGGGTCCCTGCTCTCAAACCAGACTATTTCCTAGGCACAGGTTTTTTTTTTGCTGTTTTTTTTTTTTTTTTTTAATTGAACCCTTGGTATGTGCACACTGTTTTTTTAGTTCACCCCCTCTGAAACTGCAATAACAGTCTTTCATGACAAGTAAGACTCTTTAAAAATGTATTTATTCAAAAAGTAGGAAACCCTCAGAAGCAGGTAATAATGGGTATCCTGGAAATGAGGCAGATGGAGGAAGCAGGGATACCCTTTAGCTCACTTTTGGTGCCTCGAGCACCAGCAGTGCTTGTTGCTTCCATATCCCCGTGCTCGCACACTCCCTGACCCTCCAGCTGCTGCAGTGTAGCATTTGGTAGGGGAACGTTTTCAAAAATAGTGGTGGGTGAACAAAAGAATAAATCACACTTTTGGATTTACCTGAGTGTCTTCTTTGACCCAGTTTGCATATGCATCGAAGAGGAAAATTTGGTTCTTCTATTTACCCCCTGCTAGTGAAGTCTAGAAACCGCCTCATGTATATAAAAAGCCCAAGATTATTTCAAAGCTTTGGAAAAAAAAAGGGGGGGGGGGAGGGGGAGGAGCTGTGAAAGATCATTTCTTTCCTAATGCGACTGTTAGATTTGGCTGCTTTAGCAATTAAACTTTTCCTTTATTTGTTACCCCTACAGACCCCTGGTTAGAATAGGATCCTGAAGTTGAGTCCGCCAGAGCATTGGGCTTACATGATTCAATTAACCTTTAAGGTAGCTCTGGAAGTTGGTACTCTAGGAGATCCTTTTGTTAATTGGCAGCCTGACACAGACAATTAAGTTTGATCAGATGAAGAGGGCATCAGGGACATCATTAGCATTCTGTACTGAAGACTACATGGTGTGTAAAAGTTGTTTAATTTCTGCCAAGGAAGAAAGCGGGGGGCTGGGGGAGCCCTCCTTGCACATACAGCATTTTGCTTATTAAATATTTCATTTCCCTTGCCATAAGCCTTGAATGTTCCCATTTTTTACCCCTCCTTTTTGGTTTCTTCCCACTGCAGTGAAATCCACGGAATGATCATTCCTCTCTTATTAAAACTTCTGCATTCCACTGGAGGTGTTGCATTAAAAAAAAAAACAAAACACAAAAACACCACAACAAAACAAAATAGAGACCAGCAGAGAGGTTTGCTTCAGGGATACAGCCATATGGTGTGTGGAGGGATGGGTGGCATGGCCCAGCAGCTAAAGGCAGAACCAGGGGCTGAGCTGAGCAAGCTTCGAGTCCTTCAATTATCTGCAGCAAAATATACCTGTGGCTATCTGCCACACCAGTCTTGCAATGGAGGTGGTCCTTCTGCTCTGGTTGGCGGGGGAGGTTTCCCATTGTCGATACGGAGTGCCACCAGCTGCTCCTCAACAAGGTTTGCAGCCACGGCATCCATGTGATATCAATGTATTGCCCTAAGTGGAGGCAGTGTAGCATCTAAACCCAATGTGCACACACCGATAACACCCATGACTTCCAGAAAGCCTTATGGGAACAAATCTGGAGTGGATATGCAACCCCTTGCTCCCTTCCTACTCCTGTGCTGCCTTCATTGCTTACTCCTGTTTCTCCAACCCTCTTTCTGGAGCCAGAGATAAGGCACCTGGAAAGGGATCAAGGCAAGTAGAACCTAATGGGCACATGGCGTCAGAAGTTTCTGTCCTTATATTACACAGGCAGGCTCTCCTCTTTCTCATTAGACTTGAACAGTTGCTTCAGCAATTATGATATATATTGCATAATTCTTATAGCATTAGCCTTACTACTAAGTCATTAATGTGCTAAGACAGTGAAAGTAGCAAATGTAGACTCCTGTGCTATGTGATGCTAATAATATCCATGAGATTTTAGTCTTAATCCAGTGAGATGTTTTCAGTTCTCTACTGCCATAGCATCATGTAATGGAAAATTAATGGGAAGTTGCAAGTGCAGAATGAGCATGTGTTGCTGTCTCGCTGGCTAGCCGTGCTGCTTGTAAGGGTGTAGAGGCAAAAAAAAAACAAACAGCACTGACTAAAGATTAATCCAGACTACTATCCAGCAGTGACCAACGGTCAAAGCCTTGGGGAGGAGATAGGAACAGAGTGAGCATATGGCATCTCTCCCAGCCTCCAAGCCACACAGCACAGCTCCCAGCCTCTACAGCCACGGCTCCAGGACCTCCCATGGTGCAGGTCCAGCCTTTGTGTTCAATAGGTCTTAGTGTTGTTTTTTCTTTTTTTTCTGTAAATTTTTCTGGGCCCTTCTGAACTCTCATAAGCTTCTATTTCAAGGTCTCAGCTGGTAAACCATAGAAACAGGTAGTAATTATCCATTGCCCTCCCATGGCTCACTTGGCTTTAAGCTGGGTAAGTGTTAAGTAAACGGCAATGCTGAGATTTTTAGATTTATTCATAAATCAGTGCCAATAAATCCCATTACTGTTAAGCACTTGGTGGAGGACTCTAAGGCAGTTCTTTGGGGCAATGCTGACCCTGGGAAGCCCAAGTTGCTCCCTGAAATTGTCGTTGAGAGATGGAGATGGGGCAGCCAGGCTCTGAAGTGGGCTGCCTCCTATAAGCACCTCCTGTTGGAGGTGGGATGAATCCAGGCAAGATTGCTTCCCATACAGAGGCCAAGTCAGTCATGCACACATGGGCTCACTCTGCCCCTTTTTCCTCCCTGAGAATCGGGGATTCCCACTTACACCATGCTATGTTTCCCACCTCTTCTTCCTGTGGTGACCTCCCCTCAAAATGGGAAATCCAAGATTTTTAGTTGTGTGAACTCTGAGCAGGAAAGCAAGGCAAAGCAAGCCTCCTTGGTCTGGCATGGTGCAAAGTCATAGTCCTTGTGCAAAGACTGGCAGGTCAATGGCAAAACTTTTAGCCTTGCCACTCCAATGGATGTATGTATCCAAGACATTAAATAAGATCCCAGGGAACTTGATTGAACTTGGTTGATTTGTCTCTTTGTTGGAAAGATCTGCTTAGGTTTTCAGTGAAATGTTAGGAAACCTGGGACAGCAAAACCTACCTGGAAAGTAGGAAAATCCACTCAAAATCTGCGCAATTTTAGCAGACTCTGGGAAAGAAAAAAAAAAATAAGGGGCGGGGGGGGGAATTTCATAAGATTGCTGGGCGTGGATGTCATGTAAATGCTGAGAAATAGACTTTTACAACAAAGAGTTGTGATAATTTTATAAAGCAAAATTGTGATTCAGCCCCGAACTGCAGCTCTCTTCAGAGACAGCAGGGAAAGGCAAGGAAAGGGACACAAAAAGTTTGGGAATTGTGAGTTTTTACAACTGGACACAAGTCTCCAGCTCATTGATATCGTGTGTGTGCTTGGAAATAGGAGGGTACATCCTGACATGGAATGATGGAAAAGCTTTTTCTGCCAAGAGATGGAAATATGCACTATTCCTCTCCAGAACCCACCTGTGGAGTGGGACTGCTGCCATCCTGCATGTCACAGTGAAGTCCTGACGCAAACTCAGAGACAAATAGGCATTTTCATGCTCCATCTCCCACATTAGAAGCATAAGGAAAGGAGAAAATAGGATTTGTAAAGCCAAAAAAGTGCATCAAAGGCAGACCACTGCTTTAGTGGGCTGTGCCGACAGTCAGGATGACCCCTCAATGCCTGCGAGGAGACATGCCCCTTGCACCAGCACTGAGGGTGGCCTGTTTCTGCATAGCAGCAGCACAGGAGTTTTTTTTTTCTTTGAACCATAACAGAATAATACTTGAGATGTATAGGCTGTACAGTTTCATTAAGATGACATAACATCTTGGATAGATTATAATTTTATAATACCTTTGCATGCCACTGCTATTACTACTATGCTGCTTTATGACGATGTTAATATACAGATGTTGCTTTAATCTGTTTTTTAATTTACTTTGTATATCCCCTACGTACATTTTGTTGTAAGGTAGTTTATTTTGTAGCAGCTCATTTATTTTAAAAGTTGGAGGTTTTCTTATATCACTGCTAGCATGCTAATGACATTTATACATGTGTTCTCCTTAATCTCTCCCCTAGTTGCCTGGTACAGAGCACAGACATGATCATCTCTCTGATTTTTCCAAGTGCTGAAAGCTGTTTGATTAGGGATTTTTTTTTTTTTTTTTTTTTAGGGCTTGATTTTTTATTTGGAGTTCCCTAGGAAGCTCTTGAGGGCAGGGCTTTTAGGCAGTCGTGCACCCTCTCAAGTTAGGGCAAGGCGAAGCGCAGAGCAGACCTGGATATGGAGCAACCCTCCAGCAGCCACATCCGAGTCAGGCCTGGATTTAACACCTCATATCCCTGTCACAAGACAAAGACTAAGCTGTTCCCATGCTTGGATATAGATGCTGTACGCAGCCCAAAGTGTGAATTCTCTCAGCTGGGTTCACTAGGAGCAGGACTTTGTTTTTGGGGTTGTACCAATGGAGAAAGTAGGTCAGACTGGGGAATAAGGATGCAGCAACTGGAGGCTGGTGCAAAAAGAGGGGGAGGTATGACCTGGATTTCTGTCCCCTGTTGAATTACCCTGCTAGGTGTGTGTTTAGTCGCAGTGGTGTCATGAAGTCCCATTTCAGAAGGGCCTTCGTGTGGTGCAACGTGACGTGAAGGAGGGGATGCGCTTGGTGGCAGGAAGAGGAGGAGGGAGCAGCACGCTGCTGAGCAGCTTCCCATGCTGGACTTCTCGAATTATGTCTAATTAAGTCTGCTGCCCAGAATGTCATCAAATTAACAGCTGAACAAATTGCATTGAGTTTGGTGGGACAACTCCCGCGCTTCATCCCGGCACCTTGCTGCCCTGCAGCGACTGCTCCATCTACGGCTCTGCCTCTCTGGGTTCCTAGTGAAACTGCTCCTGAAGCAAGGAAAAATGATCAGCCACCCCCCCCGTGGGCTTCAGATCCACAGCCTTGCTGCATTACCCTCCCGCCTCCTCAGGGAGACTTCCCCACTCCCCTTAAAAAATGTATGTCGGGAGAGGCCTGAATATTTTTCCCATAACTTGGTGGGACGGAGCTCGAGAAACACTGTCTTAGATGGTTTCATGTTGCCAAAATGTATTTGCTATTTGATGATGTGGGCTTTGGAAGGCCTGCTGTTCCCAATTGTCCATTGCATATTAAGGACTGTTATAGCCAAGAAGACTTTTCTATTTATTTGCTCCCTTTTCACTGTGACTTTATTATGCATGAGCAGCTTGACTGTGATACTTCTTTTGTTTTACATTTTGCATTCATTAAAAACCAGTCATCTGCATATTTTGTGAACCCTCAGGGGTCTCTTCTCCCCTTGATGCATGCGTGCCAGTCCCATTAGCATGGATGGGAATTAGGAGCTCACGCTGAAGGAAAACACAGGCACCCCTCCCCCTGTTTCTCTCCTTACTGCTCAACTAGGATATTAAAAAAAAAAAATCATTGCAGAGGATATTCAGTTTAGGTTTGAAAAAAAAAAAAAAAGACAGGAAGGAAAACTTGACTGTGTATATCTCTGGAGATTCTTCGTATCTCCCAGGAGCAGAGGCTGCATAGACAGAGGGTGTAAATGATTTTAGCATCACTGATGTTTACAGCTATGTCCTTATCAGTAAGTTAAGTGGGTCCCATTTCCCCCACTCAAAAAACAGTGCAGGCTGCATGGTGGTCCTGGTGGCTTCCTGACGATGCTGAGGGTGTGGATGTAGGCTGTGGTGTTTTCATGGAGTCCTCGCTGACCACCCCAAGGCTGGTCCTCACCATGCCACCAGGCTGAAGAGCTGCAGCCCCTGGTGATGCTCCAGCAGTGAACAGGGAAGGCTGGTCCTGCTGTTATCCCTGTGCTGTTAACAGGGAGCTGCCCACCTCACTCCCCTGCTCCTGCTCAGGGTTCAGGCTGTGTGGTTTTGCTCCTTGCCTACAAAAGATTTTTTTTTTTTTCCGTTTTGGCTGGTACTGCCAGTGCGTGCATCCACAATTTTCTCTGCCTTACCTCTGAGGGTTAGAACAACCGTGCTTCTCCACCCAGACAGAAGTTTTGTATAAAACCTCCCCTGCTCCTCTGTGTTTCAAGTTTGACAGTTTCCCCCTTTCACACATACGTGCATGGGGAGGCACACAGAGATATGAATTTATTTTCTGCATTGTTAAAGCTTCAACATTGCCCTCAAATCATCCTGACACAAAGGCAATGCAGCTCGGTTCACCAAACAGCACATTTTGCCCTGAGCAAAGACACTTTCCCATGCATGGAATGATCTCCCACTGTTTCCCATAAGAGCGCCTGGCTGGAGAAATCGAATCAAAAGCTTTCCAAGACAACAGCCCGCCCAAAACAATTGAAACAAATGGGGGCTCAGGCTGCGGCTGGACAGCGCTGGATGGAGCCACGTGCGGCTCGTGGGACTAGGCAGTAACCCCACTGCTTTGCTGCTGGCATGGCTGGAGCATCCTGTGGTCCTTGTCTCGGCAGCATGGTGCTTGCTGGGAGGACCAAGCCCTCTGTGCCTTAACAGCCTTGTCTGTGAGTCGTGCACAAGGGTCCTGGCAGGTTTGGGGTCAATGGGTACTTAAGCAAGTCAGCCACGTAGATGAGCCTGTCTAGCCCAGCTAATGGGGGTGGAGGGGAAGCATAAATGGGTTTGGAGCATGAGACATCCCGTGCAGCACGGATCCTGGCTGTTGGGGCTCTGCCTGTGGTCCAAACGCTCTCCCCAAATTAAAGAAGTCCGAGGGTCAGCCCTGGGTGTGAGACCGGAGGAGCCTGATTCCTGAGTGCTCCCCAACCACCAGCTCTCTGCTGTCCTTGTCTTGCTTTATGTCCTAGCAGCACGTCCACAAGTAGAGAAATTACTTAGCAGAGACACAAAGCAAAAGGGCATCGTTTTCCAGGGTAGGAAGTGTCACTCAGCTCTTGCTTGGTTCCTATCTCAGAATTTAGGCTGCTTGGAGATTACGTACAGGTAGTGGAACAAAATAATGTCCCATATGCTCTTCTGCTCACTCTTTTGGCTTCTTTTAACTTACAAACTCTTTTACCAGCTGAAACATGGGACAAATAAGCACCTGATTAACAATGGCAAGTATGGAGGCTGTAAGCCATCCTTAGGTTGGTGCCCAGCTCTGGAGTTCGTGGCCTTCTGTCTTCCTTCACACTACAGTACAGAGAAACTCTTCTTGTCTGTTTTGCACTTCTCACCAGTGTGGGATTTACTTTTGTACCTTGGCTTATTGCAGCCCAGTTGGTTACTCTCTGCCTGTACTTACTTCTGGATAGCTTCACTAAAGCATTTCCTCTTCATTGTCTTGTCTATGCATCTGCTTCTCTTGGCATCAGACTTTCCGGTTATATTGCACAATGCATCTCAGATGGGAGGGACAACCACATTTAAGAGTCGAGTCTGAAGACAACTTGGATCCAGCAGCACTGACTTCCTCTTACTCCACTGAAACAAAACAAACAAAACGAAAAAGGATGGGAAATGATTTTACTGGAAGCGGCATCATCAGCAGCCATTTGTGAATCAGTTTGTTAAAAGAACCAGCCTCCATTTAGCTAAAAGGTGCTAGCTAAATTGCAAGAGCGGCCTTCACGTCTGCAGCTCGCTGCGTCCCAGCTTTGATTCAGCCTTTTGATGTAGTAAATCATTAATGGTCCCATAAGAAAGGCAAGCAAGTTCATAACAAGAGTTTGAAATGGGCGGAAGAACAGACTTTCCATTCCCAAAATAAAGCTTCATCTTGAATATATGGAGAGCACATGGAGGTGGAAGGCGTTCCTTGGTTAAATATTTACCGCACAAGTATTATTTCACAGAGCACTTCTGGAACTTTAGCTAAGCAGGATGGAGTGAGCGTAACGCTCAGATGGGTCAATAGGACCATTTGCCAGAGTGGCTTGTTCTTAAATGGGAATCAGAAACTGGCCAGAGAGAGCTCTGTAATGTTTGACTACTAAAAGCATTGCTCACAAAAACACAGCGGCACACCGGCACCAAGAGACCGGCCGTCAGCTTGTCTCACTGGCGTAGCCAGGGCAGGAGCTGCGCTCCATTAGGCACTGTGCAAAATCCTGGACGTGAACAGGGCGAGCTCCTGCTGGCGTGGTAGTAACCTGGGGGTGTAGAGGAAGACACCAGTGAAGATGTGCGGGGTATTGCGCCCAAATCACACATGCTGTTTATTGAAATATCATGTATTTACAGTGGGTTTAGCCCACCAGAAGTCCTACCATCCTCAGGACTGAAGATAATTCATAGCTATCCAAGTATTGCAAAGGCACCAGGAGCGGAGAGAGGATTGTTTTAACTAATCTGTGTGAGGCCACTGCAAAAAAGTGCAGTGTATCTCTGTAGGTGCAAGACCAAAGTGAAAACAACCTTTTCCCCCGTTTTCTGAAATTAAAGGAAAAAAAATAAAAAATGAAAAAAAAATGTTTATTTTAAGTTTCACTTAAAAATGAATGAGGGTTGTTTTTCTCCCCTAGATGTTTTTAAGGAAATTTTTACTGGATTAACTGCTAGCTAAATTACTCCCATTATCTACTTGGGAGCAAGCAACTGTATTGCCCATGAAGCCATTCAGGAGAAAGATAAAAGTTCTTATCGGTGCAGCTTGGCATGTGGGCTGCTCTCATGGCTGTTTCTGCACCTCCTGACTAGAGGCTCTCAGAGAATTTTATGGGCTTGAGGGAAGGGTGTCTGTAGGGCAATTAGTGTCAATAGTTGTTTAGGAGGTGCTGATTAAAATGTCATGTATATTTGCTTTTCTCCTAGGTTATGGGACCTCTGAAAATTTGATCTTTTTTCAATAAGATTATATTGGTGCAGAACACTGTTGAAAATGTCTTGTTTTCTCAGCATTTTTATTTTTATTTTTTGGCTACATTCTTATTGCTATATTTAGCCAGCCTCATTTTCCCCCTATAATCTTGTAAAAGGAATACTTTATGCAAAAAAAATCTAATTGGGAAAAATATATATATATATTTGTGGGTTTTCTTTTTTAACCTCATCCTGCATGTTACTGCAAAACTTGCAAGGAAAGATTGTAAAGGGCATGTGTCCCTAGCAGGCTGTCTGGAGGAAGGGGATGACAGCTGCTGAATAGTGTGTCCCAGAAGAAGGACTGGAGAGGTCTGTCATGGAGTGCTTTGCCACCTGTAGATGCCTGCATGAAACTTGCCCTTTGGGAAGGCATAGGAGGTCTTCCAACATTTGTGTGTTGGTGTGGTATGTAGTGGTAGCAAAACCTTTGCAGGCTTTGGGATGATTACTCTGGATTATGCAAGGAAAATTGATTTGCAGCTTCATCCTAAACTTGGAGAAGGAATTTGCCCTTGTGCATCAAGCAGTGCTCTCCATGTCTCGTAGGGCAAGACCCTGCCTGTGGGTCAGGGCAGGAATGAAGCCACATTTCTGGGTGCCCAAACCAGCTCATGGGACCCTCCCAACACCCCAGATGCTCCCATCCCTTGGTGGTCCATATCATCATCAGCAGAACAGTTTCTTGCAGCTTTGGAGGAGAAGAAGCTGCCTTGGAGCTGTGCTATGGAATGGGGCTATTTGGAGTCTGTTCAGCAGAGAAGTGAGACCCATGGTATTTCCTACATATGGTTTCTTGCTACTTTATCTTAGAAGTCTCATGGGAATTGGAAATGTTTTAAAGATTCAGTTGTGAGTCCTTTTTTTGTGCCTTTTTTTTTCTACCTTTTTGTTGTTGTTGTTGTTGTTGTTTAAGACCCAAACAAGCCTCCCAAATGCTTGATTTTTTTCTTGGGAAGAGTCTATAACCAAGTATGGCTTAAAAAGCATCCAAAAAGGGATTTAAGTGACTGAAGAAAAATGGAGAGTCACACAAAGGAAAGCCAGCTGTCACACTTTTTGCACAAGAGCTGGGTGAAGTAAAACATCCATGAATGGGTGAAGCAAACATCTACCAGACCAAGACAGGTGGTGCCAGCGTCTCCTGTGTGCAGCCTTCTCCTTCACAGCCTCCAGCCACAGTTTAAGGACCCTGAATCCACCTTTCACCTCTAAAATATCAAAGAATGTTAAGGCTCATTCAGACATGTGATTCCTCCTCTGAACTTTCTCCCTGATTTCCATTTTTTTGTGCAACTTGAGTTAAATGTGGTTGCTCTGTGCAAATTACCTCCCTTCCGTGAGTTCATCCACCTCCCCTTGAGCGCAGGCAGACTTTCAGCATCCAGTGTGATTTAAGGAAGCCAGGCGTGACAAATAAGGAAGAGTCACTTTTTTTTTTTTTTTTTAAATTATAAAGTGCAAAACACATGAGTGGCTAATTCTGATTCACAAATACACTGGAGAAACTTGTAACTGAGGAAGGTTTTGTGAGCAGGAAGAAAAGTACAAAATTCGTCATGCCTCAGGAACCACTCGACTCCCTTGTATTTCCAAAATTCACATCACGCTGGGCAGGTATGCATTACAGTCCAAGTTCAGGGAATCCAGCCCTTGCTGGGGAATTGCTGCACTGCAACCCACTGCTATGATTTAAGTCACTTCAGACATTTGAGTAGCAACCTAAAATTAAAAAATACTATGAACAATTTTTTGAGATCTCTCTTTGTTCATTTAATTTTGAAACCAAGCCCCTCATCTTCTGTGAAATATCACCAGTGTATTTAACTATATGAGCATCTCTCAAGCTGTGCAGGCTTCGTGTTATTAGAAACTGTTTGATGAAAAATGTCCATTTTTATTCTTTATTTTGTTGGGTTGTGGTTGCACTTATCCTGGTTCTTGAGTAGCAAGACTTCTGAAACCTATGTTCCCTGAACTTGCACCCCCAATCTTTCCATTCTGTGTCTAATAATATGGTTGAACTCATCTTGGGCCTTTCCTCCAGGGGAACAAGAACGTAATTTGGAGTTCTTTATTTTTAACTGCCTATCTCTTTTTTCTTTCCTCCATAAGAAAATTTGAAGGAACTTAATGTGTTTGGTAGATTTGTGATCATTAACCTTCTGTCATGTTTGGTTGAAGCTGTTTAACAGCTTCAGAAGTTATCAGCCTCATTTCATTAAGCCACCTAGTCTTAAATATTACTGTGAAAACATGGCATGTTTTTTCCTTAACCAGATGTAATGATTGGCTAATATATAGTCTAGTCTCAGTTCTTCTATATTTCTCTTGGTAATTTATTTTCACATTTTTTTTTCTTTTTAGCCCTTTGGCCACTTGTATTTCTGACAACCTTTCTCCTTCCAGCTGGCACCAGTGAATTCTATACCAAGAAGAGCAGAATCCAGCAGCCCTTTTGATTCAGTCCTTGTGGCACATCCTGGTTCACTGCCATCTGTAAAATCAATCAAAATGTTGTTTTCCATTATCTAAGAGTGTGGGTATTGGCTGAAACCAAAAGTTCATCTAGCTGAGGACTCAGTTCCCAGTCAGCTGTAGTTCTGAGATATATCAGAGATATTTTTCCATCTATTGGATTGGATCTATTAATATTCTGTAATGTTTTTAGCCTGGATTCCTAAGGAAAGGAGATTTTTGCAAGTGAATGACTCAGCCTGAGTTTTTGAATTTGTTGCTCATCTTTAGCCACTAGTTCCTAAAAGTTTTGTTTAAATATTCAAGTAAAGCTGACTATGCCACAAAAAAAATAAAATAAATAAAAAATAAAAATCTGTACAGTAGAGCAAAATTAGAAAAATTAGAAAATATTCTAACCCCAGGAAATGTGAATCAAAGCTTGCACTATATTACACATCAGAGAACACACCCAGAGAGACCACAAAATAGGAAATGGGTTTCCAGACTGCTTATGGCACAGCTTGTTTAATCAGTGCTGTACTGAAAAGTCAAGTATTTTGCTAAACTCTCAGCCTGATGTATCTCTACAATTACTTTCATCAACCCATCAGGCGGTCTTGTCAAAGAGCAGAAGGCTTTTTTGGAAAGCAGTTTCTATAAAGCCACATATCGAATGAACCTACACCACATCTCCTTTCTTAGGCTGATTTTTCACTCTTCAGAGTCCTGGATGTCCAAAAGTAAAGATCCTCCTTTTCACTAAATAAATGACAAATGTCCATCTTTTTCTATGACAAATAACCATGAGTCTCTAAATTTTCAGTGGATAGTTGTAGAAAAGGTTCTCACCTCTGAAAGCAATGCTGGCAGACCTCTAACGGTGATGAAATGACAGAGGACAGTGATTTCAGGTAAACATGCGTAATGGGGGACTAGATCCATGTTCAAGCAGTTGGCAATGGTTGCTGTTGATGACTACTATCACTGAAGAAAGATCAAAATGGGAGGACAGGAACAAACAGGGAGAAGGTTCTCATCATTGCTGGTATTCACTCATATTTATCTTACAGGATACAAGTATTTGGCTTATGATACCAGTTTTTACTATTGAAGATACAACAAGAGAGGCTGAAAATGAGGAAAAGCCTATGCATACGTGTCCCATGGTCTGTCCAGCAGCAAAACTGTGTCGAGTACCAAAGTGGGACTCAATACTCACACCACTGCTTGCTTTCTACACCATGTACCCTTTCTCTGCAAGCATCAACTCCGATGGAGAAGAAAGGATTGAGCTAGATCCTTCCTGCATTCAGAAGAAGCTCTTACAGGGGCGCAGACTGTAGCTGGTGTATATTCTCATTGACACGACAGGTTTGTTCAGCCTGGATTATTTGCCAGCCATAATTGCATAGCACAGAGATGTCTGAAAATGCAGGAGCCCTCGCTTGCTCTGCTGTAGCCTGGGTAGGCAGGAGGCATATTAGGAAATTGCTCAGATAATGTTAAAGAGGATGGATTTGTGATTATGGCGTTTTGACCCACCTGGTAGTCTGCCCTTGGAGCTCTACTTAACAGGTCTTCCCTGTGTCTTCTGAAGTCGTTAATTTTGTGGCCAAGTCCCTGAACTCCCTTTCCGTTCCTTTTTCACGTGTAGGGCTGTTTACTTCTCTGCCATCCAGTCATCTGGCAAATGCTTGCTCAAGGACACTGTGGAAGATTTGTGCTAATAATGAAAAGCTTGAAGGGGGCAAGAGATTTTGCCCGGGAAATTAATGTCGATCAACACTATCTTGTCGCCATCACATTGAGAAGAGGGAGCTAATAACAGAAAGGTTAGCTAACGGGCTGGTTTTGATGGGTTGTGGCCTTGTGAGTATTTGTCTAAGCAAAATTCTCTGCTACATTCCAGAGATCTAGGATTTTAGAATATTTTGTTCTCTCTTTTATGTATTTTTAATTTACAAAGAGATTTTTCAAGTCTTGCCGTCTCCTGTCACGGATCGATAGCCAGAAAAAAAGAGAGAGAGATTTCTGTGCTGCTTCTTTGCTTCCTATTGGGATATTTTCAGCAGTCAATGGGGACGACATTTCTAGGTTTTGGGGTTGAGGGTGTTTTATGTGTGTGTTTGTTTCTCCTTGCACCACAAACCGCTCGAAGGGGGCAGGAGTACTGTGCGTTACATAAGAGTGGCCCTCCACGCTTTAATGTGGGTCTGTGCTGTGCCATGCAGTGAACATAATGTGTCCTCCCAGGGACGATTTGCATAAAGGATAAATAAGAGAATCACAATGTGAAGTTTATTCATTTTTAAATCCTGCAGCGTTTGTGATTGAAGGCCCAAGCTCAGATGTTTTCCTGATGTGTACCATTAAGAGTCAGGGCTTTGCCTAATGTCTCTTCTGTTACTGCAGGGGGATGTAATGTGCAGTATTTCTCCACACTGGAGTATCATTTTCAGTGCATACCACTCGGCTAGGGAGTGAGGAACTGCAGGCTGCATTATCTTGTACCGGGCCCACTCTCCTTAATTTGCTGTAACCGAGCCAGCACATTAAATACAAAACATATTGATGTTCTCTGAGAACCCTTGAGGGTCTTTACCCTTCCTTGTCAAAGGAACTGTGCAATCCAGGAGGAAAGAAAACGGCATTTTGCCACGGCGAAAATAGTTGTGCTGCTGGCATGCCGTGGCTGACATAATGCTGTGCTTCCATTTACTTCACTTAGAGGGGAAAGTCATAACAAAAGCCATTTTATCTCCTAACTGCAGATCAGGGTCAGCGGAGAGGGATGATCTGAACCCCAGCTCAGGTGATGTTCACAGAAAAGTTGTTGTACTGTGCATGAAAATATCTGCTGAAGACCACTCTGGTGATCCCACAGATGAAAGCTGGTGGTGAAAAGGTCTGCCCTGAGATGGGGCATCTCAGTAATTGTTTGATAAAGGCTAGTGGTCTTGGACCAGCGTGGTGACCCAGCCCAGATTCTATTCAAGTTGTCCTTGGTAAGGACAACTTGGTTTCCATTTGAGCCTGCTACCAAACGAAATCACAAATGCACATCATTATTGAGAACAAAAGAAATACCTGCTTGTGTCCCACCACCAGTAAGAGATATAACAGAGGTACCCTGACACCCCATGTCAGCTTACAAGTTCTAGTGCAGCATTTCTGTAGACGGTCACCTTGTGTTGTTGGGAGTGTTTTTTTCTGGGTTTGGGGAGCACCATTGTAGTGCACAGCTTTTGGTACATTGAAAGTGAACATTTGAAAATAGAGCAAGTGCTCCTTAATTACAGGTGAGTTTGGGCTTTCCTCACCTTTAGATCTGAAATCTCTTTGGTTAGAGTTAAGTTCTCCTATGTCATCTGAAGGTGATTAACAGCAATTATCTTGTTGGCACCAGAGCTAATGAAACATGGTGGTCTGTGGGTTGGTGTATTGTGACTGACTGTGCTTAGAATCTAAGAAGGAGAAGACTCCTTCTGTAGGGTTTTCTGCATTTTGAGGAACCTGTAAAGCCTCTCATGCTGGCTGTCTTGGGGTCCTTCAAAATATGAATTTGCCATATTCAGAAGGTCTTTGTCTTCACCCTGCTTGTGCTCATGTAATTTGTAAGGACTGGGTAATCTTGGGGATTTCTATCTTGTTATCAATTTTGGATGAAAAGGAAAATAAGATAAAATATATCGGGGAAACACTCACATGGAAGCACGTATACAGATAGTAAAATAACAGATTTCTTTAAGAAATCGTGTTAGACTGTGAAAACGTATAAGTAATACTATTATGAAGTTTCTCTGAAAATTATATATATAGTACAGATATATTTGCTGGGTATTAAGCCAGTAAGCTGGCACTCACTTAGGATCTGAAAGTTAAACCCAGAGCTGAAACTTTGATACCATACCCTACCATGCCTTTGAGGAGGGAGTTCAGCCTGGGAGTGCTGCATACATTTATCTGGGGTCAGAAATCAGTACCTCCCATTGTTTAGACTCAGTGGTTTTAGATGGCACAAACTTCAGCAAACGTGCAAGCTCCAGCTCGAGATACAGGATAGACCATGCTGCAACAAAACAGACCATGAACCTGCCTTCCTTTAGTGTGTCTCTGGCTTTTGCACAAGAAAACCCATAAGGAACATTGTTTGCAAATGTATCACTTTGAAGGGAGGCAAAAACCAAAGCAAACCCAAGGCAGCATTTCTAAGCTTGATGTGTTGGTTTTTTTGCTTTTCCTACTGAAAGCTCATGTCTGGCTCATTAAGTTACAAGATATTTGCCATGGGTAATGTTTATTCCAAGCCATTTTATGCAGCTCTAGCCACAATCCTTCAGATCCTGTGCAATCATTTGTTGTCTTTAGCACTAGAAAGCCTTTTTGTAGCGATGGAATACTAATTACCTCTGCAGCCATTGGTTGTAGATGGTTCTGTGCTGGGGACATGCACGTTTCCCTTTCACATGTTTTTCGGTATGTCTGAAGGGATTTTTTCTAAGTCAGAAAATATTTTGCAAAATACATATCAAGGAGTGCAGAGGTGAGAAAGTGCTTTGGTGGAATCGTTGTTTGCAGTCAATAGTAAGGAGCCATGTCGTAGTTCTTGGTTTTGATTACTAAAATAATTTTTGGAGTGAATCCAACACAGCCCACTCCTTTATGTGGATTATGAAGACCCACGTTCCACCTAGCATAGAGGGGCTAATTCACTGCCTGGTGAAAAGGAGCAGAGCCCTCTCAAAATCAACTGTTGCGGGGAAAGCAGAAGACCTGAAAGGGAAATAAATGCATGCAGACAAGATATTGCCTTTGTGGATTTGGGCTTTACTGTTATTTCTGTGGCCTTTCAAACAGCAAGTGTCTTGTTGAGTGATCTTTGTTTTTACTGTGCGTGTGAGCTGCCTAACAGATGGACTGAGTGGTGGCCAGGTGCTGCTGAGCTGCGTGGCAGATCTTCTCCTGCCCTATGAGTGAGTCCATGCTGAACAGCTTGTGGAAATGTCTCGCCCAGTCCCACACCTTCATACCCTTTCTCCTTCCAGCCCTGCATCACCTCTGGTTCCTCCCAGTCGTCCCTCAGCCCAGGTGGGCATGCAGCCCTGTCGGCAGTTCCTGGCTGTTCCTGCACCAGGACAGCCATCCTCAACAGCCCCAGGACTTTTACACAGGTGACATGTTTTTTTCCTTGCTGGCCTTGGAGAAGAGTCTCAATGAGGAGACTGTACCACAGCAGTAGCTGTCTAAACCCCAGCTGTTTAATTCACATGGACATGGCGGCCGTGGCCCCTGGACAGACTCCTCTATGCTCAGAGGTTATCCATGAGGAGCAGCCAAATGCCATCTCCGTTAGACACTAGGTCTTTACTGAGGTATTTATTTTGAGTATTGGTAAATGAGCATCCTGAAGAGATCAGCATGTTGTTGTGAACTTTTTCTGGTGTGGTACGATGTAACTTTCACTGATACCTCCAAAAAAGCTATTTTTCTTAAAGGTCATCTTGTGGTTTCACTGTGAGCTTTGTGGGGCAGGGTGACCTCCAGGCTGTGTGTCTGTCTGTACAGCATATGGTGACAAGGAGGTCTTTATTCCAGGACTTCTAAGAAATGCTGGGAGGAAATTGCAAGAAATAGTTTAAGCTGAGTGTTTTTTTTTTTTTTTTTTCCTAGGAGACCAAATGTAACAGAGACATTGTATGAACCAGCTTGGTCAGAGGAGATCTCTTGTTATTCAGAATAAAATTCCTCTGAGGGAATTTCACAAGTTCTTCCTTGCAAGATAGGCAGTATCAACACTTTATTAACTCTGGCAGTGAGGTCCCTTACGCAGTGAGGACACTGGGTTTGGTACTAGTGATACCAAAACCCAGGGAAGACAATTTTTCCTCTCCGTCCCCCCACTTGTGCACCCAACTCCTCTCCCTGGTGCCTACCTCCAGAACAAGATGGGCAGTGACATCGGGACATCTAGTCATGGAGGCAAGGGCACTATGCGCATCCTTTACAAAACCCACATGACACTGAACCTCATGGGGTCTCCTCACCCCACAGACCCCTCCTGGAGCCCCCAGCCCCAACATCTGCTCTAGACAGTGCTCACCCATGGAAGCAAATGTAAAGAAGTCCAGTGAGGAGCTCCAAGGTGGGCTTAGACAGCACGTGGACAAATCACCACTTCTTCCCTGCAAAACCCACCCCACACCCTGCCTCCGTGTCTGCTTCCTCCCTACACCCCCAGCCAAGCCCCATAGCTCACGCTTTGCTCTTATCCAGGGAAGCACGCGGGTGTATGTGTGTGTATTTTTTTTTTCCAGAGTGACTTGTTTGTGCTGTCATCAGCCGTTGTTTTGGTAAATGGCGAGTTAAACAGATATATCCAAGCGTAAAATCTAAAAAATGTTCCCTGTGGGCGCCTGGGGGGTGTTGTTTGAAATCAACTACATATCAATTGAGCGGCGGCGAGCGGATCCGATGATAAATTCCAGTCCACAGACGCCTTATAAATTACATTTTTTTGTTCACGATCTAGCCTCATCTCAGCTCCCCAGAGGCCCTTAGACTGAGAACTATGATTGTGTTGGAGAAACGTTTGCTCAGCTTGAGCGATGCCATTAGTGTTACATGTGCTGGGCCGCTCGCGCCGGCACCCCCCACTTCCCTCTCCTTCCCCCCAGTCCCAGCCCAGTCCCCCCCTTCTTCCCTTCCACAAAATGCAATATGTGCCTGGTAATTTTTCTGTTCATTATCTCATTGTTTTCTGTAAGTACAAGGTTAGATTGAATTACTGCAGGCTCTATTGTCTATTTGTAATTCTCCTTCCATGCCGTGCTACTAATGAATGGGCAATTTAGTCAAATCTTTGTAACGGCTTCTTCTGTGCGTCAGCCACTTAATTACTCTGAGCTTTTCTCACTGCTGCTTTATTGCATGGAAACTCAGGCTGCTTCCAGGTCTTTGCTAGGGGATCTCCAGCTCTGAAAGGAAAAAATCATAATAATAATGATAACCAGCCCGCATCTTCCCAATCCCTTGATATACCAGCATCATTAGCACCTAGGACATTCCCCTCCCGTACTCCTTATTTGCTCAGTAGTTAGTGGGTTTGTTGTTGTCCCGTACAAAGAGGAAACTGTCACTCTACAAATTACGCAAAGTAAGGTGAAGGCGGGCTAAACCCTTTAATATTGTGGGGAGGCTTAAAAATAAGGCAAATTAAATAAACACATGGGATCTCGTATGGAATATAACCATATGGTATATGGGTGCTAATATCAGTACATTACAGAATTGTCAAAATCAATTTTGGCTTGATTTTGGTACCAGGGGTAAGAGGTGTTCTTTTTCTGGTTTGTCTTCTTGTTTGCAAAAAGGATATGTTCACCTTTGTGTTCAGTATCAAACATTTCAATATGCAAATGAGGGGCAGGACATGAGAATAAATCCATTTTGAATGCATTTAGTAAAATTAAATGTGATTATTTATAACTAGCAGTCAGATAGACATGTGTAGAAAGCTATAAAACAACCCTTTTGTGTGATAAATACTTTTTCCTTGCCTTAATAACAGGACATAAAGAATGGAAATAAAAGGAAATACAAGAGTTTTAAGGAAGCATTGTGGATTATAAATAGGATTCTGGCAGATTATCTCCATACATGATCTGACTTGCCTATCTAAATTCCTAAAGACACTCTGTTCCTTTATTCAGTGACTGGAATATTTACAGTGATAGTACAGGATCAGGCCCCAAATCATGGGGAAGTGGACTCCATGTGTATTTGAACTGCACTTTACCTATGTCTTAGCTAGACAGCAATGTTTGGTAACAGCCACACTTTCAGCAAAATGCACTCTCTTTATGATACAAGTGTATTTTCTGTTTCTCACATTTGCACAGGATTTACTTTCTTCGCTGAGGAAACACTCAGAAGACTTTCCCTGATCCTGTCCCAGTTTGTATCTGTATGTAGTTACATGATGTCTAAGACTTTGCTTGTAGTTTTTTGCCATTTTTCTGTGTTCTTAATTCAGAATTGAAACTCTGGATGCAGGATGATTTGTTATTGATGACTCTTTGCTGGATGATTCGTTATTTCTGTCAAACTGACTTTTTATAGAGGATTTCATATTCACATGGAACGTATAGACTTCACATCCATTTTGCACAGAGGGTCTGCATGCTTAGCGATGGTGACCCATACAGATATTTAGCACACAGGCGCTAAGTTCAGTCTTAAGCAGACCTTTTCTCTCCGGCTCCTATGACTGGAAAAGAAATTCAAATTAAAATTTTATTCTGTAGGATTTCTGAGGAATGGGCTTATCCCACAGAACAGTTACAAATTAATGGAGAAGTTCTTGCAACCTTTGTAACAGCACTGAAAGACTGATAATAAATTACTGAAATTATTAGTGATTATGAAGATTTTTCAAGAGTTTTCAATGAATTTTCTAATGGGGTAATTTCCCAGTCCCCAGAGAGAGACTGCTGAAGAAAGCTGCAAGCTGAATACCCAGCACAAAGACATTGCAGATTTTCAGGAGGTTTTGTCTAACATTTATGCTCATCCTTGACCATAAAAGCCAAAATCTTCACCCGTCCAGGAGCAGCTGGTGGGTGGAGAGGAGCTGTATCTCCCCTCCTTGGGGCAGGATGGTGTGTGCACCCAGGGCATCTGCAGTGTCCCTCCCGTGAGCTCCTGGCCAGTTCCTTGTCCCTTGGATGGGGTTTGGTTTAACAGTGCTCATGGTGGACCTCACTTCTGAGACACACGTGGAGCTTAAGTCCCCTCTGTCCCCCATGCTAGATCTCTAAAGGTAGTGACCATCCAATGCCTACTGCGTGCAGCAGGAGCTGGGGCCTGACATGCCTCGGGTATTTGCTCCTGAATGCTTAGAGTTCATAGATTTCAGCAGAAATCAGAACAACCTTGATCTTTCCTTTACATCATCACAAGCAGGATGGTTTCTTCGCTGCACAGCTACTTTGTCCAGGACTTAAATGTGTGTCTCTCAGCCAAAACCCCAGACCAAATCCTTGTTTCAGTAAATGTGCATTTTAATGACAGCAGTGTTAACAGGTCAGGCTGCCCATGGAGGTGGAAGCCTTAACTGGAGATCAGTCTGCCCATGTTAAGTGAAGCTAAGTCAGTTACAGTGTGACTGGGTTATGAGTTTGATGTGGTTTGTTCCTCTTCATGCCCAGGGAGGTGTGTTGAGCTCAACAGGACCTGATATCCATCCTGCCTCATCTTCTCCTTCCTGCCCTTGTCCACATGGGCAGTGTTTGTGTGCATGTTGGAGGAGCTACAAAGATCCAGGTCCTATCTGGGGGCTGAGTTTAGTCCTGGATGCAGCCAAGAAGATAAACGTTGCATGGCCACCATATTACATGGGCATGCCAGATGTCTGGGCTTGCCCAGTGGTCACTGGACCAGCAGCACTAAGATAGCTGCAGTGCTTAGCACCTCTGATCTCAGGGTGGAGGAATTAAGGGATTGCTCCTGCTGCCTGTATCAGCAAGCGCTGGGTTTCCAACGGCCCCTCTTTGTGCCACCCACAGAGCAGAAAAATGTCACGTGCATTCAGAAACACACGTCGTTAAATAGCGACTTATTTCTATTTGTCTTTGCAAAAGAGCTGAAGCCTGAGAGCGAGCTAGTGCCTCGTAGACCCAGATAGGCTCTTTGCCTGCTTTGTTATAATACTTCATTGGAACTGACACATTGATAGCCACAGTTTTTCTAGGAAGTGACCTTCATGCTGCCCATTGATTCCCAGTGGCCATCAACTCCTTGCAATTGGAATGACAGGCCAGGTTAAAGGTCAGTCCTTAAATAAAGCTTCTGGATTACTAAACACCTGAAGTTCAAATGAAAATGGAAATCTGCACCTCATTTTATGTGACATGTTACTGCTAATGACACTTCGGGATCTTAAACGGCTCCTGCTCTTTAACTCATGTGTGCATTTCACTTGATGGACCCCGAAGCCGTCTCCTCTCCCTGCGGCCACCAGACCCTTACAGGACAGGCGGCGGCTGCAAGGGAGGGCAATCTCCCTGGAATAGATGGCTTCTGGAGAGAAAGCTTTTGCAGGAAAAGACATCAGAACCAATTAAAACATTTGCCTTTCAAGTGATGGCCAGAAACAATCATTCCCTTAATTAAGATTCACAGTAAAAGGATTTTATTTACATGAGCTGTGGCGTTAAAAAGGCCCCCATAGTATTGTCGTGCCGGGGAAGCCGGATGCGTTTTGTCTGCCTGTGCACGGCGGGGCAGCACCGGACCACCCGGCCGTGCCTGGATGTGGGGAGGGGGCAGCAGGGTGGCTGCGCAGAGACGGGGAGAGGAGAGGGTGCTGCCTCCCTGCACTGCATGGAGCTGCTGCCGCAGTCATCCTCACGCTGAGCCTTGCTCACAGAGCTGCATGCCTCCAGCCTTGTCAGGACCCCATTTGCCACCTGGAGTTCTCCCAGGGCTCCCAGCTCCCTCCTGTGCCCCGTGGGACCCCCAGCCCCCACAGCACAGTGGGCTCCAATTTACCTCTTTGTCTTCTCCTCCAATTCTTCCTTCATTTCCAGTATATTGACTTCAGTGGGAAATGTTGGTAGAGAGGACAACAGGCTTTCCATAAGTGTCCTTGAAAGTTCAAGAGTTATAATTATTTTTAATATTTATTTTGTGGTTTTTGCAAAAATACTTTGACAGATACTGTTAATTTTCTTCTGTGCTATTATAAGGTCTCTAGTTTCCAGCTGCTATCACTGTACCCTTGTACAAGATGCAGTACATATTCCCCATATGATATGGTACCTGCCCCAAAGATCATACCATCTATATAATAACTTGAAGCTATTTGTCCCCAGTGGCCGTTCATTTTCTTCTGCAGCAGGCACCAGAATCTGGTGTACTTGCCACCTTGCTCACGTTTCCTAACTCAGAGTGCCCACTGCTCTATATACAACCACACAATAAGGTAAACCTCTCTGGGGCTGCTCAATGGCACTGCACCCAGCTACGGCATGGCTTTCATCTGTGCTGGCTTGTCATCCAGGCAGGGCTGCCCTGTCCAAAATACTTGCTTGGACTTGGCTGGTCAGGCTGATGGTTGGATTTAGAGACCTTGAAGGTCTTTTCCAACCCAGATGATTCTATGATTATGTTCTATCATTCTGTGATCTCTGGGCCATGCTAATTCTCAAGTTATGCCTGGAAATTGACTAAGGACTAGTTGCTTGTCAAAAGCAGCACCAAGATCCATTCAGACAGTCTGCAGTGTGGTAACCAAGTTCCCATAACTGGGAATGTCCCTCCTCTTTAACTTGCCATGCAATATTAATCATTAAATCTCCAAACGCAATTATACCGGTGTGTACCAAACACACAACTTCCATTTGTGTTAGATGATGCTTTTTTTCTTTGGAGAGTCAGCATGGGGGAAAATAACTGGATGGGTAGGGAAGAAACAGACTTCATTCCGAAATCTCACGGCTTCTCTACAGCCTCTGTGGTACACACCATTAAGTCACCTAGATGAAGGATGTTTCGGAAAGCAGGCATCTGAAATATAGACAGACCCCTGTTCCATTAGATCATAAGTTGAATAATTCCACAGGCAGCAGGACATTTCCTAGCCCCAGACCCCCACCAGCAGGGCTTGCACGGGTCAATGGCAGAGGATGCTGTAGGTCACAGTGACTTCCACCTCAGGGTCACCTACTGGCTGTCCCATTGCTCTGTAGGAAGCCTGCAGGACAACCCACTGGCCATTCTGGGGGTTTTCTCATGGCCAAGCACCCACCACAGCAAGAATTTAATTGCTCCCCATGGTAGTAGCCCTCACCGAGGGACCGGGGACTGGATGGACACAGTGCTGAGTTACATTCTCCCTGCTCGATGCCCCCAGGCAGCGGCTGTGGGACGAGGGAGCTGCTGCGTCGCAGTGTCCAGGTGATGGATAGTCTCCTGTCCCCGCCGCTGTCAGCCTGACACTGCTCACCAGCACTGAATTAATCTAAACAGCACTGTGTGCCACGGGTGCTGCCAGGGCTTGCTGATGCCCATCTAATAAAGCAGGAACAGCAGAGCCGCTGAGCGCGGTGTCCTGAAGTGCTTTAACTGCACAATAACCTAACGGAGCGTTAATGCACCAAAACCTGTGCTCGCTGAGCAGCTGCTTTAAATGTTGGCTGGTTTAGGTGCTGCCTATTTGTGTAAGACTAGGGAAGCCAAATATCCAAGGAAATATTTCAAAGCGTCTAAATATATAACTTAAAAAATAAGATAATCTCCCAGTATAACCCTTTGGTTCTGTTCATTTAAAAAAAAAATTGGCTAAGTTCACCTAGTAAAATCAAGTGAGAGCTTCTGTGTGACGGCAGTATAATAGAACTTGTTTCAAACAAGCTTTCAAAAAATGTTTAAAATGTTTCCCCTGGCCAGAGACCTTACACTGAATTTCAGCCAGCAGCGAAATTTTTTGCAGCCGGTGTTATAAATCAAAACTGGGTTTCTAATGAAAGTGCTGACACAACTTTAACTGTAACAGTACTTCCAGGCAAAACTGTAAAGAAATTAGAGTCCCACATCTGGTATGCTGGGGCCATATCCAGAACTGCTTTTTTAAATCTTTCTCCAGAGTGCTTCTGTGCATCAGAGCAACACTGAGAGTTAGTGATCATGATGTAATGCAGAAAGTTTTACCCTGTTAAATTCTGTGGTACAAACCCTTTTGTAGTAAGTATATGAGATTAAAGGATTATGTTTTTAAAATGAATTCTCTATGAAATAATGCCTATTTGTGGGGGCAGTTACCCAGATCACTCAATGCCATATTTTCTCCTGACTGGACAGCTGAAATCTATAAAATATAAGAAAAAGGTAACCAATGATAAAAATATTAAAAAAAAAAAAAAAAGGAAAAATAAAAAACTGTTCTTGGTCTAACAACTATATAGAGCAACCGTTTGCATCAATGTTCTTGAAATCAGGGGAAGCTGCAAACATTTCCATGGATATCAGGTAATTGTCTACCAGAAACATGACTTCTTCAAGGCAGAGAGACCTGGGATGGGCCCTGCTCCAGCAAAACATGTACGTGATATAACATCGGAAGCAAGAGCAGTGCCATTGAAGCCGCTTGTGCTTTAGAGGTTGTATAGTGCAAAATGTTTCACAGGACATGGGTTATTGGAGCTGTGTGAGGCTTGCCCTTTCCATCATCTGGGAATTTATGGATCTTCAGACTGGTTTTGAACGGAAATAGAATGAAAATTAGTATCTCAGTGAAAATTTAAAACTTCTCCAAAAACACCAGTTTGGAGACTATCAAAGGACTCTGCTTGAAGCTCTTCCCATTCAGAGGGGGTCTGGGAATTTTCCAGCAACAATTAAAAATATCCTCACTTCTTCTGAGCAGTATTCTCAGAAAACAAGTTTGTTTTCAGTGAACTTCCACTGAAACACAAGAAAGTTTTCCACTGAAACCTGCCTGATTCCCTACCAACTTATTACTGGAGTTTAGAGCCTGTAGTGTAAGCAGGTGTCAGCATGGGGCTTTCAAAGACTCTTCCTGAGTATCATCAAAGTAAGGCCTTTGAGATCAGTTTTCCTGTCTATTCCATATGAATTTTGTTCAAAGTAGAGAAAAAGACAGAACTCTGTGGTTCTTCATGCCCAGAAATTGGAAAAATGCTTTAAAATACAATTCCAAGTATCTTAATGATCTTGTTAACCTTTCTTTGTGTGTGTGTGTGAATCAGTACAGTTCTTCCCTATTGGAGTTTCTGGATTAAAGTTATCCAAGACCTCTGTTTAAGGGAAAACAAAGACCATCTCAGGAGGCCTCTGATGTCCATGGTGAAGCCTGCAAGTACAAGACTTAACAGCTAGAAGGGCACAGAGATGAAGTGAGTGCTACTAACTAGCTGATGCTTTAATTAGGGCTTGCATGGCTCTTGTTGTGTTGTATTTTTGCCTCCTGAAAATTGTTCTGTTGAGTAAAATATAGTGACTTTTCCCTTTAGAGACAGCCACCACAGTCTTAAAAGGCAGCAGTAAAATTGCCCTTAAAAACAGCAAAAACAATTAGCAAGAATGGCTAACAATTAATAGCTTAAGGAACAAACCAAATCATATATATATATATGATATGATATATATATATATATATTTGTGAATAACTGATTTTTGACTCAACCACTGAAAGAAAAGATGAATTTATGGGAGTAGAAATCTGATCCCAAATGTTTCAGAATATTCAGTGTTTTGGTAAATGAAAGTTTTTGGGTCAAATGGGACATTTAAAAGACTTTCAGTGAAAATGTCTCTCTTATTTGGAAGATTTTCTAAAAAAAGCAAAGTAAAAATATAGGTGGAGATGGGACTTGGGGCCAAGGGATTCCTTTTTGTTTCAAACACTGTGACATGAATCATTAGGACTCTTTCCAATTAGGTAAGAGCACTACACTAACCCTGAATTTTCAAGAAGTTTGTTGCCTCAAGGCTGCATTTCTGCACGAGGAAACCATTTTTCCTAAAAAAGTGGACCCCCCCCCCCCCAAAAAAATAACCAAAATTTATTCACAGGATAATAAAGCTTTTGCTGTCCCAGTCTTGGTGTTTATAAAGTAGCATACATGTGATTTTCTGATTAAACTGTATTTTTCTGTGCGAAGACTTCAGGCCTGTGAGCTACTTTCTGAGTCCATAGGCCAGGGACTCTTCATCCTTTGATGTCCACTGATGTTAGCTCTTCCAGCTACAAAGTTGGCCTATCAAAATCAGAGCAAGAAAGGGACATGTGGTCTCAGCACCCTTTTATGACTCCTCCCAGTATCAGTAGTAAATCCCAGAGATCAGTTGGCTGGTATGAAAGAGTTTTTATTGGGTATTTTTTAGACAAAATCCTATGTTTTTGCTGTACCTCTTTTGACACCTTTATAAGACCTCACAAGGATCTCTGGACTTCCTAGAGATCTGTGTCCATGGTCTACTTCCTTGGCTTTTGGTATACCATCATAACTTGTAGCTTTGTTTCTGTTACACTGACAGGGAACAAATTTTAATACAGAACTGTGTATTTACTTTACCTGCTTGTCTTTACAAATCACTCTACAATCTGAGGGTTTGGTGTGAGACGGAGAGAGAGAGAGTGAGCAAGAAGTAGTATTTATAGTAAAACATGGATAGTCAATAGCATGTGGGAAAACAACTGAAACTGAAAATGGTCCCAAAGGTAATTTGCAAATCTGCTGAAATCCCGAACAAGCTTTGATTTAACCGAAGCTTGAAATGGCTTTTATTTACTGTCTATTGTGGAATAAATGACATCTCATAAACAGGTTTTATCCATTACCACAGAATGGAGATCACTGTGTTAGGGACATTTTATCCTCTTGATATAAAACAAGATATGCTATAGTGTGTTATTACAAATAGAAAAATCAATGCTGAGACACACACCTCTGAAATTTCATTTTTGCGGAACCCCATTTTCAAAAATGTGTTCTCTGATAAAAATGTCTCCACAACCAGGGGGATTTACAAAACACTGAGCAACAAAGAACAATAACAAACAATGAATAAAGTGGCTCCATCCTGAGTCTTTCTGCTGTACATTAGTCACACACTTGCATACATTTCTGAGCACTGAGCAGAGCTCCCACTAGGCAGGAAAGTAAAACAGCTGAATTACCTTCTCTTTTAAGCATTTTGTGCAGAACAGACCCTGCATGCCAAGTTGTGCTAGAGAGGAAAACTTTGCAGTAAAACCAGCCTGGTCCAAGGATGGAGACATCAAAGCAAAGACTCCAGTTATTTTCTCCAAGGTTTGAATCAAACCGTATCTAGGCAAAAGAATGAGCCCAGGACAGAGGTGGCCAAACACACTCAGTTTGAGTTGTTTTATTTATTTTTTCCCTCCAGACCTTGCTCATGGGTGCAGCCCCAAAGGTTTCAGTGGGATTGCTGATGTGATGGAGGGAGTAACATCAGTTCTCAGCAGCACGAATTTGCACTTGCTGCACCTGGAGGAGTGCTGGGTGCAGTGGCATGCCGAAGGAGAAAACATCACAGCAATTACAAACCTTCCTGTAAGCACTTAGCTGACGTTGGTGTTGGGATGTTGACCAGTCAGGCTGAATGTCAGTGCTTATCACTTTAACTAGTTAAAACTTGGCTGGCACTGCTGTTTGCAGCTACTTTCCATTTGCAGCAGGTCTGACATATTTGCCTCCTTTCACTGTTCATTACTTAACACTGATTCATAGGCTTCTGTCTCTCTGATGAATTTTCACCCGAAAATGCCTGGTGATTTTCTTCCACTAAATCAGTTATGAATTGTTCAGGCTGGTTGCTGCCTCTGTACAGTCCATAAGTGGCCCCCAAAATTTGGTAGTGTAATTGGGATCTAATTGGATGCCTGAATGAATGGCAAATAACAAACAGTGAATGCATTGATCTTTTTTTTTTTTTTTTTTCTTTTTTCTTTTCCTAATGCATGATTATTTGTCTCTGCAGTTTATGATTCTTCTGAGGATTTGAGACTCATCAGTCAAGTAAGTGGAATGGGGAGTACGGGTCTGCCCCAATAGTATAGAGTGTGAGCTGTAAGTAATTGAGGAGTGACTGCCCAGAACACTCCTGAAAATGCAGATAAATTGCTTTTGAATTATTCTGCTGTCAGAAATGAAGATGGGGTGGTCGCTTTCGGTGGGTCAGCACCATTCCAGGGACACACCTGGTTCAGGACAGAGGGTGCTCTGCTCACACTGCAGCCGCGCACACAGCTGGCACTGCAGAAGGCAACAGAAACCCCATGTAAGAGTCCCGTTCCCCACAGCAAGGGAGAAGTTAGTGTCAGTTAGCAAGCTCCAGTTAGCAGCAGATACATTCCTAGCCTCAAAAAACATGCAACAACTAATTCCTGAAAGTGGTTTCTGACATTTTGCTTTGTAACTCGATCTTGGCGTTGCTTTAAAAACTACCTGACTGTTTCTTTGTTACTTCTGCAGCCCCCATCTGCACCCCTTGCAATGGTGTGCTTGCTCATGCCACTGGCAGAAGGATTTTCCTGTCCCATCAGGAAGGCAGATGTTAAAAAGCAGATCTGTGGCCACTGCTCAGGATGCACGGTTCTCCTCCTCAGGCAGATAAGTGAATTATTAGAATGACTTGCAAAGTACCATGATCCCTAATGAGAGCAGTGGTGATGAGGTCACATCTACATTGAAAATGATCTCATAGCCCCCAGGGCTTCGCACCCAGCACTGGGAAACACTCCTTGCCTCTCGCTTTGTGTCAAATGCAGGCAAGGAAAGCTGCAGGAGCAGTCAGAGTGGTGATTCTGCCCTGGAACAAAGTCTCAGCAGAAGTTTCAGTAGGAGGCAGAGAGCTCTTTAGGCTTTCTCTCTGATGCAGACAAAATTTGCTGGGGCCCAGGGGCCTGCTGCAATTCCCTACAGGAAACACCACCTTTGAGAAATGCAGGTCTGCTGCCTGTCTTCTCAGAGATGTCTGCTTGTTGAAAACACGAATGGCAGCTTTTAGGGAGGCTTTCAGGATGCAATTAAGAAAATTTATTTGGACTGCAGAAGTCCATTCTCTGTTTCTTTTTACCCTGTACCATATTCTGACCCTCTTGCACCAAGAGTGCAAATGAGGACAACCTCCTCAGTTGCTTCGATCACATTGAGGTCAAAACCCCAAATCAGTGCCTTTTAAATTTAAAAAATGGAAGAGAAAGAAGGATATGAGGGCTGTGATGCCTGCTTTCAAAACCAGGCCAACACGGGGAGCTACAGCTGTCATGCCCTTGTGGAGTAGGGTGAGACTTCAGGCTGATGGCTGGAGTGTGGAAATAAGTATTTACACACACACACACAGAGTGTCTGCCTACATGGCCATGGCCCAGCAAGGCAGCCCCACGAGAAGTCCTGTAACACCCCAAACCCTCTCGGACACACTGAGCTTGGCAATGCACATGGACCAGGACATTATAAAGTTGGTTTGGCAGCTTGCTGTGTTGCCAGCCTACAAATATTTAGCCACTTACATGCTGTTTTGGTTGTGCAAACCCCCCCCCCCTTCACAGTCTTGGGCAGCCTACCTGAGCCTTCATATTTCCTATAATAAGACTGAGGCAATGCTCAGCCAACTGCTTGTGTCTGCTTTTGGGGCTGCTTACAGAGGGAATAGTCTTAGAGCAAAGGGAGAAAAAAAGACCTTTGCTGAGCCATCAGCTCTGTGAACATTCACAGGCTGATGGAGGATGCTCTTAATTTTTTTGTTATCACTAAGGATATTTGCATGAAAATAGGACTGTTGTTTTTTAAACATTCATCTCTTCCTGCTGCTTGTTGCACGCTTGGAGTCTTAATGCCTGTGGAGTCCCAAGCCGTGGCTCTATGGGAAATAAGTGGGACATTATAAAAAGACGGAGAAGATCTGGGATGGGAAGGAAAAGCCTGGAGAAATGTAGTGGTTGGGTTTGTGGTTTGCTGCCCAACTCTTCAGACTGCTAATGTTGTGAAAGGTCTTTATAAGGATCCTGGACTTATCAGATGCTGAAAGAAGAAAAACGCACACAGACAATTCAAAAACCCAGTGTTAAGAGGAGCTCAGAGCACTCTGAACTTGGGAAAAATACGGATCTGGCTTTGGTTAAAACAGGGTAGGATCTAGTTAAAAATAAGTTGAAACAACAAGCTTGAATTCAGCAACCCCTTGAATTCAGCAGTGTTCAGATCTGTGTCAGAGCCTTAGCAAAGGCTTTGGGCACAGCATCCTCACTGATCTTACAGGACAAGTTTTTCTCAACATGTATGAAGTCCTTCTGTGGGTGAAGGGGGGCAGCCCTCCAGTACTCTTTCTTAACTGGTGTTCCTCTTTCTCATCAGGTCTGTAGGTGAGGAAGAGTCAGCAGTAGCTGCAGCCAAGGAATAACAGCAAACTTCCTCAGCAATAAAGATGAGAGGAATAGCAGCATACAATAACAAGCCATAAGGTCTCATTGTGGCACAGGGAATCCCACCTACTTAAATTTCATGTTTAGCCTTCTACTGTGAAAGACTAAGATTTTAGCTTATAAATTTGGAAGTGATAGATCATTTTCTAGTCTGTTTGTGATCTACCTTTAATGCCAGAGCCCACTTAGAATCCAGGTAAAATTTTTGTGGCAGAATAGAGAGCTAATGTTCAGGATTACATCATTAGGCTCCAGAGTTAACAGTTAGGATAACTGATGTGTAGGGTGCAGGGTGTGCAGTTTCCACAACATCTCATAGCTGTAGCTTTGGTTGAGATTTTAGCAGACCTGTGTACATCAGAAGACTCTTTTTCAGGACTGGAGGGGTAAGAACAGGAAGCATCCTGACCCTGCATTACAAGCTGGGTACAACAACCAGGGCTGGTGATGGCATCTCCTGCAAATAACGGCAACCAAAAGAGCATTGTTTCATTCTTTTATTATATATTATATGTATATAGTTCAGTTTACAGTTACGGGTAAATCAAGGGCAAAGCAGCCCTGCTCTCATGACTGTGGAGGAAGAGGATGAGTCAGGGTGGACATCTGTCCTGATTTACAGCCAAAGCTGTGCTACCTACCCAGGGCACTATCTAATGATGCATCCAAATGGTTTATAAATGTTAATTAGCCAACGAGACAGGCTTATGACTGTCAGATAAGTACCTATGCACTGGGCTGGTGTGTGCTGCAGTTTTGTTGGGAGGGGAAATAGATAAAGGCCATTTCATCTCCAGATGCCCTGGCTGGTCTCACCTTTAATGCCAATGTGGCAGGGGTCCTTCCAGCTGGCTGGCTGCATGTTGCACAACTCGCTCCATTTAAGCTGTTTGCAACAGAAAAATGTTTAAGTAGGATTCAGATATCCCGCGGCAAAGGGAGAGAGGAAAAGAAAAAGGAAAAAAAAATAGCCTTTACAAAATATAAAACAGAAGTTGCTGCAGGCAAAGATGCCTTTGAGCGGTCTCAAGCTAAGACTTTCCATTTCCATGTAAAAATGTCTGTCGAAAGGGCAAGCTACATTTACAATGAGCAAAGTTTTATAGCTTACACAGGCATGAGCACCTGCTAGGAAGATGGGGAAAAGATTCAATTTACCTTTGGGTTGCAGTGCTCAGATTCCCATTTAAAAGTCTAAGACCCCTGATTATTTATTGATGTCTTTCTCTTCGTAGCTGTCTGCATCTTTACCGGGTTGTGAGATGCAACAGTGTGGCCTAAAGGATTTTTTGAATTAAGTCTCTTTCAAGTCATTTTTCCCTTTCGGGTATTTAGCCAACAAGGCTGAAGTTTGACAGACTTCCTCTCTGTTCCGGGGGCTGATATATTTATATATTTATTGGCCACCAGTCGAATTAACTGCGCCTGAGCTGTCATTAAACACTAGGTTATGACAGGGTTACTGGATTTTCTACTATTTTATTTAAAGGAGGGGTGGAAGGCAGCTTCAGCAGGAGTAATGCATTAAAACAACCCACATTTTGCAGCATATATTCTTCAAGTTCCCATAAGGCAGTGACACACAGAATTTAATAGCAAAGTCTCCAACAATATCCTTTTGCCTCTCCCAGAAAGCATAAAAGTGGCAGCTTATACATTCTCTTTAACTTACAGAAGCCAAGGAGACTTTTACTGAAGACACCTAAAAAGACATTACAAGGCACCTCTGGCAATGAAATGAGTATCTCCCTATTTCAGCAAGAAGAATAGAAACTCTACCTCTTATCTCTCCACGGTAATACAAGGCATGATAAAGGAAAAACAAACAAACAAGAAAACTGGTAGTGCAATTAATTTTGCTACTTGTAGTACCCTGGAAAATCAACCCAAGCATCCTACATAAGAGCAAAGGAACAAGCACCAACCCCAGTGACGGGCAGGTAAATGAAAATGTAGTTAATTTCATTTGTATAGTTTTCTGGAAAAAATCAGTAAAAAAAATCAGTTTTTAGTGGTGAAAGAACAAGAGCATAAACTCCACTTCTCTGTATTTGATGTTAATTAACTAATGTGATAGCAACTATTCCACATTAGTATAAACAGAGTTTGATTGGAAAATTATATATATGAGCTGGACCCGATCCAAAAATTGCCAAAGGATGTGAATCATTCCAGGATTACGTGCACCAAAATGGGGCTTTTATTAGGCAGGCAGCTAGAGGCAGTGATGGCATGGTCTTCTCCAGCCACAAAATGTGTTCATCCTCCAGGAGGGATGAACCCTGGGGTGGCTGCCAGGAGCTGCTGAGGATGCGTACTCCTCTGGAGGTGGGACCTTGCCCTCCAGCAAGCCATTAACACTGCCCTTCTGTGTTGTGCTGGGGTTGCAGCTGGGCCCTTCAGAGCTGGAGATCTTTAATGAACTTGTGGAGAGGACAGAAATCCTCAGCTGCGTAGCTTCAGCATCAGGTAGCATGGTGGACGTGCATGGTTCAAGGTAGAGGGCTGTTTGACACCATATCCTCAGCCCTGAGCACCTAGCACAGGGAGGCGCTGTTCTCAACATGAGGAATGAGCTAGGGCTGTCAACATTAACCACGGTGTTCAAAGGGCTTTTGGGTCTCACCTCAACTAAATTTGCCTACCCTGGGCTGGCTGCTAGGAACCCTTTTAGTCAGTGGGAAGAGGCCCTCAGGGCATGTCTCCGACCTATCGTGGGCATCTCCAGGGGGTGAATCACAGCTGTGAAGTGCCTGTCCTTCCTAAAGGTGGTTTATGGTAACTTCACAGGTGTCTCCTTCTCCTGACGCTGCAGCATGATGGTAGTGAACATCTCCACCAGAGGACAGCATAACAAGGCTGGGATCCAGCCCAGTGCAGGTGCACCTTATTCCTTACTAAGGCAAAACCCCTCCAGCTCTGCACCATGCAGCCCTCTTCAATGACAGCAAGCAGCCTTGGAGATTTTTGACCAAACCTCTGTAGAGACCTGTTCAGGTTTTCCATGGGCAAAGAAATCTCTGGAGTTACAAGCCCTCGGCTGAGTTCCCTGGTTGATTTTGTTCAGCTGTGAGCATCCAATACAGCTGCGGCTTTCTGATACATGGACAAGGGGCTTGAAGGAACCTGTTGACATTGAGTGAATATTGCTGCCAAGCTGCCAAATAGCATTCCAGCAGAGGATATTGATGGACCCCAGTGTGAAATTAAGAAGCCATCCAATCCATTTATCAGCATGCTTACCATCACAAAACAAGTGAAGAAATAATAGTTGTCACTGCAAAATTGATCATCATAATGCAAACCATTTTGGTAAGTTACTGTCCTGAAAAGGCTGCAGATGACTGCTGTAATCTGATGTTTGATGGAAATGAACACTTCCAGAAGGGGATTGGGCCTTCCCACAGGCTCATGAGCCAAAAGCCAAAAGCCAAAGCCACAAGGCAAGACCCCACATGGCATGCTCCGCCCTGCTCTCACCCTTTTCCTCTGGAGGGGGACCAGATCTGATTAATCCTGCCCCTGTTCCAACACGTCGTGCAGGCTGTGGAGCAGCTATCTCGGTGACACCAGGGGAGGCAGACGCATGACACAATTGAGCAACGCCAACTCATCTCTGCAAAAGTGATTTTAAAAAGAGGGTTTTACATATGTGATGGATCCCAGGCCCCTCCAATGCTGCTCGGCTGCTTTCTTCCCTAGATGGGAGGTTAATAGGTATATGCATTAATGTAATGACCTCTTTATTGACACACTTTCATTTCACTTCTCTTTAACCACCATGAGAGTAAAACCCAGAAGAACTGTTCAGAGAAGAGTGACTACATTTAGAAAAGTAAAACAAATACCATTACATGAAGTGCACTAAAACCAGGTAATTAGTAAAATGATGTCATGGACCCTCTATTATTAATAGATGCATGGACAACATTGGTGTTCTCTTACAGATAATTTTCAAGAGGTGTTTACAATCTGAACTGACTCTGAATGTATTTATTTTCTTTATGACATATATATTACACATATGACTGTATCTAAACATAGATTTCACTTGCAAATATATACCAGATCCAGCTGAGAGTATAAAGATCTGTTTGTACATACATAAAAACTGCATTAATGCATCTTGATTATTATATGAGAAGGGCACTTGTTCGTGTAGTAAAATCATGTCTTTTTAAAAATAAATCCCCTATCTTTTTTGAGAAATATATATATGACTTGGGTTTATGGAAGACATTCCTCTCTCTGTTTCTGAAGCAGAGACATATCTATCGACTACGTAAAATATTTTATGGTTGGGGATATTCTACCTGAATGCCTTCTCGGTGCTTCGTAAAAGCAAGCTGAGCCGAGCAGAAGAAAGGGAAGAAATCAGTGTTGTTAGAAAGTGTATGATTCATCTGGATTTTGTCTGAATTGTTTTCTCTGAATGAAAGCTCCAGGTTTATTCACTAGATTACATATCCTTAAACGGTTCCATTTTCCTGCCCTCATGATCATTGCTATTG
The DNA here is from genome assembly GCF_013377495.2 of Cygnus atratus. NCBI lineage: Eukaryota > Metazoa > Chordata > Aves > Anseriformes > Anatidae > Cygnus > Cygnus atratus. The sequence goes on from NC_066396.1 coordinate 3,163,956, forward strand.
ATTACTGCATGCTCTTGAATCTATTTTGTGCAGCCCTTGTTTAATATTTAAGAGACATAAGGAGCTGCATGTTGTAATATTTAAGAGGTTAACTTATTACAGGGAGATAAAGAAAAAACACAGCTCCAAATGAGGTGGAACTTTGGCCCATTTTATTGATGTGCTACAATATACATTTAGGGGTATACTGCAGTATAGTCCCTTGTTTTAGGGCATGGTAAAATACTCAGATCTAACTGAACCCTTTTCTCTTTGGTAGAGGCAGTGCCAAGGCACAGTGATCAGAGGTAAAAGTGACCTTTGCTGGCATGTTAGTCCATGTGTCCCCTGTGTGGGACACTGCCATGCATTTCAGTTGGCAAGAACCATGCCATTCATGGTTTTGTGTCTAATTCAGACTCTGGGATGAAAAACAGCAGATATCTGGCTTGACAACAAACATGCCCTGCTTCAGCACTGGCCATGCAATAGTTTGGTCTGCACCTAGTCCTCTACCTGGTTTTAGTCAAACCCCAAAGTATCCAAACCTGCACAGGCAGGTCAAATCAGCACATTTGCCAATGGGTACTCTTATTTTACATGGCTGCATAAGCTTTGTGATAGCTGTAAGGGGCTGCCAGGGTCAAAGGGCTGATGCTGACACTCAGCAAAGCAGAATTTTGTGTTTGTTAATTCAGGTATATTGTGGTATATTGCAAAGCCACTGGAAATGCATGCGCATGGCATGGAAAAATCTGATGTGCTGTATCACCTGGTGCGTACCTGCCTGCCATGTCTGTTTGTGCCTACAAATATTTAGCACAGGCATGGAAGATGGTAATTAAAAATCCTGATTATTTTTTAAACGCAGTGGGATTTAGCTCTTCCTCTGCTCTCCATCACTGAAGAGGGTGTCTTATATATTTATTCGCATAAACTGGGAGTTTGGGGAAAGCAGTGACTGGCATTTGTTGGAGAAACAACCAAGAAGCTTGAGGACAGATTTAAAATGGTATTTAAGAGTCTTGCTTAGTTTTCCACTGAACTCGGAGGCAATTAGACTCATCAGATTTAAGAAATTTGCTCCTAGTGGGGCTTGAGTGAGAAGGTCTGGGTTAACTCAGGGAAGTGAACCTGTACCTCCCACAGCCAGATCAGGTACTTTAACCACAGGACGGGCTGTCCTGCTCCTTGGCCGTGCTCTGTAGGAATGTGCAGATTTCTGAGACTAATAATAGTGGTTTAGTATCTCTTTGGGTCTGTTAAGCATCAACAAAAGTTTTTCTGAGATCCAGAACTTGGTAGTGGGCGCCAGCTTTATCGGCTGGGTAGTAAACACTGTTTACCTGCTCTTTGTCCCAGCAAAACACTGGTCATAAGCCTCACAAGTCACTGTGGAGGGAAGCCAGATAATTAGCATGTGATTAAAGGTAATTAATGTGGAACTATAGGTAGGTTTATAACAGGAGATTGCAGTTCTCTGATGAAAGGCCCTATATAGGAATCCTAAAGTGATCAGAAATAGAAATAACAGAGCTAATCCATCTTCTTGCCACTGTAATAAAACAAATATCCTTACGGGTGAGCACAGCATGTGTTCTTTCAAGAATAAAAAGGACCTGTGGGTTGATAAAATGTTGTGCATCACGGGATGGAATAAATTCCTGGAAAAGTTGCAGGGAGGAATAAATCCTTGCAGAGGTTTTCATTCATGGATCTTGCACACAGGATGAAGTTTTCCACCAGAGCTGTGCTGCCAACCAGAGGTGACTGGTCCCTGCTGCAGGTGTTGGAGGAAGGTGGTCCTGCAGAGACCTCACCACATCTCAGAGCAGTACCTGTACCTTGTATGCAACCCCAAGGGCCAGCACACAAATTCGGCGCAGGAACGGCAGGTCAGAAATCACACCAAGTTCTCTTTTCAACCCCCCCAAAACCACCTCCTCCCCACCACCGGGTCCATCAGTGCAATCTGCTCGGCACGTGGCACGGTAGGTGCAATTAGGCTCCATGTCATCCAGGGATAGCTGGTGTCCCGCAGGAGCAAAAGAGATTGGCAGTTAGATAGATCCATGCCTCATGAGTTATTACCACTCCTTATGTCTACAAGATCACTCATGAGATAAAAAGTCCATCTCATAAAGCGTGTGGATGTGCCTCTAGTGCCACACCTTCCTTCTGTGGGCAACACAAGCCAATGCCGTTAAGACCATTGCACTGACCTGCTGATACACCCTCGGTGTGTATGGAGTTATGTAAATGCTCTCCTTTGCTGGACTCAACCTGCAAACCCCAGGGCCAAGGAGATTTGCAGCCATTTCTCCTGCAATCAAGCCCCAACGTGAATTGTGTCACTCCCACTCCTAAGCAAGACTTGGGGTAGGTCTGTCGCCTCGTTTTATTTCCTCGCTCTCCCACTGATGAAGAAACACAGGAGCACTTTAGTGAAACCATTTGTCCCTATTAAGCTGGAAATGGAAATACACCTTTCCCCCATTGGAAACATAACCAAATGGCACAAGGCTGCAGAGTTTTATTATCTTGGTCTCAACTGAAAATACTTAGAGGCGCTTCTTTAAGAAAGTTTAAGAGAAGTTCTATAAACCATGTCTATATATAATCCCTTTTGTAAGCATCTAGGAAACTGCAGGACGGAAAGGTTGCCTGCCAGACCTCAGAAAGCAAATACTAATTCAGCAGTCTAGTCACTCTGTCAAACATTTAGTGTATCAGGGTTGATTGTTCCCTGGTAGGTATAGCTCTGGTATATCCGCCAGGCCTTTTGTCATGTTAACTGCAACCGATCAATGGATTGAGGTCAGGACTTCTGATGTAGGTGCAAGCTTAGAGGGAAAAAAGTCTCAAAGATTCATTTTTTCTCGTCTGGTAGCACTCCGGTCACTTATTTTTTCTCAGTTAGCCTCTGCTGCTCTAAAGTGGATATTGATCAGTGCTTTAATGCAAACCTGTCAAATTAATTTTGCAGAGCTGGGATATGACTGGCCTAAAATTGCTTCTGCATCTGTTCTCTGCAGCAAGCCTATGAATTTTAATCATGACCAGAATGGGCTGTTGGCTTTTTTTGTTAGAAACTTGAATAGGAAAGGTTTAAACTGTAAATGCCATGAAATGATGCTGTTTTGTTCTTTTCAGAAACTCATGTGGCTGAGGTCAAAGAAATTATTATGTCTGTGCATTCTTGTCAGATGCTTGGGGAGCTGTGCAGGGGTTTCTTCTTTTGCAAAGCAAAGCAAAGGTATGTAGTGAGCTTGTTAAACATTCCCGGGCCAATGAAGGAACAGCAGGCTTCGTGTCTCCTGCAATGCCAGATGCATTAGTATTAATGTACGATTTCCTCTCCAGCCCCCACTCTATGATCTGATTATTCCTGATAACTTTATCTCACAGGGTGGAGAGGGAGCAAAATAGGGGGGTGGAATTTATTTCTTTAGTACAAATTAAAAAGAAATAAATTCAGATCATCCTTCACACCATTACAGGGCTAGCGTGACTGTCACAGAAGAGCAGTGTCCTTATGGACCGGGGGAAATGCAGATGGCTGCAGAGGTTTTTCTTCATCATGCAAAGGAGGATGTTTTCCTGCTCTTCATAAATTGAGACTGACTGCAGGCAGAGCTCTCTGTTGTAATGTGGACATTGTGCAAAGTAAATAATGATTTTTAATCTTTACTCTGCACAGAGAAGAATTACTCATACAAAAAAAAAAAAAAGAAAAAAAAGTGTCATGTTTAATCTGCTCTGGAAAATCTGCATCTGGCAGAACCAATCCTTCGACATCCAGTGGCAAACAGTGGCAATGACTGTAACATTTTGATTTTGTGCTGGCCCTGTTGTCAGATGAAGTGAAAGCACTCAGAGTATTAATTATTAAGTGCTGTGTGATCTCTGGGAGGTGGTGAAGAATTTGAAGCTGGTTTTAGAGCAGGAAAAGCTGACACTTAAGGCGGGAGTTGGAGCAAACCCATATCCCATGGTGCTGGAGCAGCCCGGGAACAATCCCAAGGGCAGGTCCTGGATCTCAGCTGAAGGAATAGCAGCAAACAGCTGACATCCAAGACCTTACACCTCTCCAGCTATTTCAGAAGACAATTTGTAACTACTGCCAGAAATGTCAGCCAACAAAAAGATCTATGCTTTTCCCTGCTGAAATAACTGGCAAAACTTGCATTAGCCACAGCAGTGCAGAACTAGAGGAGAAGGGCTGATTTGGAAAACTCTTGGCTTGGTCTTCTGCCCCATGCAACCACTCCCTGGTGCCCAGCAGAGTCTGAAGCTGTATCTTGTATGAGTTTGCTGGTGGCCATGTGCCCTACTGATGCAGTTTGCAGGAAGGATGACTTTATGAAGGCTATCAACTTTGAGGTTCAGTTCTTCTGTCATTCCTCTTTCCTTCACAGTTGATTAAAGGGAATCACTGTGTTCTTATCTGCAGCTTTGCAATACTTCAGAACTTCAGATGGGTCCAGATCTCAACCTAGGACAACTGAATATCAAGCATGTTGGTGGGAAGAGGGAAAGACTCTTGGCATTTCCACCTGAAAGTATCTATGAGCAGTTTATAGCAATGTATCATGATACACGAGCACCTTGGGAAGCCAGGTCAGCTCCCACAAAGCCAAAACTGCACTGTTTTTTGTATCTGAGTTGTTTTTCCTCATATTGGCTTGTCTGTTTCTACACGCCTTGCAGGATGTCAGGTGGACATCCCTGAGGTTCAGAGACTGAAGCTTTGACTAACTCAGTCACAGCCAGGATTTCCCTCTAGAGAACTTCTTCATTTTCTACATCTATGATACAAACAGGAAACCAAAGCCTTTGCTGCTTCCTGCCTTGCTTGGATTCCAAGCTCATGTTAGATGACTTGGGAGTGCAGGCTGCACCTCACCCTTGGTGTTTCCCACAAGGTCATCATTTGGGAGGACAGTTTGAATGGTCCCTACTGCTAGTCACCGAAAGGATAACAGCTGTTGGTGTCATTAAGAAACTAATAACACCACTAATTTTATAGAGGAGGATATTCCATGTTGGATGGAATGAAATTAGAGTTAGATGGCGTCTTTGGTAATATCGGTTCCATGAGCACAGGAGAAAGCAGTTCACCTGCAATGATTTATAAAACACATTTCCAAAAGTAAATTATGGTGTACAAGAAAGCAAAAAGGACAATTACAGTAGCAATCCCACGAGTAATTCTAATGTGGTCTCAGGCAGGAAAGCCAACTAGACTGGGCTGAGTCCATGGCCCAGGCTGGTTGTAACACAAAGTCAGGAAAGAGCACCTAAGAGTCTGGCTTGCTTGGTGCACCCTTGCTTTCCACATCTACTGTCCTTCAACAAATATTAATTTCAGCAAAGTCCAATCACCACCATAAAAAATAAAGGCATTTTACTCTTTCACTTTGCTGCTATTATCCCCAAATTACTGTTCTGCTTAAAATATTTGGGTTGTGGCTGCCTCAAGATTTCCAATGACAGTTGCAAGCAAAGGGCAAACCAATATCTACAATACTTATGGATAGAAGAGATATGAGTCTTAACTTACCATCTTTTGTAAACTCTGAGATGCTCAGAATAAAGTCACTGGAAGAGATTATATTTAGGATTGTGTTGATGTGTGTCCAGAGCTAGAAAATCTCTCTACCCAGTGCTGGAATTCTCACTGTGCATGTGATAATAATACCAGTGCTGCTTTACAGATACATGGCTCACATGAAACACCTGAATGTTTCATTAGCTTTCACTGACATCTAGTTTGAACACAGGTCTCCAGAGATGAGCCCTCACTAAGCCACACAGATAAAAAGAGGGACAGGAGATGCTAAGGGTCTCACCTTACTCAGTGCACGGCCCATCTCACGGGTAGTCTGTGGGGAAAACTAGTTGCTTTGAATAATACAAATGGCTTTTTGTACATCAAAGAGAGAGGTTAAAGACTGTAGTGATGTTCTGGCTCCTCTGATGTTAGTGGCAAATTTTCCATGGGCTTCGCAGGAGGTAAGATTTCAACCCCAGGCTTCAACTTGTTATATCTAAATAGGGACTGTGATCCACACTTTTCCTGGAATGCTTGACCAGGTTTAGAGAAATGGTCTCAGGGTTGTTGGATTGCACAGATACAGGAGAAACTTCTGTTCAGGTCTAATCCAATGATATTTTCCCCTAATGTTTTCATTAAAGGGAAGAAAAGAACTGTTTTAGGTTAAGCCAAGACAGAATATTTTATTCAACCCAAAACAAGGTGTTTATTTCAGATTTTATTTAATCACTGTGAAATCTTTAGGGCTTTGTTAAGAAATAGGTTAAAAACCATTTTTAAAATGAAAATAAATAAATACTTTTTCTAATTGTTTGCTTGGGCTCTTTTTATTCTTTGTATGTGTAGTGCAGTTTTGCCTGACAGTTTCAGTCCCTTCAGTAAAACTATTTTTTTATCAAATATATCTGTCCCAGCTATATACCTGATTTATTTCCAAGTAGCAAAGGTTCATTTTTTTAGTTCTAGAAGATGAAACTTCATTCCCCTGGCCACTTCAGCAAGAGGAAGGCTTTAAAAAGGTAGTTGGTTCCAGGAGGGATAAAGGTGGGAATTACTTACCCTTCTTTATTGGATCTCAAAGGAATGTATAAGAATTTCCAGTAACAAAGCGATCGACGGACTACTTGGCTTTTAGGAAATGGATTTGCAATTCTATAACAATACACATTTATTTTAAGTTCTCTGTCCTTGGCATATATCTTCATCTTACCTCATTTGCAGACATCTGTGGGTTTCTATTGTTCAGTTACGTATTGACCCTTGGAAAAGCTTGGTGTTTTAGTCAAACATCAAGCATGCAGAGGCTGAGTGCAGTGACATTATCAGCACTGTTGTCTAAAGCCACACAAGTAAAGGGCTCTTCCCCTAGAGGGACAGATGCAGTTTGCTGGGGTAAAGGTGATGCATGTCTGTGCATCTGCAGATGCTGCATCTCCATCAGAGAGTGTGGTTGTGTTGAAGAAAGGCATCGAGTGGACAGAGATCTCACTGTGAACTTCCAAAATCCATCCTAGGCTACTGGAGTGAGGGAGAGTACCAAGAATAACATTATGCTTCAGCACGAAAGCCATTGTCCTTGGGTGCAGGACAGGGACGACATTAGAGGAGCGCAGATGCTACTTCCCAGTCGGAAGTGACTTTCTGTAGCTAGAGGAGGCTTTAATAGAAAGTGCAAATCCTTTCTTCAAGAGCAGCCCAGTTCTGTTTCATAGCCAAAAAGAAAAATGGGCGGTACTCTCTGCAAGCAAGCACAAAGTTAGCCATTGCCCTTCAAACCCCAGTGATTTCATCTAGTCACAGCACTCTAACATGCAGCAGAGCTGAGGCATGGCTCGCCCTGCTCTGTAGGTGGCACATTGTGCACATGATGGCACTGATGGATTCAGCTTCTTAGGGGCCAGATCCATGTATTAACTGGCATTGGAGTGGCATTGGGGGCCGTCAGCAGCCCCAGCTACCAGCTCAAAGGATATAATTGTATTGTAAATGCTGTGTGCGTTGGTGATGTATAAGCACGTCTCTGCAGCCTGACTGCTGGGATGTACAGGGCAGGCGATCCTCTAATTCGCCACCAAGAGGGTCTCTTGCACTAAACAGCCTCTCTTAAATCAGAGCATTCAATCCTGCTGAAGGTGGGAGTTGGGAGGGGAGAGCTGGGAAAAAAAGAAACAAACAACAAAGTAAGACGATAAAAAAATCAATAGTGCTTCCCTATAAAATAAATTGAGATTTGTGGAATTCACTTCCACTTGACGTCAGACATGCCAATTTGGCAAATTCATTTAAGGCCAAATTGAGCACTTGTCCTGCAGTCTGTTTTGCTGGACTGTAGCACAGCTCACTCATGGGGGCTTTGGTCGTTATTGTACGTAAAGCACTTTGAAGCATTGTGCTGCGAGTGCCATGAACAGCAGCTCCAGCTCTCACCTTGTGCTGCGGCGGTGAGCGCACAGTGCTGTGTGCTCCCTTGCACAGACAGCTGCTGCAATGTTGTGAAGCAGGGAAACACAGCCAGGCTCCTGCTGACCTCACTTGGCTTCTCTCCACACGTGAAGTCCATCACTGGTCAGTGTCCTGCACTCCTTGGGGGGAGGAGATGGTGGCCACGGTGGTTTCTGTGCAAAAGAAGTTTTCTGTGCTCATTGAAGGGGTCTGTAAGTCCTGACCTTTGGATGCCTACCAAAGAGGGATGTAAAACTGCCACCTCAGCCACTAGTTTTATTTTGCCAGCACCCCTGAATATTACTGTCTTTTGGAGAAGGGACATACCTGAGTAGACGCAGGGTCCCATCAATCCCACCACACATGCAAGGTGTCTGCATGTCAGGTCTTCCAAAGCAAAGTCACCAATGGACTCAGGATCTGTGAACATGAGCTTCTGCTGCTCTGCACAGGACAAAGTGTGTGTGAAGGTTAACAAAACACGATGCTCCCACTTAACATGGGACCGACTTAAATATTTGTAATATATACTTTTTATCAACAATTAAAACCCCAAATCAATTGTTTTGCAAATTCCACCCCATCACTTAAAGCAAGAATTTCATTCATGGATATTAAAGCTAGGGTTGTCCATGAGAAATCCACCTAACAGAAAATTTCCAACCTCCCTCAATGCTCCCTCTAGTGCACAAGTCACACTGCTTATTAGGTCACACTTTGCACACAGACTTGTAGTTTCAGCCTCTTTTCATTAGACCAGATCTTCTCCAGCAGCACCTCAGGGGTGTGAGTCACCCCTCCACACTGAACCACCAATCCTTACTTCTGTTTTCATAGCATTCGTATTAGAGATTTTTCTGCTAGTTCGTTAAATATGCCAAGGCTTCCAGTTCCAGTCTTGCTCTCTTTCTACATGAAAACAGATGATATTAATTGCTAGATTGAAAGGGAAGAGCAAATTTCTTTGTTCTTTGAATGCATGTGTCAGTTGCCACAAGAAGCAAAGTTCCAGGATTAGCACTTGTGCTATATGAACTCTGTCTCAGAAGAGCATCATCATACCACAGGTCGTGCACTGTCCACAGCAGTGTAGATTTTGTGGCTTTTATGGACAGCTCTCGGGAGCTGCTACCCCACTCACATACCACACTTTACTGGAGAGGGAAAAATACTGCCAATATCAAGGTGACCCTATCCATGTCCCTACCCCTCCTCGGGGCTGGAACAGAGACACCGTGCAATGGCACAGTGTAGGCTCCCTGGGGGCAAAACAGGGTGAAAGAGAGCAGAAGGATGTGCTGCCACTGCGAGAAGGCTAAAGACAGAGCCAGACAGCAAAAGTCAAAGCTCAAAGCCACTGTGTGGATACTGGTAGCAGCATGTGGTTATTGTGGTTTGGTATCAGGTGCACTCATACTCATGGTATTAATGCAGTGCTTGTCTGTGACCCATCATCATGCAGCTAATGACCCTGCTGCAGAAGAGGATTTGTTCTCTGCAAAGTGGGAAAGGAAAGGAGAGAAGGTAAATTCCTATTTTACTTTATTTTATTTTATTTTATTTTATTTTATTTTATTTATTTGTTTTATTTTATTTTATTTTGATTTTTTATTTTCATGTGTAGCAATAGAGAGTTTTCTTAAACTTTTCCTTGTGGTCCTGATGAGAAGATGCTGAAGAAGGAGGAAAGAGGAATTTACAGTTTCTCCACCTGCACTTTGCACTTTTCTGGAAGATTTTTGAATGGTGAGCATCTTCGCAAGAACCCCAGAAACTGTGACTATTGTTGCCAAAATGGGACTGAAAATTAGGAAAGGTAAGGGGCTGGCTTTCACCTTATGCACATACTTTGCTGTCTAAGGAGGGAGAGGCTCGGAGGGGTTTCAGTTCTCAGGTTATGCCTATATTAATACAGAAAACAAGACTCAGGAACCTGCCTGAGATCATCTGGACTGCTTAAATGCTGCAGAGGTGTCCCAAAGCAGCAGATCTCTTCCTAACCAAAGACTACTGCCCCACTGAGTACAGTGCAGAGAATAGCAGCAATGCTAGTGGACTTGGAGTGGAGTCTGCAGACACCAGACCTTCGTGGGAACCATATGGGTTTGAGATTTTTTAAGGTCCATCTGAATTAAGTTTCTGCTACCCAATGGGTAGAAACCCTCATCCTTCAACATGTTCCTCTCCAGGAGCCATGGAAATGCAGGGATGGAAGAGTGAGTAGGCAAGAAGGAGACAGCTTAAAGCTGCTGTTTGGTATCCTGAATCCACACGAAAAGTCTCCCCTAGTCTTGGAGGCAAACAGCAAAACCACCCTCTTCAGGATATTCACTGTAGGAATGTTAGGTATTTAACCAGCTGCAAATGGATGTGGCTTTGGATATACAAGTCACTGAGACTACAAAGAGGAGGCTTAGGGGTAAAAGACCACCTTAGTAACAGGTAAAATCTCTGCCACGTCTACAAGAGAGTTAACTTTGGCTCATGTGGCTTAGTCATTTCGTTGTTGAGAGCAAATCTCATTTTGACCTCCTGAAATTGAATATTCACTTTAGCCTAGATTTGCAAAGCTATTTGTTAATGCACACATACAGAGCTGTTTTCTCCAGGGTTTTAAAGAAAAAACTCATTTCAATGTAAAATTCACAGGATCAAATTGAAATTTATTTTGAGAAGAGTTAACATTACTGATTTTCAGGCTCAGACAATCACTTCCATGTCAGATTGTAATTACACCTTTTTGTGCATCAGTTGCATGCATGGTATGGAAAGAAATGTAAGATAATGTTGTTTCTTTCAGCTACAGAAAGGACCTTTGTACTGTCCTTCCCTGGAAATCCCACACACTGAAAGGAAAAAGGAATTTATTTCATTCAGTTTGCCAGTGTCAGCTAAAGCATTAATTGCATAAAGACCCGTCTTACCCAAAGTTTTGTTTGATTTTTTACTTGTGATTGTCTGCTAGGTGTCTGCATAACATTTTTTGTTTTTTTCTTGCAGCAATTTTCAGTGCCATAAAAATCTTGCATCTGTTAAAACAGCAAACATTAAAATACCACAGTGCTGACCTTAATGGTTTACAACATTCAGCTAAGGAGCTTGAGTCTCTCAAATAAAGATAAAACACACAGTAAAAGACTATCTAAGGAGAATTAAATCCTCAGAAGAAACCTGACAATCCTGATGTAATTCCAACCTGGTTTTGTACTTCTGTAGGTCCCATCCAGCCACACTGGTGTGCCACAGACTGTGGGGCTGTATGTGCCCAGTGCAATTGTGTAGAATTGGGGTGGGCAGGGATGTGGCCGAGGAGAAGATCCCATCACTGATGGAGGACAGAACACTATGGGATGGGAAGCTGATTTCACACTGGTGGAGCACCTCTGTGTGCGCAGAGCTGAGCGCAAAGGATTACTGAATCAGGAAGGGCAATGTCTTCTGTTCAGTCTACCCCAGTGTACAAGGCAACATAAGTTGCAGGGAAATGGAGAACTAAATATCATAGCTTTAATGTTATTTAATATTTTATTAGGTTAAATGGACACACATTTTGTACTTTGTAAAATACTCAGTAGAGACTGGCTATTTTGGTACAGCATTTAAAGGGCAAGACACTTGTATCAAGATTTTCTTAACTGCAGGATGCTCCAAGTAACCAAAAGTGGTTTTTTTTTGGTCAAAGAACACCAGTTGTAGTGGGAGAAAACAGATTGTAAGTGAATCATATTATTATCCATGATGCTGCTCAGATAAACTCCGGCATTCTGTCAGCACAGAGATTTTGACCCATTCGCCATTGGAAAGAAGGAAATGCATGTAGGTTCTGGGTGAATCTTGGGAACAGAAGGAAAAAAAAAAAAAAAAAAAAAAGGAAGATTGAGTGTAACCCTTATTTACAAGACCTCATTTTAATATTAGCACAAAAGGTCAGAAAGTCAACAAGAGTTAATTCTTCCTTCCAACAAATTAAATCTTAAGAGCTGTCATTTTAATCAAGTGGCAGAGAATCAGAATCATTGTACAAATGAATTCTGGTCCTTCAGTTTCTGCAGCTGCTGAACATCAAAAATGAAAACAAACAAACAAACAAAAAATCCAATAAACCAACAAATAAAAAGAGCCTGATCCTGGGACATCTCAGTCAACAGGAGTCTTTCAAGTGGATTTACAAGGTGTGGAAAGGAGACATAGTCATAGCCTCAAACCTGCTTCCACTAAAATCAACAGAAAAAATGTTCAAAGTGGGCTTCCTATCTCCTAAAGAAAGTCTTTTGCAAGATGGCAATGGTGCCTAACACTGTTTCCCTTTCCTATAGCACCTTTAGAGAGTAGCCTGTAATTCATGATGAAAAGCAACAACAATATTGCTTTATATAAGAAGATAAGAGCTTTCCTTTTCAGCAATGAAACTCAGATGTCTTGAGCAATGTGTGTAGCTTAAGGGTTTTTTTTCTGACAGTGCAATATTGTATATAATAACAATTACCAATGACCTCTATTAGGTTGTCCAGTCTCATTAAGGCCAATGCATTTGGTACCTGCCACTGCCAATTTGCCTCAACAGAGGTTTTATTCAGTGGATATGATAGAGCTGTAAAGCAATCTTTTTTCATTTAAATAGTTTAATTGAGGAATGCTATCAGATGTTTCAAAATTTAATGTATACAACAATTTGTTTCCCCTATCTCTTTTCAGAGTTTAGTTTGGAGAAAATGACATCTGATTCTTATAGAAAGAAAGCAATTACATTTTGGAGCCTGCCTGCCCGTATTGCATATGTTTTTAAACATAAAAAGAAATTCTTAATATGTAATTGTCAGGTAATAAAAAGGAAAATATTTTACTTTGCATTTATGAAGTAATTTTTCAAAAGCATAAGGGAATTGCATGTTAACGCTTTTCGTTTATTACCACACTCCTAATGCTGCACTGTTTTCACAAGTTTAGATTAAAAAAAACACAACAACACCACCAATCTGATGCTCACGTATTAGTATGATAATATCCTATAAAGTAATTAGGACAGGGGAAACCGGAGAGGTTCGGAGGTTCTGGTAAGCCTATGCCTGCTGCCAGGCATCGTCAGAAATCCACTGGAAGTTTCTCCACCGACTTCCATCTGCCCCAGCTCTTAACTTAATTTTCTGAGAAACTTCAGTTCCAGCCCATCCACCTTGTAATCTCTTTTCCCCACTTTTCTTCCGCTTTGCCTGAAGTACAAGCTTTGCAGACCAATGCAATGCCTTGACATTTTGCTCTCCTTTGCAGAGGGGTCGGGTAGCTCTCTGCCTGTGTCTCTACACAGAGATGAGGACCCCCACTAATGTTCCTCTCTTCTGGCCATGGAGTATTTCTACCCCTAACTTTGAATCGGATGAATTGGTCCAATATGTTGTAGCAAATCATCTAGGAGTACTCAAATGGCTGATCAGAGAAAAAAAGAAAAAAGGCTTTTTTTCAGGAATTTATCTCAATGCTTCTACACCACAGCACCAGAAATTTAGATGTGTGAGTAAAACACTGTGGAGCTTTCCTTACGTTTGTTGGTTATGCCTTTATTTTGTAGATCTGACCTCATTTCTTTGAAATGCTCTTGATGCACTTGTTCTGCACAAAGTCAGTAAATACCACCTGGCTGTCTTTAAGTAAATTGCATGTGGATAACCATTTAATTAAATACTCACGTATATTTATTTTAAGTTATTCTTGCCTCATAAAAACAAATGCTTGAAGATAAGCCCAGTTAGTAAAAAAGGTGTAAACTTCATCAGGAAATGGTAAATCTTCCTTCTCCTCCTCCCATGGCATCTTGGTTGGAACAAACCCATCCCTAAATAATTGTCAAATTTGCTGGACTTTCTCGGCTAGAAAAACAAAACAAAACAAAACAGAAAACACAAAAACAAGTATTAAAAATACTAAAGCATTTTTTCATTTAATTTTTGTTTTGGAATTTTTTTGCAATGTTTCCAGCTGACTTTAGTTTTGGGGGAAAGGGAAAGGGAAAGAAAAGGGGAAGGGGAAGGGGAAAGGGAAGGGGAAGGGGAAGGGGAAGGGGAAGGGGAAGGGGAAGGGGAAGGGGAAGGGGAAGGGGAAAGGGGAAGGGGAAGGGGAAGGGGAAGGGGAAGGGGAAGGGGAAGGGGAAGGGGAAGGGGAAGGGGAAGGGGAAGGGGAAGGGGAAGGGGAAGGGGGAGGGGGAGGGGGAGGGGGAGGGAGAGGGGGAGGGGGAGGGGAAGGGGAAGGGGAAGGGGAAGGGGAAGGGGAAGGGGAAGGGGGAGGGGGAGGGGGAGGGAGAGGGGGAGGGAGAGGGGGAGGGGGAGGGGGAGGGGGAAGGGGAAGGGAGGGGAGGGGAGGGGGAGGGGAGGAGGAGGGGGAGGGGGAGGGGGAGGGGGAGGGGAAAGGGAAGGGGAAAGGGAAAGGGAAAGGGAAAGGGAAAGGGAAGGGGAAAGGGAAAGGGAAAGGGAAAGGGAAAGGGAAAGGGAAAGGGAAAGGGAAAGGGAAAGGGAAAGGGAAAGGGAAAGGGAAAGGGAAAGGGAAAGGGAAAGGGAAAGGGAAAGGGAAAGGGGAAGGGGAAGGGGAAGGGGAAGGGGAAGGGGAAGGGGAAGGGGAAGGGGAAGGGGAAGGGGAAGGGGAAGGGGAAGGGGAAGGGAAGGGAAGGGGAAGGGGAAGGGGAAGGGGAAGGGGAAGGGGAAGGGGAAGGGGAAGGGGAAGGGGAAGGGGAAGGGAAGGGGAAGGGGAAGGGGAAGGGGAAGGGAAAGGGAAAGGGGAAGGGGAAGGGGAAGGGGAAGGGGAAGGGGAAGGGGAAGGGGAAGGGGAAAGGGAAGGGGAAGGGGAAGGGGAAGGGGAAGGGGAAGGGGAAGGGGAAGGGGAAGGGGAAGGGGAAGGGAAAGGGAAGGGGAAAGGGAAAGGGAAAGGGAAAGGGAAAGGGAAAGGGAAAGGGAAAGGGAAAGGGAAAGGGAAAGGGAAAGGGAAAGGGAAAGGGAAAGGGAAAGGGAAAGGGAAAGGGAAAGGGAAAGGGAAAGGGAAAGGGAAAGGGAAAGGGAAAGGGAAAGGGAAAGGGAAAGGGAAAGGGAAAGGGAAAGGGAAAGGGAAAGGGAAAGGGAAGGGGAAGGGAAAAAAGGGGAAGGGGAAGGGGAAGGGGAAGGGGAAGGGAAAAATGGGAAGGGGAAGGGGAAGGGGAAGGGGAAGGGAAAAAAGGGGAAGGGGAAGGGGAAGGGGAAAGGGAAGGGGAAGGGGAAGGGGAAGGGGAAGGGGAAGGGGAAGGGGAAGGGGAAGGGGAAGGGGAAGGGGAAGGGGAAGGGGAAGGGGAAGGGGAAGGGGAAGGGGAAGGGGAAGGGGAAGGGGAAGGGGAAGGGGAAGGGGAAGGGGAAGGGGAAGGGGAAGGGAAGGGAAAGGGAAAGGGAAAGGGAAAGGGAAAGGGAAAGGGAAAGGGAAAGGGAAAGGGAAAGGGAAAGGGAAAGGGAAAGGGAAAGGGAAAGGGAAAGGGAAAGGGAAAGGGAAAGGGAAAGGGAAAGGGAAAGGGAAAGGGAAGGGGAAGGGGAAGGGGAAGGGGAAGGGAAAGGGTGCCTTTGAAAAGAGAGCACTTCATGTACAGAGAGGGGACCTGAGCTGGCAGTGTTAAAAATAAAATAACCTATTTTCCGTAGAGCTATAAGCTACTCCTCTGTCTCTGCTCTTCCCTGTAGGTCAGCATTTGTCTATCACTAGTGTCACGATACTATAAAAACCTTGCAGAACACTCTGCAGGTCTGTATTTGGAACCAAACATGCAAATCCTGTTTCTTTTCTCAAAGCCATATCAGGAAAAAAGAAGAACTGGGTGGGTAGTGGTGGGGCTGGGAAGTCCCAAGTGCACTAAACAGGTGCCCATGCCATCCTGAGACTCCCCTTACAGAGGAGGACTGAAAGGGTCTCCCCTGAAAAGACTATCAAAACCCTGGAGCAGGTTGCCCAGAGAGCTGACGGATCTCCCCCACAGGTTAACAAATACCTCACAAGCATGGCTTGGGTCTAACTCTTCTCACCTTAGGTCAAGGGCATGCATTAAGTGACTTTCAAGGGTCCCTTCCAGACTCGTTTGCTGCACTTCCATAACTTCCAGCAGGAGAGACAAGACAGCAGCCAGAGGAGGCATCAACCTGGGCAGACACACAGCCAGCAGCATCAGGCGGGCACAACGGCTGTTTTATAGACTTGCTGGTACCTCCTGACTTAGTGCCACTTAGTGTGAGATTAATGCCATGTGAATGCAGCTCATGTCCCCAGCTGGGATTTCCTACAACCTACTGCTGATGCTTTGCTGGCAGCAAGAGCAACAAGCTTTCAGTTTACTGTTGGAGGTCAAGGTAAAGTGATTTCAATTAGAAGAGGATCACGTAGGTCTCAATCCGATGCAGGCAGGTTGTGTAACACTGGCAACGTGAGGAGCAGATTCATTTATTCATTTCTTAGCTGCATGGTTTGGGATTTCATTTTCCCTCTCTGTTTTTACAGTCTTCCTTGTCACTTTTACCATTCAAAGGGTAGCACAAAAACACATGAGGGTTCTTTAGTTCCTTTGCTTTCATCTGGTGGTTGTTCACTCCAAACACCCCAGTAATTAGTAGTAATGAACTAGAGGAGGAGGGAGCAAGGAAAGATGGAAATCAGATATTTGCTCGTGTCACACAGCTGCATTTCAAAACCAAGAACATATTTACATACCTCTAAGAAAAAGGGCATGTGTCTGTTGCCCTGTTCAAAACTGAGAACATATTTACATGCTTTGCTGAATTGGGGCCATATACCCTTCTTTTTCCTTGACACTGTAGGCAACCCTTTGTTTCTGCTGGTCAAACAAAACAGACCAAAAAAAAAAAAAAGAAAAAAAAAAAAAAAGAAACAGCACCAAAAAAAAAGGAGACCAGGGAAAGAAAATGTATTTATTAAATGGTTCTATAAATAAAAGAGCGGGAAGATATAGGAGGCTCTGATCTCTGAGGGGTGATGGCAAAGTGCTACTGATAAAGTGGCTACGATTCAGATCAATAGCAAACAAGACAGGCAGGTGAATTTCCCCTTTGATCTTCATTCCCTGCGCAGCCCGAGTCGGTCTGACTGTGCCACACAAATTACTGCTTTGTGCAGGGGAAAAGCAGTTTGCTTGGCTTTTTGCTTATTGCACAAGTGGATTGGGTGGCAAATGATAAGTGTAGCTTGTTATCATTTCAAAAAGCCACTGGAAAATGGGGGCTCCAGCACTTCAACTTGATGTGTCAACATTTTTAGTGTCATTGGGGTATTACAAGGCTGATATATAGATCAGTGTTAAATGGTCTTAATAAAAAAAAATTAAATCTGGAAGAAGGAAATAAAGCTCAGGGCAGGGTTCATCTGTAAAGCTATAAATATATGGTAGGGAAATTTGAGGGGGCAAAATAGTGATGATGGGAGATGATGCTTTGCAAGGCGGAACTGTGCTTTTGGTCTCCACAGCTGTGTTGTAACTTGCTCTGCCCTACTACTGACTTAAGGAAAGCTACATCAGCTTTGTGCCTTGTTCTTACCAGCAGGCACACAAGCAGGGCTGAGAGAAGCCTTGTAACTCTTGATCCTCAGTGCCTGGAAGTAGGCAGTGTGGATGGAAGCCTGTTGGCTACTTCAGGCTGAGCTCAAGCTAGATGCCCTGCTGGAAGTCACTTTTCTGAAGATCTTGGGAGCTACTGCAGAGGCTTGAGCTTTTCAAGCAAAATGTATGAAATCGTTTTTGTGAAGAGCTGGTGAGTGTTTTTTTGCATCCATATTTTCCCCTCAATGCCAAAATAACAAGGGCAGGAGGGACTCTTAGCAGGTCTAGCCTGACTACACACAAGCATTTTCCCTATAGGAACTAAAGATTCCCTATAGGAATCTCCACCAGACTGTAGACTGCATGCAAGGTGGCAAGGTGGCAAGGCTGGATGCCCACCTGAGCCCTTGAGCCTGGACACAGAGTTGCAATGGTCCAATACCAAGACAAGGCAGCTGTAGTGTGGCCTGGGAGGTGCTGCCTACAGGTGCATGATTTCTGCAGCACGTAACCTGGGAAGCACCATAACCTGGGAAACGCTCGTCTCAGACGACAAAGGCCATGAGATGGGATGGGGAGAGGGTTACAAGACATATGGACCACGTTCCATCCAGTAAATCCATCCCTGTGGTCCACAGAGCAAGGTGAGCATTGCTGGGTGTTTATTATTCCTTGGGTGTAGAGGATGGGGCCACAGCAGAAGCCCTTGTTGAAAGGGCAAAGCTGTTAAACCATAAAATACTGGCTTCCCATATGTTCTCATTTTTATCACAACAGCCCACTCCGTTGCAAGCAGAATTTCCCTCTGACAGAACTGATAGTTTTTGTAAAAAAAATAAATAATGATCTTACAGCTTCTGTGCACTCTACTGCTGTTCAACTTCCCAACCAGCTGTTTTAATTGTTTTAAAATTAAGTGTACACCATGGAGATCTGTGGGTAGTTGAAACTTGGAATGTGCTTTTGACTGGGGCTAATGAGTCAGTGATATCCAGTCAGACTTATGTCACCCTATGGGCTTCTGAGCAATCACGGGACAATCTCCCAGTTGTTTTCACATCATTTTCGAGCTGGTTGTGGATTCTTTCTTTTTTAAATCCTTGGTATCCCAGGGAGCCTTGTAGGTCTGTGGTTAGCTTTTCAGTAGATGAACAAGTATGATTACTGGAAAACAAATCACATTTACAAGATAATGTGTACTGCAAGTGAACACAGCTGCCATTCTTTCATCATCAAAACATGAGTCTTTAATAGCAATCCTTTCCTTGTTGTGATAGTGCCTGGATTCACTTCTGTGGGCTGTAGAAGCTGGACTTTTTCACTTCTGTATTTCTTAGAGTCTTGTATTGATTTCATTTTTAAGCAAGAGGCCAAACAGATCACTAGGAAGCAGCCTCCTGTTAACAATGCTAAAGAAAACAGCAACCTTCACAGGGAACAAAATCGAGACACAGAACTGGTGAAGGGACAAACTCAACTTATCCTCCCTGAGGCACACATTCCCACTTTGCAGGGTGAAATCTGACATAGCTAGCACCAAACCCTAGCCAGGAATGATGCAGACAATATGTACCCATGTGCCCGGCGTGCAATCTATTGTCTTGTTCTGCACAATCCCTTCTAGGGGTTTCTCAGTCACCTCACTGAGCTGATGGGAAGATGAATTAAAACAAGGAATCAATTACAACTCCATCAAAGACAAATCTTCAGAGAACTGACAACAGATTCGAGAGTTTCCCCAACCTGAGCAGGCTCTCTGAGGGCATCTCAGATGTTGGCTGGGCTGGAGGAACCCAAAGGATGGGCCCATCTTTTTCCGCTATCAGCTGAGGGACTGTGGTGTGACTCCGAGCTGGAGTTCTTCAATGAGATGTCAAAAGTGTGGTGGTGTGAGGCTGTGCCATTGTGCCAGCATGTGAAGACGAGGCAGACATTCTCGAGCAGTTCACAGAGCTCCAAGCAGTGGTGCAGGAGAAGGCCTGATGTGAGGCTGCAGGAGGAGAGGTCGAGAGGTCTTAGGACAGTTTTTGACATCAGGGAAGAAGCTGCCATGATGTCCATGGACCTCCCAGGGATGAATTATGCTGTGCACCCCCTTGCAGTAGCAACGAAGAAGATATGGCCAACACAGGGTTCATTCCCTGGCTTAGGCAAGCCAGCTAAGCAGCTTGTGCTGTGAACACCAAAAGGATGCATTTACAGAGAAACATGAACTCACTTTAAATCAATGGGGTTTTTTTTCATGGATTTCAGTGGGAGCAGGACTTCACCCTCAGTTTGTGCATTTTGTGTTCTTTACATTAAGAATGAGCTTTCTGTGTTACTTGCCGGTGCTAATGTGCAGGGCAATGGAGGTAGAGTTCTTTGGTATTGCCATGGAAAGTGGACCTGACGCTGGAACATGAATATTTTGTCTGTGAATAACTGATTTTTAATTGACATTTCTAAATATGCGTATTACAGATGGGAGTATTACATACATGATAGCTCTATTATATGGTGTGCAATGCCAGTCTACATGAGTTCAAATGGAAGGAGCATTTTATTCGGTTCAATTTTAATCAAATTCTACAGAGCATCATTCCTATGGCCTATTTAAAATTCAAACAAAGGCAGAATAGCTCCCTCTATATCTATACCCTCTTACTATTGTCGCAAGAAAAGAACAAGTAAAAGCTCAAAGAAGCCCTTAAAATCCCATTGACACTGGACAGATGCAAACCGTACAGATATTTTAACCTTACTAAATAACTGTTTGAAATGTCTTTGCCTTCTATTTTGGGGTTCTAAAGAGTCTGATGAAATGATACCTGAAGAAAGTGGCCAGTCCTATTATCTGCCAGATAGCTCCGTGGTTTCTTAATAGTAATTTTGAATACTAAGCACTTGCCCTGGTGCCTGTTGTGAGATTCTCAAAAATCTGCTCCAAAGTGAAAGAGACAATAGAGAATGAATGAAATCAAATTGAGTTGTAGCAGGGGACAGATGGGACCCACTCACTAATGTAACCTGACCTATTCATGATATTCTCTTCCATGCCGAACAAGGTTCTAGTACTTGGAACAAAGGTGGAAATGGCACACAGTTCCCGAGATCCGCTTTACTGTGACATTTGGACTCTACAAGGGATGTGTTTAAGTGGAAAATTTGAGTGGTTTATTTATTATTATTATTATTATTATTATTATTATTATTATTATTATTATTATTTTTCCTTGCCAGTGAAGCCTAGTAACTCAGACTCGAAGTTTGTCATAGGAATCAGGCTGCTCTTTTTAATGGCAAAGTTTTCTTGAATGCACCCAGAGACGAAGTTATGAAGCTAAAATGTGCCTTCACAGTGTGCAAAGCAGTGATATCAACAGCAGTAAGCTGCCTTCCTGACTGTACCCTTGGAGAGAAGGGTGTCTGGGTATGGGACAGATCTGGGATTTGGAGATTCATTACTGCTAATTTCCTATGCCACATAGGTAAATCATGTCTACAGTCACAACTTTCACAGCTTATTTCTAAAGGATAGAGAAAGCTTCAAAATCTACTGTGGAAGGCTTGAGAACTATTTATTATATTCTTCTGAAAATTTAATAACCCTTAACTGTCATAGCTCCTGAGCTCTGCATAGCTGTCTAAGAGTATTAGGTTAAGTAAGTAATTTTCACAAAGAACTTAATTAAATTTCTGAACTTGTTGCCCCAGGATATTTTGGAGGCTAAAAGTTCAAATGGATTTTAAAAGAGAGTAAATAAATTTATTTTTACAGAGGGAAAGTACTTCTGTGGTTACTATAGCAGGAGTTCAGACACAGGCTCAACTCAAGAAGTCCCTTGACTATTCATTGCCGGAAGCTTGAAGAAGATGACAAAGGAAGAAACACTTTCTAGACCTCCTTTTATGAACTTCTTCCCTAAGCAGCAATTACTGCCCACTGGAAGAGAGAAAATACTGAACTAACTGGATTTCTTGACCCTCCCAGACAAGCCTTGGGTACATCTTCTGAAAGTTGCTACTTCAAAAGTCAGTATCCATCAGGGTAATTAGTAACTGCAAACTGGATGTGAGCAAGATCCCTCCACTTGTTCTGTGATGTAAGAACCTCTGTTTATTCACATGAAATAGATGTAAAAAAGGAAAAATATCTGGTGATTACTTCTAGTGACCCAACCAAACACCTCGGTGGTCAATAGTTAATTTGATATCTAGTAAACCATTGCTCTTTTCTAAAGCACATGCTACTTGCGAGCTGTTGGTTGCATCTGGGCAAGCTGGCTTTTATTAGCAGTGGCAGCCTTTGACATCCAGGGTTGTCTTTCCTTTCTCAGCTATAGTGTCTGAGACTGTACTTTGTGGTCAGTAATAAAAATAAAAATAAATAATAATTAAAAAAAAAAAAGTGCCATCAAACAAAGTCTTTGACTTCAACCATATTATCCCTACGTAGAGCATGGAAATGGAACTGTATTTTGTCCTGAGACCATCCTCATGTGACAAGACTGCAGGTCTATACGAAAAGGCGCTCTGAATTAGACCAATCAAGAATTAATCACAGCAGATTTTGCTTTTCATCTTGGGAAAATAAATAGCTGGAATGACTCCAGCTTCACCCACCTGCAGTCGCCGTCCACTTTGAATAGATATTCAGGCAAAGAAGCTTCAGAAAACATCAGCTTTTCTTGCCACAGTCTGCCACATGCTTCCTGGTAGCCCATATCCACTTAAACAGCCATGGATCAAACCAGAAGGTGATCTGATGGTGCCAAGACTCTGCATGATCCCTGCTGCTACTATCAAAGAGAAGGGAGTTATCCAAAGACAAAAATGCTCAATGTGAGGTATAATTTTAAGTTATATCCAGACTTGTACGGACTTTTCTGTAAATACAAAATAATGAAGACAGATATTCCCAACAGCAGAGCTTTATAGACAAAAATTTTTTATACCCAGCTCCCATTTTCCCAACAGGCTGGGGTTCCTCTCCAGTCACCTTAATGTGGCTTGGATTCATCCAGGCTATGATTTAGCCATGTGTTTCTGAGGTCTGGAGATCTTCCCATGCCCATGGGTGGTCTCTGCCCATGCCCATTGGTGGTCTGTGCCCATGCATCCCCCTTCAGTGGGCACGTGGGGCTGCCCTCACAGGTCCCTTGAAGGCACACGATGTTCTGCCTGGTGCTCAGGAATTGCACTGGAGGAAACTGGTTATTGCTGAAACTCAGAGCAAAACCTGAAGGCTAAGCAAACTGCAGAAGATAAGCATTACATTGCAAGATGTCTTCATAAGTCTGAGCATTCAGCAACCAGTTGGGGCTTAAAGAGGGCCTAGGAAATGAATGGGGAAGGATTTTATGACAACTTGAATTGCAGGACATGTCCTCGTCAGCCATGCAACAGAGCGATGCTGTGTCGCCCTTGGGCTTCATATTTAGCAGAGAAATCAAGCTGCTGGCCACTGCTGGATGGCTCTAGAAGATAAAATTTCAATATCAAAACAGCCTGATTTTTCCATTTCCTGATGACCTTCTCAGAGAAAAACAAAACAAAACAAAACAACATCAACAAAAAAAACACACATACAATATTTTGCATTTAATCAAATGTATGCAGTAGAGGGTGGGTTTGTTTGTTTGTTTCATTTCATACTTCCATATTCCACCCATGGAGAAATCTTGCTGGTAGGGAGGATAAACAAACAACCAACCAAACAACCCAACCACTGGGCCTCTAGGAGCTGTTGTTATTTATTTCCACAATTAGCAGTCGAGTTCTGGTGCTGTGCCCAGAGAACTCCTCTCATTTTTCAGCGTGTCACTCTGTGCACAATATGCTTTTAGGAATTGAGGATTAAGGCGGCTGATTGTGGGTGGTTTATGAAACTTTTTATGGGAAGCCATATAGCCAAACCTTTAGAGAATCAGACCATCATTTTAATGGGCTTATGTTGTGTACAAGACTGTTCAGTAAGATTTCCACACAGTACAGAGCGTCTTGATAGAGAACTTGGATTAATCGGGGATGCTGTTGCCAGTTGATGCTAGGGGTTGTTTTCTGAATTAGCAACAAGCTATGAGCGGTGCTGAGAACAGCCTGGGGGCAGCTGCCCTTCCTCCTTGAAGATGCTGAAATGGTCGGATTCCAGCAGGGAAACATTTACAGATCTGTTTGTGAAATAAACTTAATATAGGCAATCTTTGACAAGTGCCTGGAATACAGAGTTGGAGCAGAGGAAGCAACTCTGCTAATCAGAGACCATGGCTCTGCATCCCAATGCCAATGGGACACAGGGCAGGACAGAGAGAAGTCATCACCATCACAAGTGGTGCAAGTGCACGCAGTGGCCAAACCACAAAATCTGTTTACATTTCATTTGCCTGTATTAAAAACACACACATATACTTACTAGCAGGAAAACATCCAAAAGGTAGAGATGAACTGTTAAACAAACTCTCCAGAGTGGTGGCCCAGCTCAGCATGTCGAGTGTGACCTGGATGGGGAGCCTGGCTGCTGATTTTGGAGCACACCATCACCTCCCGAAAACTGTGGGTGCTCAGCACCTCCCAGGATTCAGTTGAATATTTCAGCTGTGACAGAGGAATGAGTATTTAAGGCATGGATCTATAGTGCAGCACTCAGATTTACCAGAGATGTCATCCTCTCCCAAGGTTGTTAAAGGTATTGATTAATTGCCTATTGTTAAAGTTATTGATAGATGAAGCTGCAATATAAATACTGGCACCGTCGGTTACTCCACACAGATTTTAACCTGAGCACTCAAATGTTTTATATGTTTTGTGATTTCTAAATCACAAGAGTTTCATGCCAAATTCCTGCTGTGCCCTGGCCCCTGGTTTCTGGCCCCTCTTTCAAATATAAGACTCCTTCAAGTATCATTGCACAATAAAGAATTCAAAATGAAATCTTGTGTCTGTACTTTGCTGCGCGTACTGAGAGCATCTTAATGTCCACTTTCACTTTTGGGTAGTACTGAAACTTTTTGAAGATGAGCTTCCAATGTGCAAACAACCAGTGCCTTTCAGAATGAGCAAAGGGCAAAAGAGGCAGACCAGAAGTCACCCTCCCAGGACAAACAAAGAAGCAAATTTTCTTGGTGCTAAGCCTTCAAATTCAGGTCTGAAGACCTGTTGAACCCTGCTATAAGTCCTACAAAGAAAAAATCATTCTTATTGAGTGCTACCCACTTTCAACAACTTTATTGATACATTTGAGGGGAATCCTGAAAAACACTTCCCAGAGCCTTCAAGGTCAATCTACCATCATCATTACCAAAGCATAGCAAGACACTCCATGTTGATTAACTGCCATCATATTTAATTAGTGCTCAAGTGGCACTTCATCCTGCTTATTGTCAGAAATCCCTTTATCTTACTATTTGCATTACACAGTTTTTAATTAGGATATGTGTGGGGAATCTCTTAATGATCTGATGTCTGAATAACCATCCAGGCTGTGCAGAGGGTTGCTCAGTTGCATCTGTCTCTCCAGAGGGTGCTTTGCCACCGCGGGAGAAGAGAAACCTGGATTTCCTCAGCTGAAGCATCGGGAGTGTAAGGCTGATTCATGACCAGCTCAGCCTGTCAGAGATGTATCCAAATGGAATACATCCAATAATTTGGGTACTGTTGCCCAGGGCTCCACCATTTTCCTAGGAAATATTTTTTTCCTACTGTCTGAACAGAAACATCCCCTGTAGCAACTTGTTTCACCAGTCCTCATTAGCGACAAGTCTTTGAAACCTTAGAAAAGGTAAGGGGCAGTTACAGAGAGATGTTAAACAAAAATAATTGTAGGAAGGACCATCTGTTATTGTCAAATAAGGGAATCTTCAGATGGGCTTAGCCACCTCTGTGCCAGAAAACTTGGTTATTTGGATCTCTCCTCTAGCCAGTGAAGAGAGGAAACCTCAGTAGAGAGCTGTTCCTCCTTTCATCTTAGGCAGCCTCTTCAAGGAGGTGAAACCAGCTAAAACAGTCTGCTGGCAGAGGGAGCAGTGACTGCCAGATCCAGAGCAACAAAGAATCATGAGCAGGTTTTAACACACACAGCACTGCAAAGAGTGAGCTGAAAAGAAGACGCATTTCTGGGGAGAATGGAGAGGTACAAAAGCATCAAAGAGGTAAGAAGGAAACCTCCATTTCACAAGCATCCTCAATGAAATTCCTGAAAAGCAACAAATTCGGACCAACACAGGCAACAGTGACCTTACCCCTGCATGTGCTAACCTCTAACACACGCATGTTGCTGTAGCATCAGCTCGATCCAGCTCTTAGTTCAACAGCCAGAGCTGAGGAAAGAGAGTGCTCATACACCCAGCTGGGATATGGACCAGAAGGATTAAGTGACTAGATGCTGGCCATGCCAGAAAGCTGCGTCAGAGCAAGAAATGTACTGTTAAGAGGAGAAAAATCCTCCGTGTTGGCATCAATAAGCTCTTCCTTCTTCCTCTTGGATTCCAGTGCTGACCACCTGGAGCTATTAAGGCTTGCAAAAATGAAGGAGGGTTGCTGGAAGGCCTTAGAAAATGATCACCGGGCAATTCAATGGCAGATAAAAAACACAGGCAACGTGTAGGTAATGCACATTGCAAGGAACAGTTTAAACTACTCGTTCATGCTGATGGGCTCTGAATTAGTTGTAACTCACAGGGACAAGATTTAGGCATTGCTACTGACAGCTCAATGTTCAGCAGAGGTCAAAAAAGTAAATAAGGCATTAGACTGTGTTAGAAGGGGAGAGAGAATAAAGGGCAAAGATAAGTCTGTGCCTAGGTTGCATGCACGAACAATTGAGCCTTTGCTTTAAATTTATTTATTTATTTATTTTTTTGTCAGCTTGCCCAAAATTGCAGCTGTCCAGAGCATGGCAGGGTAGAGAGGCTATCAACACAATGGAGATTTCAGGAATGGGAGGACTTTGAAGGAAAAGTCAATGTCAACTAAAAGGTGAGCTTAGCACAATGTAGATCAGAGCACATAAGTGATGGTCCCTTATCCAGAGTGTGTCCCAAATACAGACCACAGGTTCTGAGTGAAGAAGTTTGTGCTTGAAGTAACAAGGGAAAACGTTGAAATCACACAAACTCTGAAGTCAGGGACTCACTGCTTTGTTAGAAAACTCCTCCCCTTCTCCAT
The DNA here is from genome assembly GCF_013377495.2 of Cygnus atratus. Classification (NCBI taxonomy): domain Eukaryota; kingdom Metazoa; phylum Chordata; class Aves; order Anseriformes; family Anatidae; genus Cygnus; species Cygnus atratus. Next base: position 3,190,625 of record NC_066396.1, read on the forward strand.
CATGGGTCCGGGGGCTCCTTCTGCTCAGAGTGAAAGGGGATGACAGAGCTTTAAATCTCCAGGAAAGTAATTTTTCTTTTATCTGTTCACAAGGCTGTTCTATTCCATGAGGTATTGACAGAAAGAAGCAAGAAGCCTGTAGTTATTAAACACCTTAAATAATCAGTCAACTTTCCTCCCTGTGCTTTTTATTGACAGGGAACAAGATCCTGAAGTCTGCAGCACTAAAGAGTGAAGCACAAAAGAGTTCACTGAGGAGGCAAATGAAAGGGCCATAATTTTGTGTATTCATTTTCATTCATCTCATAGGGCAACAACATCAAAAATAAAGGTACTTTAAAGGTACCAGGAGAAAACTTCAATGGTCTTTTTTGTTTGTTTGTTTGTTTGTTTGTTTCTCTAGCCATTTGTATTTCATTTACAAAATGTGCTTGGAGCTGTACAGGAACCAAAACATGTTTGCAAGCAAAGTCCCTTCCCCCAGGATTTTGGTTCTGCATGGAAGAAACAATGCTGCAAAGAAGACTGCAGGGCTGGGGCCATCCAGAAAACACAGTGCACTGGGAAATGTAAGATGTAAGCAGTAGCTATCAAATTATTTTCGCTCTTCAACCTAAAAATTGTTCTGTGTCAAGCAACAGGCAGGGAGCATTCCTAGCTTTTGTGGAGGTGTAAAGGTATAGAAATGCCTCTCTGTCGCCTCTTTTCTTTGACACTTCTCTGGATTTGAGAGGAAACATTTGAATGAGGAAGCAGTGATTTAGTAAATTCATTTTGAAGAGTATTTCTCTTAGTAGGATAGTTCAGAAAAATTTACAGACGTGAAAAATAAAGGCCAGAAACTGGCACTTTGGTCCAAATGTCAAGTGCTTAGGAGAAAATATTATTAGACCAGAACACTAAAATGTAGGTTTGTAATGGATCGTGTCCTTTAATGCACTTCATATAATCACAGTTTTTCATAATTTAATTAATTAATTAATTAATTAATTTTGGATTATTTCTTCCTCCTTTTCCCCCAGGCACAGTCTAATTTCATCCTGCTGCAGATGAGGAGCACTTCCACTGAAGTCAGCAGAGTTACAGCCCCAGCCTCACCCTGCTTCTGCAGAGCATCCAGACAATGTTCAGTCTTTTTGGCTAAGTAATGCCTAAATAAAACCAGATGACTAGCTTGGGAAGACCAGAAAAGGTGCCGTAATTGTTGTCACCTCATAGTCCTCTGGGATCTGGCAGAATTTTGCTATCTGCCGCCTCACATGCACCCAACCCACTTCCCTCCACTGGATGCCTCCTTCCCGCACCACACTGTTGCCCTCCTTTGTGCTCAGGATGCGTGACACGACTGCAGGTTGTAAATTCACCGGACACGGACCTAGCATTTTGCTCGATGTGACAGAGGGAGAAAGAAAAAAAAAACACCAGCACCTCTCTGAGCTGCAGCCAGATGCACCCAAACCCAGATCAATACCTGCAGTGCTGCAGCATCCCCGGCTGGGGCTTGCCAGGGCAGCTGCACCCAGGGCTCTCGTGGAGAATCGAAATGCATTGCCGAGAAGTGGAGTGGATCCCAAGTAATTAAATGTATAATTTAATTCTACCCTTAAGATACGTTCCTCTCCCATTATTAGGTTTATCTCAGAGAAAATCCTTGGAAGGTCTTCACAAAAGTACCACTACTTCAAATATTGTCTTTCTAAAGGTTTACCTTTTTGTTTTGTTTTGTTTTTTTTTGTTTTTTTTTGTTTATAAGGCTTGGTGCCTGCAGCCTGCAATTAAAATAAGTGACATGAAGGTGTCTTTAAAATAGAGATCTATGGAAAACGAAAGCATTGTCTGTCAAAGACTGAAAAATGAGAAATAGTGGTCTCGGATCTCTGAATGGATGAGTGGGGAAAATTCCTGACCGTTCTAGCACCCAAAGGGATAAAACCCAATGATAGCTTCTCAACTGCTTAGCAGATAATGCATGTGCTGTTTTGATGCTAGTAATGTGTTTTTTACTTTTTTCTGTCTGGGAGGAACGAATCAAATATGAGAAGTGCTGGGACATGATTTTCAACCCATTGCCTTTGATTAAGTGCTTTAACATGTGAGTCCAGAGACTTGCAATAATACTAATGGGGCATAAAGCACTATAAACAGGACGGGCCTACTTTTGTCCAAATGCCATTATCCTGGAATAAAAAAGAACAGCAAATGTAATATGTCCACTGCTAACCTTTTTTTGACAGGAAATTTTCTCTCCTACGTGCACATCATAAATTATGCTGCATTTTGCCAGAACCATGAGCGATTGCTTAATTTCAAGAGAAGGTCCGTTTTCTAAGCTTGAGCCACTTAGCTCAATGCAATATTTAGCTGTGAAAATATGACAGTGTGAGGCAAAATACTTATGTGAATGACAGGATGACTGGACTAAAACTGAATTTCTTTTTATGTCAGGTTTGGGAAAAGGGTGTAAAGACCTGTCAATAAATATTGGGGTGAGTTGTTTGCTGTTCAGCAGTATTAAATACAATGAAAAAGGCAGGCTGGAAATCCAAACTACCCTGTTACCCAGGAAAGACAAGGGAGGTTGGAAACTTTGCCTAGGTTTGTTTTTAAAAAACCGGAGGCAACATCCTCTGCTGCCATGCGAGCCTGGTGGATGTTTCAGCACCGCGCTTCAAGCCCAGCTCCACGTCACTTCTAACTTTGTGATACATTTTATTGCTCTCAGCAAGTTGCAGATTGTCCAACTGTTCTGTCATTTATTGTAAACGGTTTGGAAAAAAAAAAAAAAAGGAAGAAGAAGAAGAAGGGCAAAAAAAAAATTCCACGACTCTGTAACGTAGTCCTTGGTGTAAATCAAACATTCCCTGTCATGTTGATAGCTTGTGTTAGTCTAATGTATTTTATATTACTCAAAAGCATTGAAACCCTGCAGCTTTCTTCATATAGGCCATTATGCGGTTATCATTAAATTGTCTTGCAAAGAACATTATCGGTAATTATAGCAGACACTAAAATCAAATGATCAGACTGGGACCTTTAACACCAAGAGGAACCATTAGAAGTTAATCAAATAAAAGGATGAGAATAATTATGTTAGGATTAAGCAGTAATATGCCAGAAGTTATATACTTTGCTGACTATATATCTTTACTCCCAGCTTCCTGCCTCTCCTCCCGTTTGATGCCTTTTATATAATACTTTGGCACAGAATGTAAATGACAGTATTTTTGTGTGTCACAAATGGGGCTTTAGGGTTCAAATGAGGTTCATGTCTAAATGGCATGAAAAGCAGCACTATGTAATGATGAAGATAAAAATAATAGTGGTGTGTGTGTGTATGGATAATATATATAAAAGTACAAAGCTGAAAAAAAAATCCATTGGTCAATGAAGCAGAACATGATGATAAAAATAGTTGCAACAGGAGGTGAAACTACATGGCTATTGGTCTGCTGCTCAGCATTGCTTTGCTCTGTTTTTAAGTGTTTCTCTTGGTCGTCTTTCACCAAGCTGCAGAAATCCCCCTGCATAGAGAAAAAACTGCCCCTGTTGTCCCTAATGTTATTCCCTAGGGAAAACCCTCCTTACTAAACTCATTGCTGGTGTTTGCATATGTCTGGAAGTGGTAACAGTGCTGAAGTTGTCAAGAAAACCCAGCCAGAGGGCTAAAGAGATTCCCCTGAATAAAACAGGTTTGATTTTGATTAGACAGGAGAGGTTACGTCTGTTAAATAAACTTCAGCAGATGAAACCAAAATTAAAATCCATGTACAATTTTTGCCTGGGCATGCTGATTAATGTGGTACAGGCAGGATAAGCATGTAAACCTGTCACCTATATTAGAGCAGATGGGTTTCCCTATTTATTCCTTTGTTAACAGCAGAAAGCAGTCATAACGTTGGGCTCCCTGTGCTTTTTTGCTTACCTGTGCCACCCGTGTATACTGGACCCATCCCCAGAGACAGAAGACAAAATACTGACATGAAATATCCAAGAGGAACCTGCAGTTCGCAATTTTCACCATGTCCCCTGACTTGGAATTAAAACCTCAACCTGAATCCCAAATCCTCCTCCCTCTGTTAGCATTTTTTACATTTTATTGCCTTTCTCTTGGGAATTGTTTCTCTGAGGACCACTGGGATTAAAGCTTGCTTGGAGGACAAGACATTTGGTATTGGAGTTAGGACACCTCCCAGCTCTTGAGGAGCTTTATACCTAACTTTACTCACATTTCATGAGCACAGAGTAAAGCCGAGTGACTGGCACTGAGCTGGTTATGAAGCCTCTTGCACATGGGAAATGTCACCTGCCCTGTTGGCACTGTGTCAGACTATGGGTCCTTGGGCCTGCAAAGCCTTCAAAAGGGCAAACACTTGTTTTTTCTATCAAGCAGAGACGGATGAGGGGATCCTCTTCCTTTTGTCCCTAGCACACCAGTGCCAGTTGGAAGGATACATTTTGCGGAGGGTTTGTGTGGTAAGGGGGGTATTTGTGGGGTGGTGGTTGCACAGATAGGAAACCTTTAATGTTCTGTGTGCTAAGTACGCAAAGAAGTGCTCCATAGCTCTGTGGGTGTAATAAATGAACCTTCATATTATTTATTTATTAATCTGATGCCTCATAGGGTTGCCATACTTTATTATTTAGGTGCCCTGACTACCATTTGGATGCAAGACTACCATCCAAGAATGCAACTTTGTGTTGAGCATTAAACAGTTTTAAGATGGACTGGATTTCCATGCAACACAGCAACCAGCAGCATGCCCAAAGTCAGACTGTAGCTGTAAGCACTGGCTTGCTGAATCTTTATGTTGAAAATGTGAAGATGATGAAAAAACCACCATCACAAGGTCTAAAGATGTTTTCCCCAATTAGAAACATCTGTTTCATAGACAGGTGAGCAACAGGTGCCTTTACTGCTCTTTTTTCCCTTCATTTGCTTCCTATTTTTCAGAGGATGACACAAGCAGGCAAAGGGCAGCACTAATGGTCCCCAGACAATCCCCTCCCTGAGCAAGGACAGAAGGGCTGGAAGCACAGAGCTAGGTTTGATCTCAGCCTGAGACAACTTTAGCTGATTAGATCATGAATTAATTTATTCTGGTGAAATATACATCAAAATCAGCTTTTGGTTTTAGGGAAAACATGTACTCTTTCCCCAGTCATAGGTTAGTTTACAGTCAAGGACATTTTAGAACATATGGAGTCAATGTTGTATAAAGAACATACATGTAGATTGCAGAATAGATCCTTCATTAGTGATCAGGATGATGCGGTAAATTCACAGATGACGAGAAACTAGGAGGGCTGGTCGGTTCACCAGAGGGCCACACCACCTTCCAGAGGGACAAGTCTTATGAGGAGCGGCTGAGGGAGCTGGGGTTGTTCAGCCTGGAAAAGAGGAGGCTCAGGGATGACCTTATCGCACTCTACAGGTACCTTAAAGGAGGCTGTAGCGAGGTGGGGGTTGGTCTATTCTCCCACGTGCCTGGTGACAAGACGAGGTGGAATGGGCTAAAGTTGCACCAGGGGAGGTTTAGGTTGGACATTAGGAAGAACTTCTTTACCGAAAGGGTTGTTAGGCATTGGAATAGGCTGCTCAGGGAAGTGGTTGAGTCACCATCCCTGGAGATCTTTAAAAGACATTTAGATGTAGAGCTTAGTGATATGGTTTAGTGGAGGACTTGTTAGTGTTAGGTCAGAGGTTGGACTCGGTGATCTTGGAGGTCTCTTCCAACCTAGATGATTCTGTGATTCTGTGATCTGGACAGGCTGGGCTAACAAGAATCTCATGAAGTTCGACAAGGAGACGTGCAAAGTTCTGCACTGGGTGAGGAACAACACCAGGCACGAGTACATGCTGGGGGCGCCCAGCTCCACTGAAAAGGACCTGAGCAGGAGTTGGACCAGATGAACTCCAGAGGTCCCTGCCAGCCCTAACCATTTTGTGATTCTGTGAAATGGCAGTGTGGAATCAACTGATGTTTCATGAACCTAATTCTACACCAAAAATTTCTTCTGATAAATGACGACTAAATGCCAAAAGCAGATCCATTAGGCATATGCATGCTATATGCCTGGTATAAATATGAACATGCACGGCATATTTCATGCTTCTCCTACTGCCTTAAATTGGCATTAGACCAGAATAAAAAATGAAGCATGGGTGACAGACGCATATATTCCTACATCAACTCTCTCAGTGCATTACACCAACAGGACACCGAAGCTATTCCCTGCTAAATTTGCTAAGACAAGCCTGCAACAAACCATTCCTTCTAATGCCAGTCTCATAATTTCATTTCATAACCTGTTGCTTGGATTCAGAGATTCCAACAGAGTGCTGGACTGATTGGGTTTTAATTGTGATATTAATTTAATAGTTGCCTCTTCCAGCTCTAGGAGTTGATAAAACTGTGGTAAATTAGCCCTGCATAGTGTTAGCTCAAGTGTGGGGAAGCCACGGAGACTTGCCAGGCTCAGAAAAAGCACTTTATCTGGTACCATTCAAGCAGGTCACAAAGACTGGGCAATTAAAATGATAGTGACTGGCAGAGTTTGTCCACATCAGCGGCTCTGAGCAGGGTTGTGGCAGCAGTGGGATTGCTTTGGCTACAAGCAGGCATCCTGAGGGCTGGCAGAAAGGGTGACCACCTTCACATCCACCTCTTGCTGCCACCATATCCTTAGAGAAATAATACCAGGGCTGTGTCAAAGCGGGGTTGGATGGCCATGAGAGCAGCCAAGGGTTTCCATGGGCTTCACCCAGGACTTATCAGGGAAGCTGAGGGAAAGGGAGAGAGATGTCCTCTCCTAGCGTGTGAGATTCATAATGAGCTGGAAGTGGCCCTCTCATTAGATCCTTTAAAACTACTTTACCGAGGGATAAAACCAAAAAGCCCTTCAAAAGTTCTGACTCTACGGAAGGAAACAAGCTCATTTTCTTTTCACAAAAATGCAGCAGTTTTCATTCTTTGCCAAATAAAGAATTTATTATTTCTTCGTTAAACTTTTGTTTTCCTTTGTGAAACGAGCCATTACTACACAGGAAACCACATGCAAAGTGACCTTCTTCCAGTCCGTATGCAGAATGCATACCTTTCCTTTCCAAAATCTTCTATCTTAGAAGCAGTTTAAAGGATCCCCAGCACTTAACAATTCATACACAGTTCCCTCTTCCCTTTCCACTGGATGTTATTGAACCACCTGGGATTATTTTAGGAAAGATGATGGCAGTTTTTAGGAATTAACTGGTGTAGAATGAACAGTAATAGGGGGAAAATGGCCATGTATATTCATTTTGAATTTAAAATCAAGTTGTTTCTACTTAGACCCTGTTTATGGCCCTTCTAATGAATTTTAATACACTGGCAGGGTTGTTTGGTGGAATGGGGAGTTTACTGGCAGGAGTGTTGGAGGGAACTTGAGAGAAGGCAATTTAGTATGTTAATCACAGACATATGGCAATGAAAGCGAGTTGAAATGTTTGGTTCCCCCAAAACTGGAAAGTCAAACTCCTGGTGTGACCTACCTGTCACACCCAGCAGCTCAGCTTTCACATTTAATATATGCCCAGTGAGCTAGTTGTGAGCCAGACCCAAATCCAGATTATTTGCAGAAGCAATCTGGCAAGTAATCTAAAGTAATGAATCAATTTGATAAATCTGCAATCTTTTCTTGAACAATTTGAGAACAGAATTTGGTGAGGAAATTAATCATTATAAATTATTGGCCCAGCTGTACTATTAACATTAATAACACTCCCAAATTAATTAACCAGAAAACTCTCATTAGTAACAAATAATCAAAACCTCAGTCAGTGTCCTTCCAAAATACTGGGTGTTTGCCTCAGAGTGGCTGAGTTGGTAGTTTTATTAATCTGATGTGAAAGTAAGAGACTGAAGCCTTCTCTGGACATGCTGTTAGTGCAGGCATTTAGTTGATTCGTCCTAAGAGATAACCCTTTGATACCTCAGAGCTGAAAATACTTGGGAAAAAATAAATAAATAAATAAATAAATAAAAAGGAAGAAGAAAAGAAAGAGAGAAATGTTCCCTGCAACCACAAGTGGTTGAACCCCAATCCAGTAAGCATTTATGCTGTGCATTTAACACCTGATTAAAAGTGGAGATGGTGCTTAAGTGATTTATGAGGGTAAGTCATAGATTATTAAAGTTGATCACTGGAATTGGTTTGATGACAATGAGGTATCTGCTGGAAAGTAGGATTTGCATTGCAGAAGAGGAAGAGAAGAGGAAGAGAAGAGGAAGAGAAGAGGAAGAGAAGAGAAGAGAAGAGAAGAGAAGAGAAGAGAAGAGAAGAGAAGAGAAGAGAAGAGAAGAGAAGAGGAGACCAAAAACTTTGACACTGCAAAGAGTATCTAATTGTCAGAATACCTGAAAAAAATGTGGAAGCAAACTGCTTAAGTGATGTTAGAAAAGAGGTGAATTTATCACTAATGTTTAGGTGACAAAAGTAGCTCTCAGGATTCCTGTGCTACAAGAAGGTGCCCAAATCCTCATACAGAATTAGAAAGACTCCCTCCTTTCTAGGTATATTTTTGTACTTTTTGTATTTAAATCTGTATTTAGACTCCATAAACCATGCTTTAAATTTAGTTTTAAAAACAAAAGTATGGAAGTATCCACATATCATGTGACCTATCAAAAAGCATAGCCATTAAAACGCTCTAAAAAAGTCATGTTAAAGTGAAAATTGTCTCCAGAAATGAGGAGTTTCCTAATCATGTGTCATATCATTTTTTTTCTCATCCAGATGGATGTCTTCTTTCAAAGCCTGATGGCCAGAGAAATGAAGGGTACCTTTCACCAGTAAGTAACCATTGGAGTTTTGCCTTGCTAGATTATTTGTTAGATGTAACTAACATAAAAAATGCCCTGTCAGAAAATGGCTTTAAAAAATGTAATATTTTGTTTTATTTAGCAACTACTTGGGAAAATTTAGCACCGAGACAGAAAGGTTGCAGAGCAAGTAGCACTTCATAAATTGCTTGAGCCCTAATCAATACATATTGTCATCTAGTCAAGTCCTCCTAGCAGATTTTTCTTTGCCCTGCCTCAAAAGCATATTTTATGAGGTTGTTACTGGCTTGTGCTGCAAGGCCTGGCCTAATGAATCTGTCACTGGCACTATTGATTGACATGCCAGTGTAAGTGAGACATGTGATTCCGATTGACTTCCTAATTACTGCTGCTCTGATGTCTCACCAACTGGTAAGGCCAGAGGTTAATAGTTTTGATGTTCAGCCATCGCTGGCTCTGGAAGCTGGAGTTAAACCAGCTCGTTGGAAGTCAATATCTGAATCAAGTTCTCAAGGCTACTTTCGAAGCTGATCAATTAAGCCCTCCTTGTTCCCCCTCTTGTTGCCTGACAAGAGTTTGATGAGTGGGAACCTCTAAAGCTGGCAGTTTAAGGTAGAGCAGGAATGTTTCCAGGTGGTGGGATTTAAGTGCACACCACGGCAGGAGCATTGTTCCAGCAGGGAATGGATAGCTTGTGCTCTTTATTCTTGGTGGAGGGAATAGTGCTCAGGTTTCCAAAAGCGAATGGATGACCCAGCTGTGCTCATCACATGGACATTGCTTGGGCCATTCAAAGGAGCTGGACAAACATTACCAGACGCTCATGTTCCTCAGTTCTTCCCCATGGCAGGAGAATAATGGTCAGTCACCCTCTGTTCTTGGGCAGCCCCAAGTGTGAAATGGTCCTTCCTGAGATGCTGCAGGATTTAAGGATTTTACAGCAGCCAAAGGAACATAGCATGATCATCTACATCAATCTGAAGGACCACATGGCTCAGTACTCTGCATTCAACAATTACTCCTGGCTAAAGCCTGGAGAAAGCCTGAAAAACATGACAAGTACAAATTTAGTTGCCTCATATATATTGTCTCAGTTTCCAGCATAGAGACTTTGTGAGGTGAAAAAGGTAGCTCTGTAGTCAGTGGCCTTAATGGATTTCTATTCCATGAATTTAATTGTGTTCTGAAACCATGTCAACTGTCAGCATCTACAATATTTGTTGGCAATGAGCTGTAGAGCCCACCACACTCATTGGAAAGAACATATCTCCTTTGGCTTTGTATGTCTCTATCTCCACACTAACCATTTTTTTTGTTTTGTTTTGTTTTGTTTGTTTGTTTGTTTGTTTTTTGGACTTTTCTGGACCTCATGGGAAGCCATCTCACTCTTTGACAATCCCTACCATCTTTTTCCTGTGTTCTACTTTAGGGTCTTTGAGGCCAGACTGACATAATGCAGGCGCAGCACTAATTTATAGAGTGATATAATATTTCCTGTGTTGTTCTTCACTCCTTCTTAGTAATTCTCTGCAGTTTGCTTTGCTGCCTGTAACATGCAGGTAGTTGACAGTTTCTCAGAATTATCTGTTATAACCCCAAATTCCCTTCTCTGATGGTAGCAGACAATTCAGAGTCCATGCATGTGCATTATTTTGCATTTAACAACACTGAACTTCAGCTTCAATTTTATTTCCCAGTCACTCAGGGTTGCAAAGCTTCTGTAAATCTCAGCAGTCAGCTTTTGATTTTACTACCCTGAATAATTCAATCACCGAGCTTTGTCATCTCTACTATCCACATTCCTTCCTGGGTTATTTATGAATGTGCTGAATAACATGGATCTTACTACAGGTACATATGGGATTCCACTGGTGACTTGTCAAAGCTGGCCAGCTATTCCTGTGCTCTATTTCCTAGCTTTGTTCCCCCGCCTAGTTATTAATTGATTAAAGGCCCTACCTTTCTAGCTACTGTATGAGCTTTCAGTGTGGGAGCTCTTAGAAAACCTACCTATCTATTATCAGATTACCTTTTTTATATGGTCAGCAAGACCTTCAAAGACCTCTAGCAGATTTATAAGCATGGTTTCCCTTTACTAAAGCTGGGTTGAGTCTTCTTCATAGTATGATATTTATCCATGTTTGCTTTGATGTTATTCTTCATCATTACATCTAATAATTTTCCTTTCCTCCACTGCCTGATACCAGCTGCTGTTAGAGACAGTGCTAGGCTAGAGGAAACTTCACATTGACATTGCAATTACTCTTAAGCTATGATTGTCCTACAAACTCTAGCAAGCTTCTACCTCTGAGTTATTTCCAATGTTTGCACCTTCAGCATTTTTTTCCTCAAAATCTTCTTTTGTTTGTTTTTTGTTTTTCCGTCCTGTTGTGATTTTAAACTTAAGTTGCCAGATTTTTTGTTCTTTTTTGTTATTCTTTGGTGGCCATATCCTCAGCTTTTTAAAGGATATTCCTTGTAGTCTTCTCCTTTGAGCTATCGCTGATTCATGCCAAATGTGCAGTCTTCTGTAATCTGGGATGGAAATATACTGACAGTCTCTGAAATTACATATTTAAATAACTCCCCCACCTCTTACCTGCATTTTATCTCTTCTTCTTGGCTCTTTTTGGTTTCATTCTTATAAGGCTGTCCCATTTTTGTGTGGTTCCCCCTTTCTGAAATTAAACTACACTGATGTTCCTGCTGGGGCTTTGTGGTTGGTTTATCAGCATGCCCCATCCCACATGTGATCCAGTTGTCTGTTTTAAAGTGTACTGCTTAAGAGGGACTTTATTTAATTGGATTTACTTTCCTTGTTCTTGATTATTGTCAGCTTCCAGCTTCTATTTCAATAGTTTCATAGTGTCTTCATCCCAAGAGCATGCATCATCCTGAAGTATGTAATTTTTCTCCTCTGTCAGCTTTCCCTGAGCTTAATTTAAAAAACTCTTCTATAAACATTTGGATTGCAAGGCTGAGTCCTGCTCTGGCTTTGAGAAAGTCTCTCCTGCTTCTTCTCCAAAAGTTTCCCAGTTTCTGTTGAAAATCCCTCTTTGTGCATCATTTTCTCAACCCGTAATTATGAGTCTGAAGACACTCTTCACCAAGAGGGAGGTCAGGTCCTGGAAAAGGTTCCCCAGGGAAGTTATCATGGTGTCAAGCCTGCCAGAGTTCAAGAAGGATCTGGACAATGCTCTCAGACACAGGGTTTGTTTTTTAGGTAGCCCTGTGTGGAGCCAGGAGTTGCACTCCATGACCCTTGTGGGTCCCTTCCAACATGGGATATTCTATGATTCTATGATTTCATGGAGACTGTGCTCCTTTCCTCCCAAACCAGCACCACACCAGCATGTCTTATCTGTCCTATGCCATTGGCACTTTCTGGGCTGGGACACCAGACCCACTCCAAAAACTGGCCATCAGGAGCTTTCCTGTGGCATCTTTGGTCTGGCAGCACAGTCCCCATTCCACCCAAAACTTCTGAAAATTGAATGTCTCCCTATTACACGCAGTTGGCTACTGTCAGCTAAACTGTCCATGGTTGAAGAGAGGCAGATGAAGGTCCATCCAAGCTTGGCTTTCACTGAACAGACACCATGTGGAGAAAGAAATTCAACATCCCTAAGTCTCAGGTCTGGTCCTATCTTGCAATGGTAAATGCTGAGTAGTAAGTTAAGGGCTGAGTATTATTATTTTTTAATGTATTTGGTCTATATGGCAAGTTTTTAGTGGAAATTAGTCATGCAGTCTTCATTACCTTGGGATAGACCTCAGACAGGTTTCACTGTAACTGAAGTTACTGAAAAAAGCTGGTCAGGATTCATGATTGATTACACTCTATGTTATATTAGACAGTATAGATCAACCTGCCAATATGAATTTCTCAGATGTCAAAAATACCAGGTAAGAAAAAAAAGATCATATGAGAGGGAAAAAAAATCATTAGATAATCAGGGACAGCAATAATTCACCCCTATCTATGCACTGTGTACAAATAATGCCCAGGGGAATTAACCATACTTATCACTTTGTCAGGCGGCTGCTGCCAGCAGATAGTGCTCGGTTTCTCATCCGTCACTGCTTGTTCCCTGCAACATTTCTGAGAATGATGACGAACAAGAGGGTTTCAATGGAACTGATTGCCAAGTGTTGGTGACCACTGTTGGCAAGATTTGGCCTTTCCTGATGGGAAAGGGGCCACCATGGGGTTTTAAACCTGCACAGACGGGCAGCCACAGCATCGTGATTGATGGGATGGCAGGAGCCTGGTTCCCTTCTGCACACACAGGCAAGGGTTTGAAGTTGCCCTCACCCTGGGTAGCACCCATCCACTCTCAGCCATGGTGATATTTGGGGCTGGCCATGACGCAACTGTTTTTTGGAAAAAAAAAAAAAAAGAAAAAAAAAAAGGAAAAGAAAAAGAAAAAAGCACTCTTTGTGAAAAAAAGAAGCAGTCAACTAATGGTTGTGAGAGCTTTCCAGAGGCAGTAATGACAGATTTGGATCTGAGCCCCTCCCTCTGCATCTCGGGGTGCTGCAGAAGTGGCATTGCAAGACCAACATTTATAGTGTTCCTCTGAGGGGTGAAATGTACCTTCTGCAACATGTGCGTGGTTAATTCTGGTGCACCACTTGCAGGAGAGCCGTATGGGGATCAGTATGGGACAGACAGATTTAGATCATTTTGCTCAAGTCAGGTGGTGCCTTGCTCCCAATTCCTACAAGTTAATTCTTACTTGGGACAATTATGTCTCTGCTCAATCTAGTCCAGCTTAACACTCCTCAAACCACCTGCTTGCAAACAGTGTGCCGGTGACAAGGGAAATGCTGTTCTGAGGGTGTTTGTGTCTATTGCTGGCCTCTGCTGCAGATTTCCTGAATGATCTTGGGCAATTCAAGTCTGTTTAAGGCAGACATGCCACCTTATATCTGCTTTCTGATGAGATGGCCCCGTCACCACTGCTGAAGCCTTGGTCCCTCCAGAACTGGATCTTCTGAAGTTTGCTGCAACATGATGTTGGTGCAACTCCAGCTCATCCCGTGCAAGAGTTCAAAACAAATAAACAAACAAAAAAGCAAATAGGGACAGGGTTGGACCTGCTAAGTCCCACTGACTTCAGCAGGTTGCTGCTGCTCTTCCCAGAAGACAGGGAGAGCATCTTCAGCTTTCCCGGCCTCTCATGCTATTGCCCTGCTATGAAGTCTATTTCTGTAGCCAAGACAAAAGAAATAATGTTTTGGATTTCAATAACCAATGAATTGTTCTTGAAAAGCTGTAATTGCTCAGCTGCAGCTGCAAGAGCGCCGAAGTACAGAACTTTAATAAAATATTATCATTCGAATCAATTTGCTGAGAGCCTGCATTGCTCTCTGCGTGGGGTGCTAACCAGCAAATACTAAATACTGATCACAGTCTCTGCTTGGAGGTCTGAACAGCTAGGTGAACCTGGAACCTGAATTTTATCAGACATGCTTTTTTTCTGAGTTGTCTGAGTAGTGACAGGAGCCAGATTCTGCTCCGCTTTTGCAGAGTTGCTCTTGTTCCTGTTCCAAAGGCATGGAAATGGCAACTACTGCCTATATAGGTTTACAAAGTGGCTTAGGCATATAAGCAGATGATCATCCAGAGAGATTTACAGTAGTGCCTTTTACTGTGTGAAAGGGAAGGGAAATGGCCTGCACCCAACAGGGTGAAAAATAAATAGAAATAAATCCCAGGCAATGGTACAATTGGCATCTCCCGTAACAAGTTCAGAAAATGACCGCATCTGGACTATTCTGGATCAAAACCTATTGAAGTCAATGAAGTTCTCCCTGGATTTACAGTGGTATTAACTGAGATCAGAATCCAACCCTATAAATTTACTATTACTTCTAATCCCAGTGCCTCTGATCTTGCTGAGATATTTGCTAACTGCTGAGCAGCTTGCTTTATTGACACTGAAATAACATAGCTGTGCCCTACTATTGTTAAACTCAGCTGGTTTTAAAAACTCATCATACTGTTTGTCATGACTGACCTTAACAAACTGGCCTGCTGTCCTTGGATCTATGGGCAAGAAAGTTGTCAAATGCCCCCTTTTTTTTGCAGCCTTCCACCAACCAAAAAAAAAAAAAAAAAGGAGAAAAAATCAATTTCAATCAACATGGAGTGTAATATTATCAAATGTCAGATGCTGAGGCCGTGTGCTTTGAAAATTATCCTTGACAGCTTCTTGTCAACTTAATTAAGTGCTCAAAAAAAAAAAAAAAAAGAAAAAAAAAAGGCAAAATATCTCAATTGTCGGCTCCCTCTCTTTGTGGTTCAGAGGTTCTATTGACAGCTCTGAAAAAAAGATTGCCTTTGGGGGTTTTATTGATAGATCCTTGCTTGATATTGGAATGATTCCTGGGCAGATAAATCACATTTAGATTTGTTAGTAATTGAGGAGAATTGATTGAATAGTTAGGATGGTCCCAGAGGGAGATACCTACTCCTCTTCCGTTCTGCAGAGGTTGTCATCAGATAAAGGACCTCTCTGGGCAGGATGGATAAAGGTCTAATTGTTTACATGATCAGGTATTGCTTCCTCTTTAGCCCTCTCTCCTCAGCCTTTCCCTCTGTCTTGTGGCAAATGTCAAGACAAGGGAAAGAAAGGCCGTAAATAAAAGTGGGCAAAGGCAACGGCTATCAGCCTTTTCCATCAGCCAGAATGGCACTAATTATTTTCAAATCATTAGTGAAATTTGGGTATTAGCAGCAATGGGACTTCATTTAAAAGAAAGCTGCAAGAAACTCATCATTGTCATATGTTTACTTAAACAGCTCTGAACTTTATTTAGCAGCTGGTTAAGCTTGGCTAACGCAGTTGCTATGCCGAGTGGCTCTTTTTGGCAGATCGGAGATGTGTGCAGGGTTGGGTTCTCGCACACTGGCTGCTCCTTCCTCACCGGTCAGAGCCCCACTTGCCCCCAGCCTGGGCAAGCTGCTCATCGCTCCGTGGTCCCAGAGGGCTTCAGCAGCATCACCTGGAGCAACGTGGGCAGATGCACAGGCAGGGTGCTCAGGATGATCAAGGTGTGGTGTGCCATAATTTTCCTCCAGGGACCTGTCTGGGAAAAAGGGGAAGAATTTGAGAATCAGTTTTGGAAAGCTGAACTCCTTTCTGCAGGTTTCTACAAGGGGCTAAAATGGCTTGGTCAGCATTTGTCATCTTTTTTTTTTCTCTTCTCTCTATTTCTGCACTGGGAAGAGTAGAAAATTGCAATTTAAAAAGAAAAAGAAGAAAAGAATAAGAAATAACAAATTTAAATATTTTGTTTTCCTGTCTTCTAACTTCATAAAACTTAAAATAATAATAATAAATAAATAAATAAAAGTTATTGAAAAAAAGTCATTTTGGAACCACCAAGTAATTAATCTAAGAAATTATGACCAGCTCTGAACGTCACTGCCTGCAGGCCTGATCCTGTTAAGGTTTCAGCCCTGTTCACTGTCTACAAATGCACATTGCTCAACGCTATCACAAGGACTCTTGCAGAGGTTGCAGGAGCCCAGTTCCTCTCTGGATCAAACTGCTCACCTCCATCTACAGCACCACAATGCCTCCCTCCCCCTGGGAGTCAGCTATTGAAGTGCAAATGGAGATAAACCAGCCATGAATAAATTTAGGCTGAAAATTAGAAGAAGATTTCTAATTATCAGAGCCGCGAATATCTGAAATGGTCTCCTTTTAGGAGTCGGGGAGGTGAGGACCCCGGCCAGCACAATGATGGTGTTGGGGGCTGCACTGGAGCATAGTGGCAGGAGCAGGAGGATGCCACATGCCAGAACTCACACACCAGATTCTCCCCCCATCCCATTTGCTGCTGGTGGAAATGACGTGTCTTTTTTCACATGCCTTCAGATTGACTCTGTAACAATAACAAAGTCCCTAATCAACACCCTGCCCTCTGTCAAAGCTATTTTTTTTTTCCAGGGTAAAATCTCCTGTTAATGTAGAATTTATGGCTTTTGAGATTTAGCCTTGGTTAACTTCCATAGTTTCAGACTGAGATGGAGGGAGCATGAGAAGGTAAATAGGAAGCCGACCTCTGCATTCATTTTCTCTCTTTTGTTCTGGTTATCTTTTTTCCCGTGTTCCTACATAAAGGAACAGTTTCAGATTATGACAGAAGGTGCTTTGGCAAAATTCATGGCAATGCTCAGACCTCCAAAAGCCAGAGTAATTTCAGCTCCCGCTCTTATTACAGACACAGGTCTGCACAAATCAACTGCATTTATAGCCAAAGCAGACACCGCAGCCAAAAAACAAAAAAAAAAAAAACAAAAAAAAAACATTTGATAGGTGTGGGAGGTATTGGTGTGCTGCTTTGGCCATGGCTTTAGATCAAGTCTTCTTGGCATCATATGTAGACCTATGTGTTTAAATAGCCCTTGGACCCTATGATACCAAGGCACCATAATGCTAAGAGCAAAGAAACATGTATACATGTGCAGGTGTGAAAACACATGTGCACACATGCTGCACATGTACACGCAGACAAGAACAGGAGCTGCTGCCCGGTGTGAGAGTCTGGCTCCCACCGGGGTCTTTAAACACATTTGAGCTCAAGACCCAGCTGGATTTGCCAGCACCAAAGCTGATGCTGGAAATGCTCAGACACACCTGGACCCAGATCAAAAATCAAAAATTTTCAAGTGGCACGTCTTTTTGTGCAATAGCAAGGTGAATATTTCTTTTAATGTTCTTCTCTCTTTGAGTCCTCCCCCCTTCAAGAGGCCGTTGAATTGCCTTTTCTCTGTCGTTCGCTCATTCCTGCAGCAGGAGTGGAATTGATTTTTGATACTATCCATTCT
The DNA here is from genome assembly GCF_013377495.2 of Cygnus atratus. NCBI lineage: Eukaryota > Metazoa > Chordata > Aves > Anseriformes > Anatidae > Cygnus > Cygnus atratus. The sequence goes on from NC_066396.1 coordinate 3,208,286, forward strand.
GTTTGTCACAGATCGTCTTCCACTTCCCTGTGCACGTTGCTGAAACATCACCCACAAATGATCATTCCTATCACTGCAGTCACCGCTTAGCCCGGGGCAGGGAATTCTCACGCAGCAGAAGCGGCCGAGTAATTGAAGGCAGAAACACTGATACCTGTAGCCTGAAAATGCTAATAAACTACCAGAGGTCCCAGGAAAGTTAAATATTGGGAGGCATGTCAGAGCAGTGGTGTGATTAGTGGAACTGAGCTGCATGAGCACAAAGAGCGGCTGCCCAAGGCGTCAGCACGGGCAGGATCAGCCTCCCTCTGCCATCTGAACATCAGCCTCCCTCTGCCGCCTCCTGGGACAGGTCTTCTGCTACAACTCTGCTTGCAGCCTGGAAATAAGAGCAGGAGGAGTGTGTTCAGAGGGACAAAGCTTGTTTTTTTCTGGATAAGGACTTTGGGGGGTTAAGGCTGGTGATGTTATATAGGATCTTCAGCTTCCCACTGCACAGGGCTTCCCTCAGCCTCCATGTCGGGATTTCAGCAACTGTGTGATGTGTGTGCCTTGTTTCCATACCTGCTGTTTAATAAATTAATATATTTTTGATTATTCTGATTTTACATCACTCTAAAGACTCTCAGTGTATTTCAGAGACATTCAAATACACACACATGTTGCATCTCTGGTCAGAAAGATGATGTGAAAAATACATTCTCATGTGTTTTTGCCAATTTGTACCTAAGAAGTAGTTAATCTCCTACCTGTACAGGTAAAAGTCTTCACGTAGAGTTCCTTATATACACATATAAGTGCATACATATATTCATGTGTATGTACAGATGCATACGTATAACGAGTAGTATGTCCAAGGGGATGGCTTGAGGAGGAGGGTTTATATGCATATGTTCTATATGTTACACATGTTTGTATGTATGTTGAGTTATGTTATGTTGCACTGCATTGTATTACAGGTTGTCTGAGCCCTGTGCCACTGCACAGACAGCTTTGCTTAAGTGAAGACTGAAAGTCATCTACACTTTAACAAGCAAATATTCTAAGTTCACCCAAATCCTTTCCTGTCTATCCATCTATTTATCATGTAGGTGTTATTTTAACACTAACAGGTTTCTAGCTTTGTGTACTTGCCTGCACACTTGTGTGTATATGCACACGTTTATATGCATACACAGTATCTCTTTGTGTATGAACATAGGTGCCAATATACGATACAGACGTGCAAACACACATGCATGCACACCTTTATACATCACTGAAAATAAGGAAGACTTCCTGATTTTGTTTTGCCATGCAAATACATTGTAGAGTAAGCCACAGCCACTTACGCCATAGAGTTGCAGTCCCACAAAACCCATGTTGTGATGTTCCATGTTCCACATCACATTCCACATCGAGAGCTGCGAAGCATGGCTAGGGTCTCCTCTCCTGGTAAAAACGTGGTCTGCTGGGTCAGCTGCATTTGTAAAGCCATTTGCTCAAGTTGGTTTGAAGGTCCGGGCCCTGGGTTTGGAACTGGTTTCTGCAGGGGAGGTAAGATGCACGACTGCAGTGCTGGGGTCTGTCTGAGAACGATAGGACAAAGGTGAAGGAGGGGCACTTTAATTGTGATTTCTATATATGCCTCCCTAGCAATTAACTCCACATTTCCCCTAGGGGAAAAGTTAGATCCTTTTACATTGTTTTGCCACCCTTTCTCTTCTTGCTTGTTTGATTTCGTTCTTTCCTTTAACAGAGTGTCTCTAATCATTACCCTGTGTCATTATCGTTATCTCTTATTATGATCTTTAGTTAGAATGTCAAAGACAAGAAAAATGAATTCAGTTTTCTGGCATCCTAACACATATTGATTTTAACAACAGCTGCCACAAGACCTTCACATATGATAGATTGCTGTTAGACTAATGCAAAAAGTACCTACATGAATAAAAATATTTACTAAAGAGAATAACCAATGAGTGCCTAACTGCATTTAGGACACATTACCATATTGACCAACAGCCCAGGCAAGCTCAGGGAGTGAACTTAACACATACTAATATCCTTCAGGATAAGCCTAAGAGATTCTTTTCAGGTCCTTATGTCGATAAGTGTCTCCTGGCTTCTTCAGAGCTACCTTGAGCTGGGAAAATGAAATATCCCAGTCCAAATGTGCGGCAGCTCACCACTGCCAGGTGTCACTGCTATAAGCATAAAGCAAAGACCTCTGTCCTCCTGTAGAAGAGGCTTCAACCCCACAAACATCATGTGAGCACACTCATCTCTGTGCAAAATGTCACTAAACCTTGGACTCGTATGTGCAAGCCTTCCCACATGGAACAAGGTCCTTGGCCACTTGGAAGGACCCCATGTTTGCTGGGCTGGTAAGTCTGCTTTGAGAGCTCAAGAGAGTTCATGAGCTCTAAGGGTAGCCCAACATCTGGCAGCAGTGGGGTTTTCTGCAAGCCCACATCAGGGGAAATGTCTCTAAGCTGCATCTCAGCAGCATTGCAGCTCCCAAGCATGTAGGCTCAAAGGCAAGGATCTCAGGATGAGAGAAGTGGGATCAAGCAGGAGAAAATTTGTGGGGAGGAGGGTGGTTCTCATTTAAATTTTACACCAAAACCACCAACACAAAGTCTCTGGATTCAAATCTTGTTTAAAAAGAAAAAAAAAAGAAAAAAAAAAACTTTTATATGGTATTGTATGGCAAGTTTTCCTTTTCTATTCCATTCTAGTCTGGAGGTGACCCCAGCCAATACTCTCTGAATTGTGTCTTTCCATCTTTCAAAGGGACCTACTTTTTCCCACAGGGTGTTTTTTTTTTTTTTTTTTTTTTTTTTCCCCCCTTTGGAAGTATTCCCGCTCTCTTTTCCTGTTTTCATCCATCTGCACCAGCCTGGCAACTGGCAAAAACACACATATAAAGATGTCTTAATCTTAAATATAATTAGATATAATACCTCACGCAGCGTTGTATGATTAGTAAAATATATGATCATTAGTTATTAGATTAATGTGTCTACTTGTGTAACTGAAAGCCATTTGCAGCCAGAAATGAAATAGCTCAATTTGCTGTAATTGACTTATCTCCCATAGAGATTAGTACACTTGCTGCTGGAGAAGGTTTCTCCAAACGTTAAAAGCAGCTGCGTGGAGGAGCTGGATCCTGTTTTCTTTGGAAAGCCCCCACCCGGCTGGAGGCAGAGATAGCTGAGGCGAGGTCTGGAGGATGAGCAGAGCCGTAATTAGGACTGCTGAAAAAAGAGCTCCTGAGCTGAGACGGAGGCAGCACGTGGTGATGCCATTTTCAGGGACCTGCTGGAGCTAAATCAGGGCTGCTGATGGGTCGCCATAGGATGGTGCCACCACCTTTTGCTCCCAGTGCAAATGGAGAGCGATTCCACACTCCGCACATGAGCTCAGGAAACACAAGCAGCAGTGGTGGGGTCTGTGCACTCCCTGGCAAAGCATCCCGTATCGAAAGCCAAATGTGTGTGTAGCATGGTATCTGCAATGCGGGTCTCTGGTGCGTGCTGCGTGCTGGCACAGGGAGCTCCTCCCAGGGGTGCCAATAGAAGCTCGACGGGTGAACACGCTCGGAATAGGCAATTTGAAGCATGGGATTGTGCCCTTAAATTATCCTCTGACACCTCTGACATTGTGAGGTGCTGTGGGGCCCCACAAATCTCAACTTTTGCTGCTGTCTCTTCGCTCTCTTTTTTTTTTTTTTTTTAAATAGGTTTTTCTTATGGTTTTCTTAATTTATTTTTTTTTAGCCACAGCAACTAAGTGAACCATTCAAATTGAAACACTGAAATGAACCAAGCTGAACAATAAACTAAAACATGCCTAGAGCAAGTTGAGCAATAAACAGGTTTTTAATTTTTTTTCCCCTTCCATCTCTGTGGTGTCTGCCTCTGATAGATGATGTGACAAAGGAAGAATCCTCAATAAATTCTAAATTCTGAATACTAAATCAGTGAGCGAGAGCAGACTCGCAAGGAGCTCATGGTGGCTTTGCGACTGCGATGCCGCAGGGCTGGGGATGCAGCTGGACCAGGAGCATGCACCCGGTCTGTCCGTCTGTGCACGGTGGTCTGATCCAGCCTGAGTCCATAGCCCAGGTGTAAGAGAGGTTCTTCCCACTGCATCCCGGTTGGAGTCTCCAAGGGAAAATATTATTCATAGGTTTTAAGGCCAGGAGGGGATATTCTGCTCCGCTCTGACCTCCATTATAACACAGGCCAGGGGATTTCACGGAGCAATTCCTGCAGCAGGGACAAAGGGAAGCGAATGGCTGCTGTGTTGTTAGGCCTCGTGAGAGATGTAAAAACACTGTGATTTCTGCTAAGGGATGCCACAGAGAAGGAGGACCTGTGAGGCAGGTACTGAAGGAAATGAAAGCCCTGAGCTAAAATTGTGCTGGAAGCATCTATGCAAACTTAATGTTGTAAGCTCTTTTCTGTCTTGCAGGGGGGAGAGCTTTGTGAAATATTTTCCCTTTTGAAAACTGCATGGTTTGGGAGACAAAAGGAATAGCTTTTTTAAAAATCATTGTCACAGTCTTTGCTTCAGAAGGACCCAAATGTGAAAAGATCTGCCAAGGGACGCAATAGCAAACAAGGTGCTGGTAGTCACAGAGTGTGCACACAGCTTGGACAGACACAGGCAGCAGATCTCATTTCACAGCCTGCGCTAAAGTGAGCTGAGGCATGTTTGCCTTCTGCAGCACCTTTCATCCTCCACGATCTTGCCTGAGTAAGGACACAGCAGCCATCCTTCTCGGATGTGGTGCTGCCCTTCCCAAAGAAGCCATACATTTCTGATCAAGATGCTCTAATCTTCAGAGCAGGGCTTCAGCACAGATTTGTCTCTTGCTACAGCTCAGCCTGCCTGCACCTATTTATTTTCCTTGTAATTCCCCATGAAACTTGTTGGTATCAAGAAGTTTTCACCTTCAACCAGGTAAATTCCTTGCCTTTAGCTGGAGAAACCCAGCAGCCTAGCTAGTCTGCATTATTTTCCTTTCACTGAACTTGCATCCCAGCTTGAAACTGACACAAGCAAATGTACATGAACACAGCCCATATTTGCAATTGAATCCATCAAGCTGTGAGTGGCCCTGCTAAACAACCCTCGGCGGAGATGAGCTTGAACTTAATAATTCAGGCATTCAGCTTCCAATCCACACTTCATCACGATGCTGGGCTGATCAGGCCTGGGGCTTTCATTTAACTCACTAAAAGTGGAGCCATGTGAAGTTAGGATCCAGATTATTGTCTGAACTCGGTTTGTAGATCCACATTAATCTTTGCAAGGTGTCTACATGGGCAAACCAGAACAACTTAGTTAAGCATCTCCAGGGAGTTGGTGTAGAGCCCTCCAGTTGGCTTTACGCAGTGCATTGGAGGAAAATAAGTTTAGCTCAGCTTGCAAACTTTTGACACATTTATAAAACCCAGAGTGACAGCAAAGAATCTGTGCCTGCTTCCTACAGGAATATTCCCATGGCTTGCACATATCGCCTTGGTGTGTTTGAAATGCATGCACAGACACTGATAAACTCAACAAGGCACCATTACAAGCATAATGAATAAGCATGGTGCCAAATGCAGATTACCTGTAGGTACTACCAAACTATTGCTTCCATCAGTTCGGCTGCCAGGCCTTTTACTGAGGATAACCCAAATATTATCGTATTTATCACCTTTTCCTCCTCACTCCATTTCTCACAGCCAAACCCCTCAGCAATTCACCAGTTTGGTGACCATTACCTTTTGTGTGTTTGGTTACTCATTTAATCTCTGAATAATTTTGTCCAATTATTTTTGTTATATTGGTATAACTAATATTAGTACAATGTCCTTCTATTATTTGGCCATCACCACAAAGCACAAAGGAGAAAATCTCCTGGTCCATGGAGCACCACTTGGAAGCACAGAGCAGCTCCTTGTGCAGGGGAAAGCCTGCCCCAAAATCCTGCCTCATCTGCAAGCCTTGTCTTGTCTTTCTCTTCAGGTATGGTAGGCCCCCCAAATGACTTGAAAATCAAAATGAAATCTCTCCAGAAATGAAACTGGCATATCCACAGGCTGGGAAATGAAAGGCTGGATGAGATGTCCTATAATAAAGTGTCCGTGTGCCAGCAATGTCTAGCAGCTGTCTGTGAAAATCAGGCTGTGTTTTGCTGGGTGCTGATGAGAAAACATCCCAACAAACTAGACAAGACAAACAAAACATCCCATCAAACTAGACTAGACAAACAATCAGTATGGGAAGGACAAGGTTTTAAGCTGGAGACCTGAGCAGGTCTGCAGCAGCACAGGGAGCTGAGCCCTCACATTCCTCACCCTCACCCTGCTCCCTTCCCTCCCTTCCTGCTACTCAAAAGCAAAAGCCACTTTTCATTTTGCTTTGCCAACAGGTGGGCACAGAGAAGCAGGTGGTTCAGCAGAGCTGATGCTATTTTATAGTTTTGGAGAAACTGGGGGGTAAAAAAGGTTTTTAAAGTGCAGCTGTTGACAGAGAGGTGATGCTATGAAACATCCCCTTGTTTCCGAGGGGCCCAAGAGCTGATCCTGTCAGTTCAGTAAAGGGAATGGAGATTTTATAGCCTCAAAGCTGATATAGATGGAAATAAAGGTGCAGCAAGCTCTGGTTCCCCGATCTTTATTGCAAGAATGGTGTATATAAAAGAAGAAACACAACATGGTTTTCAGATAGATGAAGCAGAGTTTAAAAATCTGGCAGCAAGAGCAGATATAGTTGATTTTTAACTCGTGAGTGGCAAAAAAAGTGGAAATTAGTAGGGAAAAAAGGAAAAACAAAAACAAAAACAAAACATAAAAACAGATGAATTGCATGAAATAGTCCTGACTAATAAAGGAGTGGGGTGGGATGCTCTTGATTAGACTTTTTTTTTTTTTTTTTTTTTTTTTTGTAGAAAAGCCCCAGCACTGTATGGAGTCCATCAGGGCAGCCTGAGGGGCTGAGAGTGATCCAGGAGGTTCTACACTTGCCCAAGGCTGCTGGAGAGCCATGGGAAATCACCATAATGGATTACCATCTCATCAAACACTGAGAAACAGGAGGTGAATTGCCCTTTGCTCCATAGTGTGAGGTGCATTTCCCAAGAGGACAAGAGCCGTGATTAAAAGAACACAGGAGAATTGCGAGGAAGACACCTTGTCCTCTGGAAGTCGGTGTCTTTTCCAATGGAGTTGAAATAAATGCAGTAAACTTCCTGGAAGTGGCTGGCTAACAGCATTGGCTCTGTGGGAAGCAACCTCAGTTCCTGAGCACACCACCATGATGTACTTCTAAGACACTGTTTGCTTCTCATTACCTCTCATCTTCAGGTCTTTTGCATGGAAAATCTTAATTAACTACACTCCAGTATCTACCAGCCCAATGTGGATGACTGATACGGTAAGACATCTCAGATGGTGCTAAATGTCTGTGATATGCAAAATTTATTGCAATTCCTTATCTGTTCAGTATTGCCTTCCAAAACATACTTTTTAGAAAGTGTGCAATCAGGTTGTGCACAGCAACCCCACTGCATCCAGAGCTATGTACATCATAGACTTATATAGAGACATTATTACATTTTCTAGTCTGTTCTCAGATTTCAAGCCTCCCTCTTTACCTTTAAGATGGTGACTGGGCAGTGAGTCAACTCTTCAAAGAATAGCTCCAAGTTCCCACTCCCAGGTGGCGATAATTAATTTTAAAGCCCATTTCTATGTAGGGACAAAAGCTGCTTTTCCCCATATATTTTTTTCCCCCATTTGTTGACAGCTGGCTACTTATCACCTTACCATTCAACGTCAGGACAGTTCTACTAAACTTCGTAGTCAGTGTTACTTTGACTACTTGAGTAATTTTTTATTATAAACACCCTTAGTCTTCCCTTGCTTTTTTGGATCATTTAAGAGTATTTTAACACAGACCCCAGCACCATGTTTCTGGGACACTGCTGTATCTCCTGTCCATGGCAAAAATTGGTCGTATGTTCCTCAAATTGTGTTTCCAACCTTTTAGCTATGTCTTACTTTTTTGCATAACCTTAATCCTCTCATTTAACTTACTTACTTACTTTATTTATTTATTTATGCATGCAGGATTATTGTACAAGATACGCTTGTTTCTGCACTACAAGGACAACAAAGATATAATTCTTTCTTCTCCATTAAATTTATACGCTCATATCTATTGCTTTTGATTTGACAGGATTAGTCTCACACTTCACAAAATTTAAAGCATCTCTGTTAGGTATAGAAATTCAAACTATCAAAGCATGAATCAGGCTTAGTAAAATATCCGTTCCTCCAGCTGTCCATTCCCCAAATCCAGTGCTTTTTCTCTGTGAACATCAATGTCCAGGATGATGTGAAGTGCTGAACATTTTTTCCCCATAGAGCAACAGGGACCCAGAGATAGAGGGCACTGAAGACTGGGAGGATATCTGTGCTGAGAAGGAGAAGAATAGAAAATGCCATGGAGAAAGAAATAAGCTACAGATAAAGGTGACTCCCAGAAGTGACAAAATCAAAGACAACATTTTAGAGCCAGCCAGAGAGGACTTTTTTCACTAGTGTCATAGAAGGGTGAGGGCAAGTGATAAGTAGGTAAAGGCAAGGGCTGGGATTCATCTTACCAGAGAGACCTGAATAAATAGTTAATTTTCCTAACTTCTCCCACAGAAATTGGCATTTATCAAGCAAAATCTGATCCCCTGCCAGAGGTGAATGTATTTATCTCTCTTAGGAAGTATGGATGGTTATCTAATTTAGAAACCTCACTTATATGGTTAACATTATGTAGACAATTAAAGACATTAGCAGAAAGATGGGAAGATATATGTCAGTTGGGAAGGTGCTCAAGCCAAGAAACAGAAAAGGAAGAAAAGGAAGAAAGAGCTGAAGCTGAGAAGTATTCACCTGTGAAACTTCTGAATATCTTGTGCTTGACTAAAGATATAAGTCAATATCTTGTGCTTGACTAAAACATTCTTCAAGGAAGGAAGCCAGGCTTTTTTTTTTTCTTTTCTTTAAATCATCAGGAATGCAGAAATCTACTTTTTCCCCTGATAATTATTATCCATAGTTAATTATCCTCACTGAGAAAAATGTGTGTTTTGTTTCCAATTTGAAATCTTACAGCTTTAGTCTCCAGTCCTTGGCTCTTGTTATGTCTTTCCCCACTAGACAGAGGAGTCCTTTGGTACCCACTGAGATATCCAGGCAGGAAATACGCACTCTCATCAATTGTCCTCTATATCTTTCTGATTAGCTGAATAGATCATGCTCCCTCAGCTGTTCACAACGGGGCCGCTTTTACCCTTCCATTTCTTTAAGCTCTCATTCTTTACTAAAAGTGCCCTGAGGCTTTTATTCACTGTAAACAAGGTCACACAGCATAAGGACAGAGCTATAAGGGCCAAATCAGCTCGTCAGAGGTGCCAAAACACCACAGTAACAGTTTGCCCTCTAGAGTCTCAGCTCCAGCCTGGTGGGGAAATCCTCTGAAGGCTGATAAACTGGAAAACCTGGCAGGATGGACAGTGGCTGCAGGCTGGAAAGCCCCCACTCGAAGGATCCTATATGCTCACTCTGTTCTTGCCTTCTTCCCGAAGCACTACGAGCACCACTGCCAAAATCAGACTAGATGGACCTTTTATTTGACCCACTGTGCTTGCTCGTACATTGTCACACCATCCCATTGCAATCACACTTAACAGTGCTGTTTTTGAGAAGATCTCTCCCCTGGTATAACCCTAGTAACACATCCATTAGGACATTGCTGCCAGCATCAGCCACCTACACTGACTTAAGAGGTGGAGAACTCATCACTGGCACAGTTGGGTGTTTTAATTATTCTGAGACCAACTGGAAAACTTCTCTAAATACCGACCCAGAGTCTGCTGCTGTGTTGGGAGTGCAGTTACAAGGTGCTAATGCTGCTAATAATTGAGTTATGACTGGTATACCAGGAGTTGAGATGGCAAAACTTTGATCCCATCTTCAAGTTAATGCTAGCAATATTGCAAAATGCAGAGCAAAGGAACAAGGACATAGTTTACATTAAATCAGCTTGAACTGGCACTGGATGTCTTGAATTAGTACACAAAGAACGTATGAAACATATTCATTTTGTTAATAGAAATGCCTAGCTATATTAGTCCCTTTTTTTGCTTATTATTCATAATATTTTTCTATAACACAGAAAATCAGTTTTTATTTTTAAAATGCAATCAAATTATATTTCCTATTAAAACTTTAATATCAAAACAAATTAACCAATGCTGCAGATTACACATTAGTAATGTAGTTCTGACATAATTCATGCTCCTCTTGATTCTGTTATGAACTATCACACTGCTAAAGTGTAGCAGTTCATAACATATTCTTAAGGGGAAGTGAAATGCCTTTTTTAAGAAAAAAAAAATGAATTAAAAAAGATACTTTAAAAATAACAGAATGGGTTTGGGCAAAGCCTTCAGAAAAAAAGTACTTTAAGATGAAAACAAGTCCAAATCTTTTCCTCCTCTCCTAACCTGCTTAGACAGATGTGCTCCTCTGCTGCTTGCTGCAGAGGTCAATGTTTCAGAGTACAAACCATGAGACCTACAGGACACCTACAGGGTACTGCGAGTACATATTGTCACAGCAGTGTCCACTGCTCTAGCGACTGTACCTGAAGCAGCTTATGAGTGGAAAATCCTTTTAAATGGGGCTACCAAGGCAGAAACACTTAAGCATGCTCTTGTACAGGAGACCAGGTGAAGAGACCTGCTTTTCCAGACAGAGATAGTGCAGGAAAGCAGAGTCAGTAGGACCCTAAAGATTTTCGAGGTCACCAAGCATGATCTGTCTGTCATTATCTCATCTCTTCCATCCCTTTTGCTGGTGACTGCTATCAAACTTGGTCAAATATCCACCCCAGGTCCCAGTCTTGGGAAAAACAGGTCAGAGCTGCTCTGGAACCCATTTAGAAATGCCCACCTCAATCGCCCTTGTGAGAGCAGGTCACCTTGCTCAGCTGTGGTCTCAACCTCAGGTGTCTGAAGTGTTTCCCATGCTGCCAGTGGGGCTCAGGTGAAGGCAGAGGTTTTTCAGCAAAAAAAAGACAACAGAAACAAGGAGAAGGAATCACTGTGGTGTTATTCTCACCTTATGTAGCCATGGGTACCATACATGGACCTTCAGGAAAAAAAATAAAAATAAAAACAAAAACCAAAAAACAAGTGAACATCTTCAGAAAGGGAAGGAGACCATGTTGTTGGGTTACATCCATGAGAAACAAAAGAAGATGGGTTTCAGGCTGGCAGAAAGCAGTGTGATCCATAAGACCACCTGTCCCATTGGAGTAAGCAGAAGGGTAGAAGTCGGGTCAGGATGGGGAGTCTCGGAAGCCTGCCCCATGCTCAAGTATATTCTCTCTTGCCAAGACTTGGGGTTTGCAGCCCTACTTTGCCACAAAACAGTGGTCTGTGTTGATGTTAAAACCGTGTCCACAAAACCAAGATCAGATTTTCAGCCCCTTTTCTACTCCTAATAGATGGCCCACATCTCCCAACCTGAACTGTATGTGCTGTTAGTTACTAGTTGATGATTGTGATGCTAATTAAAACATACTAAGAGACACACTATAAACATGCACAGCACATGAAGGAAATTAGCCAAGTGAGCTTGTCTCTTTCATTGTGCTTTTATTATGATGCTCCTTGGATGATGTTTTTAAATGAATTTTGAATAGTTTTCTTAATTTGTTTTATTCTGCTTCGTGGTAACAAAACTGCCAGAGCCCCACAGGAATGATTCGGAGAAGTGCAATATTATTGGAACATGTCTCCTGGTTTTCTTACTGCTTACTTATAATTAAGCTTTATTGAGGTGTAAAATGAATAACAATTTTAAAAAAAATGTTTATTGATCCAGGTGCAAATCTACAGATATTGCAGAAAACTTCCTTTACCATGACCTCAAAGAAACATTGCTGGTTTCTACCGACTCCCATCGGTTTCTGCTAAGGCACTAAGTCACCATCCTGCTCAGCCATGTACCCCAGCGGGACATCTCTTCAGAGCCACTTACCGTTACTCGCTGTACACAGATGACTGGAGAGACTATTGCTGTTTTTCTGCATGGAAGTGAGCACACACATTATCTGCAGCTGCTCCCTGTAGCACGGAGAGACATGTACCAAACCTCACCTTTCCCTGCCCTTGGCGTGAATCAAGACCCTGCTGCAAAAATCAAAGTAGGAAGAGAGACCCTGCCTATTGCTCTATTTGCTCCTTTAGGGGACTGTCATTATGCAGACATCGATCATAGGCATAATTGCAATTGGACATTAAGGCTTAATGACTGAGAGGAAAAAGGGGGAAAATTGCAAAACAAGGGAGTAGACCTACCCAAAATGGGAAGGTTCTCATAGACCGTGATTTTGCCTGGTTTTAGCTGTTACTGGGACTGGTTTTATTTATAAATTCAAAGCCTTCTTTAGTGCATCTCTGGTTCAGGCTCTGCCTTCCCACTCTTGGTCTTCAGAAGTCTGTTGATCAGTAAATATTTGGCTGCACCCTTCACGCTTGGGCAAGAACCAAAGATGCCTGGGTTTGTTTCTTGTTTCTTAAGGAAGCTTTTTGTAGCAGGCTGACAAAGCATGCCTGCACCTTCAGCTGGGTTTCCCAACCTGAAGTGTAGTTCAAAGCTAAATCCCGCAGTGGTCAACAGGCCTTCTGTTCAATCTGGGATTTTAGCACTTATGGCATCCATTTTAGCACCATGCTGCTCCCCCAGAACTCAGCACTAATGGATTACTGTGCATTACATCCCTCATTAGTGCTTAAATATTTATCAGAACATTATGTATTTAGTGGCTGGGGGAGAAGAGACAATCCCGCATTTTGTCATGCAAAAGGGTTAATTACAGACTGGATAAATCTCCTTGACTAAAAAAAAAAAAAAAAAAAAAAAGGATATGGACATTAACAGGACAAGAACAGTAATGCGTTATTTACAACTAAATAATCACTCAGCTGCATAATCCTGATCTAGGAATCCCCTATAGGAAAAAATATTAGATTCAATATTTTATATCCCTGATCAACATTTACATGACAGCTAAACAAAGAAGGATGGTTTTTATAAATCAAACAGATTTACAGAATCAAAACAAAAGAGATTGTTGCTCACCTGATGCAGCTTCCTAGCCTGGACCTGGTGTCCTGGGAAACATCTGGAGGAGTTTGTTAAAAGTGCACTCACTCTGAGATTGTCTGAGGCATTTGTATCTCCCCCTAGTCTTGCTGTCAGTGGACTTCTTTCCATCTTTTTTGACACAATATGGGTCTTGACTTTGTTTTTTGTTTTTTGTAGTTTTTTTTTCTCTCTCTAACATTGAAGAAAGATGTCTCAAAGGGGTTCTGTCATACAAATACCATCTTGCAGAGCTAGAGACACACTGGTACATGTGATAGAAGAAAGCATGAAACCAATGACTACCATGAAACAAAGCAGTCTCTGCTTGCACTTCAGCAGGAAATAATACCCTGATGCCAACCTGAAGCCCACTGCCACCTCTTCCATCACTGCAGAGATCTACAGGTTACATGTACACACACTTACCGTGCAGATCACCGTAAGGAAGGAGTTATTTATAATTAAAAACCTCACTTAAGTTTAGCTTCCTTAGCAGACAAAAGACACCAGAACACCCAGTAGTTCATGGAATTCAGCCAATGTTTGTCTCGTAAAATAAGTTCTTAAGGTAACTTATACTGGCACTGTGAAATATTGTTCATTATAACGGAGCAGCTGAGATAATGTTGTTTTCTAATTTCCCTTTCTCAGTCAGAAATTAAATAAAAAGTCATGTCTAAATTACAATACTGGATTGAACGCAGACAAGGACCCCATGCGGGGAGCTTATGATATATCCTTCCCACGTTTTATAGCCATTAAAAAAGATTATAGGATTTTTTTCCTTTTCTTTTAGGCCATTTACATTTGTTCTGAACTCTCACTGTGTTTTATTTGAAGCTCTTAAAAGTGCCAATGTACATAATAAGTCAATCAAGAAGTTAAATTAAGAAAAAAAACAGAAAAACATATTGACTTGCTATACCAAACATGCACTTGGAAATCTGAACTCCGCCACCTAATAACTTACTGACTTTGCAATAAATATCACTGAGCAGGGATGGCTGGTTCGTTCTACAGAGGGATGCACATTTGTAATCCAATTAAGAGGTCTTCTAGCATATATTTCAGCAACCCCAATAATGGAGTGCACTGAGCTCTTCCCCCCCCCCCCCCCCAGTGCAACTATTGATATCAGTGGAAACAACCCACAGGGGCTGGATTCCTGTAACAGGGATTGCCAGCTTCAAAAGCCTTTCCTTGTTGCTACTCACCTCTGCAATGCCTGGTTTGTTCCTGTCCATTGGTCGTGGAGCACCTCACCACATTTGCAAATGCCTCCTTCCTGCCACAAACTCCTCAATCGTCTTTCATCTGCTATCTCCCTGCTAACCTTGGACCCATAACCTCCTCCTGCATGGGTCTAAGCCCTGGCTTCAGTCCATGTGGTTTCCCAGCTGCTTTCTCAGCCGTCTGCTAGCCACCCATCACTCTGCGCCCAGTGTTCTCCTGCCCCATCACTCTCCTCCTCATGCCAGCTGCCCTCTCCTACAAATACACTCTGCAGTTTTCCTTCCGTATGTATTGAATCTATCAAGGCCAATCTTCTTCTGCCACCTCTTCTTCTGAGTCTATAATTTAGTTTGGAAACTGCAGCAATCAATTCTTCCTTTAAAAGCATTTAGATTTGTTCTTTTTCTACAGTTTTTAAAGCCAACTCTCTTCTCACAGTCTTAGTTGCAAGAGCATTTCAGATATCCTCCTTCACTCTGGCATCCTCCCTCAGAGCTGGTGGTATCAAAGGAGCTTGAGTTAGGCTTCCCTGGAGACTTCATTAGCTGAAGGTGGGATTTATCTCACTTTCACACCTGAATAGCACCTCATGCCAGACCAGATAGCTGGGCTCTCTTGCAGTCAGCGAAGAGAAATAGGCAACTCCAGAGGCAAAATTACCCAACCAAATCGAACCACCTATCTTAAAAAGAAAACACCTTCCCATTGGAAGTGCCTCTTTCTTTCCATTTCCACACAGCCACCTTAATCGAGCCTATCTAACGTTAGAAACATGGGCACATGGCCTAAGTTTTCCAACATAATGTGAGGACACTGCTGTTGGAAGTACATCCTCTTGGATCAACCCTATAGCATGGTTGCTGCACAAAGCTCTCATAGTTTGTTATTTCAGCAAGGTCAAAGCACTGAGAAAATTCTGGTTAAAGTCATTATATCGGCCCCTTCCTGACAGCTCCCTTACCTGATGCTTTCGCTGGAATTTAACACCTTTTCCTTCCTACAGTTTGCCTATCCCTGTTAAATGATTGCCGCGTTTCTCTCCACACGTGGCTGCTTTCCAGTGGAAGGTGAAGTGTTCCTGCATGCGGATTCCTGGACCCTGTTCAATAAACATAAAACTTTAATATTGTATTTGGATTGCTGCAAATGGAAGGTGCTGTGTTACCCTAATGCAATTTCTGGGAATATAAGCCCACTCTATACCTCTGGGTTCAATTAATTAAGGAACATTAAATACAGTATAAGGTCTTCCTCCCAGCAGCACAAACACCTGCACATCATTGCACAACTTGGGCCTCTCCTAATAGCTACAGAGACAGCTAAGGCCTCATCCAAAACCTATTAAAGTCCATGGAAAGTTTCCCATTTACTTCAGTGTGGTTTGGATCAGGCACCAAGATGGCAGTGCAAGGATAATCAAACTGGAAAGTAAATCACAGCTAATTTGCAACTGGGAAAATGTGGATGACTAAATCAGTTGAGCTCCAAGCCCTAGATATTAAATGTCTTGGTCTAATGTGAGCAAAAAATAGTAAAGAGTTTCATGACGAAATTGTTGGGAGCCTGCACTTCATAGAAGTTATTCTTGTCTCTCACTGAAACTATCTGATGGCCCCTAGTTCCAATAATATTTAGTTTTCTTATTCTAAGCAGAAGAAGATGTTTCAGTCTTTAGATGCAAAGGAGGTTTTTATGCTAATCCTTTGTAAATACACAGATTTTCAGTTCCCTAATTCCTCCGTCAACAGGTTTCAATATACTGTGACAGTGGGAAAGACTAACTAACCTCATTTTAAAAGACTGTCAGACCAGCCAATGAGTTACCTGGTCATCACAAACAAACAGAAAAAAAAGACTGTGTCAGATTAAACGGTAGAGGGATGACTTAAGATGGTATCGAATACGAGATCATTTCCTTTTCTCTAACCTTGTCCCTCATGGTACCAACCTGTGAAGGTATGACATAAAGTGGAATAACACTTCGTTAAATTAATTCTTTGAATCTTGTTCTTTAGCTCTTGCTTTTCACAAAATGAAAGCTATGAAACCAGCAAAAGTTGTAGATCACCCTTTTCTCAAGGAAGCCCTGTGTATCAAAGAAAATAGCAAGTACATGAAGCTGGGGTCAGCTTCAAATCAAGGCACCCAGTTTTTTGTGTCTATACCTGTGTGTCTACATCTCAGCTAGGTGTCCATGCTTCCTCTATAGCTGATGAGACTATGCAGAGAGCAATTCAGCTCACCCAAGAACAGACCTTGCCAATGCTCAGCCAAATACACACTGCAGGAATTGTATTGAGTACATTGGATGTGCAGACAGACAGGTCATATGTGGATACCCACATACAGGGGCCTTTTTCTGGGCAGCATCTCACCTCTGGTTCACCCTACATGGTGTTTGACTGGGGGAGAGCATGTTTAACTTCAATTCCCCCATATATTTCAAACTGAATATGGGTCTTGGTGATCAGCTGTTAAATTTTTCAGCAGACCATAGGCTGACTCAAATTATTTGGCAGATATATTGTTTGGTTTTAGAGACACTTTGCACCTCCTCACCTGCATTTACTCAGCTGCCTCCAACTGAATCCAAGGACCCAGCCAAGGGGCACCTCTGCTGTAGAAACAAAAATAAATGTCTGTTCATAATACATGTAGATATATGTGGTGGTTTCATTTGGTCTTCTCTGTATCATACCAAAGACCTATGTCTGTAACTGGCTCAAGAAATAAAGTAGTATTTTCATGCATTGTTACTGTGGTACTGACACAAGGTGCTTAAAACACTCAAATCAGAGAGTTAAAATGCCTGCTAATCTCTGGCAACTTTACAGAGAAATGTTAAATATGTTTTTTTTCTCCACTACAGAATGTTTTGATAAAAGAACAGAATGGATGCTAGATTTGTAATTCAATCAAGTTACTCCTGCAGTCTCTGGTTGGAATACCCCCTAAGTTTTGAGGAAAATTGTATTATTTCTCCTAGACAGCAGCTAAAAAACACAGATTCCTATTTCTCCCCAGGGATGGAAACTTAAGAAGTCCAAATAGGAGCTAAAACAGAAAAAAATATATATCTTAGACACGGTGAAATGGAGCAATACAGTGCGAGGGGCTGTGGAAAACACTTAGCTCTGAGACCTTCCATCTCAGTTATTTTGGTCCTACAAAATTAACTCTGCTCCAACTGAACTGAGCCAGAGCTTAAAGAGAGGGAACGACTCTAACACATTTATTTCAGTCACTGTCGTCTCCAGCTTCAGGTGTGATAATAGAGTTGGAAGAGACCAAATCACAGGACAGATAGGCTTTACAGTGTCACCTGAGGAGCATGTCACATCTTCGGTGAATGCAACCAGTTGGCGTTCCAAAGGCAGCTTCCTTGGTGCTTTACTGGTTACAAAACACTACAAACACTACTTTTTCGCTATGTTGGGGAAATATATCCTTCATCCAACAGCACAGAGGCTGCTCTAATAGCCCCATGCATCTAAGTGTGAAGGAAAGGATCACATACAATCCACTGCAAATGCTGGAAAAATTTGAGTCTACTTGGGACACTTTCCTGGAACTGCTTCATTACACATCTCTGCAGGAGGTTAGCCTGAAAAAGGGAGAAACCAACCTCTGTCCCCATTTCCTTCTCCTCCCTGCCTCTCCCCCTCCCTACCATCTCTGCCTTCCTTAATTATTTTTTTATTTCTTTGTCTGTGTGTCATTTTGATAAGTGCCATAAAAATCCATGTGCTGGAAATCTTGCAGTTAATATGTGGGAACCCGATCACTGTGAAACTAGCTTGGTCTTTTCTCGCTTTGTGTGTATAATAATTGTGCATGTCATCTCCCTGCTGGCACCTGGAATTTGCTTAGATTCTTAGAAAAACTCTGGGAAAAAAAATAAAAATCAATAAATAAAATGTATCGAGATGCTTCTGTTCAGTAGCTGGCTAGGTCTGTACAGGAGAGAACTACTGAGAAAAAAAAAAAAAAAGAAAGATCAAGTTTTCTGCACTTTCGTCCTTACATAAGGGTAGAATCTGAACCTGTTCAACCTACCCACTTTTATATCACATTTTCATTGGGTACTTATACCAAAGAAAACTCTTTCTCTTTTTTGAACCCTTCTATGGGGAGAAATTGACAGCCAAAGAGAAAGTGTTTGTGAATTGAATAGCTATGCATGAGAGAGATCTCTGATGACAGCACATCTCTACCCTGGAGAGGACACCAGGGCTGTGCTAAGTCATGCCTCCTTAGTAATTGTTTCTCCTCTTTACATGTGGTGATAATAAAAATAAATAAATAAAATAAAAGCAGTACCCTGAGATCCCATAACATGTACCGGTATCAAATAAGGTCCATCTCCAAGATTTTCACCACTTAAATACTTTTGTTAACCTGATTAACTACCAAGATCCAAACGACTGAAACAGAGACATTTTTTTCTTTCTTTACAGTATGTTCCAATATATCTTTTAATTTCAGTGTCTTTAATTTCCCTGTGTGTCAAGCCCAGCGTTGCTTTTTCATGTTGATTATTGTTTGCTCAGATTGCTCAGCCTCTTCTATATGGGAGCCATCTGCTGTTTATAAAGCTCTCTTACAGTCAAGTTCCCTGTAAAATATGGCAGCTTTATTGGTCCTTTTGCTCTTTTTCAGAGGCCACTTCTGATTTCGATCCTTTAGTTTTGTTTTGGGATTTTTTTGTGATAAAAATATAGTCAAGCCATCCAATTTTCTTTGGATGGCCAAAATCTCTTTTGCTTGAGGGAATATAAAAATGTCTGCATTCACAAGTGTTTTAATCTGTCTGTAAGAACAAGAATAACCTGGTGGTTATTTTAAATAGGCATAGTGATTTAGACATTTTGAATGGATACAATGAATATAACAGTTGCTTAAGAACTTATTCTCTGAGGGAAGATGCTGTCAAAAATAGAGGAAACTTAGCCAAAAAAAAAAAAAAAAAAAGGTAACTAAAATATTTTCATTAAGAACTGAGGGGAAAAAATCAATTCCAAGGTGAAAAGCATTTCTCTTTTTTCTTATGAACTTCATAGCATCTTTGAAAAAAACATTTCCACACCCATCCCTTTTATCCACATAAAGCAGTTTCCCATGGAAAATTTGGTTGAAACCAGTCCTATAAAACTGATTCATGTCAGGTAACAGCTTCAAGGAATATCTCCCAGGCACCTGCTTAGAGAGCAAGAAATAAAGCGCGTTTCCTTCTTAACACTAAGGTACTCATTCTTCCCCCAGAAAGCATCACATCATTCAATAATAATTATATATTTAAAAAAAAAAAAAGCTTCCAAAAGTAAAAGACCCTCAAGGCAAAGTTGCATCTTTAAGGAAATGCAGACAAATAACTATAACAGATTTAACTGCAGCAATATTTAACTAGTTTGCATGGACTTTTCAGCTATAAGCACAACCCTTGCCTTATCATGTTTAAATCTGTCACGGATGTCAGATATTGCCTTCTTAAGTGGACTCAACTGTATTACAGGCTTCTGTGGTAATGCTGGGCTGAAGTGTATCTCCATTTTATGTTCTTAAATATTCATAAGAAGCTTTGCAACATTAATATCTTAGAAGGCTTACAAGAACACTTAAATAATGTGTCTTACCTCCCCTCGCCCCCCCCAAAATGTCCCAGTCTTTTCCAATTTGTGTAATGCATTGAGCCATTTTAATAATTGTTCGGGGATTTATTCAGTGGTTCTGCAGTTTGCTCATAGCCGGTGTAATTACTATCTCCGCTGGTCTTATCGAGTGCTAATCCTGTTTGTTTTACCAGCAGAGGAGACAAGATTTGAGAGCATAAGCAGGAGGCAGGGGTTTTGCCCTGGAATTACACCCTGTGACCCCTCTCACTGTCTCGTGCCTGCGTAAGAAAGAAAAAAAATTAACCTTACTTCAGCTGAAATATTATTTCTAGCATGAGACTGGTGAAGGAAATTAGCTGTTCTCCGATTGTAAACATAGCTTTAGATTGCGGAAGTTTAGCCATATGTACATAAAATACTCTTTCCTTTAGGCTTTATTTAATCTAGCTGCTTTGAAGGATTTTATCGGGTCATTAGGGAGAATGCATATTTTTACAGGCACGTGCATGTGTGCGCAGACCACCTGATGCACACAGAAGTCATAACCCTGTAACAACTCCTGCACCAGAGAAACACTGCATGGATTACAGTTTACTTTGAGATTTGGCTTTAACAGGAACTTTTTCCCATCTACATAACTGAAATCCCAACTGCAGAGTGAGAACAACCCCCTGAAGTGTTCTGTGCATGCTTCTAGGAAAATGCTAATTTTGTGAGGGAAATATTTAAGCTATTCCTTTTACTGGGTTTTACCTTATTGTCCTGACAATCTTGGAGGTCTTCGACATAACAAAAGCCTGCTCCCACTAATTCTACATTTCACGCATGTACATTTCCTATACTATTCCAGCCAAATATTCCTCTGAGCTTTCAAAATTAAGCACATGAGGGCTATTCGCCTAACACATCATGGCCTGAGTTTGCTGTGATGAGCTTATAGGATGTTAAGACCCACTCTCTACTTCTGCTCGCTGATGTTACCAATCTGCTTCCCGCCAAGGGGCAATATTTCAATGAAAAGCAATACAGAAAATATTTTCATCACAATTTTATCATCACGCTGGTGTTCCTGGGAGCTCTGTCTCTCATTCACCAGCTATGAGCAGCAAATAACCCCGCCGAGCCAATGTACGTGAATGTGCCTCATTCCCTTATCTCTGCTCCTTGGTGGTGTTTAGATAAATGTAACTCAAGGCTACCATTTGCAATGCAGACTCTCACTGTGCTTATCCAAGCCAGCATGAAAATGCATGCAGAGCCCTGTGCCTGCTATGGGATAGTGTAGATATGCAGGGATTGAGGAGATGGACTGAGGGGATGGTTGGGAAATAGAGAAAGTTGGGCTTGAACAGGTCTGGAGATGAGTGTTGGGGCAGAGCTACTCCCTGCATGGTCTGAGTGGTTTCTGTTGGTTGTGGTGTGAACTTTGGTCAGTTCTATTCAATGTGAGTCATATTAGGTGTATTAGGAACATGGTGAAAGGCTCACCAGATGTGAGCTAGAAGTAGAGGGTGCTGTAGAGCCCAAAATGCACTTCATTGAAGGGCAAGCTCAGGCTCAATCTGGATCACACGTTCCTCATCCAGGGGGACACCTTGCAAAGTTGTGGGTGTCTTGTGGGATGCGCACAGCTCATCAGTCTTCAGGACCCTGTGGACACTAAATGCACTTTAAAGAGTAGATGTTCAGACACTATCAGGAGGAAAGCACCACAAAGGAGCTGATTTACTTTGGCAAAGCAGCAGCCCCTAAGAGCATGAGAAAGCAAATCCCTGTTCTTACCTTCTGGTGCCCACCAGAATAGAAGGCTGCAGGCATAGCATGGGTCATGCCAGGACCCTGTATCATGGACAAGAGTGCTCCTGGCATTGATTGCACTGACTCTATTCTCCCCATTCCTATGGTGGACCATGATGTACTGCATGCTCACACTTCCATAAACTCCCATAAATAGTACTGAGCATAGAAAACATGCTGTGCCACAGGCAGCAGTGGGGGAGCAGGAATCCCTATTTCCAAGGCAGCCAGAGTGATTGACAGAAAAGATCATACAACATACTGTCACTATGAAAACTTTGGGGTGTTAAATCCAAATCTAAATAATCCTGCATGTTTCTTCCTTGACTAAGCACCTGAGCACTAATTACATGCCTGATTAATTCAGTAATGTACGTACATTTCTGGGCTCCCTCTGCTTGTATTGCTCTCTCTCCACTTCGGGAGATTAATGAGGTGAAGAAACAGAAGATTGTTATGAACCTGCAGCTCTCTGTACCTCCTAAGAAGATGATGGGAAATGTACCAAACATCATGTTATTTTGTTAACACTGCTGTGTACAGTATATAATTATAATTTAGCTGTTATATTTCTTGCCTATTAAAATAGATAAGCAATGATCCAGGACTGCAATGAACAGCACAGATTCACAGAACCATTTTTACCATTGTGCTGTAATAAGCTATACAAAATAGATTTTTGTATGTAAGATTTTCAGTAAGATCATTCAGAGCAGGATCACTTCTGAAAAGTACCTTTTCTTTTAGGTTTATCACCTTCAGTTTTCATGCTTGCTCTCCGCTTTTGGGATTACTGTTGCCTTTATATCGCTGAATTTCAACAGCATAAAGAGCGTATTCTTCATTTATCCATTTGTTTATTTGAGAGTCTGTGAAAATTTGGGATATACAAGATGCAGAACTGGACCCTATTAGATTCAGTTGTGAAGTATTTGCTTAATGTATGTCCACCCTTAGGCTTACATGATGTGCTGAAATAGACCCTAAATCTGCAAACCACAGTCTACAGGTTGTTGCCACTGATATTGAGGAGAGAGAGAAACTGGATTAAAATGTCTAAGGGTGACACTTTTAGGGTCCTGAATCCCAGCCAAGCTGACTCATTCTGGCTTGTGAAAAGAGCATATGATAATGCTCCAGCATCGGCAAGGTTAATTTGCTTTCTCTGTTTAACCTCCTTTCAATCCCTTTTTTCTCCAACTTCCTCTTTTTTTTCTTTTTCTTTCTTTCTTCTTCTTCTTTTTTTTTTTTTAAGAAGGTTCATATGAGCACAAAACCAATGCTGTGCAATTAGCTTTCTCATTTATCAAAGTTTTATGCATCTTAGTTTAGTGCTTGCACACTCATTATATTAAAGAAGAAAGTAAGTCTAATGAGCCCAATTAATAATCTAAGTAAGCCCATTAACTCCAAAACAGCTGAGAAGACACAGCAGTATGGACATGAAAGCTGTTTAAAGAACCTCAAGGCAGCAATGTAGGCTTTCACAGAGACAGAAGAGTCATATGCCCAGTCAATAGGCTCTGCATAAATATTAGACTGGGACTTGGCTGTTGAAATGCAGGTACTCACTGCCATTTGTGGTGCTCAGATGTACTCAAAGCACCTTCGTGAGTAAAGGTGAAAGCTGGAAAACCTTTCTAAGTGTCCCTCCTGTCAAAACTGGAGTTTGCTCTCTTGTTCCCCTCTAACAGATGCTCAGAGGAATCTTGCCTTTGCAAATTTTTCTCACATTTCAGACACTACTCAGAAACTGACAGATTTCTTCGAAGCCAAAATGGGAACTGAGAAATAAACCTTGTGTAAATACCACAGGAGGATGCCCTCGAGCCCATCCCAAACCCAGAATCTGAATGGATTTGATATTCATTTCAAGTTTTTAGGCAAAGCAAGAAGGACAGAGATATACTGATCATATGGCCCAGAAAACATGAACTGAAGATGTCATTTTTTAAGTCCCAAGCTAAAACCTTACAGTTCCTCAGAAACAAGTTGCATCCATTTTTACAAAATAACAGCTCAATAGCCTCAAGGTGTATATCAGACTTATGCAATGTATTTCAAAAGTCACTGTCTGTTACATAACTTATTGGAAATTCAAATGGCTTGTCTTTTCCATGTCACAATGAAGATATATTCATCCATACACAAGCATATCCACACATACATATATTTACATGGATATAAGTACAAATTCATCCTCTCTATAGGCACATATTTATTTTCCTTCCTTTCTGCACTCAAATTTAGGGAAGCCCTTTCTCCGCTGTCCACCAGTGCACCAGAAAAGATCCTGACAGTAGCCCTGTAGTATTTCCCTCGTGTAAGCCAACCCCTCAGTGGGAGCAGAGAGAGCTATCATCATCTCCCTTTGATTAACAGGGTGGGTACGCTTGACATTCACTTACCAGAATAAGGAAGATAACTTTGTAGACCACATTAATGGGGATCTACCTCTCTTGCTCATTGATGACATTGAGCCTAACCATGTGGTGCTTTAGGAGCAAAGTAATTCCACCGGCTGCCTTTGATTACATCATAAATTGACACCTTGCCAAGATATAAAAACATGGTTTTAGTCTGTGGAGGCCAGGGCACTTCAGATGATGCCCTTTCTCATTTGCTGGGTCTTGTGCCACAACAGAGCTATAGATCACATCTGTAATCCTGTGGAGTTCATTATCTCTTAATGCTATTTGCTTTTTTAGATCATTAGAACGAAACTTGACCTGACCTGTGAACTATGAAATTGATTGTTGCCTTTAAATGGTCAACAGCCCATTTTCTAATCGATATACCAAATAATTTTATACATATTTAAATTATATATAACTTTAATGCTTGTTAAATTTATCTGCCACTTTCCTTCTATAGTTTATTTTGCATGCATCTGAAACATGGATGATGCTTTTATTACTTGGTGGTACCATTTAGGAAAAAAAAAAAAAAAAAGGAGGAAGAAGGAGGAAGTTACAAATAAAACCTAGCCTGAAACAAAGGCTGAGCTACTGAATATGAGTGCAATTCAGCTCTGAAGACTTTAAAACATATCAGAGGTTGGGCTGTGGTTGCTGATTAATACTTTCCCTGATGGTTGGAAAAATAAATAAACAAATAAATATTCCATTTTGCTGTAATTATTCGAGTTTGAATAGAGTTTGTGGCTAGTGAAGGGCTTCTTCTCCCTGCTCATTGCCTTGAAGAACAACATCAAAATGTAGGAAATGAAGGAGATGTTGAGGTATGCTTCTGACAGCACTGGATCCATCACAGGGCTTCTGTGATTAGTAGGGCTTTGCTGGTCCCAGGGAAGTACAGTTTGATGTCTTGGGTCTACCAGGTCTTTGCACAAGTTTATAAAAAGAGAGGAAATATGGTCTCTGGCCACCTTACAGATCACTTAACTTTTAAGTAGACATAATAACCTTGCTTACGCTCTGAAGATTTTAGGAAGTTCTCCTCTGGGCATCCTTTGGCATCCTGCCTTTACTGTATCTTCTAAAGTAACTTGTCTTCGTGCACAAGCTTATGTGGAGCCCCCCTGACAGCCTCATTGCTCTGCCTTTTCAACCACTTGGTGAAACACTCTTTGGTAGGTGGCAAATTCAAAAAAAAAAAAAATAGAAAGAAGAAAGGAGAAAAGGGGTCTTTCACCCCAAACTGTGTCTTACATTAATCTAGCCTATCCAGTGTGGTGCGTCACAAGGGAAAATTCACCCCAGTGTCCCAGAGGTCCCAGACTGGGAAAAAAGCAAACTCAGGCGCTCAAAGTTTAAAGTTTCTTCTGTTATCCATGTGGGAGAGAGAGGTGCATTGGTGAAATCCATATATTCTATTTATTCTGTGGCAGATGAGACCTCACAGCACCAACACGGTGTTCAGAGAGAAATGCCATCACAGCATCAGGGTAGGTGTTTCACTCGATATGATTACTCAAGGGTTTAAAAATCGTGGTTTCACGACTGGGAACAGGTCTCTTCATCACTTTCACCTTCTCCAGTCATGAAAAGGGAACACTAAACATCCCTGTTAAAGGCCTCTTAGGATGAAGTAGTTAACTTTTGTAAGTCATTTAAAGAGGAAAAGCAGTACATGCTACTGCAAATGACAATTAATGATGCACAAAATGGTTCTTCAGTGGAAGGGTCATTTCCTACCATTTGACAAGCCAATCCCTCTTGTAATGTGCATTTTTTTTTGAACTGTTCAGACAGACTTTTTAAGACCTTGGACAAAAAAAGAAACAACCTCTTGTATTCCCAAAATCACCGCCTTGCTCTGGCAGTCACAGCACGGCTTTCATCCAGATGAGTTTTTGGAAGAAAGAGGGAGAGAAATGCTTTCCTTGATGCTCTGGCCCACACTTTCTGGGCTTACAGGTGGAGCAGGATGAGGCCTTTCCTCTGGATCCAGCTGCACGCAGCCGTGTTTCTGACCCAAGGCCCCTCCGGACCATCTCCTGGCCTTTCCCTGCTCCTCTTCAGAGGTCCGTCCTGAATAAAAGGGAATCAAAAATAAAGGAGTAAAATTAGAAATGAGCAAAAAAAGAGAGAAACAAACTAACATCCAACCCCCCAGAACAGCTTCCCTCGATTAGTCCTAGTCAGGCAGGACTTAATCTCCTAGATGTCTTCATGTTTGAGAGTAAAGATGCATTTGGCGCTTATATAAAATTACAGTGGTGTGAAGTAAAAGCCATCGCAGGTAGAGGGACCTCATCTACATGCCTGTCCACCTTGCTTCTGCTACGAGCACCACCTGCCTGCTGGACGATGAACAGGGACCACTCGGGGAGGGCAGGCTTGGGGGCAGCAGCCCCTGCTGCGATCCCCTACGTGCCACCACTGCATCCAGGAAATGGCACCATTTAATACATGGCCATTTGTACTTATATCCCAGTTTTATCAAAGCAATGGGGCATGCAATATGCTGGTAAATAATTAATTTGTTTCCCAGAGATGCCCAGTGGAAGAGACGACAGGCCCTGCCATTTATACTTTTATGAAACGCCAGATGAAGTGAAGGCGTCAGCATGGGGGCAAGACGCTGGGAACAAAGTGAATTAGAGAATATCTTTCCTTCAGTAAGACAAATTTGTGTTGGGTAACCATGCTTTGCTGGGGAAGCCAATTGGAAAAGAGTGATAGAGGCCCAGCTACTGAAGTTCATCAAAGTCATCTGTTTCAGGTAAGCTCATTTTTCACCAGCCAAGGGGATATTTACCTGGAGTACACCTGTAAGGTACAGCCGACAGATTGAATGGTACAGTGCTTTATTATATTTCACACCCTGATGATTCAATATGATAGAAAAGAGGGAGAAAAAGAGGGAGAGCTGCAAAAAAAATGCAGTCTCTTCTCTTTGCCTTGTATTTGTTGCAAACCATGACTGCAGTGCTTAGGTAAACCAGAGGAAGTGAGCAATAGTTTGCAGTGAATTACGCTCCAGTGTGAATATTTCGCTCAAAAGACCCTTCATTCCTTTTCCTTCCCTTTTTGCAAGTGTTGTCCCAGACCTCTGCAGGGAGGCAGTACTACATTATTTATGTCACTAAACAAAACATCCCCCCAGCCTGTCACCCCATACACCAGCAAGGGCCGGCGCTTCCCAATGGCTCCCTGGGGAGCTCTCTGCTCCTGCTGGGAGAGCACTGTTGCCTTCTGCTGAGCAATGAGCTGAAAAAAGGGACCTTCTCCAAATTCACTCCTCTTCACAGCCAGCCAAGGCTTGGTAGGGGAAGTCTGAAAGTTATGCCCGCTCTTCCCATTCAAAAAAAAAAGGACATTTCCTTCAGCTCCTGGAACAGCCCAGCCAAAGTCATCCTTGTTTGAAGAATGCAATCCAAATTTGAAGGGCAATTTCTGGTATGTTTTCCCCAAGAGTCAAACCCTTTGTTTTCTGGAAAAGGATTCTATGTCTATCACAGCATGTTTGTCTCAGAGGTCAAGGTATAGCAGGTATCACCTCTACCATATGGCTGTCAGATGGCAAAGCTGAGCTGAAAGAAGTGTTTTAAACAAATCTGTGGTTTTTACAGAAATGGTTGTTGTCACAGGCAGTATGTAGAACTGCCTGGAGTCTCCAGCAACAAGTCAAGGCTGTTGAGTGTCTGAGCACCTGCAGGAGATCCGGGGTCAATAGTGTATCAGAACTAAAATAAGTTCTGGTGGCTTTTGTTTGTTTGGTTGGTTGGTTGGTTTTTTTATTTGTTTGGGTTTTTTTTGTTTGCTTGTTTCATTGGATTTTTTTGTTGTTGTTGAGGTGTGGCTGGAATATTTGGTTTTTGGTTTTGTTTTGGTTTATGTGTGTCGGGGGGGGGAGGTTGTTTTTTTGTTTTTGTTTTCTTCAAATTTCTTTATTCTTCTGGCACAGCTGCAAGAACTAGCACTGGTCCAGGACCAGATTTCCACCTTGGGGCCACAGCCAAAGGTTGCATTAGCCAGCCATTGGCAGGCAGGATCATATGCTAGAAAAGAATAACATCTGGACATGTCAGTTTATGTTCTGGCAGATATTGTGGTGCCATGGACTAGCAGAAAGCTGCCAGGTTTGTCAAAACAGCCAGCGTGCTTCCAAAATATTTATTACCGTTTTGCAAAAAGCTAAAACTTACCTAGCTGAATCCATTCAAAAAGTGATGCCCCATTATAGTCCAAAGCAGCACCAAAAGTCGCTGATGATAAACATGGGATTTTGTTGCCTGAGAGAGTTGTTTCTGGTGGGCAGCAGGTACCAACAGGACAGAAAGACAATGACATCGAGGTGACAAAGACTCTATGCTTGGTGGCAGCACTGAAAACATCTTCCGAAGATGGTGCAGTTGTCCCAGCATTTGCCCCCAAAACATGCAAAGTAACTAAAAACACAGGTTTAAATGCATAAATATCCAAACCTGAAAGACTTTCTCTAGGGACTGACCAGTTTCAGCTTCTAGATGGATTAAAGAGCATTTGGGACTGTCTAGGGAATATCTTTCTACATCAGATTTGTGCAGTTATGTTTTGTCCTTATAAAGGAGGTGGTTTCTCCTAAGCCCTAAGATATACCCATTTCTGTCCCTTTTAGAAAAAATAATAATAATAAAAAAATCCTTCAATAAATTAGCATCCCTTTAAAACGATAATATGGACCATAAAAATTATTGTGATTCATATCAGGACACAAAATGATTTAACTAATCAGTCATTAATTAAACAGGTTTTTACCTGCGGGGGCTGCAAGAGTTTAATAATTTAAGCTGACTAAATGTTAGTACTACCCAGGCATAATTAGAGCTGTGGGGAAAGTTTCACAAATACAGCAAAGCTAGCTACATTTCATGCTATTTACTGAGTGCAGGCAGCAACCCGCCAGCAGAGCAGACTTTTCACATCTCAATGAGCAGCTTGCCAAGAAAGAATGACCAGGAGGGGACTAGATTAAGGATGTCGGTCAACCTAAATTATAATAGAGGCCCCAGTCCTGCAACAGCTTAAACAGACCCTTGGTACCTATGATCACCTTCTCTGCAGAAGCTGATGCAAGACTGAGCCCTTTATTATGAGTTTACGTGATCAGTACATCCTTGCACAGACTGTAGGAGATCAGGACTCCCTGGAACATTTTACGTTAACAAAACTGTACTGCTTGTTTCACAAGAATGAAGATGAGCTTCAGGAGTCTGGAGTCTTCACTCTGGGACCTTCCTGGATGCATTTCGTTCCTTCTCTAAGTCCCATTTTACTTGTCTATAAACTTATGAAAGTACATTTTGCCTGGTTTAAGATGCGTGCTTGCTGCACTCATGTGCTGAAAATGCACTGTAAGTGTAGAGTATTATTTTATTAACTTAGGGGCTGCAACTATGACTTCGAGCATTGTGAGCCTGTAGTGCTTCTGTGCAGAAGACACCTGGAGAAGGTCACAGGTTCAAAAACAGGCTTACGATTTCTGAATTCAGTTCCATTCTCGTTGGTAATGGCAAGACAGTGATGCCAGTGTATTTAATATTCCATGTTCAGAAGAGAAATGCTTTGGTCAAAGCAACATTGAGGAGGAGGAATTCTTTGTTCTATGAAAGGTTAATGCACCTGGGTAGCAGCCGAGAGCGTTTGCATGCAGAGAGATCATTAATCCATGCAGTAATAATTTGTGAAATAAAAATCAATCTTGGAAAGGAGGCAAAGCCTCTAGTTCCAAAGTAATGGACTGCCTTTTGCACTGCATCTCGTTAAGCAAGACCCAAATACATAATGGGCTCAATTTCCATGCAAGGCTCCTTTGCAACTCAGAAAAACTAATAGCAATCCTAAACAAAATGTACCCTGCCTCCTTTCCAGGGCTGGCAATTGCAGCTCAATTAACACGGCAGTCACGGGTATGGCAGAATGGTTTTGAATGGTAAAAGCTGCAATATTTGTCCTGGCTAAGAGGAGCTCCTGGGACAGACCTGCAAGCGTGCTTGGTGAAAGCACCCTCAGCTCCTGGTGAAAGCACCTGATGGATATGGTTATACCCCATCAGAGCACAGCTCTACAGGGGCCTGGCAGCAATCCTGCTCCCTTCAGGAGGAGAAAGGAGATGCAGTATGCAGGGTATCACCATGGACATATGGGGCATGAAATGGATCACATTAGTGCACCCCTGAAAGTCCTGTCAATAGTGAGCTAGGTCTCATTTAGGGTTGTAGTAGCAACAGGAATTGGTCATCTCTTCATCCCACAACAGCTTAAGACACAGGTCCTTGCTTCTGTGGTGATTTGGGCATCTAAATATGTATTTCAGCTCTTGCATTTCAGGGAGACAAGTTAGGACAACTTATGTAGCAGGAGTGCAAACCTGGCCCAGCTCTGTTCCAGGTGGAAGAACATTTTCCCTGCATATCCAGAAACTGCTTCTCCCTCCCTACTATATGGGGAGTTGCAAGATGCCCCACAGGGATATTCCCAGAGCCCCAGAACCCTTCTGCTCCTGTGTCCTTAGGAGAGAAATAACCTGGGGCCAAACGGAAGAGCCAAAGTGCAGTTGATGTCTCTTCCTCAGACAAGGCTGAGGGGAAAGGCTGCAGAAATCCAGAGTACATCCATACAGATAAATAAAACAAGACTAAACACAACTGAAAAGGAAATGTGGATTTACCTCCACAGCAGAGAAATCTTATAATAACGTGTTTCTTCAAAAAAAGCCCTACAAGCTCTGTTATAGAGGACTGCTGGGGTCACATTCATGCATCAGTTTGACACACAGTGAAATATCTTTTTGCTTTCATCCTACTCGTGTGAGTTACACCAATCTCAAAGCTGCTTTGCTGTAGGCAGCTGATTTCTACCAGGGTCCCAAAAAGGAAAACCAAGTGTTATCGCTTGCTCATCTGGTTGAAACCTGTCCTTCTCACCCTTTCCCTGCTTCCCAAGGATTTAACTGACTTTTCTGCTTGGAGTTTCCTGGACACTGTGGCAATCTGGGAGGCTGGGTGGAGCTGGGGGTGGTTTCAGTGAGGGGGAAGGCATGCAGGCTCCACGCCAGGCTGCAGCCAAGCCCTGAGTGTGGAGGTGTCGCTGTGTAATACTGACAAAGTACAAAATCCAGTCCCAATAATCCTCTTAAGTCTGAACAGAAAATAACCGGTGTGATTGATAACCCAAAGACAATCAAAATGCTTAGGATTTAGAGAAGGTACCATATGTACAGAATATTTCCAGAAAGAAATACATGACTTAAAGGACTATGGTTTTTTTTTGTTTGTTTGTTTGTTTTCCTTTGGTATACAAAAAGAGGAGGTGAAAAAAAACTATATAACCTGAAAATGCAGGTAAATTTCTGGCAATTTTGCCATTGATTTGAATTGGTTTTCAATCACTCTTTTAAGGAACACAACAAAAATATCAATTAACAATGTCATAATCATTAGAGGTAAACAAAGAAGATAAGAAATAAATTAGAGTAACATTGGAAATCAATATCACTTGAAGAAAGAAAATTAGGTTGGTGTGATTTAGGGATAAAAGATTCAGCAAAATTAATGCAAATTACCAAGAGTTGGGGTTTTCCTGCTTGCTTCAGGTGGCAACACAATGCAAAGCTAAGCTTGCCGTTGATGGACACGGGTGGCCCGAGTCCCTCAGCTCTGCATTTGTGCCTGCAAAGAACGACCCACTCATAGTGTCATTTGCACAGCAGCCCAAGAGAGTGTCTATCTGATTCCCACTTTAATTAATGGGAAATGAACATCCCAGACTCCTCTCTCAGGTGGAAAAATGCTTTTTCAGATGTGCATTGTGCTGCAAAATAGAAAAAGGTATAGAGGTAGATACACAACTATGTGTATAGCTGTAAAAATCTGAAACTTTTCTGGTAGCACCGATGGGACTTATTTGCTCCCTTTGTCCTTTGAAACTAGCACATTTTCTCATGTGACATTGCTGGGAGATGTGCTGTAACTGAGCAATGTGTGGTTTTCAGCTGTACCAAGAGGAACTTTTCTGCCAAGAGTAGACAAAGCACTAGAGTTATGTTAACAATTCCATAACCCAAAGATTCCCAAAAATTCTTAACTAAAAGATCTTTGTGTTTTCACTTTCACAGCTTTCAGACCATCCCTTAGGATTCCCTCCACTGCCCAAGCTGGCTTTGACCCACGTACCTGCTGTAAGAAAGCAAACAAAAAATGTGTTAAACCAGAAAAAAAAAAAGGGTGGTGGGGTGGGGGGGCAGCTCAAGCAGTAAAGCCACTTCAAGATACCTTTCAAAGAAGTGACACAAGATCAGTTTTGAAACTTTTGAAATCATTTTAGCCCCCTTGCAGCTGGTTTCTGTCACATCTTTCTCCAGCTGAGGCTGCTGGTGATGTTCTGCTGTGACTCCTCACTCCTGCGATTCAGCCACCACAAGGGGAGAGAAAAAAAAAACACATCAGAAATGCCAGATTTGCAGAATGAGCTGCATTATCTTACATGTTAAAATAGTTCCCACTTTTTTAGCTGATTTTCTAAACCAATCTTGAAGGGCAAGGAAATCTTCTGACAAGCAAATAGTCTTGTCCTTGAGTCTAGGGGCAGCTATCTGTTTGTGAGCCCTGTGTCTTTGGTGTATTGTGCTCTAAGGACATCCTGGGCCAAGCTGGGTAAACAAAGAGTGTTTTTCCCCTCTTATTACATAAAAATAAACTTACAAAGAGCACCAGCTGAAGGGTGAGGGCTGTTCCTGCTGTTACGCTCCTGGCTTCGTGTCTCAGCATTAGGTCACCTACCAGATCTGGAATCTTTTCCCCCAAAAGAAGGACATGCTGGAGGTGTGTTCAGTCAGGTTTCATCTCTTATACGGGACATGACCCATGTCTTGGCAGCAATTACTTATCCCAAGAGCCTCCTGTGTTTGAAGAGGCTGTGCAGACCCCTGGGCAGCACTCCCAGGGCTGTCTGTGCCCAAGGGAGCACAAGATGCCCAACATAGCAGCCAGGGGCAAATCTCTATATAATATATATATATAGGTGTTTGTTTGTTTTTTAACATAAGTATTGTACTCATAATTCTTCACACTAATACCATTCCTGGCACAAATCTTCTATCTCAATCTTCCCATTTTTTTCCCTGTCCAAATCTTGACATCCATTAAATTCTCAGTGTGCCCAAAGCTTACCAATATGGCACGCTGCTTTATCCAGTAGCGTCAGTCCATCAATAAAGCTCAGCCGCCGAGTTTGTCTGCTTTGCTGTGCTTTCGGCTTACTGTAAGTTATGTGGATGTTGGAGCTGGCAGCACCGATGTGCCGGCATTGAGACCCAGGGTCCAGGGTCCAGTGGCAGCTGGGCTGGGGCAGGATTGATGCTTTCCCATCATTTCTAGCCACCCACCAAGCCATAACCAGAAAAAAAAAAAAAAAAAAAGTGGTCTATGCTAGAGCACAGCCTAGCTGGGAGGGGATGCAAATGTGAATGGCATTTTTCTTCTTGGCTGTGGCTTCCCACTCATCTTCTCTCTCCTTTGTCACTCCAGAATGAATGTACAATTAAAACACAATCAATCTCCGTGACATTTCCAAAGTGTGCAGGCAGCGCACCGGCTTCTTTTTAGCCTTGGCGAGAGCCCAAATTTCTTGGAAAAATAAGCTCTCTTCTTTCCCCTCAGAGAAACTCAAGATTAAAGGTTGTCAAGTGGGGACAAATCAAGCATCAAATTTGTTGTCAACAAATTAATGCACTGAAGAGACTTCTCTGAGTGACTCTTTCCAGGTTGAACAGTAAGCGGGGATGGTTAATTCTAGAAGTAGCCAATGACTTGTGACATTCAACAGCTCTGTGCAGTACAGGAAAGTACATTTTTTTAATAACAGTGACTTATTGCACCTTCCTTTATCAAAAAAATAAGAGGAGAAACGGAGAATGAGAAGTAAGAAACCTATTCTGATGAAAAGCCTCCTATCTGTGTTAATAAGGGGAAAAAAGGAAAAAAAAATAAGGTGTTCGCAGTTTATTTTATTTGTCGTGTCAACACAGACAGGAAGAAAAATATCAATATTTAACACTACCTCTAGCAATTGTGTGTGTTGTTTTTCTATTTATACACCCTCAAGGTGCATATAGGGTTATAGCAATGCCTCAGGTCACATTCATAATAACAGGAACCTCACTTTTATTAATTTTTTTCCCATCTTCCTTTAAAACAAGTCTATTAGTACTGCGCAAGCTACCTTAAGCAGCATCTGACATATACAAACTGTTGCCTGTAGGTTGCCTGTTTGTTTGATTTTCTGCAGTGTGAAGGTTGAGTTGAGTCATTTTGCACCCAATTACTTTGCAGTAAATTTGTCGGATGATTCTTGTCGTGCCGTATTGATCCAACGTGTCACCTTGAACTTGTTTATTGACACATCAAATTCCGAAGGCAGCCCTGTTCAATTTACCACTTCCCAATTATGGCATTTATATGATGTCACTGAAGCTTCTTGTCACGTTCAGATGAGGCCATTTTCCCCCCTCCACCACCAATCACCTGAGCAGCGGTTGCCATTTTTCTCTGACCTTTCCCGAGACAGATGGTGGTTCATAAAATACATCATTAGCACACATGTCATTTTATCTTGCCTCGGTTTTTTAAGTGAAAGGTACTTTGTTCAACAAAAGATTTTTCAATTTCTTCCTCGACAACAGTGCTGCTAAATGTTTGCTGTGTTTTTTTTTTTTGTTTTTGTTTTTTTTTCCCTCGTGTGCTGGAAAAGGGGATTCAACCCCACAGTACTGGGAAAGCTTCATCCTATGTCTGACAGAAGATCTGCTTCCTCAGATGCTCATGGGAGCTGCAAACATGAGAACTGCTCGGAATCCAGCCCAGTACAGTGACACACAGCATAATGTGGGAAACGGGCTATTCATGCGATGTTCACTGCTGGAGGTGGCCCAGGGTTCCCTCAGCAGGCAGAGCAACAGGAGCAACTTTGCCCTTTGCAAAGCCTTTCAGGTTCTGAGTGTGCTGCCCTGGGTTTACTGATGCTAAGGGTGTTAAAAATAATCTAATTTTTACCCCGCGGTGCTCTGTTTCTCTTCTTTAGGACTGTCAAATTGGCTTTTAATAACTCAGGAGCTGGGCAGAGTGGGTGCAGGAAGAGTATTTTAAACTAATTTAACTGCTGGTTTTCTATTAAGTCATGATAATATTTGATGCCAATAACTAAAATATTATCTGGCCAACTTTGTCCCTTTGAATTGATTCAGAAACACGCTTAAGCTCAGGTTTCTATTAGGGCACATGCTTCAGTCCCACTGCTTGAATTTAGGATGCCCACAGGGTTTCCAAGATGAGGACCTGGGAGTCTGTGCAAAGAAAAATTCTCCCTTCTCTTCCCATGCAGAAGCTCCAAGGTGGCCCAGAAGAGAGTCTGGACCAAGGAAGGTTTTGTTGTCTGAGGCTGCCCAGGGCTGAGGTCAATGTTAAAGACATATAGAAGAGGCGTGCACTCTTCTCGCTGCATGATTTATCACTTGCCAAAATGTGCTTGAGAAAAGAGCCAGAGGAGGGGGAGAAAGCAACCACAGCAGAAGAGAAGATTATCTTCTTGGCAGTTCCTCAGTTATGATGCCAATGGTGTTTCAGAGTAGCTGGGGAAAATAAATAAATAAATAAAAATCTGAATCTAATTTCATTAAATATAATTTCTTTTTCTTGCTTGAGACTCACTGTTTTACTTTCCCATTTCCCCAACAGAAGACATGAACATTTCCACATCACCAGAACTTAGAGAACAGCAAACAGCATCTTTAAATTCCTAAACACCCTGGCTCATCCCCCCTTGCTATCAAAGCCCATATGCACACAGTGCTGCTGCTTTGGTTTCCTCATGCCCAAACACACCCAGATGGAGAGATCAGAGCTGTGACAGTCTGGCATGGAGGACAGGAGCCTGCCTATGTGGGGAGGAAAATAAAGTCAGCAAATGCTCTCAGGATGAGACCTTGAACATTGCATGATCCTGATTTATAAACCCCATGGGAAGGGCTATAGGTGGGCTCTGGGCACCTCATTGCAGTGCTGCTGTGAGACCCAGCCAGGTGGTGATACAGTGAAGAGTCTCCTTTTCTGCTTTGTGCCAAAGGCTGGAAGGTTGCTGCCATCCCAGAGATGTTGCCAGAAGCCTAAGTTACTGGGTTTGTGATTTATTTCTGTAGGGAAAACTACAGCTAGGCTATCAGCACAAGTTTCCTTTTCCAGAGGTCTTTGCATCATAAGACACTCATGCTACCTCCAATTATTCCTAAAAGGAATCAAAAGTCTCAAAGTCCATCAGACATTTTTGGTTTGCCAAAAATTTGCTGTACACGAGCTTAGATGTTATGATAGTAGTGGCTGTGGCACAGCCAGATGTTTGCGAGCAATTTGCAATACAGCTAGGGGCCGTTGTCTTCTTCACTAGCAGGGTCTTCATATATATTCCCCTGAAAAGCTGTTAATATCCCAGTTTCTAAAGCAAAGAGTGGAGAGGAGAGGCCACTCCTGAGACATCACAGATTGCAGATGCAGATCCCTGTACAGGAGACCATATGGCCAACTAGAAAGAGTTCATCCCAAGGCAGAGACACAGATCTGATCATAGTCTACCTCTGATTTTCACCTCCTCCTCATCTCCGAGTCTTTGCTTTCCTGGTCTGTATGGGACGTGAGCACTTTAGAGCAGTTCATTCAGCCCAGAGTTACCAGAAAGATATGTCCATAAGGATTTGGGTGAACCAACCTGCAAAGTACACATTCTTATTGAAAAAGGCCCTTTGTAAAGTTTGGGGTTTGCTTACTTTTTATTGCAGAGACACATATTTCTTTGCACCACTGCAATTCTCTGCACACACCCACCAATACAACGGGATGGAAAACAAATGTTATGGTAGATACTGAATTTATGACATGTCAAGTTTAAATAGCACCCATAAGGCTTAAAGCAGAGGCAAGCAATGGGGAATCCACTTTTCAATTGCAGCAAGCACACAAAGCTTTCTTTCTCTTCTCGCTAGGTAGGCTGATGCTGGGCTGATGTTTCCTAAACTTTTCATACCAGGAAGTCATGTATCTACCTCCTCATGTGTGATGTGGGTTCTTTTGTAGGCTCTTTCAAAGTCCAAAAAAGCTCTAAAAAAAAAAAAAAAAAAGGTTCTTTCTTAACGGTATCAGCTGACTAGAGACGGCCCTTAGATACCAGTTAACCTTTGTGCCAGTTTTAGTCTGGCACACACACTCTCATCATGATTGCAGCTGTTGAATAATTAATCCCTTAGACTAAACAAACCATTGGTGGACTGTGCACACCTTCCTCTTCTGTTAGTTTATGCACTGACATCTATTTTTGTCATTGGCTGTTACCCCCTTTTGGAGGACACTTTTTCTTTATGTGAACATGATTATAGTGAATTATGTGAATAAGATTATATTTTCCTTGGAAAATTGAAGGGGGGACTAGGCTTTTGTTTGTTTGTTTGTTTGTTTGTTTGTGGTATCCAATATAATGAAAAGGAAGGAAGAGGAGGAAGAGAAGAGGAAGAGGAAGAGAAGAGGGAGAGGGAGAGGGAGAGGGAGAGGGAGAGGGAGAGGGAGAGGGAGAGGGAGAGGGAGAGGGAGAGGGAGAGGGAGAGGGAGAGGGAGAGGGAGAGGGAGGGGGAGAGGGAAGAGGGAAGAGGGGAGAGGAGAGGAGAGGAGAGGAGAGGAGAGGAGAGGAGAGGAGAGGAGAGGAGAGGAGAGGAGAGGAGAGGAGAGGAGAGGAGAGGAGAGGAGAGGAGAGGAGAGGAGAGGAGAGGCAAAGCAAGGCAAGGAAAGGCAAGGAAAGGAAAGGGGAAAAGTGCTTTGCCATAGCAGAACAAAAACCTAATTCTTCCAACTAATTTAGAAGAGATGCATTTTGGTTACAATGAAGGTTTGGTCTACTGTGCTATTTTGCACAAAACTCCAAAATTAAAAATTACCTCAGGGGAGTAATTTTTTATTTTATTTTTGCAAATATTAGATAGCCCGTTTCCATCTTATTGAACATATTGTCACTCTAAACTGGCAGCTCATTTGTTATTCTCAGAGCATTCTAAAGATACAGAAATTAATACTACAGAGAATACAAATGGCTGCACATTTCATGAACACTTTCCAGGATATAAATTTGTAGTCATGGAAGAATTTACAGACACATCATTGTTTTGTTTTCAAGTCAAAGAAATATACTCTTACATTTCATGTGTAAAATTGTATGCACTGCTCTACTGCAAATATATCAATTAATAATATAGAGTTATATCAAAAATAAAGGGCCAAATTTTGCAATCCTTTGAGCTTTAGCAGGCAAAATTCTCACAGGTGATCAAGAACTGCCTAAAAATACAGAAATACATTTATGTTTGCAAGTTGTTCAATTTAATTTTGTTGTTTACATGTTACCTTAAATTATGAGTTCACAGTGCCCCTTTGAAATAGTAGACAGAAATGGTGGGAAGTCTGAGACATAAAGCAAATACTAGTGACAGGGAAACTTAGTTTGGCAATGGCATTCTTTAATCTTTTATATCAAGAATACGCCCTCTAACAGATGAGTTGCCTATCAAAGAAAGCGCATGTGAACACCAAAGAGCTCTCTCAGTCTAGCACTCGATGTCCAGGTGGAGACCAGTGATGAGTGGTGTTCCTCAGGATTGGTAGTGTGATCTACTCATCTTTGTTGTGCACATGGACAGTGGGACTGAATGCACCCTCAGCAAGTCTGCCTCAGCAAGTCTGCCAACCTGTGTGGTGTGGTTGATACACTGGACGGAAGAGATGCCATCTGGAGGAACCTGGACAGGCTTGAGAGGTGGGCCTGTGTGAACCTCATGAGGTTCAACAAGGCAAAGTGCAAGGTCCTGCATCTGAGCTGGGGCAATCCCAAGCACAAATACAGGCTGGGCAGAAAATGGATTGAGAGCAGCCCTGAGAAGGACCTGGGGGTGTTGGTGGATAAGAAGCTCAACAAGAGCCAGCAATGAGCACTTGCAGCCCAGAAAGCCAGCCACATGCTGGGCTGCACCAAAAGCAGTGTGGCCAGCAGGGCGAGGGTGGGGATTCTCCCTTTCTGCTCTGCCTTCTTGAGACCCCAACTGGAGTTCTGCATTCAGCTCTGGGGCCCCCAGCACAAGAAAGACATGGAAATGATGAGTCCAGAGGAGGCCACAAAGATGTTCAAGGGGCTGGAGCACATCTCCTGTGGGGGCAGGTTGAGGGAGTTGGGGTTGTTCAGCCTGGAGAAGAGAAGCCTCTAGGGAGACTTTACAGTGGCCTGCCAGTACCTAAAGGGGGCTACAGGAAAGCTGGGGAGGGACCTTTAGTTAGGGAGTGTAGTGATAGGACAAGGAGTAATGGTTTTAAACTAAAAGAGGGTAGGTTTAGATTAGATATAAGGAAGAAATCCTTTACTCAAAGGGTGGTGAGGCACTGGAACATGTT
Organism: Cygnus atratus; assembly: GCF_013377495.2. Classification (NCBI taxonomy): domain Eukaryota; kingdom Metazoa; phylum Chordata; class Aves; order Anseriformes; family Anatidae; genus Cygnus; species Cygnus atratus. The sequence goes on from NC_066396.1 coordinate 3,248,041, forward strand.
GCCCAGAGAAGCTGTGGATGCCCCATCCCTGGAGGTGTTCAAGGCCAGGCTGGATGGGGCTTTGGGCAGCCTGGTCTGGTGGGAGGTGTCCCTGCCCATGGCAGAGGGGGTTGGAATTAGAGGATCTTTAAGGGACCTTCCAACCCAACCCACTCTGTGATTCTATGATCATATACTTTGGAGATGTTGCATGGTCACCTCAAATGTGTGAGTGATACGACACTTTCAGGAACAGTAAAAGAGATTACCAAGAATTCAAAAGGCAAAATGAGAACTGTAGGCCCGCAACAGGTCTTTTCCAACATCCCGCAATGCTGAGCTTGCAGTGGGAGGTTTGCTCCAACCAGGGTGCCAGGGATTGGGTCCCATGTACTTACTTTTCATTATTCTTAAAATCAATAAGTAGATACTGACTACTCTTAAAGTGAATATCAAGATTAATTGACCCAAGTGGTAACTATTGATCCAGGAATGGCCAATCGATCGTCAAGGGATGATAAATCTTGAATTTTATAGGAACACAAAGCTATGGGCAGGAGTACCCTCAGATCTGCAGTGGTGGATGCTTGAGTAGGGAGCTCCCAGAGCTGGTTGTGCTGCCAGCACAGAGGAGCCTGAGGTGAGAACTGCCTTCACAGAGCAAAAATACCCACATCTACCCTTTTTCCCCCAAGGGAGTCCTCCCCAAATCTAAGACTTTTTCTCCCTTTTGAGTACAACATACCTTTTGAGGTTTGTCATATGTGCGAGGCAAAATCAGGGTGTGTGCCTGGACTGACATGGACAGAAATATTTGGAGATCTGTTGGGATAACTTTCAGAAATACACCTCATTTCTTTAGGCTTTAGAGCTTTTTTAACCAGCACTTTAAAAATACCTAGAATGAAAAAGCACTGTTCACCTGGGAGTGAACGCCAGCTTCTGCAGTGCAGAAGGCTGCCAATCCTGACAAACTTGTAAATAAAATAATGCAACATTACAAGGTAATGATTTATCAGTAGTGTTCCAGACCATGGTATTACTGATCTCTTGGAGTTGCAAACACCAGAAATGTCTTGGTTCTTTGTCTGAATATTTTTGGGCTAGCACAACCCAGGAGGTGGCTGTTTTACTCTTAAGAACGTGACAATTTTTTTAAAGCAAAACAAGTAGAAAATATTCTTATTGACGTTATACCTGAAGGGGTTTTCAAATCAAAGGGAAGATAATTTCTAATCAGTACTCTAAAGTCCAGGAGTGGAAAGACACACGCAAATCTGTCCTGTGCCTGCCCAATACAAAACCTATAAGGCTCCAAAATGTGGGGCTTCATGCATTGTCTTCAGGAAATTTCGTGACTGCCTAGAGAGAATTTCCTTAAAACATTTGTTCCTCTTTTCCCCAGCTGTGTATCTGTACTTCTTTAGCCACATTCCCATTTCCATTATGGTGGTGCTACCCTTCACAAGCTGCTTCATCCGTGATGTTTCTTCAAAGGGGGAACCACCAGGGTACAGCCAAGCAACTTCCAGACCACTGGGATGTGAAAAATTTGTATTTTAATTGCATCCTTTGTTCTTATTTCTAATAAAGGATTATATTATGAGGCCTGGGGGGCATATTCCTCTTTCTAGGGACTGTTACTGTGCTGTGATAAGAAAAAAATCTACATGGTGTTGGATATGTGTTCAACAAAAATGTCCTTCAGTGTGAGGAAATATCTTGTCTGCCTTCATAACCTCAGATGAAGAGGAAGGCAGCTGAGAGCTCTTCACTTAAGCACAGCTTTCTACTCTGCATTCACTCTTCAGTCTTATTTTCAGTAGACTCTCATGAATGACTCTTGGAGGCAAGGAAGAAAAGGGAATTTTCAAAAAAGTGTGCAGGAGGCAGGGGTACAAAACCAATTATTTATTAATAGGTTTTGTCCACACACCTCCTGTGCATCATTTGGAACATTTACCCTGTAGGCAGAGAAGAGCAATCAGGTGAGAAATTTGGGTTTACATCTTGCCAGACGAGCTTGACAACTTCACGCTGAACTTCATTTCTCCATCTCTGTCCTTGTAAAACAAAAGTGTGTTTAATTTAACAAAATGCCTCATGTGAGATTTTTTCCCCTCTAAATGTGGAGTTTATACTCCCCAGAATGTATACAAATATATACAAATATTACTAATTTACAAATATATACATATAACCAAAGTGGTGTTGCTTTTGCACTGAAATAAAGCTATCCAGTGAGTATGAATAGCAGATCAGTGATAATTCCTTAAGAAAAAAAAAAAAAAAAGATAATTGAAAAATTACAGGTAAGCAAAGGCCAATGACATTTTGAATAGATCCCTAAACATCACTTGCATCTGTATTGATTTGACTATTTGTCATTAATGCACTGATTTGACAGTGCTAGTTGAACCACAAGTGTTGGTGGACTTAGTTTCAGCATGAGCTGTAATCTTCAGGATGCCACTAAGGAAGAAGTTTCTTGACTTCTCTTGTATTAAAAGAAGGAGGCAGCAGCATCCTCACTACATACAGAGCAAATAACTGGTTAAAAGACTTGTCAGGAGTCAGTTGGCAGGGCCAGAAAAAGTTCCCTCATTGTGCATCATTACTCAATCCAATTCTGATTATCTGATCTCTTTGGCATACTGACTCAAGTAAGGAAACACATGAGGATGCTGATATTTCTGGCACTCCTTTGTTATTATACAGGAAAAGATGCTGAAGAAAATTTTTTTCCACTGGTGTTTAAGTTTCACACTCCAGTGTTGTTCAGTATGGCTTTGATTTCTCTGGGCTGCTGGAGTAAAGCTGCTTCATATCTCCAGTGGGAACTGTCTTGAGTAAATATTGAGCAAGAATTCAAGACACAAACTTATGAGTACAGTATTGAGAATATCATAGATCAGAGATGACCAGGAAAATAAGATTCTTAATCACCTGACAAGAAAAAGAACTAATGAAACCAAGCTGGGTACAAATTTTCCCTAACGGACTTTCCCAATTCCCACTCTTGCTATACCATTTCAGCACTTAGTGACAAGTTAATCACAATCTTTAAGCTTCAGTCAATATTGCTTGTTCCTCAGAATAAAAAAAAAGGCTTTGTTTTCTGGTTGTCCATCAGATTGCAACCAATCTTTCAAACACAGATACCAGACAAAAATCTACTGACAGGAGCAGGATGATGAAGATGATGGGCTGTGTGACTGAGCCAAGGGGATGACTTCATTTCATTTAGGAGAGAAAAACGAGCTGGGACACTGAGATTTGTACTCACCCTTCATCTCTTTCCAAAACTGCACTTGTAATTAGCATACATGAAGAGCTCTTTATGTACAATTTATGTTATGTATAAAATATCTATTAACAACAGATAAAGCAAGAAGAATTTGTTTAATGGTACCAGCCACCTGACTTACCTGACAAGATTTCACTCCATCGCCCTCAGGTAAATGTAGGTGTTGGACATTATAAGCCAGCAGCAGGCACTGTGAGGAAGACAATTAACAGCAGCAAGGAAGCATTGCAGCCTGCCAGACTTTTACTGAGGTAAGTCATAAAATGCCTTTGTTCACATTTTCCAAGATTCATTGGCAGATTTTTAATTGATGACTGAGCTAAGAGAGGAAACTTCTCTCTCAAGCACTGTGCAAGGCTCCCCACGCCATTGATAATGACCTACTCGCATTTACAAGAAATAAGTTCCAGCATCCTTTTATTGATACAGAACTGCCCACCATTGAGGAAGTCCAAACAGCTCTGCAGAAGCTAAAGATAAATAAAGCTATTAAAACCTACTCCATTCCTCCTGAGCTGCTAAAGTCTGTGGCCTCTTAATTGCTACAAAGCTATAGACGCTGTCCAAACTCATTTGAAAGAATAATCATATGCTCAATAACCAGCACATTGGAATAGTAATAATAAAATACCACAGAAAAGGAAAGATGACTAAGCAAAAAGGCATTGCTTAGTGTAATTCTATTTTTAATACCAGCAACTTTTGCCTGGGCGACGCTCTGAAGATTTGCTGTCAGAGTGATTCCCATGATAAAATCATCCTAGAGGCAGTCGATATTCTTGATGGTGCATGCACAGCTTGGTGTTTTTGTAGAATGAAATGCTATGGAGTTTGTTTTGTCTCAGCAGTGACTCCAGTAGAAGATTTGGTTGAAGAGGGACTCATTAGGTTTTCTTAATTGTGACTGGCTTTTTTTTTCTCCTTCATTCTCTTGCAAAACTGTGGGACCACTCCTCCATGTGTTTGCAAGAGGATACCACAGCTGGTGTTTCTGTGGACACCACCACCACAAATGCAGGCTGAATACCTGTGCCAGGGCCAAAGTGCAAGAAGTACTGGGCATCCACCAGGATTAGAACCCCTAAAACAACAAGAAGGTTTTCCCAGCTGCTTTGCCTCTCCTGCTAATTGACTGACTAATTTAACCTTTCTGCTACAGACTAACAACATTTCTCTTCAGAGCCTCTTCCAAACACCTTGCAGCTCCACGGATTCACACCCTATGATGGCAGAGGAAGACATCTAAATTAAAATTCACATCACCCTTTCAAAATCCACTAAATGTAAGGACAAACAACTCTACTTTAGACCACTGGCTCCAGTGGAGACCCTGCAGATTAACTCCAGCTGAAGAGCTGGCCCATAAGCACTGCTGCAGGGCTGGCATGCTGCAGTGATGGCAGAGAAAAAGACCATTTAAAGTTATTGTATTCTGTTGCTTCTTCCAACCTGTTCCACAAAAACTCTCATGAATTTGCAGATCTCCCCATAAGTCACCATAAAAGCATGTCGTTTTTCTCTGATCTTTAACTCCTTGAGAAGCTACTTCCTTAATGGTAGTTTACAGATAATTCCAGGTAGAGTAGGTGTCATTAAAACCTCATTTGTCATTCTGTAGTGACTGCAGTAACACCGTGTCTCCTACTGTAACTAGGAGAAGGCTCCACAATAATTGCACATCCCCAGGCAGTGAACACCGAGAGCTTAATGGTGCCAACTGTAACCATGGGCACGCCGCAGCAGAAAGAGGAAAACCCAGCGTGCACAGTGTGGAGTGTGCTAGCACAGCAGCACATCCTCTGGCACATAGCACCAAAGGGCAGCAATCCCTTTCCCAGACTGCTCATCCCTGGGCTGTACATCTAGTCCTGAGATTTAAATCTGTAGCCTCTGTGGTAGGAAAAGCTCTGGGCTCACTCTTGCCAAAGAAGAGAGCAAAGGATGTTTGCAGAAGGAGCTGCAGCCACCTGCAAGCTGGGAGAGATGTCACTAAAAGACTACCATTTGCAATCAAAGACACACTGCTTAAGATGTAACTGTCAGGACAGTAAATGCATTAAGTCAAATTAACTCCACTGGAGTGAAAGGAGTGTTAGAAGGAGAGAAGATAGCTTGTGTGGCTTATGTCGTCTGTGAGAGGAAGCAGTGGAGCAGAGCAGACTTTCACACTGCCATTTATTAAAATTACGCTCAGCACTTTCCTCCCTTGCTTTACAAACATTAACAGATCATTGGCACTGTTCTCAGCTTACCAGTGGGGAAACAAGGCGCAGAGATTAAGTGGCAATTTCAGGGTGAACCAGATAGGTACAGCAAGCCCATGGGAGCCAGAGCCAGGCTGGAAGCAGAAACCTCAGCTGCTTTGCATGGACATTTACTTACTGAATCGATGAAGGACCTGCACAGATCTCCATCTGGGCTGCTTAGGTTAGGAAAGCGCCCAGCCCAGTTCATAACACCATGGACTGCAACTCCTCACCTGAAATAAAAACAAAAGCCAGGCTTCAAATGCTCATTTCAACTAGTTTGCATTAAGAACAGCAAACACAACCACAGCACTTGTCTCCAGAGCTCTGGAAGAACTCATTGAGTCTGGCTCAAAGAGGGGAGTGGGCAGAACAAGTGTGTCACTCAGATGAATCTGAACTTTTTCCTTGCTTTTCACCAAAAAACAAAACAAAACAAAACAAAACAACAACAACAACAAAAAAAAACACTGCAGGAGCACCAGAAAGCAAATCCAGAATACAAATTTCCAGATGGTGGGGGGGACTCTGAACATTTGGAGATGACCTGACACATTAATATGAAAACAAGGAGAACTTTCCTTGGCTTCTTCCTATGCTTTGATGTTGGTCATCCTCACATGGGTTTCTAGCAGTGGGTCAGGTAGAATAAAGCACAAGTGTCAGAGTCATAACTACTTGAAGTGAATGAAGGAGGAGAAATTAGTATAATTAGAATATAATTAATGAGCAAATATGAGATAGTTATACCCAGGTCCTTGGCTTTCACCTTTAAACTCTCTCTGGCTTTCAGCATCTCACTAACTTGGTTGGGGCTTTGGACCTGTCTACTGGGGGCAAAACCACACAAAATCCTTCCTCTGCTCGTATCTCCAGCTCCCTGTCAACAACGGCCTGGGGGAGGAAGGCCAGATGGATCTCACCACTGCCTCATCTCCGGGGATGCAGGAGGAGCGCCGCAGGTCCACACTCCTGCAGGGCAGCGCACCGTGCCCCCCTCAAGCTGCCCTGCTCTCATGGCATCTGTGACCCTCTGCTCCCAGAGCAGCAGGAGCAGGCCCTTCATGTGAACCAGGAAGAAAAATGGTGATTTGCATGTGGCAAAAAAGAGGCATTTTGAGTCAATGCCATGTGCAATGGAAAGGGTGGCGGGAGCGGCAATGAAATTAATGCGTGGAAAAACTCTTTAAGGCTTATTTGCCAAAGATGGTTATTTAGATATGTATTCTATTCATGAACAGCACTTTGTGCAATGGTCTCCAAATGGTGCTTTTAGATGCAACTACAGAATGCATAATAAATAAAAATAACAAAAGAGACCTGGAAAGCAATGAACTTGTGCCATTGCCAGGAACAGCATTGCTCGAATGTTGTTTTAATCCTATTCTGCTTTTTATGGGTCTGAAAAAGTACCTCACTGCATCACAGGAGGCTGCTAAACCTCATCAACTTATTCAAAAAATTTTTATGTGCCACAAAAGGAAAAAAAAAAACAAAAAAAACTAACTGGTATGAACTCCCTGCTGACAGAGAGGTACGCACCTGCCTTTCATTTCTCCATAGCCAATAGCTTTGCTCATCCTAGAAGCAGAATCCAGACAAAAATGATATTTCAGGTATTGATTAAAAACAGACATTAAAAACAAGTCCAAAATGAAGTGCAACCAGGCAACTGTTTTGACGTGAAGAGTGCAAACATAAAACTGCTGGAAGAGCTTTGGGAATGATTTTGTCACTTTGGAAACAGTCAGAAAACAGTGTTCCCACAGACCTCCCAAAGACAGAGAAAGAGAGAGAGAGCCCAGCCTTTGGATTGGATTGCAATCATTTCCAAGGGCCAGAAAGACCTGGAAGATCATGCATCTGCATCCTGCACACCTTGGACTGCACTAGCTGCAAGAACTTGGTTTTGCCTCGATCATAGTTCTTGGGTATCAGTCTTGGGCTGACGATGCTGGTGCTAGCTTGAAGCACTGAAAAGCTGGTGGTTGCCCAGAGCAGAAATCTAACAGATGTGGTAAAATCATGGCTGTTAGTGGGAGAGATTCAGGGGGGTTCAAAAATGTGCTGTTATGGAGTATCATCTTCACCAGGCAATACGCTGTCCATATGCCTGGAGATGGAGAAAGTTCCTCAACCATGAGAGATCACGGTCCTGCTGTCTGTGCAGGAGAAATGGGTGCTTTCACTCCATATACCAGCAATGATACAGACCCGAAGCATCCCCCGAAAAATCAGATGTCCCCTGGGAAGAAATCACCCGTGAGGTGGAGGATGCACATATTTAATAATGCTAGCAACTCAAAGGTTCCTCCTGTCTCTTCAGCTCCCTTTCTCCAGCAATAGTTACCTTTACTAAGGTATTTGCCAAGGGCTTCCAGTCCCACATACCCTGGTCTGAATTTCGGTATGATTCAAGTGAAGCCCAAACCTTGGGCAAGATATGTAGGGGACTGAATGGCTGCATTTTATATCTCTATCACACCAGGGAGTTTATTGGAAAGGCACTAAAATTTGTTTCTCTCTTGCCCTCCCTAATAAAATGAACTTGGACCCAAGACTAGGTAAAAAATGTTTATAGCAAAAATTTTTAGTATCTGATTTTGAAAAGAGCACTTAATAGGAACTTCAGCTGCTGAGCCCTGTTAAAATCAGGTCTCCTTGTGGAGATGTCTAGCCAGAACTTCTCAAAATTTGGCCAGTTATCGAGGTTCTAGAAGGAAGCTATTAAAATACTTTTTGAAAATATAGCCCAGTAAGTAGGTACTGTTGGGGGTGTCTGCTTGGTGACAGTATTTTAAAGACCTCATCAGTAAATTGCAATGTACCAGGAAAAATGATGGCCCTTTAATTTTTGATCTAATCATCAGCTTTTATTTACATGATCTACTAGTTAGCTCCACCATATTGAAGCTGACAGACTGTCCAAGTTACTTTAGTCCCTAATTACTGAAATGAAGCAAGCACCTCTGTTGAATGATGTGTATTTTTCTGTCACCATAAAAGAGACCCCCCTCCTGGTGATTTAATCAGACCCATGTCTTTTCTGTAAATAATGCTTAATCATCTTAGTCAACCTCATTTTTATACTGGCCCTGTTCACTGGAGCTCAGAAAGATGTTAATTCACAATCACACACACACACAAAAGCATTGTTCCTTAAGACCAGAAGATACTCATATTCTTTTATTTTCTAGCAATTATTTTCAAGATCAGATTAAAGGAGTGAGTCATGGAAGAGGTTGGGGATTTTTTCCAAAGCTCTCCTTTATTTCCAGCCAAATGTTGATCTGATGGGCTTGTACCTGCTGGCAATAGCCTGTGGTGGCACTTCATTAACTCCATAACGTACATTAAACCATGGAGACTTACTAATTCCATGGTCAAGTGAGTTGGCAGCAGTTTCTCAAAGTGCTTCCACTGTGTTAATAAGGAAAAAAAAAATTATTAGAAAACCTAGAAACTCTTCTCAGCTTTTGCATTTCTCATTAAGAACATCGGTGGTATACTTTCCCCAAACAGCTGTGTGGTTTTGTATCCCTTATCTTCACCCAAAAGGAAATCCAAACCCAGCTAGAGATGCTCACATTTAAAAATGTGTCCCTCCACTCTTCTGGAGTTTGCCTCTGCACACCCAAAGTGGCATTGCTGATCTGCTCTAACAGAAATCCTCAGTCAGATGCTTTTCCTAGTCCTCCAGAAAAGCAGCCCATACCTTTTAGTAAGGCTATTACACTGGCTTAGATGTGGACAGATCTCTTTTTATTTTTGTTTACAAATTTTAGATGCAGTAGTGTGGGGAAGTACAAACATAATTGACTTTTTAAAATCTTGATCAATTCATATAAAACCTTAGTATTATGAAACAAATAAAAGAAGAAACAGTTAATGTTCTTTTATGGCCCTAAAATGTATCACGGGTGAAACTGCATTTAAATAATGAGAATTTCCTCTCAAAATCCTATGATTAGGTTTTGGCCATACATCCAAAGTGAGATTGTTATAACACAAGCCACATGGCACAACACTATCTGGTTTCATCCACAGGGAGAAGAATAATCTTTGCTGTAACATAGCTATTCCAATAAAACACATTTTTCTTTATGTGCTAACGTGAAATGGAAAGCTATAATGAAAAGAAAAAAAAATAAAAAAAAAATATTGAAAAGCCGTGAAGATCAGAGTGGGCATAGAAAATATGTAAAGCTGATTTAAAAGATTAGGAAGGACATTGGAACAGAAATGTTCCACAAGTTCATGGAAACATTAACAACAAAACATGGAGACAAAAGGGAGTAACTCTGTCTCTCAATGTTAGAAATGTAATTCACTTTGGGGAGCTCTGTAAGAGATTTTCCCTTGCAAGAGGGTTTTTCTGCATTTGCCTTTTACCACGACATCCAGAGACATCATTTCCAGAGCAGACACAGATAGAAGATGACTCAGGTGGAGAATATGTATCAGGTAGATGTGAAGTGTTCAGTAAGAAAACAAATGTCACTCTCTGGAAGTTCTCTCTCTGACAAGGAGGCATCTGGTATGGGATCCCTCAGAGGTCTGTGCAAGAAGAACCAGACTGTGGCTGCAGAAATGGTAATGGTGCCTCAACCTTACAGGGACTCAACTGCATCCCTCCCCACCACTGACCCACCAAATATCCCTTTCTGGAAAATCAGGTCACCAATCCAGAGTAAAAGCTAAAAAGGGAAATGGGAAGAGTCAAGTTATTAACTTTATTTATACTCACAGCTTGAAATAATTTCCCCTTGACATTTTTAAAGCCCAACTCATGTTTGGCTGCTTTTCGTAGATCAATATGACTAAGGGAACACATTTCAGATCCTTTCAACATTGGCCCAGGTTTTACCACCCACTCCAAGAGGCTGCCAAGCCAACCCTCACGCTGGAGCTCTAGCACACCAACACTGTTGGTCTGTCCCACATATTAGGTGAGTTACTGAACTCCCCAAACAAACACTGGGACAACCCTGGCCATTCAAGAGCACAGTTTTTTCTCTAGTTGCCTATAACAAACTAGAAACAGGCTGGGAGGCCATAAGATACATTCCATGTTGTCTTCCTTGGTACTTTGAGGTCTCAGAGTATTTCCTTGGGGCTTGTATTTTTCTTCCAAATTCTGTGGTGAGATATGAACACATACTATATAGCCAGAACTCATGTAAAATGAGTCTAAGAGTTGTAAAGGAAAGATCTTAATGTCAGGAATTGATGGAAGATGCAAGGCTGTAACAAAGACTTCGTGGCTCTCAGCTCTTCTCTGAAATTATTACAATAGACTTGAACTCAGAGGAAGTGCCCTTGCTTAGATAGTTCAAATACACCTGGACAGGGAATTGACCTCACAGAGAAAATCTGGAATTTCCTCTTTTAACTGACAGTGTATGTGCCACTAAAGAGGGCTGCACAAACTGGGAAGCTTCTTGCTTTGTACAGCTGTACAATGCAGGCTTTTCCATTCCCAGATCCAAACATGGTTTTTGGAGACATTGTGACTCTGGGACTAGCTAACAGCCAGAAAAGTGACTGAATGAAGAGAAGCAAGAGGCCCTTGTACCCCCTGCATACAGGCTCCTAGGTGGACATCTCCATCAAACACGCTCAACTTGCAAATGAAGACAAAACATTTTCTCTCAGTTCCACCTTTGCAAGTATGACCTGCTATCTGCATACAGTGCTGTGGACCTTTGCTCCATAATTCCAGCAACTCATAAGCCACCACAAAAAAAGATGAAGCTTGAGAGACTAAGTGCCTGCTGCACTGAGCAGAGTGGGAGCAGGGGTTTGGTGTAGCTGCAGTAATTCTCAAAATCAGAATCACAGATATGTTTTGCTGCCACAATAGGCTTGCAGTCGTGCAGGACTGCAGAGTTTCTGCTATGATATTTCTTTGCAGTGGTATTAGGGTTTGTAAATCTTACATATTTCTCATCCTAAGCAAGAGAAGGCAGTCACCTGTTTATACACACAAAGAGATGCGTGGCTCCTGCAAGTACTCTGCCTCCCCAGAAATCACCCCCATGTCGCTCTGCTGATTATACCTCTCATGATAAGATCTACAAAACTTCCAAAAGTTGTGCTGACATAGCAATAATCTGGAAATATCCCTCTGGAGGCACCTATTGATTGTTGCTATGGGTGGATTACACGAGGAATCTATCTTAATTACCAGAAACTATCTCCTTGGAATGGCCAGCAATGTAGCAAAAATGATACAAGAGGAGATCCATTACTCTCAGGGAAAGGTCAATCCAATAGGATGTATGTTTGCATTCAGGTCAAGTGATGGCTAGTCCATCACCACGCTCCGCTCTCACTGCCCTGTCAGCTCTGTAATGGCTTCACCTCTCCTCCCTACCTCTCACCTCCCTCTCCCTGGTGCCAGACTGATAACACGAATTAGGGCAACTGGAGCTAACAGGGCACAGCTGTATTTTCACAGATGATAAACAGTGTCAAAGACAATTATGGGAGCTGCAGAGAGAGGAGGGACCTTGCAAACCTGTCCTTTGCTTCCTGTGTGGTGGGAGAGCACCTCGCCTGTAATGAGAGCAGGAAAGGGGAGGTGGAAGGAGGAAGAAGCTTTTGCTGCCTCTCCCTCCACGAGGAACTTTCTCCCCTTGGAGAGCGTCTCTGCCCTACTGGAAACCCAGTGCTGAAAAGGTTTTGCTGCTCCAGAAGGTGATCTAGCACAGGGACAGGGGCTACAAAGAGTTCTCTAAAGGACCATCTTTCTATCCGTATCCATGCTCCAAAGGACCATCTCTCTCCCCAAATCCACACAGGTAACCCAGGAAGGCTGGTGTCCTCCATCAGTGCCTCCCCGACCAGAAGTGACTGCCCACCTGCCTGCTCTGGCCTCTGACACTAAGGAAAGTTTTGCTCAACCCCCTGCACAACGTCCAGTTGTGTTGGGGATAATTCAGCTGCCACCCAGAATCCTAAAGTGTGAGAAAACCGAAGTTTTTGGAGGCTTATAAATTGTCTGGATTTGGGTGGCTTTTTCCCAGAAAAAAACCATGGCTCTCCCCATATCTCACACCCGTGGGTGCTTTTAAGGCCCCCTAGCTGGAACCAAAATGCATTTGCTGGAGAGCAACAGGTGTACCTACCCCATGGTTGCAGGTCTATTGGCTGCACCAATTGCCAAGTTAAAACATTAAAATATATAGATTTAGTCAAAAATTTAAGACCAAATTTCCACATTTTTCATTTAATATTTTAGGCATGAGAAGAAAAACCAGTGAGGTGAACTAACCATTGGCTTCCTGCAAAGCCATCCTTGGGCTGCTCCTTTGCCATAGACAACAACCTGAGCACATCTTCAGGGTCATTATCCCCTTTTGTAACCCCTTTCCCCACATGCCACTGGTATTTCATGAAAAATAAATAAATAAATAAATAAATAAACTACTCAGTCTGGAGTTCAAGGCCAAAAGGACTTTGCAAAATTGTTTCCTTCCCACTGCTACTTACCAACACCTTTCCCAACACAACCCTCCCAAACTTTTCCTGATCCAGCACAGAAACTCTTTCTAGGTAACTAGCGTGGGTGTGCTCCAACACTTTTAACGATGGCCTCATCTGGAACTGCTTTATTAATATTTATTAAGTGATCACTAGCTGCAGGTACATTCTTTAATAACTTATTTATAAAGCACGCTATAAAACACATTAAAAATACATTCTTTAACAGATAATGCCATAACAAGATGTTGTAAAACAAACCATAAAATGTAAATGACGACTGTACCTGAACTGAAAATACACTGGAGGTTAGAAAAAGAAGGGAGAAAGAAAAGGAAGCCATAGCCAGCATGCCTGAAAACCAGCAGTACCTTGCGGTGGAGCACAGGATTTATCTGGGTGACGTTTCAAAGGATAAATATGGAGCACTGGCCTGTTTTGACCTGAGGCTACAGGTCAGCAGAGGGGAACATGGAGTTGCTGTAAAAATATTCCTGGGCTGGGTGTGAAAGGGTTTGTGCTGCTATGAGCAGGTGGTGGTGGGTGTCCCTGGGGTCTCTGCAGCCCCCCACTCCCTGCACCTCTGCTCCCTTTGCTTTCCAGGGACACCTCTGCCTCCCCTTATTCCCTCTCCTCTGTACGTGCCTCCTACAACACGGAAATCTCAATTTTTTAACCCTAGGAAAACCCAACTGGTTCTCTGATGGGGTTTTCCACCTGAGCTAGCCACCACGGTTCCCATCAGAATGAAAAGGGGAAAAGAGTAAAATTGGCACATCCAAGGACCAGTTCACAGGAGCTGGAGGTGGGCAAATCCTGCCCACCACAGCAGCCCTGACTCCAGCCCTCTGCTGTCCCTGTTCATACCCTTCCAGGGGTATCTGCTGCTCTCTGCTTCAGTCTCACCAGGTACAGCTCTCATTATGCTCCTGAATGTCCCACCCAGAGAGAGGAGTGTTTCAAAAGATCATTAGTAACCATGTGCAATTGTTAATGAATTCTTATTGACAAGGGTAAAAGTCAACACGAACAGAAACTCCCCTTTTTAGCCTGGCATTGCAAAATAGTTGTGAACAAGTTCATGTTTGTGTGTATGTTCATAAACCAGGTGTGATTTCTGATGTTTGTGCACTCAAAGAGAGGTGGGAGGAATGTTAGGCAACCTGTCCCAGCTCAGCCTGGATTTCCACCTGAAAAACAGAAGCAGAAGAAAAGAAAAGAAAAGAAAAGAAAAGAAAAGAAAAGAAAAGAAAAGAAAAGAAAAGAAAAGAAAAGAAAAGAAAAGAAAAGAAAAGAAAAGGAAAGAAAAGGAAAGAAAAGGAAAGAAAAGGAAAGAAAAGGAAAAGGAAAGGAAAAGGAAGGAAAGGAAAGGAAAGGAAAGGAAAGGAAAGGAAAGGAAAGGAAAGGAAAGGAAAGGAAAGGAAAGGAAAGGAAAGGAAAGGAAAGGAAAGGAAAGGAAAGGAAAGGAAAGGAAAGGAAAGGAAAGGAAAGGAAAGGAAAGGAAAGGAAAGGAAAGGAAAGGAAAGGAAAGGAAAGGAAAGGAAAGGAAAGGAAAGGAAAGAAGAGAAGAGAAGAGAAGAGAAGAGAAGAGAAGAGAAGAGAAGAGAAGAGAAGAGAAGAGAAGAGAAGAGAAGAGAAGAGAAGAGAAGAGAAGAGAAGAGAAGAGAAGAGAAGAGAAGAGAAGAGAAGAGAAGAGAAGAGAAGAGAAGAGAAGGGAAGGGAAGGGAAGGGAAGGGAAGGGAAGGGAAGGGAAGGGAAGGGAAGGGAAGGGAAGGGAAGGGAAGAGAAGAGAAGAGAAGAGAAGAGAAGAGAAGAGAAGAGAAGAGAAGAGAAGAGAAGAGAAGAGAAGAGAAGAGAAGAGAAGAGAAGAGAAGAGAAGAGAAGAGAAGAGAAGAGAAGAGAAGAGAAGAGAAGAGAAGAGAAGAGAAGAGAAGAGAAGAGAGAAGAGAAGAGAAGGGAAGAGAAGGGAAGAGAAGAGAAGAGAAGAGAAGAGAAGAGAAGAGAAGAGAAGAGAAGAGAAGAGAAGAGAAGAGAAGAGAAGAGAAGAGAAGAGAAGAGAAGAGAAGAGAAGAGAAGAGAAGAGAAGAGAAGAGAAGAGAAGAGAAGAGAAGAGAAAGAGAAGAGAAAAAGAATATAACTCGTGGAAAAAAACCACCTTATTCCCAGGCACACCCTGAAGTTAACCTGGACAGGATGTTATCTGACCCCCAAATATTTTTTTCTCCCGTTTTTACCTGGGTCCTGGAGGACTTTCCATTCTTTGTGAAATCATCCTCAATTCAGGACACCTCGCTCTCTTTATTTCCTCCTTCCCAGAGCATTAAAACCTCTCTCCTAGCCTTCTCCCCTTCCCTCTCCCCCCTCCTCCTGCGGCGAGCTAAAATGGCAAGACTAATTTCATTTCTTTTGCTTTAGTTTGTCTATCTGTGACAACCCTTTTTATGCATTTAATTCATTCTCAATTTCTCATAATCAGGCGAAAGGTGTCCCCTAAGGTTAGGAGAGAGCTTGTCAAAAAGGCAGCGTAAATTTGCAGAGGTAATCACCAGTCTATCTCCTCTCCCCACTGCCCGTGGAACTATTAACTAATATCACTGTCTAATCTTTTTTGTACTTATTTATTTTGCAGCGAGAAACTAGTGTTATAAACACCCCTACTGTCAAAACTTGTCATCCTCATTACCTCAAGGCGGGCTCCATCTCAGTTATTCTAATTTCATAGTTTCTCGAATTTACAGCCGCTGGAAATTGAGTACAAAATCCATTATCATTTGTATATTTTAATTATGCAAATGAGGCAGCTCAGCTGCTCTGGCCGGGACCTGCAGGGATGCCTAACTTCAGTCTGGGTGATTACAATTTATCCAGTCGAGTCACTTTAATTGTAACAAGCTAATTACATTGTTCCATTTGGCTTTAACAAAAGAAAGGAGACGAAAATGCTTAATGGCAAGGGCCCGGCGTTGCACCGCCTCTCCCGGCGAGAGCGAGGGGCGAGGGGGATAGGGAGGTTTTGGGGACCCACCCCGGGCACGGTGGGATGGGAGGGAGGGCAGGAGGTGCTGGACATTGGAGCAGATCTGAGCATCAGGGGAATTTGGGGAGGGGATGCTCCCCATGCCCAGCCATCACTGGATGGGAGCAAACCATCCTTGACATGCAGGGGGTGCTGGGGGGAAGCAAAGCGCTGTGCCCCTGCTCCTCCAGCCCATCCTCTCCCCACTGGGAGTCTTACAGAGACATATCCCTGCCTCAGCCAAGGTCTCAAGGACTGCTGGTGAAGTCCCCAGGTGCCCACTTTTTATCTCCTTTGTAAGAAATATTATCTGCATTTATAGGCATTTCATTCAGGTACAGAAAAAAAAAAAATCTTACTACCTCCAGCAGCCCAGATCAGCAATTACTTTCTCAGACCCACAATAAATGCTCAGTACCTAAATTAAATACCCAGGAGAGATGTAATATGGCTGCCCACACCTTCATGGAGGCTGTTAATAAATAATAACTTCTCTTGCACTGGCCATCTGAGGATCTCAAAACCTTTTGCAAGCTTTAATGAATGAAGTCTCGGGAAAGCAAGGCACGTCCTTATCAGCTCTTTATAAATGGGGAACAAAGGTGCAGAGAGGCAGAGCAGCTTAGGTTTTCAAGGTTAGAGGCACTTGTTTTGGCTGGACACCCCCTGCTCCTTGCTTATATCCATGTGCTTGAAGACCACCCTGGGGATCAGATCCCATCCCCAGTCAGCACAGCTCTTCCAGGCAGGTCCCACAGTCTCCTGCCATGACACTGGCCATCAGTTTCCTCCAAGCCTCCCTCCCCAGAAGAAGGACTGCTCATCAGATAATGAATGTGGGGAGGGTGTCTCATCTAGGGCTGGTCTGAGGTCTGGAATGAAGAAGGCATCGTGCAAGGGAAGGAAAGGACAACTGCATGGAGCTGGATGCCAAGCCGTGGCTAGATGCTGGGGAAAGAGAGGACACATTTTAGGACAGCAGCTCAACCAATGGGCAAAAAATGTTGTGCATGTGGGACGTGCAATTCATTTATGAAAATCAGTCATGTTGGCCTCAAAAGCACCCCAAGCAGAGAGCCTGACGAGGCCTCTGTCCACGCTGGCAAAGCCATTTCAGCCCCGTAGCACGTCAGCTGTGCTGCCCACGTGTGACAGTGAGCTCTGTGCCCTCCTTGCTCCCATCCTTAGTGCCACCAGAAATCAGGACCACCACGTCTAATGACAGCCACCACTCTAAGAACTTCAGCATCTCTGCTGAAACATGGAGAAGGGTTTGGCCTCTAATTCTGATGCTCGCACCTACCTGCCCTTGGATAAACACCTCCCTTCTTCAAAATGTCTGCCTGACGACTGTGGGATTAACGGGAGAAGAGAATAATGATTCCTTGGCAGGGAAGAGATGAAAGAACCACATAGATCTCTTCCCTCTCCAGTTGCTAGGGATGTGCATTATTATTGTTATTGTTATTTCCTTTGATACACAGCATTCAATTAATTTTCTTCGATACACGTTTATGGCGCTCCAAGGAGCGTTCCAGGAGCGCTGCTTTTCCAGCACATCCAGTTCGCCAGCATCCTTTGTGCCAGTTTGGGTACTTTGGAGGGGGGAGGAGGGGAAGAGGAGAGGAAAGGGGGGCGATCCTTTCCAAAGAAGCACTTGCCCTTGGCCACGTGCACAGATGCTGAGGCGAGGGAAGCCTGGGCGCTGCTCATCGTATCCCCAGGTGAGCGTTCGGGGGGTCCCGTTCAATAAAGCAGCAGTAACCACCATCTTGCTGCATTCCCTTGCCAGCCACCAAACCATGGCAGGGAAAGGAAATTGAACCCATTAAACACACACACAGATGCCTCTGTGCCGTTGCCCTGCTCAGGAGGGGAGGAAGGAGCCTCTATTAATTTTTTTTTCCTATTGTGCCTTTACCAAATGCAGTCATTTAATCATTAAAAAGAGGAGGGAGAGAGCGAAAAAAATAAAAAATTAAATAATAATAATAAAAAAAAAACATGATGAGGAGCGGCAGCAGCTAATGTAATATCCATGCAGTGAGTCTCCAGGAACGAGGCGCAGAAATTGACTGTCACTCCTGTACGACACCAGGTGCTGCTGGTGCCCACGCTCACCACAAGAGGTCTGTGCCTTCCCCCAGCCTCCCCAACCCAGGGGCTTCCTCCTTCTTCCAGAGTTTGGGTGCCAAAATATTTGATTCCAAGCACGCTGCTCAGTGTCCAGAAGCCCTTTCAGGTGTGTCTCCTCCACGATGTGGCTCTGCAGAAGTCTGCAGCAGTGCTGCCTTGCCCTAGCCAGCTGATTTCAGGTTGGAAGCCTGGACCCCCTGCGTTTTTTAAGCATTGAGGCTTTGTAGTGTTGACAAACCACTTTATCCTTATGCTGTCACAACAATTGCAGCAATGGGCTTCACAAGGTATGAGGAGGACCTGCTGATGGTCCTCTTGGCAGCGGTGGGCTAAGGAGATGCCACCCCTTACCCTCACAGTGTGTTCCCACCACTTGTAAAGCCCACCTTGGCCATGTTCACTTAAGAGGTCAGGTTTTAGGTGATGTTCCCAAATGACTGTGTCAGACCTGTGTTATGAGTTGGCCAGCACGACAGGTTAAGCACAAGTAAGAGCACAAGAGCACTGCTGGGTCACACCAAAAGCCTGGCCCAGTGTCCTGTCCCAAACAGTGGCCACCAGCACACACGGGAGAAAAGCATGTCTCATCAACTGCTCTCCTGCCCCCCAGTCATTTCCCGAGTACTGCTTGTCCTAGATGTAACCTAGATGTAACCATAGAACACGGTGGAAATCTCCTCCTCATTTTTCAGTCCCCTATTGAGCATTCATAAAGCTTTAGCACCAGCTTACGATGCAACATATGGCTTCCTACACGTAGAAAACAGCCAAGTGAACACAAAGGCCTGAGCACACAAAGCATACGAGTCAGGAAACCAAACAATTAGCAGTATACATCACTTGTAACCTTGGCTTTACATATACTTTCAATCCAACCTACTTTTCTACAAAATCTTCATGACTTTTGCTACCATAACCCAAAAAGCTCCAGTCTAACCTGCTATAGTATTTGAAAGTTATATAATAATATATAAAAATAATAAAAATCCATAGGTGCCAAATACATTGATGGACAGAGTTGTGTGTGGTCTCAGAAACACACCCGTGATCCACGTTTTGGAAGACAGCCTAGCTGTGTGCCTGTACACTCCCCTCCAGCATCCAGATGAAACACTAGCAGAGCATTTTGCTTAGGCTTCCATCAGATGTTAACACAATAACCTCTCCTATGGGTTTTTAATGTTTGCTATTTCACACAGTACTACCATTGACATAGGAGGTACATTTAGCTATATATCTCTAATGGCATATGACTAAAATGCCTGGAGAAATAAATAATAATAAGCTCTTTTATAGCTTCTTATACTGGCAGATCTCAGATTAATTGAAATTATATGCCTTATGCCTACTCATCCTCAGGACAGAGATTAAAATGGGAAATGAGCATTTGTGGCTCTGTAGATGAGAATGTAAGGTGGGATTTTTCTGACAGTTTAAGACATTTGGGCATCACTTTGTTTAGCATGGCAAGGGCTGAACCAAGTCCCACTAATGAGGATGAGTGAGGCTGTTGGGATTTGCATCCCATTCATTGTCCATAAGATGAGCCCATAAGCACCTATGTGACTTTTGAAAGTGAAAATCACTTGAGTTTTGCAATGTTCAGCAGAGTCACTCCTAAATCCTTGTAGGATTAAGTGATTTAAGGGCCTAAGTCCTATTACACGCTAATAGGAACAGTGTGATGACATAAGAATGCCCAGAGTGGAGGAGCACTTTTTGCCCTTGCCCAAGGTCACCAAGTGCCACCATGAGGATGGTCAATGAAGGCCACCACCTTCTGTCAGACTGAGAGGTTTGGATAGGTGCAGCACATGGAAACAAGGGAGGGCATGAGAGATGAGAGGCAGCAGGAGGTCTCAAGTGGAAGTGAGATGGTGCAATTTAGGTCCCAGGTGGAACAGGAAGAGTTTCCTTTAAGATCGGATACCAAAATAGCAGCACTGGGAGGTAACCAATGCTACTGGCATGCTCATGGTGGACTTGAGTGACTATTTCAAATGCAACACCTAGCCCAAAATTTCAGGAAATAAATAAATATATAAATAAATAAGTCTTTCATTTTTCAGGCGGAGTTAAAAGGCTTAAAAATGATTTTTTTTTCAATTTTCATTTCAGTTGCCTGCCTTTCATTTTAAATGAGTATTCAAAGACCGAAAGCCAAAACAGAGAAATTTTAAATTGTATTCTCTTTCATAAATAGAAAAAAAAAAAAAGGAAATATGCTCATGTGAGCATCCCACTTACCTGATACAATTTCATAAGCATCAAGTGTAGATTAAAGAAACCAGAAACATGAAAAATATCTCCTGGTCCAGGCTATTTTTATTATTTTAGGTAGTACAAGACACTGATTCCAGCTAGGGGCTCTACCTATGACTGCTTAAGGTTTGTTAAAAAAATCAATGACACTTATATCACAATTACCCAATCCTCTCATTCAAAATTTCTGTCTCTTTCCACGTTTAAATTTTCATCTTTCAGGAGACAGAGTGAAGTCTGATAGTTTTCTGGACATTGCTCACAAAAACAGTTCCCAGACTTCTGAGTTCATTTTTATGTCACAATAACAGAGATGTACTTCATTGCCTTTTATTTAGCCTTGGCAAAGAATGTCAGTGGTCCAGAATGAAAGGAGTACTTTGGAACAACACTATTATAGCTATAACGACCTTTATGCATGCTGTATTCATTTTGTTATGTAGCCTTAGAGTAATCTGTACTCATAAAATATCAGGACTCCTCTCTACTGTCCTCTCTATTAATTGCAATTTGCATCAACAATAAAATTGCTATGGTCATTAATTTAAATTCCATCAATGTAAAAAAAAAAAAAAAAGAGGAGAGGTGTTACAGGAAAGTATTGAAAACATGAAGAGAAACACTTTATTCTAGCAAATATTCTTCTGGCTAATTTAGCTCATGTAGATGTACCAAAGCACCGCAGTAGCAACTCCACCTACCATATATTTTGCACTATGGTCATGCTAATGTGTTTGAATATCATCTTGATGGCTAATGTAAACATAGCATCATCCATGAATTCCAGCAGCCGCTAGTATGAATGTCAGCAGACAACAGGCACTTCACGTAATTAAACAGCCAAGTAGGCAAACCCAGACACAAGAGCCATAAGTGGTCGACAGTCAGCTTGTAAGGCTATACATCATGTCTGATATATGGCGTGACTGATGCTGTGTTGCCAACAGCAAAAAAATAAAATAAAATAAAATAAAGTTGGATTTTTTGCTGAAGGTTTGGAGATGGGGGGGGAAGAGAGAACGAAACACTTAAACTTCTTCATTGCTGCTGCTGCTAACAAGGATAGATCATCGGTGATGAAATTGGCAGCCTTAATCTTCCTCCCAGCCTTGTCTTTATAGCACACCATGGGATCTCCTCTCGAGAGGCTCATCCAGGACAGACTCACAAGGCTCATAGGCACCAGTTAGGATGCAAGGGAACACAGGGCTCCCCGGGTGCTGAGCAGCTGCACTGCTACCACCCACCCTCTTTCCAAATGTTTTTGTCAAGCACAGGAAGTAGGAGAGGACTGCACAAGACAGTTTTTATTTAAGCGAATGCCCTTCCTGGGGAGACAGAAAAATCCTGCAGAGCAGCATAAGGACAGCAGAAGCTCCTTGCAGCAGGCCCAAGCCCACCGTACAATAGATGGAGGGATGTAAATAATTGAAGAGAATCATTTTGTAATGTGCCGACCCCTGAGCATTGCACATCAGTCACGGGGATGCTGCCTCTGCCCAGCCCGTGCAGGCCTGTAGCTCACTGTACGTACCATTAATGACATTTTATGACAATTAACTGATACTAAGGTATCGGCTACAGATCTATTGCATTTTTAAAAGGCACCAGCATAGTTCATGTAGTTATTTGCCCACACAGATTAATTTTGTAAAAACAATTATAATGATTTAAACCACTGCTTATGGAAATGGCTATTGAGCTGCCAGGTAGCATTTTCTACCCCGTTCATGGAAAGCATTACAGGGTTATCAAAATAGGAGGGTCGAATCCTCTTAAACTTGTAACAGGAGTTAATTATGGCAAGTCTGTTGGCAGGTCCTGAGCTGAGGAAGCTCAAAGCTCATGGGAAATTGGTTTTGTTTTGTTTTTTAGCTTGGTTCACTATGTTGCACTTGCGTGGATAGAAGAGAGGTGAATGGGTAGAATGGTTTCCCATTCTCCAGCAGCACTGTCTGGGACAGGCAGTCACAGTCAGCAGGGCATAATCATGGAACAAGATGGTCTCTGTCCCAAAGGGCACACAGTCAAGCCTGAAAATAAAGCCTTAAGCCTAAAGGCCTAAGTGAAAATAAAACAGAACAACTCTGCTTATGCTAGAGCTTAGAAATTCAGATCACTGTAAATGAATGAGACATTTCCAGCATTCGTGTGTTCCCTAGTTATCCCAAAGGCTTTTACCCTTCAAGATTTATTTACACACAGGAATGTAAGTGACCACATTAGCAATAGCAACGTGGTAGATATTTCTACTGCATGCTCCATGCTTGGGTCCCGTGGCTCTTTATAAGCATTAGCTGAATAGACATCAGTGCATAATTGGTTTTGTACTAATTTTTCTAGTAAGGAAGCCAAGGCATTGATGGGTAAGTAATTTAGCCAAGGTCGCATACACCTAGGCATGAGAATGAAGGTTTCAGCTTGCAGTGAATGGTCCCAGTGAGAGGCACACATCCACAAAGAGAGTATCTGCAAGGGGGCTCTGAAGGCATCTGGGGAAAAAAAAAAAAAAAAAAATCTTTCACTGTCATAACAGGGAAATGGAAGCAAACAGCAGACAAAGAGAATTTCTGCTTTTGGGGAAAGCATGATAATGTCATCTGCTAAAATACCTTCCTGGCTCTGCCCTGCCCTGCGCAGCCTCTGCCAGGGATTTGAGGGAGAGAGGACCCATGCTGCAGGAGCACCTGTCCTTGCAAAGAGCACGTGTCCTTGCTCTCTCTTGGGGTGGCATCTGTCTCTTAACCTTCACGGACCAGAGTTTCCTCTTGGGAGAGGACCATAAAAAGGGAATTATCTAGGTTTTTCTCCCAAGAGTTGAGGTCTCCCAGCTGATGACAGTAATAACTCAGAGAAGGCTCCCCAAATGGGTAATACCCAAAAGTGTCCTTGCCCATCCTGTGGATATGAGGACAAACACCCACTTTGGCTCAGGACAGGAAAAGACCACTGCAAGTCAGTGTACATGGATTCCTGGTAGACAGAGTGTAGTGGAGGTATTTTTATAGAAAAGCTACTTACTAGATGACTATCTGACAAAAGCTGATTTTCCTTCTCAACATTCAACCACATATCCAGCTTCACAGTTCAGGGAGGGAATGTATCAGCATAGACAGTAAGGATACTGAAGAAGAAAGCAGAAGAATGGAAATTACCACCCCTGAGGTGTAAGAAAATAATGAAGACCTTAACATGGTGAAGGCACTGGACAATCTCCACCCAGATAGCAAGTGGCAGAAAAATAACATTAATTCTACAGTTTAAGAAATGCTTTGATCTGAGTGAGGTGACAAAAATCAGAACAAGATTTGGAAGAAAGCAAGGCTATTATCTTAAATATAGCTTGGCTCTTCCAAAGATACAGTGTCACTTGTATTTAGCATACCCCATTGATAAAAGGCTGATTGTAGAAAAGAAAATGGAATAGGTGTCACTTATCCTTGCTTCAGAGAGGGATTAGCTGGATTAGTGAAGCTGAAGAAACTGGGGATTAAAATATAAATTGTAAGGTTTACCTGTAGGGAAAAGAAGAGCCTCTAGTAACAGAAGCGCTGGACTGGGAACAGTTTGTTAGTGGAGCTCCTCAAGGATCACTTTTTTCAGTAGTCATATTCAAAGTGCCTGTGAGTGACCTTGGTACAAAAAGTAGACATTTTAAATGGTGCTTGCTAAAAATGCGAAATACATTGTTTTGGGAAGAACTGACATACTGTGTGGGAGGAATCAGTTGACCTGGAGAACTGGATTAACAGAAATGGAGCGACAGTGCTGAGAGACAAGTTTAAAAGCTTCTGCTGTCTTACAGGAATGACTGAGAAAACATACTTGGGCAGGTTAGCAGATCTTCGGGCTGATACGGTCATGAAAAATGTAAATGAGATCTACAGTGTTAGAGAGCTCTTCAGGAAAACAACAAAAATAGTGCTAGTACTTTATATAAGGGACAAGTGAGATCATCTGGAAGACTGTTGTTTTGAGCATTCTTCATTAGATTATTAAAACTAAAACTGATGCTGCAGAAGGATTCATTGTCTAAAACGGGGATATTAGAACCTTTCTTCTGAAAGGATAAAACCTAATAAAGGAAGAACGTGGTCACCTGATGAAAGTGGCCGTGCAGTGCCGTCACCAGCCACAGCAGAGAACCCTACTCAGTGACACAGGCAGCAATTCCCATGGAATTGGGATTTCCTGACAAATTATATAAATAGATACAGTTCTTGTAGCAAAAGCTATTGAATAAATTCAGAGTTCTTCATGGGCTGAAGGCTTATTGTACAGAGATAGAATTTATTGTATAGAGCTACATATGGCTTAGAGGGGCCATATAGCCAAAATGTCTGCCAAAAATAGCCTTAATGAGCTGTTTTCAGATCTAACTTGATGTCTTTATTAAATGAATGCAATATGACTAATGGGCAACTGTCCCATCAGAGTTTTTCTGACCTGTTTACTACAAGCTTGTGAGTACCTGCAGCCAAATGAGGTTTGTAGGACTTGGGTACCATTTCCAGAAAGTCTTGCAAGAGCCTTCCATGGCAGGGGAGTCCTGCTATGGTGAGCATTGCAACTTCCAGCCTTCACCACTTCACATCCCAGCGAAAGCCAGACCCAAAGGCTGGTGCCCAGGCTCTCCCAGTCACAGAGGGAGAGTTGGTGAGCCGTGCAGATCAGTACTGAAGTGAATAGAAAGCCACAGGCAAATTCCTGAGGGCTGGAAATCTTTCAAGAGTTTTTTATTTGCTTGAAGTTTCATCTGAGTCACAAAGCAGGGCATACCATACTTTTTTTTAAAGTTAATGAAATTGTCCCTGTTTGGAGCATGGAATAATGCAAAGTATCTTTGATACACTGAACATAAGTGTCAACGAGAGGAAAGTTTCCCCTGATTCTGGTTACGTGTCATATGAAAAGTTGCATACTAGTCATAATTTATCATCATCTTCATATATTCTTATATAAGTAATACAAATCACCACAGTCAATTAATCAATCTGTAATTAGGAACTGACATGAACATTTACTACCATCAAGCATAATTTATATGATTACAGATGATTAAATAAAATGTAATTGAGTGAACAGGCAATTTGTTAAGCACATGTAAATTCAGCCATACCACCTCAGGCTGTGATCTTGTCAGATCTCAATAGCTAAGCAGGGTCAGGATGGGTCAGTGTTTCGATGAGAAATCCCAAGGGAGAAACCCAGGTGCTGCAGGAAGGGGTGATAGTTAATAGGTAGTGTTCTCCTTGCTGAGGCTGTGTTGGAAGCAAAGTCTCTCTAACATCTTGTTGGAGAGATGGACATAAGCTATTAAAAGTGCTGCCTGAGCAGTTCTTGAGAGAGGTGGGAATTTGTCTCTTGGACCTGGGTTAATTTAGTTTCAAGTAGAGCACACATCTGACTAGTCACCATGGGGAGACAGTAAACCATGGCACCTTGACACTTGCTGCTCTTCTTCAAAGCCAGAAGACACATCACGTTGGTGATTTAGTCTGCCTAACTCAGGTACCTCCATCTTCATTATTTAGGCAAGGAAAGTCCTCTTAAAAGAAGTACATAAATTCTCCTGCTGCTTAGTGGAGAGAGGAAGGTGTTCTTGCAAGCCAACCACAGGAGAACCTGTCTGCCTAATTCAGGTGCTCAATCTCTTGCAAAGATATATGCGTTCCACTGAGTGGATGGAGAAGTTGGTCACGTACATTAGAACAGCAGCTTTATTGAAACACGGGCATAAATTGAGTCTTGATCCCAGATGTTTCAGTGTAGAGACTTGCAGAAGAACAAAGACTACAAGCCAGCCAAGGGCTGCCAGGCCCAAGAACAAGGAAATGAGAGTTTGTTCACAGAGCTCCATCCAAAACCAGCTGACATCAGTAGACAATCCCACAGGAACTGTTAAAAACACTTGGAAAGTGCTTTTCTTTTCTTTTTTTTTTCATATTTTATTGAATCAGAATCAAGTCCAGCTAAGTGAATGATTTCTTTAAAAGTTCAGCATGTTTCCAAATTGGTTTTGGTAATACAACCAGAGAAATGCAAGAGGATTTCTTTAATTATTGCACAAAAATAAACTTGAATCATTAGGATCAATTCAATTTCTGTAGTCTTAAACAAGAGTATTTTTGCTTCCTCTGTTTTTAGTTTCTGCATGGCTTATGCCCAGACATCTCATTTAAAATAATTAAAACCATTTGTTTTAATACAGTGAAGCAATTTCTGTAGTGCTTTGCCTGTGTATTTTTTTGTGTGTGTATTTCTCAAGTCCAATGACACTCCCAGTGGGAACTGGAGCAGACAACTGACAGAACAGAGGTCTGAATGAAATCACTCCACTTTCTCTTGGTTGAAGGCAAGCAAACAGATTAACTGGAGCTAAAACAAAATGATCTTTGATTATTAAAAGGAACTTTATGTAGATGGATTATCAGATGTGTTTGACAGGGGATGTGAAAAGCATGGGGGGTACCTCAGGATTAGAACAGAAAGTAACACAAGCTTTCTTCTCTGAAACAATTAGTGAAATCGTTTTCTGTACATTAAGAGCCATGCACATGCAGCATTATACCTTGGGCTTGCACAACCAATTTGGGTCAGTGTGATGTTTAAACTCTTAAGTGGTACCACTAATCTCCATTAATCTGACTTCAAAGATGAGACGTAATGCTCAGTACAAGAGCCTAAGAGTTGTTAATGCACATTCCTCAGCTGGAGCATTAATATACAACTCCTGCAGAAAGAACAGGATCTTCCAGGCTTGTGTGTGAGGGTTAAAAATAAAAATCTATTTAGGGATCTTTCCAGAAATGGTCTGTTCTTTGGTCCTTTCCATTCACTTTTGCCCTTTGTTACTGTGGGTGAAAGGATAGGCCATGATGATGCCCTCTCACCTGGGTTATTTTGTTCCACCCCAAAATACCTAGAATTGTCACTTCCTTGTGCAGCCTACATGGTGAACTGCTGACCTCATTTAATGAGGAAGAATACGGGCAGCAGACCATGGATTTACCCCAGAGTGCATGGGATGGAGAAAAAGAAGTTTGTCAACGAAACTTTAGTCTCAGCCCCATGATTATCTGTCAGGAATGATCACAGAAGCCGAAGAAATGATATTGGTCTAAAGCATATAACTGAGAGGAAAATCTTCAGGGCTTGATATCATGCTAGAAAAACAGATTTGAAAATTCTTCTCTCTTCTTTTCTTTTTTTCCAATGTCAAATACAGTTTCATGACAAATCTCAGAATTGAGTAGAAAAAGTCACCACTGTAGCTGATAAGGATGTTTCCATGTGCTCCCTGTGTCCCTGGGAAAATGTATGTCTTTATATTCTTTGGAGAAAAGAGGCATTTCTTTTAATATCTAAATTCCACTCATCTTTAATTCCACAGGATTTGAAATAGATTCAGTTGTCCTTGCATTTTTTCAACATTTTTATGGAGATATTTCCCAAAGCAATTCATTGAAATTCATCAAAATCAGGGAGAGTCTCTGTTTTTATTGTAAGAAAAGTGGCAATACCTTTCCCAGTCAAACTAATGCTGATGAAAAATAATAGCTACATGTGTTTAATGAAACAGTGGTAAAAGATAGGTTTTCAATCTCATAGTTTTTATCTGAATAATTTTGAGCACCTTTACTTGAAGATCAGTCTGGGAGAATATATCATGTCCAATTATGTTGCAAAAATGAAAACCTTACTTAGTAAATGCTATGAGAATTTTTGAAGAAAGATTCTCCTCTTCTCTTCTCTTCTCTTCTCTTCTCTTCTCTTCTCTTCTCTTCTCTTCTCTTCTCTTCTCTTCTCTCTTCTCTTCTCTTCTCTTCTCTTCTCTTCTCTTCTCTTCTCTTCTCTTCTCTTCTCTTCTCTTCTCTTCTCTCCTCTCCTCTCCTCTCCTCTCCTCTCCTCTCCTCTCCTCTCCTCTCCTCTCCTCTCCTCTCCTCTTCCCTTCCCTTCCCTTCCCTTCCCTTCCCTTCCCTTCCCTTCCCTTCCCTTCCCTTCCCTTCCCTTCCCTTCCCTTCCCTTCCCTTCCCTTCCCTTCCCTTCCCTTCCCTTCCCTTCCCTTCCCTTCCCTTCTCTTCTCTTCTCTTCTCTTCTCTTCTCTTCTCTTCTCTTCTCTTCTCTTCTCTTGTAAAACTCAAGCAAAAGCTAAACACTACATAATCTCTGTATTGCTGAGACACCATTGTCTAGAAATCAAGAGTAACATTGAAAAATATCTAACTCATATTCTGATGTAAAAAATCCATTTTATTCAGCAGAGCAGGAAAATTGAACTGGAATACAGTCTCCCCAGGTTGTGTGCTGGGCATATACAACCAGCACAAGCTCCCAGTGTGAGTCTGACCATGGCATTCCTCATGTCAGTGACAGCTTTACCTTTGACTTTCTTTTGGCTGCTGTTCCCTGTCCTCCTTCCTATTGTGCTCCTCATCTGAATGCTGGCAGATTGTTAAGTAAGGTTTCAAAAAATGACTTAAATTGTCTCTTCTCCCCAAAGAGTCCCCCATGGGAGACAATCGCAGTTAAAAAGTTCCTAGAATCCATGAATAAACAATCTTGTTATTTTCTGCATTCCTCAGAGATCTCCTTGTCTGCTGCTGAAATGGCTCAAGTGCTGCAAACTAATTATAAAATTATTTAGTTATTAAAGGCAGGTAGGAAAGTTTCTAATTATTCCTGTGATAAAACTCTCACATCTTCCCAACATGCAGGTGCAGGATTTGTCTTACTCTGCAGCAAGGTGGGACCCTTCTCACGTAGCTCGGGTTGTGTGGGGTCATCCCAGTGGGTGGGACCAAGTTCCACATGCGGACATGCTGGGCTCAATCCTGCTGCCTCCACTCAAGTGTCCAACTTGTTGGAGATGACCCTGGTCATCTCACCAAGCCTTAACTCCTGCTCCAGAAAGACACTGACCCCTCACAATCTTCTGCCTGTGTGGTGCCCCTGGGCACCTCACATGGCAGTAGACACTTCCATTTTGGCAATCAGGTCAATTTCTTCTACCATCTCTATACCCATCAGCTTTGCTGGGAGCTGGGACCCCAGAGCACATGCAGACACCTTCATGTCTTTACCCACAAGAACAAGGCATATCTCCAGCTGTGTGCATCACCTGAATGCTGTGCAAAAGTGATGAAGATATATGTCCCTCGACCATGGTCCACATTACCTGGGAGCAGGCTGATGCATCACACTCACTTGATCTATCAGCCCCTCACCACAGATGTAGCCCAGTACCTTGGGCTTGATACAGCTGTCTAAAAAGAGTGCCTTGTATTACACAGAAACCCCAGGGTGAGAGAGGCATCCACGTGGGGCTGACAATTTGACAGAGGTCAACAGGGTAGCTGACAGGCCAAGAATCACGCCCTGGAGGGGTTCAAACAGCACTGGACACTAAGTCATGCTCCTTGTTTAAGGCAGGTGTCTAAATTTTAGATGGTCCCATCAGAGGAGTCTGATGATAAATCATCAGCAAAACTTCCACTGACTACAGCCCAGCCAGGACTTCATACCATCACTACTTCCCACTGATTGTGAAGAGAAACTGGGCACAGGTCTTGCTGAAGACCACATTACAAACTTCTTCCACACCCTCCCCAGGGAATTTTACCTTCCTCTAGTATTTTCTATTGGGAATCTAATTTTTGGATCCACCTTGGGGGAAGACAAAGGTAACCTTTCCAACTGAGGGCAGCATCTGTGTGATAAATGCTATCAAGTGAGTGTGTCAAAGCAAAAATGAATAAATAAATGAATAGATGTTGGCTGAAGTTTTACTTTGAGTTTCACAAGGTAGAAGTGTAGACTGCAAGATGGTGCATTTAGGCGTCTGGGTGGGGAAACGTATGAAAAATGCATGAGAGGTTTGTGTAAGAAATGCAGTTCACTGGTGTTTCATATTCATTATTCTTTTTTTTTTTCAATGAAATTATCCTAAGGAATATTTTTTTGGAACTGAAGAGAAAGCACGTGCTCCATAAGTGAGTTCAGCCGCAGATTTCAGGGTCCTTAAGTACTCATTGACACAAGAGGTGACAAAAGCTCTGCAGGAACCTTTATGGGTCTCTCAGGGTTGTTGGTTTTTCAAGCCTGTGTATTATGGATTTCCACAACAGGTGTTAACAGCTCAAGGCATCTTAATGCCTATTGGATTAAATAATGCACATTTTTAAAATTGCATGAAGTCTCTCCCACTGGGGTAATGCTATCCTTTCCGCCTTTACTTTTTAAATGAAAATAAAGCATATATTACAAAAATTACCAAAGAAATGACTAAAATCCACCCCCAAAGCAAAACAGAAGCTGGGCTGAAATTCTGTTTAGCTCACTCCTCCTTTACCCCAGTCCTAGGGCTCCTGTGGCAGATCATAACAGAGAGGGAGTGAGTTTAACCGCATGCACAGCCAGAAAGGGCCATCATGAAAAATGGCACACTGGTACAAAAGAAAGGGTTAAATCAGTTAAATATAGTGTCTCTGATGCTCTTGCACCAATTCAACCAGTGAATTGGCTGATAGTCTGGGTCAGAGCTTTGCTGGAAGGAAAAAAAGGATTGAATGAACCCATCACTATGAGCGGGGTCCATCCAGCTGTGGTGGGGGGCAGCCACAGGACACAGCACATCCTCACCTTCAGGTGATCCTTCTGGGGTTCAGGACCACCTGTTCAGGTGGGGATGTCTGCCCTGATGTCCCTGTGTGGTCAGTCAGGCCCAGGAGCATGTGTTGTTGCAGCAGAGCAGGAGGTATGGACCCAGCCCCACTCAACACAGGCAACAGCAGAGCCCAGTCCCCAGATTCGTCTCCTGGGAGCTAGTGCCCTCCTTGGACACCCATTTTGGGGAGCTCTTCTGAAAAAGTGGGGGTTGCTTTGTTAAAAGTTTGGCTGTCATTCAGACATTAAACATGGGTCTAAAAGCGTTTATTAATGCCCTGTTGATAGCTAACAGTGAAGCACTGCTGCCCCCTCCCCCCCCCATATGCAAACAGTGGTGATTAAGCACCAGATTAAACATCTTCATGAATATTTAAAAGGCTGTTTTTGAAAGTTTCCTGTCCTTTTACACTAATAGCCCCATTAAAACCTGTTTACAAGCCAGTCATGAGAGTAACTGTGTGCACTTAAAACACGAGAGAGTTCCCCTAGAGGAGTGCTTTAACCACGTGAGAATGGCAGCTGATCAATAGAGATCTTAAAGTAAGACTGTCTGCCTAAACCCAATGGAAACAACCCTTATGATATAGATATAAAGAGCTGGCAAGTGCCCAACTGGTTAATTAGGGAGGTAAAACGGTAATAATAACAACAATAATATTTGCTTGAAGGTCCAGCTGCCCTGGTCCTGGGTGTCTGGCTGCCACAGGACTTCTCAGAAGCTGCCTTAAAGATGTTGATAGCAGCCAGGGAAGGGCCAGAGAAAGTTTTAAATAAACTTAACAGCTTGGCATTTCCTGGATCTTCTTTTGTTTTACACATCAGCCCCTGGTAGCACACAGCCAGAGCCTACAATGGGGATGCAGACATTGCATGATAGCTATCAGTAATTCATATGATCTGCATGTTATGTAGGAGCACAGTAAAATAAAAACAATTCATACATATAGGGTGTAAATATATATTTGAAAGTGTGGGCATATTCAATCTGTGCTCTAAGTCCAAAATTTAAATCTATGACACTGAATCCTCTTATGTGGAGACTACTCTCAGCCCACTCTCTGTTAGTCACCAAACATTTTGCTGCCAGCCCTTCATTGCCTTGTTCTGAGCTGAGGGTCCGTGAGCAGCAGCACAGCTTTGTAAAGGTGTTCGACTTCAGTATAGGAGGTCAGAGCTTAAACACCGCAAAAAATCTGGGCCTTTGTCTGTTCTGGTGTTACTGAGTGCACTGCAAAGAAATCTATTGACATCAGTGGGCTTTGGATTAGGCTCCTGCTGTGTTATTAAGTGAATTATTAATTATTAATAATAGCATAACAGAAATCACGTTGCCTTATTCAACCATTCAATTTTACCTTATGCAGGGGTTTTCGAAAACACAGTCGCCGAGTTTAAATACAAGTGTGGATTGATTGTTCAGCCTCCTCACTCATTGCCAAGGAGAGTATGCTTACATATGGGTGTCCAGTTTTAAATGAATATTGATTGACTGAAATTCATGCCGTCTGCTTCAGTTTAACTGTTTGGCAAAACTAGAGATGTCAATAAAACTGGATTGAATTTTGAACGGTATTAAAACTTTCTGGAGCCAAGGTAATCATGATGGAAAAAAGTAATAAATCGCTGGAGACCTTACAAATGTGGGGCTTTTCCTACTGCTGTGAAGCCCTCTGGGGATAGGGGTGTTTAGATCCAAAGTTAAAAGACAAGTAGAGCTGCTAATGGTCTTTCCTTTCCTTTGCCTGCAGGAAATATAAATAAGCCAAGTAGATGCTCCAACTTGGACCTTCTTAAACCTTGGCCAAAGTAACACCTTTATAATGTTTCTTCAGATAATGAGGTCTGGGAAAGTGCTTCCTCCTCAAGCAAGCAGAGGCCAATTGCATGTCCGGGTGATCCTCTCTGAGTTTGTCCCCATGGGACCAGCACTTGCCTGTCCTGGCTCCCCAGAGGGCAGAAACATCTGCCCTGTCTTCAGGAGAAGTGGCACTTGGCAGACTTGAGAGAAGGAAGCAGCAGGATGGGTCTCACAATGCTGTGTATTATTTTGGTTTTAATTCCTGGGGCAGGAATTCGTGGGACAAGAGCAGAGCCCATTGTCCAGCCATCTGCAACCTCATTGTATCCCAGTGCCTCAGCAACTCTTATTGCACTTTTCCACTTATTCATGATTATTTACTTACCCACTTGTTAGTGTACTTAGTACAAACTGAAGTACAATAAAATTAAGGCACTGAGCCTCCAAATTATTTTTATCCAATTTCTAAATGGTTTCTATGAGAATTTGTCCTATTGGTGAATTTATACGTCCCAAATTCAGCCACCTGAAATTCAGGCTTTCTAGTCCAGCGGATATCTAGACTCCAGAGCTGCCTCCTACTGCCATGCAGTCATGAAATGATGGCACTTAGGGGTAGTGTGGGAAGAACTTGGGCATTTAATACTAGAAGAGATAAATTTACTTGCATAGCTTACACAAGATCATGCGTGATTGCTAATAACAAAAGGATTTGAATTGAGATGTCTTGCAGGTTTGGTGTATACCCCAACCCTGGCCTAGGATTTCAACCAGTTTGGGGCTGGAACTATGAAAGCAGACAGCCCTGCTGTAACCAGTAAAGGCCAGGCTCAAAGGAAAATGTCCTGTGATACAAAAAGCAGCAAGACTACAGATGACTTGAAGGTACTTCTTCAAAACCCATATCTTCATCTTCTCTGGAGTGGCTGCCATAAACTTTTCCTGGGAATTGGACTGAGGTTTTAAAATAACACCAGGAAATCCATTCCGTACTCTCGTGTTTCTACTGCTGCAGAGCTGTCAAAGCTGGTGTCCGTGTTTATTACATACCAATTAATTAACAATCAGGAACAAAAGCAGATGGGAAACACTAATTTCTGGGCCAAACTCATCTGTAATGGTACTCCTTTGAAATTAGTTATGTGCTTGCTTGATTTCTAAACATCAGCTCAACAATGTATCTTATCACTGCTGTGAAATAGAAGGCTTTATTTAAGGCACAAACTTCCTCATCGGGACAAGTTAGGGACAGATACTGGTCAGGATCTGCTGTCAAGAGCTGCTGAAGGTATTTTTAAGACTCTTCCCTGCATTTCTCTATTGATGTGGAACACTTATCTTACGGAGTTAGAAAGTTTTTTTTGCCCCAGAGCTTTCCACTATTCAGCACTGGAGGATGACCCTGCAGATGTGCTATCACAGATAAAGGGAGGCTAAACTGTAGTGGAGGAGTGGAATAAGAGGCAGGGGGTGAAGAAAACAGAAAGAGAAGGTGGGAATTAAAATGTTTCTGACACTTGTGAAAGCTCATTGCCCCTTGCCACCGAAGTCCTGGGTTCTGGAAATATTTAAATGATAATTATTGGGTTGACAGCAATGAAAGAAACAGCAAGGTCGAAATAGATATGATTCAGCACGGTGATGACAAGGCTTCTGTGAGTGGTCCTAACCGCAGGTGGGAGGTGGTGGGAACACCAGGCAGAAGGAACCAACACCCATGGAGCTGGGGAAGGCTTAGACATGGAGGAACAGGGGCTATTTTAAGGGTAGCAATGAGACACTGAGGGACAGAGATGGTTCTAAGAAAAGGCTGCAATCTCTGGGCTACAGGATATGGAACATGAGTTTTGGGGAAGAAGGGTAGATGCAAGAGGAGAGAGGTTGTAGGTGAGGTGCTCAGGCATCCCCACTGAGCATCCACCCAGGCAATTTTAACCAGGAGTTAATTTGGAAGTACTCCAGTTGAAAATCATTGCACCTCCTACTTCATCACATTCCCTATTTTGTTTTGTGAAAGATTCCTACCCCATCACATTCCCTATTTTGTTTTGTGAAAGATTCCTACCCCATCACATTCCCTATTTTGTTTTGTGAAAGATGTCATGTCTAACTGCAGTTTAGAGGGCTGTGACACAAGGGTTGTTCTGCATCTATAGCACATATATGGGGAAATCCATGAAGATATATCTGAATTGATGGACAAGAAGAGAGGGGGAAAACCTTCCTATTGACACTTCCACATTTACTTATCAAAATCCAGCTCTGTTGGCTTTTCCCATATGGTCTGAAGAGAAGTTGTTGCTGCAGATAGGTTGAAAAATGTGAAATCCCATTGCTTGGACTCACTATTAACACCAAATAAGTAGATGATGTCAGACCTGGGCAGTAGAAAGAGGACATTTGTTCTTTTTACCAGTAATCACTACAAGAGATAGGAGCAGCATATCTGATGTATCATGAGCAACCACCTTTCTGCCTCACACTAGGCTCCTCAAGAGTGCCCTCTATGAAAAAGGTAAACTTTGAGTATATAGGAAGGGGTGAAAACACAGATCCCACAGTGAAAGAGTTCAAAGCCACACAGTGATTCCTGAGGGACCAGGAACTGGGGCTGCTTGAAAGTGATTACAGCAGTGTGGTACATTGGGTGGATGTGGCAGGATGGTCCATCTAAAGACTGTGGAGTGTTAATAACAATAGTAAAATAAATAATAGCAGCAAGTTGGATTGTAGGAGTAACAGCAGTAATACCAAAGGGTATAGTGATATATATCTGGACCTAGAAATGTTATGACTTTAAAGAAATCTTCATTCCTATGAATTCAGTAATTCCAAGTGCTCTCAGAGAGCATCTTTTATGATATTGAATGTGAGTCAGTGGCTAGACTACTCTAAATGAACTCTGTGTCATCTGAATGGCAGGGCAGATAAGTGCTTGGGTTACGGTTAATAATGTACTGTTAAAATTACATATGTCAAGTTATTTCATATATAATCCAACCACATATTTCATCACCAATATGGTATTTGTGAACTGCCTGAAGTGGAGGGGCAGGATAGCATAAGACAAAAGTGTTTCGCTTTTAATGAAAATTTCAATTTGAGTTGGAGAAATTTTGTAACGGGTGTAGGTGCCATAAAATGTGCTGCAACCTGCTTTGAAAATCTCCTATGTCCATTACGGTGATTGACTCTCTGATGGGTAGATGATAGGTGCCTGAATTTGACAAAGAAATTGGTAGGAGTGTTTTCCTTTAAATGCTTCCAAATTTATGAAGGGAACAGATCAGAAGGTGGATTGATCTTACCGCCACAACCCTGAAATTGGATTGTTCCAAGAGGTAAGTGCATAGGATCCACTTGGCTGAGTTAACAGTAGAGACCGAGATAGATATTATTGACTGACTTCTAGTGTCACAGGGGCTTTTGGCTTGGGTTTTGACTAATAAGCAGCTGATTTTATGAAATGGTCTGTGCTCAGCACACCACAGGTGTGTATGTGACTGGGAAGTATCACACTGCTAGACGTGGGCAGTGTGGACATCTGAAATGATGTATGGCAACCCATGCTGAGGCTGGGACACTGCAAAGTCAGCTCAGCATACAGCCACACTCCATGCCCCAGAAACTCTTGGGTGCCTGCTGGAGATAAGTGGTCTCCAAATCATCCTGAGGTCTACTGGCCTGCAGTTGATACTGAGCCTGATGATAATCTCTCCACTAAGGATGGATGGATGGATGGATGGATGGATGAATGGACGGACGGATGGACGGATGGGAGGAAGGAAAGAAGGGAGGAAGGAAGGAATGACACTCCCTGGGTTTCATGATGTAAACCTTCGTATTATGGTATACGCATTTTTAAACTGACATATGATATTCCCCAGAATGGTTATTAGAAATAAAATATTCAATTCATTTCTATGAGTATTGGACTAGGCTCTGTATTAATTAGTCCAGTAGCTCCCAGCTGGCTTTCACACACCCCTGGGACCACGCCACCATGAGAGAGAGTCAAAAGCTGTCCACAGCTTAGTAATATCCAGCACCTCTTTCACAGCACCTTTACAGTGCATGCAATTAAAAGCTGGATGGCAGGGAAGAAAAGCTGGCAGTGGTCCACTGCCCCAATGAGTTTGGAAACAAGTGAGTCAAATCATGGAGTTACTGCATCGTTTCTAAGCTCCTGGGAATCTTCCATTTTCTGTAGCTTTTCAACGATGCTTTTAGCTACAATTGATCTTTCTTTTATTTTCAACTGTACTATGAAGAAGAGAGCATGAAAGCAAAGGTATGAGAGATTTTTAACTCAGCTACCTTTCATAAAATCACTCTGAGATGCTGGTAGATGAATGGTGCTCCATAAACACACTCACACACCCACCCTTTCCAGGTGCATAAATTGAGGCTTGATGAAGAGGTCATATTTTTCAAACTTAGGTATCTCAGCTGAGAAATACCAATTCAAAGTAGATTGATTTTCAGAAATACTCAGTCTGGACAGATGGGCAGCAAAACAGATTACTCACAGGGCACTCTTATTTGAGAGCTTATCTTTAAAATGTTGGTCTATAAATGGCTCTCTACGAGGTCACGCAGTAATTCATTGAACTGAAGACTTAAAATTGCAGGATACTGGGTGTCCTCTGGCATGTTCATACCCCTATACCTTACCCCACAAAGATGGTTATTTAAGGAGTTATTTCAGAGATTCTGCTATTTCAGACCAAAACAGAGAACTCCATGTTGAAAAAACAGCAGATTGCTCCACTGGAACCTCAGACACTGCCCAAAAGCCTTTCCATTTTCTTGGTCCATGGCTCCTGGCATGAGAGCCTGGGACTTCTAGTACAAATGCTTGGAGCAGACTGATCTGATCATCGCTAACCTGGGAATCTGACTTCAGAAACCCCAAAAGTCACTTGTGGTGTTGGTTAAGAAAAGCTGTGTAGAGATCTTTAACCCATGAGTCCCATCTTACTGATTTCAGAAGGAAAAATAACTCCCACTGTCTTTAAAATAAGTGTTTAAGATGACCCATTGCATGGTGCACTCGCTTGACGTGCTGAGATAGAAATTACACTGTTTGAAAAGGCTTTAAAGAAG
Source organism: Cygnus atratus (assembly GCF_013377495.2). NCBI lineage: Eukaryota > Metazoa > Chordata > Aves > Anseriformes > Anatidae > Cygnus > Cygnus atratus. The sequence continues at coordinate 3,286,044 of NC_066396.1, forward strand.
AGAAATAAAACATTCCTGAGTTATCTCCAGTCCCTTGCCCTAACTCACCAGCGTCATTAAAAGGAGAGCAGCAGTATAGCAGTAATATTACAACACTGCTTGAAAATTGCGCTTACAGCTTTTACAAAACCAGTAACACTTCCTTACCCAGAAGAAGGGGCTTTGCTCTTTCAAAGAAAGCTTTTCCTTTATAAATTTGTCCTAGATTGCTGGGCCCTGACTGGCCGTGAATTTGGGATTTGTCATCCTATTTCAGCTTTGAACCTGCAGTGCTAACCTGCCTTGTGACCAGCTGATCCCGCTGCTCCTTCGGCTCCCAACCTCACTTCAGTGGGAGCCTCAGGTGCACAGAGGACAGCCTTTAGTGGATTAAACAAATAGAGCAAAGAAAAGACTCGTAGGGTATATGTATCCACAGCCTGCGTACATACCTGTGGGTGGACATACACATGTACCTGTAGTTATACACACAGAGGTACAGGCTGAGAGGAAAAGGTAAAACATCAGACACATTTTGGGAAAAGGCTTCCTTTATAAAGTTTGGCTTCACGCAGCAGCACAATGTGTAGCCCCTTTATTTCTGCATCATTTCTGTGCCATGGTCAAAGAGTATTAGAGGATACGTTTTGTTCTAAATTACATCTGGGTAAATCCAGAGGAATTCCCATGAGCTGCGTTTACCTTTAAGATTTTGCCTACATGGGGACACTCAGGAAAATAACCCAAATTAGCTGAAGGTGAGAATTTAAAAGTGGATTAATTAAACTCCGTGAAACCCCTGTGAAGGTTGTTTTTATTCAGAATTCAGGTGGTCTTCATTCAATTTAATTTAATTCACTTTAGAAATTAATTCAGATTAATTGTCCTAATAGTCTTTATGTACCTATTCTAGATTAACACTGGGGTAATAAAATGAATTGTAGCCCACTGACTTCAAGATGATTTTTAGATTTATAACAGGAGGCTCTGGAGAGAAACTCTCCCCTGTGTGTCCAGAAGCCAGTGTTTTGCTAGTCAAGACAAAGGAGTGGGGGATGCTTCTGGAAATAGCTATGTAATATTCTTTCAGATTTTGGGGCAGTATTTATATGATCTGGAAATACAAAGGAGGTAACAACAACAGGGCAACAGGTTAAATGCCACTGCTTGTGAGCCCTGAGTAGGGAGCCCACAGTCTTGTCTTCCCCTAGGACCTGATCCTGTGTTTGTTTTATTCTCTTGAGGGAAAAAAATAAATAAAATAAAATTAAAACTTTTGACATAAAGAGGAACAATATCCAAATCTCTTAATTCCAGACAATCCATTTTTGTAAGGCTGGAACCAAAAGAAAATCCAAACTCCAGGAGCAGGCCTGCTATTTGGGAAAAAAAAATAAAAAAAAATAAAAAAAAATTAAAAAAGTCTTAGATAACTGCTCAAAATCTGCTCCTCAAAGAAGGAGACTCTTATTAAGAGTTTCGTCTTGAGAGGTCTGCCTAGAGGCTTCTTCAGAAGGGATTTGGTTGTTTTCAGCTCAAGTCTGGCGTTTGAAGCCCCTCCCTTACTGCACCCGAATTTGGGTGTGGGGAGAGCAGAGGTAGCGTGTGTCCGTCTGCAGCCCTGCCGAGCTGAGGGCTTAGCCAAACGGGGGGGTGGGCAATGGAAAATCAGGCCTTCTGATTCTTCCTGGGAGCAGCCAAACACAGTCGTGGCCAAAAAAAAAAATATCTTTTTGAAATTTCTGAAAGGTTTTTGGCAATTTTCTTTGGCGTTCTCTGAAGTACCTAGAGGTGTTTTGCTCTGAAGTCACGGCAAGCCAGGGGGGACCGGACCGAGTGGGCTCCAGTCTGCTAAATCCTTTTTGCATCTTCAGATTTAGGATGCCAAATAGCTGCCAAATAAATAATAATAAAAAAAAAAACTTTCAATCGGTCCAAATAAATAATTGCAACCCCCAGCGTGATGAAGCTCTGATAAAACGGTAACGACGCTCCTAATGTAAATGATAAAAATAGTAGTTTGGAGATTTGGGAAAGGGGGGGGCTTGTCCAGCCTGTACCCCCCTCAGAGCCACCCCCAGGCGTTGCATTTCGGAGCAAAATTGGTTCAAACCTCCGCGGAAACCCGAAATCACGGCACCTCCGTCCCCAGCCCGGGGATGGGGACAGGTCTGCGGAGACCACCCGGCACTCTGCGAGTCCTGAACTCCTCGGGAGCTCCGGGACAAAATGCGGGGAAATTCGGGACCCACCCAAAACCGTTTCGGTTTTGCGCCAAAGCGCAGCGCAAAGGCGCGCGGCAGGGAGGGCTTTGGCATGGCGGGGGAGGCTCGAGGAAGGTCTTGGGGGGAGACCGTGGCACCTGGAGACCCCCCAGCCACTTGCACTACTTCAGCTCCGCGGGGAGCAGGGGCAGGATCCGGCCCTGCGGACCCTTGGCTTCGCGCACGCACCAATGTGAATTTGGTGCCCGGGTAAATTTGACCTGTTTCTTGGCCCAGATACGTTTCAAACACTTTTTCCGTTTAAAAAAAAAAAAAAATATATATATATATATATGTGTGTGTGTGTGTGTATAAATAAATAAAAGATAAAAAGAGAATGGAATAAAAAGAGAAAGGACGAAAGGTTTTTTAAAATAATAATAATGACACAGGATTTGTGGGCACCGAAGTGCCGCTGTCGTGAGTGCGATGCGGTGCGCAAAGCTTTCCCGGTGCGGGGTTTGGGGCCATTCCGGCCCGGGAGAGCAGTGCAGGGCCGGGGCCGGGGCATCTCTGGCTGTGCCCCCCACCCCATAAACTCGCCACCCTTCTCCCCGGAAAAGAGGATCAAGGAGGCACGGAAGCGTACAACTCCCCCAGGACTCCTCTCCTCCTCCCCAGCCCGGCTCCTTCAGGGTCTTCATCCTCGACGGGGGGGGGGACACAGCGGCAGGACAACGGGTGACTCCCCTCTGGGGGCCGGGAGCCCCCCTTTGCTGGGGGGGACACTCTCCCGTCCCCCAATACCTTGGGGTATGCGCGCAGCCTAACAGCACAGGCTGCGGTGCTCCTCTCCTTGCAGCAAGCTAAAGGCTGTTCTCTTAATGAATTACTAATGAGTTAAAATTGGACAGCCGGCTTAATTAAAGCGTAGAGGCAATGTGTTTACCACATTGTAATTGAACTCATTAGGGCTCCGGCTTTGTGTTTTTAAGCAGCCGCCTTGTTCCGCACGTCGAGTGATCGGCGGGGAGTGCTTGCTGGGGACAGGGACTCCGCGGGAAAGGGAGGTCTGGGGACAGCCTTGTCCCCCCTACCTTTCTGTAGGGCCGTATTCGGGGGGGGGGGGCGTCCTCCTGCTGTCCCACAAAGCGCCCCGGGTTGCGGAGGTGCTCGGCTTTCAGTGGGAGAAGCAGAGAAGGGGTGCAAGGATTTTTATTTTTTTTAGGGGAAGGGGGGGGGATCTCGGGAAGCAGAGCCCGCCCCCACACCAGGGTGCCTCTTGCCCCCCTCCAGCCCCACTTCATAAGGCGTGGGGCACCCCTCCATCCTCCGCAGCCGTCGGGGCGGACCTGCCCGGGGGTGGCAGCAGCGGCGGAGTGGGGGCGGCCGTTGGCCCCCCGGCGAGGGGAGGGGGCCGGGGAAGGGGGCGGCTTCCCCGTGCCGCTTGCAGGGCGCTGCCTGGCTGCTAGAAGGCGTCCGAGACCCGAGCCACCCGCGGCACAGCCACCGCGACAGAGGCAGGAGCCAAAGTTCCGCGGAGCGCGGCCCGGGGGGGCCCCCATGGAGGTCGGGCGGCCAGGTAAACCCCAGGGGATGGGGCTGAAGGGGGGAGCTGGGGAGGGATAGAGGTGGGGAACCCACCTCCTGGGGTTGAGAACGAAGAGATGTCGTCGCTTGTTGTCGCGATGGGTCGTGTGGCCCCGAGGTGGGGGAAGGATACTGCCTGGCACCGGGTGGTGGGGCAAGGGGCGGCCGGGGAGGACCTCTTGCCTTGTCCCCCGAAAAGTTGGGCTGCAGCAGAGGGAAGGGGCAATGAATCGGGGCTACGCGTCTCCTCCTTCCCCTCTCTTGCATAGTTATATATATATATAATATTTATTATTTTTGGAATTTCCGTTCGAAATCGTGAAGTTCGGGCCGGGTATAGGGAACGGCCGGGGGGCGCAGGGCTGGGCGCACCTCAAAGCGGGGACCCCTCGGGGGGTTCGGCCTCCACCCCCTCCGCCGGGAAAGGTTTGGTGTGCGGGGAGATGGGTTCGGAAATCCCAAGAGGTGTGGTAGAAGACGGCAACTGCCTCTGCCAGTAGCTCCGGGGTTTAACATCGTGGGGAGGGAAGACGACGCATTTTTATTAGTATATTTACCGACTGCGCCCTGAGGGTTTTGGGGGCCGGAGAGCTGGAGCCAAAGTGGGGGGGAAAAAACAGATGCAGGTTGGAGCAGCCCGGGGGGAAGCCCTCTACCCCCAAGACCTTGCTCGACGGCTGCATGCTTGTTGCACAGCTCCTGCCCGTCAGCTGCCCTGGAGCAGGGGCTTATCGCGGTGTATGTGAGGCTTTGGAGACCACCCATATAAAGCTGGTTGTAGGGAAAGCGCGCTTGTAGCAGAACATCCTCCACGACGAGTCACTTTTTAATATAGTGATGGAATCGTGGCGAGGAAGGAGGGGGGAGAGGGGGATGCGGTGGTGGAAGGGGAAAGAAGTTGCATTTGGTTGGAGAGGCAGAAGGTGACGAGCCAGACCCCTAAGTGGGTAATGTGAACTGTCAAGGAGAGCAGGAGCGTAAAAGCCAAAAAATCCCAATCCCCACAGGTTGTTTATTCCTCATAAAATACAACTCTACATAGCAGGAAGTTACTGCAAACATTTATCAATAATGAATGAATCTCCTGTAATAAAATACTCACGTAATTAGCTACAGTCAAGTACGTACATTATGCCAAGCCTTTTGTAACTCTTTGTTGAAAATCCGACAAATCCTCTCAAACAGCCTCTTAAGAAGCGGGCTTAAAAAAAAAAAAGAGAGCAAACAGTCACCCAGCCTTTCTCCTTCTTTTATGCCGTTTCTGAAACCCAAACCGTAACTACTCCTGAAATATAACGGAGAACTCTTTGGTGAATTCAGAAGAGTCATTAACATTCAGCTTTAAGTGAATGTTAACAGTAAATAAAGAAATCTCTTGATTGTAATAGTTGCAACAAAGCAATAATAAACCAGTGGGTGGTCATCAGTAATGATAAATGTATCATTATTACTCTGTGTTGGGAAACGGGGTTTGGAAAGTACTTCAGACTTTTTAGTGGCAAGCTTGGTGGCAATTCGTTTCTTAGCCTGAAAAAAAAAAGCCATATAATTTTATACACAATTTAGGTGAAAATAAATTTAAATCTGTATATTACATTTTTAATTTCAAGATAGTAATTAAAGCTGGTTCATTATATCTCCTCTGAAAGTCTCAGCGCTCATCTTAATTGCCTGTTTGTACAAGCTGCTTTCTAAGACACCCAAGGTTACTGGGTTCTGGAAGAGGCAAAACTGAATTATTTACTGACGCGATGAGTCTTCGCCCCATAACGTCAAGTTTCCCTAGGAAGTTTGGGATCGTCGGTCCCCAGCCCTGTAGCGGCCTCGGTTTTACTGTCGTGGAAGTTTGTTGCTCGTTTAAATACTTAAACCAAGCGCGTTGCTGATGGAAGACGTTCACAGCGCTTTAACTTATGCGTCGGAAAGCAAAATCAATAGCTGAGGTGTTTTTAGTTTGGGATTTTCCCTCCCCCGGGGGTTAATTCACCCACCTCTAATGTGCAGCTGTTGCCCCCCTGCCACCACGTCCCCAGACAGGACAAAAATAAAGACACTCGCGCTTTTAGGCGCTGGGGAGGAAGGGGATGAGATGCGTCGCAGCGGTCTTCTCCCGAGCTGCGAGTCGCTTCTCCTCCGAGGAAAGCAAGATCGCAAACCGCGATTTTGGTGCTGTTTCGGGTGGGTGGGTGCCGGGGGCCGGCGGAGCCCCTTTCCCCGACGGGGGTCTCCGTGCTTGCTGGCGGGGGTCTGCACGTACCTTCGGCGATGGCCAACTCGGTTTTCATCACTCGGAGTGTGTTAAATTGGGAAGTTAACAGGGCTCCCTCAGACAAAAGATGATGCTGTTCGCTCTTCCTTCCCTTCAGCCGCCGCTCTGGCTTTCAGCTGCTGGAGGGGTATCAAACTCCCCCAAAATGCTCGAGCCCTAAACTCTCCTAGTGCCTTTAAAGTGCCGGGAGAAGATCGCTTGAGTCTTTTCCCCTTCCCGTTGTAATGACTGTAGCCGCATCTTTTCGAGGCGTCCTCTTGCCACTGGAAAAACTCCGCGTAGATCTCTGCCCTTTTGTTATGCCTAGCTGGGTTATTCAAGAGCAGAGACAAAAGCCCGAGGTGATGTGATATAAATGAGCTCCGGGGTTTTCCAGATGGGACCACCTCTATTCCAAATGCCCCTTTGCTTTCCGCTTAATACGAAAAAAACGCGATAAAAAAAAAAAAAAAAAACTTAGAAAATGGCCTCGCTGTAGACCAAGTGGCACAGTGAAATGTACCCCCAGACTATTTTTAAAACCTCCTTTGACGCCTAAATTTTGTTCGGAAAAACGGGTTTATAACGATACCTTGTGTGCCTGCTACTTTCATGGCTGTAAGTTTCAATGGGATGTGGAGGGGTGGGAGGAGGGAATGGGTTCGCGTTGGGGGTGGTTTTCTTTGTGTTTTTTTAAACGCAGCGAGGTTCTGTCTTTCCTCGTGGCCTGCCTGCTACAACATTTAAGCGCCGTGGAAGTAAATAAAGGCCGTAAGGACGGGATGGGGTGGTTTAAACTTGTCTGCTTTTCTCTGCTGTTTGATTTTGCACGAAGCAATACGCAGCGAGATTTGCTGCTTTCACCTCGCTTCTAGGCACTCCAGGGTAACTCCAGGGTAGGATCGCGACAGGGAAGTGAAGAGGGAAAAGGAGCCAGGGCTCGTGCTTATCCCTCCCAAGCTCCTGGGAGAAGTTCGTCCGCTTTCCCCTCTCCCCTCTAAGGAGGCGGCTCCAACTCAGCCATTGCAAACGGCAACAGAAATAAATAAATAAATAAACGGGACTAATTGGGGGCGGCAGCAGGACGGGAGCCCGGCTCTGCAGTGTGCGGACACCCCCTTCCAAGCCGGGATGGCCGCCCCGCCCCTGGTAGGGTGCGGGCTGGGCTCCGTACGTCCCCGGTAGTGTCCATGGGGTCGGTGGCGGCTGCGGCAGCCCGGCGTGATGCGCCGTCCTCGGGGCCACCTGCGGGATCCGCCCGCTCCCTGGGCAGCTCGACCTTTCTCCAACACCTTCACCCCACGCCCTTGTCGCGCTGCTCCACGAGGATTCCCAACAGGTTTACGTGGAGAAAAAGTAGAGAAAGGTGTATCTGCTCGCCCCGGTGCTGAAGCGGATCGGTCTGCTCCCACCTCGGAGAGTTCCGCCTAGCTGAGGCCCCTCGATGTGGCTGCGGGCAGCGGCAGTGTCACACGCACTGTCTGGCACTCTTCTGTCCACGGGGACTAAGTCCTCCTGGGGTGCATCTCTTCCTACAGCAGAAATTGAGGAAGCCCTGCAATTTCTGCTATGCTTTGCAAAGAGGTCGGTGGCGCTGAGCAGGTGAACGAAAAAGTTTACTTTTGCTTTTCGTTTAATGACCATGAAATAAAAGGCAAGCGCTGGCTGACGACTCCCCAGGACCGAGCCTGTGTTTTCAGACTCTCTCAGTCTGCGAGGCTCGACTGAAGGGGGGACCTTCGTTGAAGGCGCGTTGCGCGACCCGCGCGTCCTTTTCGTCGCTTGCAACCGCTTGCAGCCCTCCTCCATCGCAGCGCTCAGAGCCCGAGGAGGCTGCACATCCCTGCTTCTCCGGGGAACCGTCGTGGCTGAGCCACCGTAGCAGGGCCCCGCTGCCACCCGGGGAGCGGGCAGTCCGGCGGCCGCTGCGGGGACGCACGCACCGAGCTCCGGCAAGGGCCGGCGGCTTCTCCCGATAACCCCCCCGTCCGTCCCGGTGCCGGCCAGGCACCGAGGGAGAGAAGACAAGGAAGGGAGATTTTCTCCGTGGCGTGGTAATAGATCATACAATGTATGACACGGGTTTAACCAATAAAACAATTTGAATCAATTAGCTGGCGGAGGAGAGTTTTGAAGTGTAAAATTCATGTCAGTCTGGCTAGGAAGCATTGATTAAAATGTCACCAATGTGAGGCTTACAGCTATTGCTCACATGAAAGCAGCGGGCTCCGTGCAGAAGAGGCTCGAGAAAACGGGGGGGGGGAGGGAAAGGGGGGGCTCCGTGTGACAGTCGCGGAACGGAGGCGAGCGGAGTTTAATAAGAAGTGACAGAAGTAATAAGGAGAGGTGTGATTTTGCCAAGTTAGCGCGAACCCGAGCGATCGGGGGGCTCCGCCGTTCCGCTGCCCGGCACAAAGAACGGAGAGAGCCGGAGATGCCCGCGGGTGTCCTGGGAGAGGTCGGCGCCGAGATTTTCGCCCGGCTCTGGGACGGCCGAGCGAAAAACAGAAAGAAAAAAGGGAATTCACACATCACTTTTTCGTGGGTAAATGCGCAGAAACGTTTGGCATTGCTCATGTGGATGGAGAGAAAGACGGAGATGGATTCATTTTTGTAAAAAGGAAAAAAAAAAAAAAAAAAAAACAGAGGGGTATTACAAAACACCCGATAGTCCATATTTCCCCCCGGTTGCGCCAGAATAGAGTTTTCCTTTCATTTATTTTTTTTTTCTCGGCGGTTTTTAGCCGGTTCCGCAGTTTTCCTCTCCCGAAAGGAAGGCAGTGGGCGGATTTGACCTCTTTGCTCCCTCCTGCCGCCGGGATGGGACCTTCGGCCGCCCCCTGCTCCCTGCCGAGATTCGGCAAGACCATGAAATATCTGCATGTTTCACCTGCTTGGAGAATTAAGAGAAAAAAAAAAAAAAAAAAGGAGGTAGACGTGGCAGCCGTGCTGCAGACTATTTGCAGGGATTTTTATTTCTTTTCCCCTCGTTGGGTACGTAATCAAATTAGAAAAATCCCATTTGCACCGTGTTGCTCTTTGTGAGCTCCTCAGTGAGAATCTCGGACCGGGTCTGTCTTTTTTTTTGGCGAACCGCAGTTTGGGGAGGGGTGCGCAGCACTGCCACCCTCGCCCGCGTCGCACCAGCTGCATCCAGTTGTTGCTTTAAATCAACTTTTTTTTCCTTTTTTCCCTGTCTCTCTCTCCTCCCGCCCTGTAATTTCTGACGGTATTCAAAAATACAATTTGCGGAAAGACGCGGCTTTTCTACTCATTGAGCACATCCAATTCCTTGGAAGAGGACCATGGGGAGGAGGAAAAAAAGAGGGGGGAAGGGAAAAGCCCACACACACCTTAAAGGGAGACGGAGCACGGGTGAGGCCGGGGGGACGCTGAGCGGGGTCCCGGGGGACAGCGACGGGGGGACGCTCCCCGACGGGGCGCCCCGACCCCTCCTGGGGCGGGGAGGGAGGGAAGAAAGGATGAAGGGAGGGCTGGGGGCCGGACCCCCTGCCAGGGGGGGATGAGTGCGACATGGCCCGCCCCCCTCCCCCCCCCGCTGACGTCACCGCACCCACGTTTTGGGGGGGAGGCAGAGAAGCGCGGAGCCTCCGCGCAGAGGCTTGGTCCTGGTGGCCGCGCGGCTGCGGGGATGCGCGGCTGGAGGGGGGCCCGGCGGCGGCGGCGGCACGGCTAGAGAGCACCCGCGGAGGTAAAGGGAGCCGGGAGGGCAGGGAAATGAACTTTTTCTATCTCCCTTCCCCGGAGGGGCCCCCCCTCGGAGGATGCTGCCGGGCGGTTTTGTCGGGCAGCGCCGTTTTCTAGGACTGGGAGGTGGGTGCGGGCTGTGGGACGAGGGCTGGGAGCCCGTCCTTATGGGGAGGCTATGGGATTTGCTTGGCGGCGGGGAGCGGTACGGGATGCGCGGGCCGGGAGAAGCGGGGTGGCCGTCGGAGAAACGCTGTGTGCGAGCGGGCCCGGCTCTCAGCACCCCGCTTTGTTGCGGAGCCCCTCTCGCTCCTTTGTCAGGGCGGGTTTAGGGTTTAGGGGCCGGGGCCTCGTCGGGGAACGCGGCCAAGCGGGGAGCCGCACAGGGATGCTCAGCACCCGTCCGACGGGGCGGGCGGGCTCCTGCCCAATGGGAGCCCCGGTTGACGGCTCTGTCTCTCTCTCTCTCTCCCCCTTTCTCCCCGGGCGGCCACAGCTGGAGCAGAGCAGCCCCCCCGGCACTGAGGAGATGGCGACGAGCCCGCTGCCCGGCCCCACGGACATCCTGCTGCCGTCGCCGTCCAGCGCGTACCCGCCGGACCCCATGAGCCAGCCGCGGGCCGGCCACGCCGCCATGAAGCCCAACCAGGTGGGGCAGGTGATCCTCTACGGCATCCCCATCGTGTCCCTGGTGATCGACGGGCAGGAGCGGCTGTGCCTGGCGCAGATCTCCAACACGCTGCTCAAGAACTTCAGCTACAACGAGATCCACAACCGGCGGGTGGCCCTGGGCATCACCTGCGTGCAGTGCACGCCGGTGCAGCTGGAGATCCTGCGGCGGGCCGGGGCCATGCCCATCTCCTCCCGCCGCTGCGGCATGATCACCAAGCGGGAGGCCGAGCGGCTCTGCAAGTCCTTCCTGGGGGAGAACCGGCCGCCCAAACTGCCGGACAACTTCGCCTTCGACGTGTCGCACGAGTGCGCCTGGGGCTGCCGGGGCAGCTTCATCCCGGCCCGCTACAACAGCTCCCGCGCCAAGTGCATCAAGTGCAGCTACTGCAGCATGTACTTCTCCCCCAACAAGTTCATCTTCCACTCGCACCGCACCCCCGACGCCAAGTACACGCAGCCCGACGCCGCCAACTTCAACTCGTGGCGCCGCCACCTCAAGCTCACCGACAAGAGCCCCCAGGACGAGCTGGTCTTCGCCTGGGAGGACGTCAAGGCCATGTTCAACGGCGGCAGCCGCAAGCGGGCCCTGCCGCCCGCCCCCCCGGCGCCCCCCGCCGCCGCCGCCGCCGCCGCCCCCTGCCACCCGCTGGGCTCGGTGAAGGCGGCGGCGGCCGTGGTGGGCGGGGGGCTGCTGAGCCCCCACCTGCTGGCGGCACCGCCGGACCTGCACCAGAAGCGGCCCCGCTTCGAGGAGGACGACGAGCTGCAGGAGGCGGTGGCGGCGGCGGTGCACGGCGGCAAGAGCCCGCGGAGCTACCCGGTCATCCCGGTGCCTAGCAAGGGCTCCTTCGGCGGCGTGCTGCACAAGTTCCCCGCCTGCGGGGGGCTCTTCCCGCACCCCTACGGCTTCCCCGCCGCCGCCTTCGGGCTGTGCCACAAGAAGGAGGAGGGCAGCGGGGGCGGCGGGGCCGAGACCCTCGGCGGGGGGCACAAGGCCGGCGGGGGGGCGTCGGGCGGGGGGCTCTCGGGGCTCTTCTGGCCCGGCAGGAAGGACGCCGCCTTCTACCCGCCCTTCTGCATGTTCTGGCCGCCCCGCACGCCCGCTGGCCTGCCGGTGCCCACCTACCTGCAGCCGCCGCCGCAGCCCCCCGGCGCTTTGGGCTGCTCGCTGGGCGACGGCGCCGGGCTGCTCCGCCAGGCATTCCTGGACCTCTCGGAGCCCGGCGGCGAGCCGGGAGCCCCGGGGCTGGCCACGACCCCCGCCTCCGCCTCCGCCGCTCCCCCCCAAGCCCCCGCCGCCGCCGCGGTGCGGGACCCGCTCTTCGAGTCGCCCCCTGGCGGAGGCGGCGGCGCGGAGCCGGCCTCGCCCGCAGCCTCGGAAGGGGGCGGTGGGGCGGCGGGGGGCGGCCGGGTCCCCTCGCATCCCCCGCACCTGCTGGAAGCCGCGGGGGGCGGCCGCAAGTCGGGGGGTGGCGGCGGTGGCTACCACCACTCCAGCGCTTTCCGCCCGGTGGGCGGCAAGGAGGACTCGGAGAGCCTGGCCAAGCTGCACGGCGGCGGCCCGCACCGCTCTGCATCGCCGCTGCAACTCCTGCTGCCCCCCCCGCCGCCCCCGCCGCCCCCCGAGGATGGGGGCTGCGACCGGCACCCGCACCCCCCGCCGCCGCCCCCGCACCCCCCGCACCGCCTCCTCTCCCCCGGCGGCACCAGCTGCAGCTTCGCCAGCGAGGACAGCAGCGAGGAGGAGGACGAGGAGGATGAGGAGGATGAGCCCGAGGTGGACGTCGAGGGGCACAAGCCCCCCGAGGAGGAGGAGGATGAGGAGGAGGAGGAGGAGGATGGAGAGGAGGAGGAGGACGAGGCTGACCCCCTAGTGGCCTCCAGCCGCTTCTCGCCAGCCCGGGGCCCACTGGAGAAGGGCAGTCGGGATCGCCCCACTGCCACCATCCCCTTTGCCCGGCCACCCGTCGAGGAGAAGCCTGGCGAAGGCCAGGTGCCACCACAGCCTCTTCCCGGGCACCCCAAGGCCGGCAGTGGCAGCAGCAGCCCCACACACCACCCGTCGCTGGAGGAGCAGCCCTCCTACAAAGATGTAAATGCCCCCTTCAGGCTCCGTCCCAAGTGGGCTGTGTGGCACAGGGGGAGGCTGGACGGGTCCCCCTGCCATGTGCCAGACCGCTGTGGGGCCCGGTGCTGTGGCAAGGCCACCCTGCATCCCCACCCCAAAACCAACCCACCATTCTGCTCCCTGTCACAGAGCCGCTTCGAGGCGGCGAGCACCTCACAACATCCCCAGCATGCCGGTCCCAGCCCAGCCCTGGAGGCTTAAAAAGAGCAGACTTGTTAAGTCGTTGCCTCAGTGTAGCGCAGGGCCATGAGGTACACGGCTGCTGGTATCTGGCACCACAAAGTTCTCCGTGGTCATCATGAAATGGCGTACCCCTTAATCCCAGGTTAATGCTCGAGATAAAATAACCCAGGCCCAGTCTTAGCCCCTCACCCATCCCGCACGCACCTGGGAGGTTGCCCACAAGTTTCCAGGGGGACACGTATTCCTTCCCAAAAGGCATCTGTGAAAGAGAACCTGGTGGGATCCCCCAAAACATTGTTCCCATGGGTGCTCTTTTTGTGCTTAATCTGCCCAAGACTGCGTATCTGCTCCTAATTGTTTTCAGTATCGATTTTGTGCATTTCGCTCTTTTCTGTTTTTCTAGAATCAGAAGAGCAAGGAGAGTAATCAAGTCATCTTGCCCACAAAAGAGGATAACTTCTCAGGTGAGTACAGGCATAGGTCTGCCCGATCGCCGTAAGGTGTGGGAATTCACGGTTGCATGTTTTGTGTGGGTTTGTCCTCTGTCCCTCAATTTAAACAAAAAATAAATCACGTCCTTGATTTCAATTAAAAAAACCCATTAAACATTCTAATAGTCTCTCTACGGTGGTAATTTAGCACTATATTCATTCACATCCAAAACGCATCTCCGTGCGTGCTGAATATACCAATATATATTCACTTTTTTCTGGATTCTGATACTCGTTCTGGTTTGCAGTTTCTTGCTGGCGAAAGCATTTTAAGCACTGTGTTTTGTTTGGATTTCAGATAAGAACAAGGAGCATAATTTTTTCATCACAGATTCAGAGCCTTCAGGAGGAGACTTCTGGAGAGATATAGCAGGTAGGTTCAGAAGATGGTAGAGGATAAAGAGACAGAGACTTAAATTCATAATCAAATGTCTGAATATTTAGTACAAGGGTAAAGATAAAAACAATTGCAAGCAGATATAACTGAGAAAAATGCAAATAGGTGGAAAGCAGTGACATTAATAGGAATAAGATTATTAATTGCTGGGCATATTTCAGCAGAAATTTCAGAAATGTATCAGGTTACACAATGAAACAGGCTGGAAAAGCATAAAATGACAATAATTGAAATGTTCTCTTTGAAACCTTCCATTAAAAAGGATCACAGCTTATTGCTTTTAATATCTGTCAGAAAGACATTAAAGGTGTTTTATGACATCTATGCCAACATTTATATTATCTCCATGATAATGATCTCTACACAAAATGTATAATACATTTACAAAAATTACATTATACAAATTAAATGAAACCACCTTTTACTGATTGCTAAATGTCTCCAAGGGGTTTGGGAAAGACGTGATTAGAAGTTTTGATACTAAGTTGTCTATTGCAGTGTCTTAAGGAGAGGGTTTTGTTTCTTGGGAAAAAGGAATCTAATTTTCCATTTATGTAATGCAAACTGCCTTGGCTTTGACTATTCACGGTTAATTGACTGTCAAACGAGGTTGTTATCCTCAGGCAATGTCTGCAAATTTGCCTGTCAAATGAGACAGAGAGAGCAAGCGGGGAGAGAGAGAGTTGTACAAGGAGTGGAAATGAAGAAATGGGATCTTATAGAAATCTTATATAATAGCAGAGAACAATTGAAAGATCACAAACATTTGTAAATCTGTCCCATTTTAAAGGGCATTTTTTAGGAATACGGGATAAAACCTACTCTAGGTATAGTACATCAGGAAGAAACCTATTGGTGTTTTAGATTTTGTCAATTCTGTGATTGAGTTTGATCAAGGTTGTGGACCAGTGGATAGTACCTAATTACCTTCTGTACTTTCAAACAATTACTGCTGATAGCACAACAGTAGCTGATACCAAATACTGCTGATAGCACAACTAGTAGAACTAAACCTTAAGAACCCGAGAATTTTTAGGAATACAGTACATAGTGCATAGGAAGTGTCCTGCCCTGTAGCCAATTTATTTTGAAAAATTTTTTTTTTTTGTCTTTTCAAAAATGATTCTATCTGTGTTCATTTTAAAAAGTAAATTATGGCAATATTTTGCTTTTTTACGTAGACTTTATAGCGCCTCTCTCTATATAAAACCCAAATGTTTGTATTCATTGTTATTATGTGTCCGTGGCAGCTATATGTTTATCTACATGGTAAATTTAAATGTAAATTTCAGTTTTCAAAGTTATGACCTAGCCTGTGTGTTCTGAATCTGGGGAGAGTCTTAAAGATACTGAATAATCTGAGAGCAGCACCTGGGTGTTAGAAGGTCTCCGGACTGGATCTGAGATAAATTGACTGTAAAGAAATGTAAAATGTTTAGGGGCTCATTTCTGAAAATGCTTTCTGTGTGCTCTCTAAGCAAGAGCAGTCCCATTATCTTCAGCAAGACTCGTATCGGTATCTTCATATAGGATTGGGCCTTCTTAATCTTGCCCAGAATTAGTGGGTTATATTCACAGCGCTTTTGTGCTTGATTGTTAAAACATTCTGCAGAATATTCTGGCTCTCCAATTTGTTTAATACAGTCAATACATTTATGAGTTATTTAACACTGCGCGTTCCTAATACGATTAAGAAAGATTAAATGATTCTGGAAAAATTCCTCTTGATGTGAGATCAACTTGTATTTCTTAAGTAGACTTAGCAAAAAGAGTCCTAAAACAAATGCCATATTTTCTGTGCCAGAGACAGCATTTGCATATGTTTGCTTAGTATTCTCAATGTGCCAATGAACTTGGAAAGTCACACAACACAGAGCTATTTCCAAGGCTGAAACCGATAAGGGCTTGATGGTCCTGCAGCCGTTCGTGCTGCACAGCCAGTAAACTGTCGGTGAAAATCCCCCTTTTCTTTTTGGTCCGGCAGACCTCCAAAAGAGCTCAAAATTATTCATATTCCCATGGCAGTTTTGAAAGATATCAGTGACCAACTTACGTAACTAGATTTTTTTTTTTTTTTTTGAAAGCTGCAGTTCGCCATCCCATCCCTCTTTCAGCACCTGCAGTTGAAGGGTAGAGAAGCTGTGCGTCTCAGGCACACAGTGGCATTGTAATGCTGCGTTGCAAATACTGCATATTTTTTAAAGAGAAGTTGAGTTCTGTAAGCTGTTTTCAAACCAATCTAAATTTGCATCTGTTTTAATAAGAAACGTGAGCTCTAAAAGTAAATGATGTTAACAGCTAGAAGCCAGCTTCTCAAATCTTGTTATGATTTCCCCGGTTTTGTTTCTTTTGATTTCTAAAAAAAATGGCTTGGCAAGCGGTCCAGGGAAACTTCAGACAAGGAACAGTGAGCCAGATTCTTCTTTCATTTATTCATAAATATATATCCAGAATAACTCTGAAAATATAAGTGCAATTACTATAGATTTATGGTAGTTCATAGAGGATTGGAAACAGCGCAGCATGTCAGGTATGGCAAGCTGGACAGTTGTATAGTCTTTATGGGGATAAGTGAGTGGCAAAGCACTGGATTCAGAAGTTAAATGATATAAAATTTATTATGGAAGAGGTTTGCCAAAAAACAAAGATAAAAGTTGAAGTGGGGGTGAAATTTAAATTTGAGACCCAATACTGCAAATTAATACATAAGGTTTCATGTGAATACATGAATGCACACAGCAGACAAAACTGCAGACAGGCAGTAGGATTGGGTCCTTATTTAATATTC
Source organism: Cygnus atratus (assembly GCF_013377495.2). Taxonomy (NCBI): domain Eukaryota; kingdom Metazoa; phylum Chordata; class Aves; order Anseriformes; family Anatidae; genus Cygnus; species Cygnus atratus. Next base: position 3,302,432 of record NC_066396.1, read on the forward strand.
CTGTCTCTTTTCTCTTCTGTTGTTACTAAGGAGTTTAGGAGTTCTCTTTGAATTATTAAAAAGGGGAGAATATTGTTGAATATTTTTGCAAGTTTCAGAATATTCAGTGTTGTTTTTGTGTGTGGGTTTTTTTGTTTAAGACCTGTCTTCCAGATGCTGGTGAGAATCTCACCTTCCATTTAAAACAAACCAAAAATTAGAAATGTTCTAGCCCTATGCTATTCTGTGCTTCTAGAATAAAGTTATGAAATACTTCCCAGATGTATGTCTGTGGCTCAGACCAAAAACCAATTGATTTGTTGTCTAAAACATTGGACTTTTTGTCAGTCACAGTTTTTGAATGTTTAGTGTGAAATCCCCAAACTGTTTTTTCCTCTATCTGTTAGAGATATTTTGCAGATGTTTTAAAATCTGATGTCCATGTTTTGAACTTTAAATGGAGGTTATAAACTGGGCTTTATATCTGCAAAAATAGAACTAGTTTGTTTTAAAGTTAAACCACTTTCAAGGCAAATTAACATTTGAATCTCCAGATTTTGCAAGGCGTGTATATCAGCCCCAGTACAGAAAAGCACTTAAAATATGCTTATTATGTTTCCTAAAATAGGCATATTTTCCAAAGGTCTGATTAGCCTATTGATTATTCATCCCCCAAATGTGGCATGAATATTCAAGATGCATGAATATTTTCAGTAAGGGTGTGTTTTGGTAGGATTTCTTCAGGACAAACACAAGAACTGTGCGTGTCCTAAAGCAAGTAATTAATTGTAAATACAGATGGAGCCTTTGGAGCTCTCGAAGTCTGCCAGTTCACATCTGCCTATATTTTTTAAATGAATATATATTTGAACCCAGAAGATACCAATATCGTCAGCACCGCAGTCTTTGTGCCTGCGCACAGCACTCGCTCCAGCAAAAACAAACAAACAAACTTTTAAGTTATGGTGGTCCTGGTAGACCGTCAATGCTGCAGGCTGTCTCACCGTGAAGTTCACCTCATAGGGATGAGCTGCAGGCTGTGCGTGCTCTGCTGTACATAGTGCCATCCAGGAGTAACAAGGCTGATGCCCAGCTACAGACAGAGCATTTTTTTTTTTTTTAAATTCAAATCTTAACTATTCCAGTGAGTGCAGAGCTAATGAAATGGTGGCATCCAAGAGCTGAGGTTGTGGCGATGTACAAAAAGGGACCTCCTGTTTTCAAAGCGTTGATAAAGTAATTCAAGGCATGCCTACCCACAGACACCACTGCTCCTTTCCTCTGTGGGGGGATGTTCATGTTCAAGAATAAGAATGCCGTTCGTGTAACCCCAAAATATAACCCACTTTTATTCCAGATTAAAAATGCCTGCGCTAATTGGAAAGAACCCGAGCTAATTGGCAAGAACAGAGGTACCGAAAGCTTTAGGGGAGGCAGTGCAGAGTGGCCATGGATACTTTGTCCCCTCCGGCCCCTAGCTAGCAGGCAGTAGAGGTACGGGTCAATTTTTCTGACTAAGCCGAAGCTGAACCTCTCAGAAACAAACCCTAGATGTCCACAGAGGGGGTTTGAGCAGCTTTCAGTGCTTCTGTTTTACCTGCTGCTGAGCAGGCCCAAGTTTGTGTGTAGCAGACAAGGCCCAAGAGAGTTATGGTGGAGCTATTATGAGGGGAAGCGATTTTTTCTTAGACTGATTAAAATTCTTTGGGCTTTCTGTTTGTTTGTTTTTAAACACCTATTTAGCTTTTAATTAACATTTAAGAGAAAGGAAGCTGGTTAAATATTCAATACCTCCTCCCTTTCAATTAAGGTATAACAGTACACAACACATGATGAGGCCTCTGGGAAGTATGGAAAAACTGAGAAGAGCAGTTTCCTGATTATCATTTTGAGGGGGACTGGAAAGGTGAAACTCATCTGATTATTATCATTATTACCATTAACAACAATAATGTCAAGGCCTTGTTTGAACATCAGAAAGCAGTTTAAAAATGCAGTTGATTCTTTAAAACTGATGTGCTGGGTTTTGCCTTTAAATACCTTCACTTTTCCTGTCCTGTTCTTTACTTATTTGGGAGGCAAGGGTTGTAGATTTTCTAATAAGCCTTTTCAGGAGCTTAGTAGGGAGGCTATAGATGCTGGAGAAGTTTTTCATCATACTACACACCCCTATTTTTATTTTAATGTTAAAAGTTCTTTAAGTCCCAGAGAGTCGCAGCCTCAAAGCATACGGCCCTGAAAGCTCAACCAAGCATCTGGGAAAGAGCCGTCTCTGTGGCTGCCATGCTCTGTGCTAGGATCCCGTCTCTTCCCCTTTCTCTTCTCACTCTTGAAGAATCCTGATATCTTCTGTCTGTGAGTCTGTTCTCCCTCAAAACTGCACATAAAACATTCAGAAAAGAATGGCTAAGATTAAATTGTTTGGAGAAAATACACTAATATTTATAATTTAATAAATACCCTCCCTAAACTTCTTCCTTTTTGATTGTGCGCCCTCATTCTATATTTATCTGACAAAATACTTCTTTTATTATCAGTCCTATTTAAAACTGGATTGTGTTAACTAAAATAAAAAGGCCGTTTTGCATTATGGGAACGCTTCAAACCGCTGCCCCAAAAGTGATAAATTTTTCTTTTTTTCAAGCTTGTTTTTTCTTTTAATATGGTGAGACAGCTTACTCGTAGAAAATACTTTGTTTATATGTTTATACCAAATATAATACAAAAATGGTATTTTTATAATTGTGTTATGTAAACAGATTTTTAAATGGACTTGCTGGCACCGGGTATCAGTTGTGTAAATATGTATGCCTCAATTACTTTTTTTTTTTTTTTAAATAAGGACATAAAAAGAGAGAGCAGATGTTGAAATGCATAGCTGTTGGATATGTTTCATATATTATGACTTCAAGGTTTACTGGATATAAGAATACATCGATTTTTAAAAACAGAAATAAATGTCTTGTGAAAAGATTTCTGACTGCATATGAAACAAGACCTTCCAATTCAACTTTCAAATCTGCATATTGTCACAACCTACTATCCAATGCATTGTGACAATGAGTTTTTTAAGTAGCTGCTATCTTACCTGCTGTACAGTGACTTCTTCAGTGCTATAGCTTTTTATTTTTCCCCCAAGCCAAGAAATTCTCTCCATTACTCTTTCTTCCAAATATGTAAATATCTGAGTAGCTTTACATGTGTGTCTTTCTTGTGGTTATTCAACAGTACTTAATGATGTGTATTTACTGTCTGGACAAAAGCGAGAATTAGTCCAATTAGTTTGGTAATTGACTACTTACCAAATATTTTCTTAATTATTGACAGTCCTTTTATATTTCAACTGTAAGTAATAGAAAATCTCCCAGTTATTTCATTGAGAGTGGTATTTTGTCTTTTAAAAATGTGTTTTCTGGGCTTTTTTTTCAAAACCCTGTTCATAGAAATTAGAGGAAAAATTCACACTTCCAGAGAATAATTAAAATAAAACCTTCTGTCAGAAGGTTTGTATTTAAGTCAAACTGTCATCCAGGTGAATATAATACCTTGTTAATTTTTTTTTTCTTGGTGGTGGTTTGTTTGTTTTCTTGGTTTTTATTTGTAAAAGAAAAGGCTGAAAGAAGCAATATATATATATACATACGTACAGAAATAGTGGAACTCTGTTATTTAGAAATTTTTTTACTACTGTATCACTAAGAGTGATGTAAGCAACCAAAGACAGAAGTCTCTGACTTCGTTGACCTCATAGGTGTATCCTTTAGATGCAAATCCAGCTGGCGTCAATTTTTTCTCAGCTGGTTGTTAATTATTTACAGTTATAATAAGTCCTTGGCATAGAGCTGTAGAATATTATAAAATTAAAGAGACAACGAAGACAAAAAAGCTCATGCAAAAAGGATTTTTTGTGTGGATTTTGGAACAGGATCCTACCCAGCTAGAAAGCATGGATTTCCTGTTGTGAAGAGAGGAGATGAGACTGTAGGCAAAGCTCTGCCACTTTCTCATCTCACTTCTAGTCATTCTCTGAGCATCTTCACGAGGCGCTGGAGTGAAAGCGTGGATCAGTTTGGCAGAATACATGGAAGAGGAGCTCTCCTTGGTATCATGGAGACCTCAAGTCTCGTCTGCAGGAAGCAGTGGTTGGGTAGGCACTTTACTGAACTAGAAACGAATGCAAGTCCTGCAGCTGCTTCTGCAAGGCACACAAAGATGTGCTGTGCTCACAAAATGTGTCTAGGCAGTAAAATTTGACAGAGAGTGTTTTTGGAGCCAAGAGTGCAGAGTGTTTGAGCAGAGTGCAGTAGCACGCTTGAGACCCTGAAAGGAGCCAGAACTTCAGAGGTCTCAGGCAGGGCTTGTCCTGTTGTGAATGACACTTGGATGCCGTAAAGAAACCTTAATCTTATTCTTTCTTTGCATTTTTTTTTTCCTTTTTTGCTTCATATTCTCTGGAGCAGTTGCATAGTAAAGACAATACTGATGGAAAACAGTATCGGTAAATCAATAACTTTTTTTCTTTCTTTTTTTTAAGGTGAACACACACAAGAAACTAATCCACCTCATTCACTGAAGAAGGATGTAGAAAACATGGGGAAAGGTAAAATAAATAAGGGCCTCTTACGTTATAAAACTGCTCTTTGTTTTAATAGAATATGAGGATAATAGGGGGCATTTTTGTTCTGCACCATATTTTAAGCTTGTCAAGTAACATATGAATAATATATGGACCTTTGGGTGGATATAATTGAGATTAATGCATATATATCAATCAATACATGACACTGTAATATAATACTTTAAAATAATATATTGCATTGATTTATATTCATGGCTTTCTGCACAAAATCTATTGTAGGTCTATGCAACACTTTTTTTTTATAACTGCTAAAATATTTTGTCTTATAGTAATGAATTGCTCTATGAATGTTCACTCAAGAATTATTTATACAGATTAGTAAAAGCACTTTTCTCTTTGTTAGAGGAACTCCAGAAGGTTTTGTTTGAACAAATCGACTTACGGAGGAGACTAGAACAGGAATTCCAGGTGTTGAAAGGAAATGCATCATTCCCTGTCTTCAGTAAGACACTTATCTGCGGTTTTGGTGTTATTTGTGGGTTGTTGGTTGTTGTTGGGCTGTTAAAAGTGGGAGAAGTATGTTCTCAGTTGTGTTGCCAGGATTTTTGGCTTAGTTCTGCTGAGGTTGATGGCACGTCCACTGTGGCTTTTGAGGCTGCCAGAGCAGGTCTCTGGTATAGAAAATCTGAAGCTGGATGTCTGTTTTGGCGTATGTTTGACTGGGTTTGTTAACACTGAACACAGCGCATCAGCAGGGGTAGAAAATGGGGAATATCTCTGCCTCCCAGTGAGCTTTGATCCCAGATCTAATAAAAATCTGTTAAAGCCTGTTGGTAGGGGGTCTTCCAGTACAGAACCACCACACCACTTCCTGTGCCATGCTCCCTCTCTGCAGGAAGGAATGGCTGGATATAGGGAAACCTGTCGGGGACTTCTGGGGGTACAGGGATGTCAGTCTTCCTAACCAGCTTCTTGGAGGCTTTTGAAGACAGGGTAATTTATGGACAACTTTTTGTGGTCCTAGCTGATGCTGGATAATTGATTTGGAGTTTAAGGAGCATGTTTAAGGAGTGGAAATAACAGTTTGGGTTTTTCCTCTTGAGATGGGTTGTTTGACAGGGCTCTTTGTCGTTGTTTTCCCTTGAGAAATGGATGAAGCACTATATGATTCACAGCAAACCCGGATAGATATTTAAAGCCTTCCCAGACTAATTGTCAGCCTGTTCTGCCTTTTGCTAACTTCTGTTAACTCCTACATGACTGAAATATCTCACCAACAGTCAGGCAAAATACTCTCATGATGGTTTACCATAGTTTCTTACAGAGTTCAGAAACTCTCTGTTCTTTTAGACGTCCAAGTTCCTTCATAAAAACTCCAGAGACAAAAACCAACATGGCCAGTACCCAGAGATAAACAATTCAACAAATACCACTGCTGCAAGCAGAGGAATGTTGCACCTCCCTGACTCAGAAGAAGAGGTGGGAACACAGACGGTGTTTTCCTGTTATTTAAAGAATGTATGTTTTCCCACTTTCTGTAGCATCGAATAGGGTAAGTTCAGGGAAGCAAGAAAGTACAAGGCAGGTCTCTGGAAATGATTCCATCTTTAGCCCAAATATTGAAAACCTCATAAATAAAGAAGAGCCTGAGGTGGTATAGATATTAATGAAAGGAGATAACCTCATCCTTCAGTATAAATTCAGTCATTACTTGGGTTTGGGAGTGAGGTAATTTTCACATAATTTGTGTAGATCAAAATATTTGATGTGTGGTATTGGTGAAATGGCATCTTGGAGTTTTGCCATTCAGGTCACTCATTTATCCTTTTGTTCTTCTACAGTAAAATTAATGCTCTGTCATTGCCATGTAAATAAACACTGCAATTAAACCACATGAAATACAATTCAAATAAAAGAAAAGAACACATACGGCCAAACAAGGAAGTGGCAACTGTGTATGCCGGCTTGAAAAATATGTGGTTTCAATGTACCACAAAGTAGTGGTCAATTTTCTTCAGGATTAAAATAGAAAACAGATAATGTGCTATAAACAATATATGTAAGTGACCGTAAAACCTATTTACAGATTTAGATTTACCAAAAAAAAACCCTTCCCCATATAATAAAACAAAAAAATGTGTCTTTGTAAAGCAAGTAAGTGTAAAATCCAAGATTTGTCCTCTAGAGAAGTTTGTGTTGCACTGAAAGAGATGGGGTCTGCTCCAGGCTCTTGCTGCCACATGGGGCTGCTGCTTCAGGTCGGGGGTTAGAAGCTCTTAGTTTTGCCAGGATTTCCTGGCAAAGTTACCAACAGCCTGTGGTGGTGTTGGGTAGGAAGGCGTTAGGGAGAGAAATTTTAGGAAATCCAGTGAAAGGAACATGGAGGTAAAATTAAAATTGTATTGCTCGTGGCTTGGAGATGCCTGAGGCTATAGGAGGGAGCAAAAAACAGTGGATAACAGGGTTCATATCCCAGTCTGGGTCACTGCAGCATCAGGCAGAGGGCTGGGAGGGCTGGGACTGAACCTCTGTCCAGCCGTGAAGCTTCTGGGGACAGAAACACTGCCAGGGTAATTCTCACTCTCGGGTGGTGGTGGTTCTCGCTGTGCTTTGCAGTGGTAAATGAGAAGCGTTTGGCTTTTAAGTCTTCTCAATTGGTTTTATAAAAGATAAAATTCATCGCTGTTTCAGCAGGGAGTCAACATGTGAAACATGGAAAGTAGTGCTTTATCTAGTCTCTAGAAAATGTTCCTGTCAGGTTACCTGGAGTTAACTCTAAAGTCATCTTTCTTTGGGTCTCACATTTGGAACAGAGCATTTTGGGGGCAGTCGACATGCATAGCATCAAACCAATAACCACAGCACTGCTATGCCGTCTCACGTGTAAATGGTTTTTGGTTTCTATGCTCTTGTCGTGGAAATGCCTATTAAATGAGAACTAATCCTATTTGCAAGCTCATTCAGCAGTAGAATGCTGCTCGCTTCTCTGTGGCTTGACCTGCTTCAGGTATGGCTGTGATCATTTATAAAGCAGCAGACCTTGCCTTCTGCTGCTTGCACCTTAATTTTTTATATTGCTAATGCACTTCAAAGCTGCAGGTAAGGTTTCCTTTTGCCTAGAAAGTCTCTCAACACAGAGCAAAAAGACCTCTTGAAGAATTTGCTGACCTGATAGGAATATATGCACCTGTGCATGGTGGCAGCGTGTTCTCCCAGAGCCCTGCGCTGGTCGTACCCTTGGTGTTGACTGGCTCGCATTTTGTCCAGCTGCATTTAACAACACGATGGTAAAACAGCAGAGACGTAGGATAGTTAAAGTATTTAAGTTTGTGTTAAGAAAACTCTTTAAATATTCATAACTTTTCTCCTGGGTATTGCCAGGCTTTGTCTGTAAGCAGTTAGTCTCAGTTAATGCTGCCGGAAAAAATGTTCTCCTTACCATTAACCCCATTTCCACAGTGAGTCTGGGCGTTTGCAGCACAGGGCTGAGCAGGATTTCCGAGCTGTTTGTTCTGGGAGGTGAGGAAGCTGTGAGGAGGCAGTCAGGGAGGAAGGTGTTGAGGAGATGACTCCGATTTCTCTGTGTAGCCTTCTCCCGTCAAAGTGAAACTGGAAGAGGATCCACATAGCAGGTAGCACAGCTCTGTCAGCATTCGGTGACAGAACAGGGGACTGTCACCTCTTTGTACTGCATAGCTATTTTGGTAAGCAAGAGATGAATTGCAAATCTGCTTTTATTTGTGTTGGCTTCCTTTACTTGTCAAGTTGGAACAGAGGAAACAGGCTGAAAAAACCTGTGGGCTTTTGTTTGAAATCTTTGTTTGAAATCTTTGTTTGAAATCTCAAGAAATTCATTAAAATATGTCACCATGTCCTTTTGAATGTGGCCACACCGGACTCCTGATGGTTTCAGCCTGACAAATAGTCTCATTCTTTCTTTGTTTCACTGACACTTTCTTGTCATCCTAAAGTGCCTCCTTGTCTTTTAATCAACAGCTTTTGGTTTTCATTCAGAGAAGGCAAAATTTTTTTCATGAAAGATAACAGAGCTCTTCCCCCTTGTGTTTCTTCCAGCCCCTTCCTGTGCCCACACTTGGTGGGAACACATCCCCTTTCCCCACAGGCGAGGTACGTCCTGCCTCTCTACCGTGTTGTGCCACAGCTGCTCTCTGCCATCCTGATTCTGATTTTGGGGTTGAGCTTTTGTGGTGAGCCTGTGGGGCTGAGCTGGCAGTGGGTGAGGTCCCAGCACATGGAGCATTGATAGGAGCTGCATGCTCTCACCTGGGCTCAAATCTTTCTGAGCAATTTAGGTATTTCTGTGACTCCCATTACTGCACTACCTAAGTATCTCACAGTCATTTAATCTATTAATCCTTCCAACGTGCTTGGCAGATGAAGCAGTGCTATTATTCCTGATTTACTGGTGATGAAATGAGGCATAGCGAGACACATGCACGGAGCCCAGTAGAGCAGATATTGAACCCAGGCTCCTGAGTCCTGGGTTCGTGTCCCAACAGCCAATGTGGCTGTTTAACTCTTTTAATTGTTAATTGTAAATAAGCCATTCTAGCTGCCTTGGCCTTGCAGTGCCCTTCGGCAAGCCCACTCTGGCTTGACAGCTCTGCGTGCTGAGGTGCCCCATGCTGTTTTCTGTTGGCATTCACCTTGCTGCTCCCATGGTCAGGGACAGACTTCTGTCTCCTGGATCAAAATGGTGTTGCTTGGAGTGGATTTTCTGTCCTACTACGTTTAATAGTCCATCGCTGCACCCGTGTCTCCATCATGCTGCAACTCTCCAAGCTCTTTCCTTCTTAAATATTTTTATTTTTCCCACCCTCTGATAGCAATGTTCTGGATCACAAGCCAGCAGCTAATCTTCTATCCAAATGAAGTTTTGTCTGAAGTGGTTACAGTGAAGGAAAATAGGGAAAGGAGTAGCTACCAGAACCGGTGCAGTTACCCAGCTGTCATGGAAGCTGTGATCTGTATTTCAAAGACTTTTTGCCATCTGAGTTCCACATCACTGTTTAAGGAACTTTAATTTTTTGAATTGTGTTCAAAGCCGTCAGCATAATGTTATGAACTACAAATCAAACCCTGCATCCTTGAACGCCTTCTGTTCTCACATATTGGACATCCCTATTGATGTCAACAGATTTATACCAAAGCAAAGCAGTTTTTGCTGTTCTTTCCAGTGTCTGTAGAAGTTTGACTGATGACTGCAGAGTCTGGCCCATTGAGAAAATCATTGTGGGAATGAATGTTAGCAACAGAACCTTAGCAGTCTACATTAGCTAGCTGAGGAAGTAGCTGAATCGTTTTTTTCCAAGCTTTTCTGTTGCCTACAGTGTCTCCTACTAGATAAGAAGTTTCCATTAGGCAATCTTTTAGTTGGGTGAAAGGCTTTGTGGTGCTTCATAGTTCCTCAGCAGTGGGTGCATTTATATGAATTCTGCTGTGGTCTCTGTTCTAACTACTGCATCTACTTTTTTCTTCTCTTAATTATAGATAATTTTCAAGATCAGATGAAACGGGAGCTGGCATACAGAGAAGAAATGGTACAGCAACTACAAATTGTAAGTTTGTATTCTACTAAAAATGTTATGAACTATCACTTTGTGTGTTTTTTTTTTTTTTTTTTAAGTACACTCCTCAAGCCTTTCCTTTGCAAGCCATGCAGATGCAGTATTACTGAGCTCGTATTACCTTATGCTTAGCAAGACGTAAGCATGCAGTTCTCAACTGGTTTAGAGTCTAATTACCTGGAGATTTACTTTCATACAGTAACCAGATGGGTCTTCATGTTTCAACTAAATGGGATGTGTTGACTGAACACCGAGAGGTGCTTCTTCAGAGAGAAACATGAGGACTGAGTCAGTAAACCCTAAGCAGTTAAATACTTGGAAGAGTTGCCAAGGGGTGCAGTTCAGCCCTGGCAAATAAACCTTAGGATGTGTCTTTTTCAAATTTCAGCCATTAGAGTAAGTGCTTAACTCAGCAGTAAATGATCCAGTTGCCAAAACGCAGTTCACTGTATGCACACATTGCTGTTTGCTCTATTGCTTGTTTATTCTAAAATCAAGTGGGATTTTGCATTTGTGTGTGTGAGATTGTGCAGCTCTAGATCCTTGCATACCAGTGTCCTGTTTTGAAAATTTGGCGTTCAGGGCCTAACTGACTCCAAAACAAGCAAAGAGTGGAGTATGTGAAGTTGTTTCTTACTCAGATTCTGCTTAGTGGAACAAAAATGCAGTATTACGAGCTGGCCATCCTAGAGAACGGGAGGCTGTCAGGCAGTGTTTGTTTTGTTAGTGCTTTGTCTGTGATCAGTCTGACATTCAACAGTTTTTGAGACAGGCTTGCCAAAGATCTCCACTTGTCTGAATCAGCCCTGTGCTCAAGCATCTAAATTTTCCTAGTGCTTGGCACAGACCCTGGGGCTGGGAGGCGGTCATCCAGCCTTCTGTTACTGTCATTTTCTACTTGATGGGTTAGGACATAAAAATGAAGCTGAAGGCCAGGATTGTCAAGCATGTGCACCTATGTTTAAAGGCATTTAGGAGTAGCCTTATTTTTAGAGCTGCCGAACATCTCAGCTCTGTTCCTGCTGACTTTAGAGATTTCAATGAGAGATGGAGGGTGCTGGAAAGAGATTGTTTATGGAGAAAATCGAGTCCTGAACATCTTTGGACCTGTTTTTGCTGCTGGTCTCCACTCCTTAACATATCCAGTTGTACTGCATTCCCCCTTGTCCCTCAATGCCTGGCAGGGAGTTTGGCTCAATCTGTAAATTGCAATGTGACAGAAGATGGTCATCAGGATGTCATCCTGAAAAGCACTTCCCCTGCTGCTTTGGACTTCGGGCAGGTGACTGTCCGGCTCCTGCTGTGAAGCACATTTAAGCACAAAGTTTGTGGGCCCCTTTCAGCCTTTATCTCTCGTCAGCTGAACTTGAATCTAGCTAACTCTCCCTCCCAAGGTGAGAAGGAACAGATCATCTCTGTCATTCACTTTGTGGCAGAATCGTGAAGTTGTTTCTGAAAGCAGACATCCCAGACCTTCAGCAAACCAGCTGTGGTGGTTTCTCATATTAACAAGAAGTGGAGAAATCACAAGATTCAGCATAGTTCTTTTTCCTGGGCAGAAAAAGAAATATAATCATGTAATTCACACCCTTTTCATTAGTGGTACATGCTACAGAAAGACTAATAGTCATTTAATCATTAAACAGAGCTGCTTGAATGTACTTACAGAATCTAGTTTCTACAGAAACTAGTTTCCATACTTAATGTACTGTACCAGCCGTTCAGAACCTCTTCACTCACTGGCTGCCTGCCTTTAGTATTGTTAAGAGAAATGTTGCCAAAGCATCAGTAAGTCTTTACGTTTGCATTTGGGTATCCGTCCTGATATTGGCGAGGCAAGTAGTACAACAGCGAGACCAACAAAAGGATGTTTGCATATGAAGAACTGAGAGAATGCAGCAAATAACCAGGGTGTCTGTTTAAGCTGGGTGCAGAAATTGTTAGCGATGTTTTGGTTAATAACTGAAATAGCGTCAGGACTTCTTATGTGATAATCCCTGCAGTTACTTTAAGTTCATGTGAATGTATTCTGTATGGTTATATCTGGCTTTAGATTAATGAGCTGAATGTGCTAATGATATAACTCCATTGGCCTTCTTCGTTTATGCCATGGATGAATTAAATCTTTTGGTAGGTTACATAAAAAGCATGGTTTCTTTTGACTTATTTTTTCTGTCATTTTTAACAGAGGTAGATTGTTTTGTATATACCTGGAATATTGCATCATTGCTTTCACAAAGCTGCCCACACTTAATTTTCTCGTTAACACTGGAGTACAAAGAGAAAAGCAGAAGTTTTTAATACATACTCAAATCTTAGTTTTACTTACAGCTTCATAGGTGTATACCTGTATAGGATTAAACACAGAATTTACTGGTTTAACTAGCTACAGAATTTGGCTTAATTGCTTTTTTATTTTAAAGCTCATATGAATGACTCAGTTTTTTTTTTTTTTTGGCTCTTCTCAACGTTGAGGGAATATACAACTTAATTTAGTTCTTTCTGAACACTTATGCATGATCATAAAGGCATCTCTTTGTTTAAAAGAACTCTTGTAAAAAGCATGTACCATGTGTATGTTTTGCCAGAGCAAAGATTTCAGCGTCTCTAAACTGAAGTTGTTCCAGCCTCCCCTTGCTGAGTAACAGAATAGTCAGAATCACAGAATTAAACAGCCCGTGAGCATTTGGTGTGTCAGAAAAGTTCTGGAATACAGCAAACTGAATCTATGCTTGAAAAACTTACCCAAATACGATTGCCTTTGAACACTGCATGCAAAATGTAGAAGTGACATCTCCTTGAGAAACATGACAACTTTGTGGTGTGAACAAAAACTGAAGGACTGTTTGAGAGCAGCGTTTTGTGCCCAGCCCATGCTTAACATTGAACACAACACTTTTTTTCATCACAGTTCTTCAATGACATTGTGAAACTGCAATGCAGAACGTGGTGACAAATTGGCAGAGGAGTGAGCACGTGCAGGGAAGTCGGGCTGAGTTGGGATGGCAGGTCTGGGAGGCGATGGCTCAGGCTCCAGGTGCCCTCTGCTGTTACTCTGCAATCACTGCACACAGCAGCCAGGACGTGACATGGGTTTAACGTTCTTCATTAAAAGCCTCACATAAAACAGTGTTTAATCAATGAGCTGTAATTTTAATGCTTTGTCCACTCCGGACCTTTAAAAATTATTTTATGCCTTCCTGAAAGTCAGGAACAAGGCTCAGATCTTTGGGAAGACGGAGGGGTGGGCTCTGTTCTGTTACATCCTCTGAAATGGATATTGACTTCTTTGGACATAACCTGGCTTGGTAGGTGGCTGGAGCTGTGTGGCCACTGGCAGATTCTGTTGAGAAAGGAGTTGGTCAGAGAGCCTGGAGCAGCTACCAGGAAGCGCTGCAAACAAGTGTGTGCCAAGCTTTCGGCCAAGTGCCAAGGAGCAATCAATCATCATATTTAACAAGAATATAGATCTTAAATCAATGAGTGCATTTTTCTTTTCTTCCTTCCTCAAAGCATTGTCTCCCAAAAGGCTAAGTACAGCACATGGAGTCGGAGGTCATGATTTGCTTCAGGCATGGGTTATCCAGCTTCTGTTAATTAAGAATTAAGCTATACTGAAAGGCCACTGAGAAGAAATCACTGTCCAGCAACTGGGGTAAATTCTAATATGTCACACGTGGTGCAAACTCATAACAGCTCACCTGGCTTCATAGTTGTTGATTTCTGTCCGTTATGACCAGAATTTATCTGTCAGGACAGCCCAACCACCCTGATGTAGTACTGATTTAGCTCCTTCTGGAGTCTCTGCATCTGTTTGGTCTTGTTTTCTGGGCAACTGCATTAGTGGATCAAATTTAAAAAGCATGAACTTTCTTCCTGACAGGACAAACAGATCAGAAGCAGCATTTCTGGCATGCTTATTTTTATCCTTTTATGTTTATGAACCCCTCTAAAACAGCACAGCAAAAGAGTAGATCACTAAATAACAAGTTTAAACCTGCTGCAAACAGGCTGGCCTTTCTTCATTTCTTGTTAGAGTTCCTTTAAAAGTAGCTTGTAGATTCCCAGGAAATGCTATCCACAGGTGGAAACCAGAGCTGTAGCCTATCCATCAGGAAAGGCTAAAAAGAAAAAGTGTTTGTCATCCTGCCATTGTGACTCAGATAGCTAAGATCAGGTAGTGATCAATCCCATTACTTCTACGTGGGGATAAAAGGCAGTAGCTTTTTGAGACATTGGAAATGTGAATTGTTCTGAAATTCTATTCAAGTGGAAAATGTTGGTTTGGTTGGTTTTTGTATTCACTCCAGTGAATTGACCGTCTCCCTACTGGCATAACTTTGGTCTGGTAATAATGCTCTGACCTCAAAGCTGGGTTCAGCTAGAACTCCTCTAATATTTAATGGCCTCCGACCCTCAGTGTTACTTTGAATAAACTCTGTTCTTCAGAGGCAGACAATAAAATAAATCAGGAACTATCTGCCTGCAAAAATTGATTTCTGTCTGCATCGTCTTTCATCCTGTTCTTTAAAGATTGACAAAGACTGTTTCAAAGAAAAAAAAAAATCTACCATGGGGTGGTATTCCTAGGTCTTCAGAGGTATGAGATCATGTCCCTTAGGATCCTACCGGTATTAGGAAAAGCACCAGTAGATTCACTTCTGATTTTTTGTTATACATGGAAAGTTGGTGCTTTGTACAACTACAACTAATGTACAATATTATCATGTGTATATGAAGAAATGTCAATCACTGCTTGCCTGACACTCCATAAAATAAGAAAAGTGGAAATGGGAAATAGCAGTGCTTTATTGGGAATTCTGGTTTGGTCCTCTGTTTAAAGTGGTCCAACTAGATCGATTGCCCTTGACAAGAATGTTAGAAGCAAACATCAGTTCAGCAAGATTGCACTGGAATTTCTTGACTTGTGTCTTCACTGAAGTGTACATCCACTAACACCCAGATAATAACACGGAAAAGAATGTTTCTGGAACTCTGTGTTCACTCTGTCTTGATGACTCCAAGACAGTTTTTATTACCAAAAAAAAAAAAAAAAAAAGGAGAAATGTTTTATCTTGTAGTTCGATGCTTGTGCGTATGTAGCCATATACTTGTGGCCAGTCTTGCAGATGTAAACTCCATTTTATTTCTGAGTTTACTCTTTTGTGCTTTAGCAGTTGTGATGATACTGCAGGTCTGCTTCTATATGTTCTGTTATCTTCATTTATTTTTTTTTGTGGAATTGACTGTAGTTAAATAAGGATGGTATTTAGTTCCATATACATAATCCCAGACAGAATTCAATTCCCAGGTTTGGTAGCACTATTTGGGAAGATGTCCTTCTGATGCTGAATATAGCATACAGGTCCCTGACTGTGTAGAGAAAAGTGAGCCAATAAGTACCATTTTCTCCAGAATTTTATTTTCTACTGACTGCTTTTAGAAGACATGTGAGCAAAACCTGTATCTTGACAATGAATCTGGGTATACCTTGAACTAATAGGATGGAGCTGCACCTCTTCCTCCAGGAAATTTAAACGTTAAAGGAAATGAATGCTTGTGGAATTATTTTTTTAATGAGAAAGAAAAGTAAAAACTTCCTTTACTTTACAAACTGCAAAAATTCTGATTAAAAAAAAAAAAAAAAAAAGGATCCATACATACCAAACAGCCACAAGCCAGCCTCTGCTACTGCCTGCATGCAGAATCCTTTTTCTGTAGTATTCGGGTACGCCAGTAAAAGTACATAGGAAAGGGACTGCATACTCCAGCCTTGGCTCTCAATCGCCGTGCATGCTGTGCAGGCAGGTGTGCTGCTGTGAGCACGTACGGGATGGAAGAGTCTCTGAACTCAGCCTGCACAGCTATAACTACTTTCACAGGGCAGTAGTGAAGAGACCCCACCCCCCAGGGCAAGCTGTTGGCACTTTGATTCCTCCTCCAGCTGTCAAAGGCTCAGTGCATGGTTTTTCTTCTGTTTAATCCCTCACAATGTTTCATCCCAAAGCATCAAGTGCAGAAACTGCAGTTTTCCACTGGCAGTTCAGCTGTGCATCTGTCTCTTTTCCTGCATAAATACGTTTTGTGTTTGGAAGGGCTGTCTTGGCTGGACAGTGCTCCCACTAAATTCTCATGTGCGCTCTCTGGCAATGCAAATTGTTTAACTAAATACTTGTAGGTACACGTTAGTGCTTTGGAGTAATGGAGATTCCCTGTTTGAGCAGTAAAAGTCAGGGTGATGTATCATTGTGTACCCCACCTAAAAGGCAAAGTCTCCAAAAGAGGATGATGTAGAGCAGCTGCTTTTTGTCCACGTGTAGCAGAGATCAGGCATGTGCTTTGGACTTGAATCCCCAGTTCTACCTGCTTATGTGTGCTTCAGATCATATTGTGGAACATACTCAGAGCTTGCAAACTGGACTCCTTATGGATGAAGGAAAAGCAGGTGTGCTCCAGGAATGCACTGAATGTGCTCCAGTTCTTAGTGCATGATCAGTACCCAGGCTCAGGTTATAGGTATCCTGAAGGAAAAACCTAAGGCAAATGTAGCATGGATACTGGGATTTTCTCCTGCACCCTACAGATCTGCTGCTATTGCACTTTATTTCCAGTTTACGTAGGCTTAATCATGAGAATCTTACTGCTTGATGCTTAAAACCCAACACACAACCATCTGCTTTTTGCTGTTGTTGGCAGGGGTGTATGGCCTTTGATAAGGGGCCACACTGGATCTTCATACCCATTTAAGTGCTGATCTGGTCTTCATCAGAGCACTCACCTTGGATGCACTAAAGGTCCCCTTTCGTAGTATTGTGAACAGCCCTAAATGTTGTTCCGCTGCAGCCCTGGAGTCACGACACGTTCATCCAACACAAAAAGTAGCAGATGACATTGTAGGTGATTTAACTTGTGAGGAAAGTAGTCATTGTCCCTATTGAACACCCACGCCTCTCAGTTTCACTTATTACCAGGAGCATGGACAAACCAACACACATTGAAAAGATGCTGATGTGCCAAATATAGCAGAAAAGTGGATTAAGAACAGTACATTTCTGACAGAATGTACCCCGTTGTATTATCTAGGTCAGTACAGCTTGGGAGATGTCCTATATAATTGACGGCCATGCAAACTGATGTTGCCTATTTGCTGTTACGAGTGGGAGAGAGGAATAAAGCAGCTGGCAGAAACATCACAGGTCTCAGCTGAAAGGTGCTTATCCAGACAGTTTGTTTGTGGCTCCCTTTGCTTCCAGATTTGCACTGACCCTGTTAGCTCAGAAGTAATGATATAAATCAAGCAAATGGGTGATCTGATAAAAACTTTCTTTGCATAACTCTCTCTGGTGCAGTTTGGAGAGGAGTTTTCCATCCTTTGCAAACACTGTTTCCTGTCCCAGTACTCAGTGGAGAGGAGAGCTCTGTTTTGGGGGGATCTAGCAGCAAGTTTCCTGATCAGTTTCAGCTTCTGTGAAGGGTAGGGTTGTAAAAGTAGTCAGACAAAACACCTAGATCATGGGTTCCTTCAGGTCACCAGTGGTTTGGGCTTCTCGGTTTGTACACAGACATTTCCCTTTCCCCAGGACTATGTAAGGGAAGTGGCATGCCTCCTGTGAAAGGCTTCTGCTTTCGTTCAGACAATTCATCTTTACGGACACTGCTTCTTCCTGGTGCTGCGTCTTTCAGTCAGATTGACCTCCTTTCCTGAGAAGCAAAAGAGTTAGCTCCTGAGCTGCAGACGTCCCTTTCTTTCCTCTCAGACCCAGCCTTCCCTTTTCTTTACTGAGGCAGGCATGGACAGATAGGTTCTGTGAGAGATGACACTGCAGATACTGGTGTAAACTAGCAGTCCAGAGGCAGGCTGAGCACAATTCACACAAATGTCCCCACACGCTGTGGGCATGATGCAGATAAAACCAGAACAGGGGTGTACAAGAATGCACGTTAGGGAAATTGTGGATACAGATGCAAGTTCACCTGGTACTGGTATGTTATTACCAATGCAGGGCAGGTTGCTTGAACTCAGTGCATGTGCCCATCTACTCCCTTTGCTGTTACTGCAGCTGTAGGCTTTGCTCCTGACTTGAGTTCAGCCCGTTTGCCAGCTCACAGTAACATATTTGACATTATTCCTGGCTATATTCTGGAGTGCTGGCAGCAGAAGCAGGTCACCTCGGTGTGCAGCAGCACCTGGGAATGTTGAAACAAAAATTTTACGATCCCAACATGAATTCCTCCCACAGTCCTTCCACAGAAGGTAGCACTGAAGAATAGTGAATTTGTAGACACTTGGATTCCCAGCTAATGGAGAAATCTCAGAGCAATTTAGTTTTGTTGCATTCTAAAGGCCCAGCATTGAAAAAGAGCTGCCCCTTACTGCATTCCCTGTAGCCTGTGAACACATCATCCCACTTTGTTTCTAAATATAACCATGTTCCCTAATATGCCAATGTTCTCTGTTTTCCTTTAATTATTTGTTCCACTTCAGTGGCTTTCCTCAGATTGGTGCAAGTCAGAGATAGCTATTAAGAACTTTCTAATTATGCTGATATAAATATATGAAGACTCATACTCCCAACCTGCTGTATTTTGGCTGCTCAGAGATCAGTGTTTTTTGCCTTTTGTTACAGACAGCTGATTTTTATCATTTTGCAGGTAGCAAGAATGGGCAGTCTATCCATTTTTGTCAGCAACTGGTATGAACAAAACATCACAAGACATCTTTTACACTGGATTTTAAGACCTGTCTGTTGTTTAATCACGGCCATTTTTATTTCATTTCTGCTTCAGCATTCTTACAGCGTAAAGCAGTGGCTTTGTTTCTGTGTCATTGCAGATTCCCTATGCAGCAAGCTTGATCAGGAAAGAAAAGCTCGGTGCACACCTCAGCAAAAGCTAAAGGTAAGTTTGTGATAGAAGAGGTGTTATTCTGCCTGGCCTGGCCATTGTCGTTCTCTGCAGCCACTGTGAGGACTGAATCATTTTGTTGTGTGACGTTACTGGTTCTGGCCTAACAACTCTGCCTATGGATGTGTTGTGCTGTGGTCTGAAGCTGATCTCAGACATGTCACACAAATTGCTAGCTTTCACTGGGGTAGGACGTAGCAGTGAGAGTTGACCATTGGGTGAATCCAGCCTAGTAGCCTGAGCAAGCACTTCTACTCTCTGACACTGGAAAGTGGCCGCAAGGTAATGGACCTTTGGCAGAAGGAGAGAAACTACCTTGACATTCAGCATGCAGTAAAAGTTCACATACAGGCAGGTAGGGATGGGTTTTTCGTGCCCATAACAGAGCTTCTGAGGAGAGACTTGAGCTGAACCAATGCCAGGAAAGAGCAGTACAGTTTGGGAGCCTTGCAGATCTACGGTGTTCAGTCTCCTGCAGATGCATTGCAGGATCTTCCTGCACCCAACACCATATTTTTTCAGGAGTGTTTTTCAGAAGCATTCGGTGAGAATAACCATTGTCTCCGTCATCAGTGACCTGGGAGATTCCAGTTCCTGGTGCTAAAGCCTTTAAATGACGTTCTCTGTTTTTTATGGTAAAACAAGGAGAATGAGGCTTGGAGACAGAGATGCAAAAAGTCAGTAGCTCTGCTACTGTGTTATGCCATGGAATTTGGCTTGTGGATTCAGCAAAAATATTCTTGAGGTGGAGTAGGCAGACTGGAAAAATAAAGAGCAATTCATGTACAGAGACCTCAATAATGCACAAAGGAAAGGAATTGAGAAGAAAGTCTGGGGCATCTGAATAAGGCTTTGATTGTATCAGTGACAGAAGTTTGTCTGAGCTATGGAAGAAGCAGATATTTACAAATAAAAAACATCAGGAGTAATCACAGAGTAACCAGATAACCAGTATCTGTGGTCTTGAGCTCTGCCTGCTGAGATAAGGAGATTAATCTAAGCATTAAGTCGGTCGGTTTTGCCCTCTTCTGCATGCTTTCTTACTGACTGCCAGCATTTTCCAGTTGAGTCTACATTAATCTGAGTACCAATTTAAAATAAATTCAGTAATATTAATATCCTGAATAAAACAGTATGCCATGCTGAATGAGAAGCAGGGGATCCTGCCCTAAGCATGTTGTCCAAAGCACTGATCTACAATAAAAGTCAGCCTGAGGATGGCAGCATCAGATGAACGGCACCGTTTGTTCTCAGCATCAGGTTTTCATCAGCTGACAATCCCTGCAAGGGAGGTGCTGGCATCACAACTACGAGCATTCCCTGCTTGTTTGCTGAGAGTGAAGGATGGATGCATTTCTCATGCTGTTTTTGTTTCCAGTGACACACCATCCCTGCAGACAACAGGGATTTCTCCGAGTAGGCCCCAGTGCTTTTGAAAGATTAGCTGTTACTTAACTGCTAAGCTAAATCAGTCAAGCAGAGAATCACAACTATATTGCTCAGAAGCAATTTCAGATTCTCAATGTGCCAAGCAGGAAAGAGTTGCCTCCAGAAGAAACGTGCATGCACATACGTACCACACGGTGCACAGAGGGAGCGAAGACCCCGTGCAGTACAGAGCAGTTAATGCCCTGTGTTTTCCCACAATCTTGTGTTGCTCTTGTTGGACCTGCCTTTCCACAGAATGTCTGGTCGCGTTTGGTCGTACTGCAATCAGTTACACTTTGTGCCTCATCTTTAATGAAGTATTTCCATGAGACTCTGCAAATATTAGCTAGCAAAGTCTCAGAGGAAGCTTCTGAAGCAGGTCACTTTTGTGTATCCCTTTCGTGGGGATTGCAAATAAATGTTGTAATTCTGCAAGTAAAGAAATCTCAAACTTGGGTTTAGGGTTGGTAACCTTTCCTCTTTGTTTTTGTTTTGTTTATTTATTCCTAGAAGCGCAGGATCTTTTGCAGCTGTTACCTTGTAAGTTATAACCCACCACTCAGAAATCTGACTTGTATAAAGACTGAGACAATGGAAGGGCTTGGAAATTTAAAGAACAAACAAAACAGATCAGGTTCCTCTGAACCCAAGGACAAGTGACCTCAAAGCATCATGGACAACCATGTAAAATAGAATGTAGCAGCCATTTATTAGTAAAAACAAAACAACAAAAAAATCAAAAAATGCCTGTCCTGGATCTTTTTTGGTGGTACCAAAGTTTAAGTCTTTGTGTTTTTAGAAGGACTACTGAACTTGATAGAGAAAATGCTTTTGATGAACCATACAGATAAGCCGTGAAGGGAACTGATGATCCTTTCAACGCCACAAACACTTGACAACATCTGCCAGTTCATCTTTTGCTTGGGGATAGTGATTGTTTTATGGAAAGAAATGCGCATCGTATCAGATGGGCCAGAACCACATTTGGATGGGTGGATAAAAAAGCGTTAGCCATACACAGTGCTTTTTAAAAGCAGACTGGAAACTCTCCCACCCTTCTTCCTCGGCCCCTTCTTCCTCTGGTATTTTGCCTGCTGTATGAATTAAGATTGTACTCCTCTGGAAATATTTTACAATTTAATATTGAGTGTAATTAAGAATATAATCACTGTTATCAAAAAAGGTATTTAACTCTGTTGTAGTTTCTTTATCATTCATGTGGATAAAAAGTCTATAATAAAAAAAAAAAAAAAAAAGAAAACTATGAGATAATAGTTGAGCTTCCCTGTACTTCAATGCTATGCTTATTCCACTGAAAAAAAAAATGAATGGAGAAATTTACCCCCAATAATATCTTTTTAGAAGCATCTTAATTCACAGATATGTTAATGTGTTGAAATATTTTATGGACGAAATCTTCTGCCTCTGGTTATTAGAAAAAGTTTGGAAGTAGATTTGGTGGGATTTCAGGAAGTGCCTTGTGGATTTCATTTAACTCTGCTTCTACAGAAATAAAGGGGATAGGCCTGAGCCAAAATCAGTCACCTTTTCAAAAACCACAGCCATAGTCTTCTAGGTCACTTCCTGATCGTGCGCAGCATCCTGATTGCCGGGCTTCCCCAGTGGAGTTGTCTTCATACAGATGATCTCAGTCCCGAGCACCGGGCCATCCCTCAGCACAGAAGATCGATCTTCCTCACCACTGCAGAGCCAACAGTATTTGAAAGCAGTTTCAGCCACGCTTGGCATTTGGATAAGTCACCAACTTGCTCTCTCAATATCCCCCTCATTCTCAGCAAATCCCTGGGAGGTCAGATCGGCTGGTTTTGCAGATCCTCCGTGCAGCCCAACAGAGCTGGAACACAAGAGAAGGAGTGTGCAGCCTGTTGCCCTCTATACGTGCTGCCCTGCATAGTTTGCTCCTGCCCTAGGTGAGCTTACAAGTCTCGAATTCAGGACACACTGAACTGGCTGCAGCATGGAAAAAGCAGTGAAAGTGACAGAAGAGATGGACCAGGTCATACCAAAAGTTCACGTGTGCCATGTGTGTTCCCTGTACCCAATAGTGGATGAAATCAAATAACTTTGTAAAAGCATGCAAGCACTTAGACATATGTTCCGAGAATATTGTTTTAGCATCTAATGGTTTACAGCTCATGAGTTTTCAGATCTAGACATGATTTCTTGTTTTTAATAGCGCTCGATGTATTTTTTTCTTTCATGAACTTGTCCAGTGACTTTTTTAAACCTAGGTACACTTTGGCAGCGACAACACCCTGTGGCAGCAAGCGCCACAGCTGAAATACCTGAAATACCTGAAATACAATAAATGTGTGAAAGAAAAACGTCTCCTGGTGTTCAGAGATGCCACCTGTTACACTTATTTTACGCTCCCTGCCTCTTGTGCTGGGTGAGACCAGTTGGCAGTAGACTGCTGTCAATCCTGCCCACCATCTCCATGCCAAAATGGTTTCATAGGCACCCTCTGAGCCTCTTTGTCTTGCTTTCAGGTTGAGGAATTGTAGTCATTCTGCCAACAGAAGCAGTCCCATAGTTTTGTGGCTTTCCTGTACCTTTCCCTGATCAGCTATATCCTTTGTGAGATGGGGAAATAGCTGTGTAGAGTATTCAGGATACAGGATGCTATATAGATCATAGCATAGACTGACATGATGATATTTTCTGATGCTTTCTGTGAAGAATGAACCCTTCTGTAGTGTCGTGGTAAAATGTCTTACCGCTACAGATCAAAAATTTTGCCCAGACATAAAGTAGTCGTGCTGCTCAATAAGAAATTACTGCTCTAATGGCTTCAGAGTGCCAGAGCTCCTGGATGTGGTCAGGCAAGCACAGTAACCCCTTGTCTCTCACCCTTTGAGAGCCAGCCTGTGCAGCCTCAGGAACAGACACGAGAGATCTGCAGCAGACTTATTTGTTTTCTATGCTCTGTTCAGACCATCAGGTTTCCAAGTGACTTTCCAAAGCAAGTTGTGCATCCACATATTGTTTTTGTGAGCTGCAGAAGTGACGAGCCGTGCACTAACTGTACAGTTCACACAGATAAAGGATTGGATGTACCACCTGCGTGATTCTAATTGAACATTCAAACCTCAAATGTCCAGTTTGCACTCTTACTTGGTTACTTAGGCTAAACTCCCCAGTCAGGAAATGGAAACACCACTTGTCTGGTTTGTAACTAATGTGCAGACCACAGCTGCAAACATTAAGGTGGAACATAGGTCTCAGAATGAAGCGTGAAAGGAGTCTCTTGAATTAAAAAAATCATCCCTCACACTGTTAAAGTTCAAGAACATGATCCTAGAAAACAAACACAGAACAGCCGCCGCCTAACCACATCTACTTGAGCAAACAGCCAAGGAAGCTTCGTATCAGCCGTTGGTTCTTGTTTGCTCTCCTCTTGTGCCAAAGTGTGTCCGTGTTAAAGCGATGAGGGTCCCACTGTAGTGTTAAACTGTCATGTTCTGCAGACTCAACCCTCAACATTGTCTTCTACCAGCTGTCATGATGAAGAAAACCAAAAGAGTGCCAGAAAGTTTACCTAGTAGTCAATATGGTTCTGTATGCGTATCCAAACGTTGCCCTGTACTTGAAATCAGCTCTGTAGATAGCTAAGTTGTGGTAGTGGCCCTGATAGGGCTGTGTGTGTGCCCGCTGATGCCCTGGGGAGCAGTTCCTGGCACGGATGGCAAGTTGGCCCAGACCCACAGGCAGTCTGGATGTGGCCACGCTGAGCTGAAAGGTGGGTGCTTCGTGGTGTGGGCACAGCTCTTCTGCACCGCGTGGCCACGGGGAATGGTCCAGCCACGGTTAATTTACGGGTGCAGAGTAGCCTGTATTGTTGCTGTCCTTAATATAAAATGATATTAAAGTAGAAAATACATATTCAGCTTTTGTTATGTGCAGCCTGTCAATACCTTTAAGAAATCTACATAGTTAGCCAAATGTCAGCTTCAGCAGCCACTAACATGAGAGGCAGAAGGTATAGCTGTATTACAGATCTCAGTTTTAGCCTTTCTTTTGTCAAAATCCCCTGAGAATGGAAAAAAAAAAAAAAAAAAAAAAAAAAAAAAAAGACTATGCATTGAGCTGTGATTTGAATTTTTCTGGGTATTTGGATGAAAAATAAATAGGTGCAGAAAGCTCGGTAGCAACTGACTGTCCATTTTTCTTCCACTGAGTTGGTCTTCCCTGTACTATGCACATGTCCAAACCATTTTGAGCTCTGTCCTTCAGATGTAGTGCTACTTCTCCAGGACTTACACCTCGCCATTTGTCTCTGTGATACTTTAGCACAGTTATGTCTGCTGGCAAGGAAGTGCGCCACGCAAAAGCATGGAGGTATGTGCTCTCCCTTACTCAGGGACATAGGAACAAACCTTCTCCAGGAATGGTAATTTTAGGTGCCTTCAAACCATCTCTCTCAAAGACCTTTTTTACCTTTTGTTGATCTTGTTCTGAAATGGCATCTGAAAAGCAGTGAGACAGAGCAAGGCATTTGAAAAGGATGGTTTATCTGAGCATTTACTCCACTTGAGATCGATCTTACTGACAAACAATACCTGGATAATTAAAAAAAAAAAAAAAAAGTTATCTCAGTATGAATAGGGCCAATTAACAAAGGTGTTACAGCTGAGAGGTGGAAGTTTTGTCTGAACTGGGTCTGGCAAACAAGTTAAGGCCCAGCTAATGAACTGTCAGGCTTGTATTGTGTTTTTTTTGTTATCCTGAAAGTTAGACAGCATCTGGGATTACAGTGCTGGCCAGCCATCAAGTCTCTTATAGTTTGTAATCTCATAAGAAATTTATTGCTGGGTATTTCTGATTTCTTAATGACTGGTGAGGCATCTGTTCAAAATCAAGACACTTGTCCTAGAATTCTGAGCATCAAAAGTTAGAAAAGCCCGGGGAAGAATGAGATACTACCACTGTATTTTTTTGCAGGTGGTAGTAAATAAAATCTCTGCACAACTTTTCACTGCCATTCTACTCCCAACCATTCCTGTGTCTTCTCTTCTCAGTGAGGGATTAAAGTTCAGATTTCCTCAAAATGTATTCTTACTTCTCTGTATTTTTAATGTAAAACTTCAAGGTAGTTGTGCCAAAAGTTTTGGATAAATGTTGCAATGTACAAAAAATAGCAAATCTGGATGTTTTAGGTTTAATCAACAAGGAATTAACAAAAACAAAGACCAGCATTTGCTCTAATGGACCGTATTGGACAGCCACTTTTGCCCCACTGGCTTTCAAAGCAGAATGACTCTACTAAAGCAAAACTGTAGGCAGTGCTCTTTTAGGAGGAAGTCTCATAATTTTCCAGTTATCTTTTATAACCTTTCTTATAAGGTGTTTGTCGCTGCAGTTTATGCTCAGGTGAGCAAATTTATTTTGACACAATGTTAACTAGCTTGAATTATTCAGAACATTTTTAAGAGGTCTCTGTTATCCAGCTCAGGAAGGGGCTTTTTTAAACTATAGTAAGATTATACTTGGTACATCCCCCAGTATGATATGTTTCATCTCCAAACTACTAGGCAAGCATTCACTAATAAATCTCAGAGCTGGTAAACAACCTACAGTCGTGCTGAGAAGCTCAGATCTTGCATCTGGCTGAGGCCCTTGAGCCCTGCTTTGTACAGTGTATCTTTGGGGCCACATCCACACTTGGCTGGTTGCTCTGGTCTCATTGGCTTTGTTTTTTCTATGCCAGCAGTTTGCAGAGGTGGTTTGCATCCAGACCCACAACGTAAGATGTTCCTGCAGAAAGGAGCTGCCATCGCCACTGCAGCTCCACACTGTGATCCCAAGCTTCTCCACAAAACTGAGTATAGAGTGAGACAGACACCAGTAAATAGAAAAAAAAATACTTTGAATTATAACGTAATAGATACCTGTAAGGGATATTCAAAGACTTCAAAGCCTCCTGTTACTTTTTCTTTTTTTGCAATGTCTCTGAAAGTTCATTCAAAGTGAATTTCCATTCACAAGAAATTTTTGCAGAGAAGAATATGTCCTAGACATTTACACCATGTCTTCGCATCTGTGAGGGACAGAGGGTTTTCAGTACCACGCAGGAGATGTTCAGCGGTTTGCCAGATTGAATTTTGCTGCTTGTTTAGCATCTTTCCCACAGAGTGTAGTCAGAATACCAGATAACATAGTAAAGAGACTCCCTTTGACTTTGGTGAGCTTTGGTTCAGATTCAAAATCACAGACTGGTTACACAGCAGTTTAGGTTTTAGTTAGCAGTGAGCTTTCTCTTTGTCTGATAAAGAAGAAAAGCACTTCCCTAGTATAAAATCATATGGAACACCGAAACCATTTTTAACACCATGGCTCTGGCTCAAAGCCAAATAAAAGGCCACCGATATCCTGTAGGAGGGAGAGGAGGTGCTTATATACCTGTTATGTGGATGGTGCAGAAGAGAAAATTGGTGTGTGGGTTAACCAAGCCCTGACCGTGTATATGCAGACCTGCTCTCCGCTGTTCACCTCTGTAAAGCCTATTTAATGTAGTACCTTCAGTGGTTTCTTATGCCGCAGAGAAAAATACACAGCCATGGTCATAATCTAAATGTGCTCAGTGATTGGACTGCGGATACCTGAAACCCTGCCAAACAGTCTCCAGGGGATTTGGAGAGGTGCTTTGGCATTGTTTGATACTAGCAAGAGGAGATGTAATTGTTTTGCAGCTATTGTTCTGCTGTAATTGTTTTACAGCAGAAAAAAATGTGCCAATCTCTATTGTTAGCTTTGAAATACTTGCTTATCTGCCAGCCCAGAGTGTGTGAATGTACTGGTGGAAAAAGGAGTCTCCACCCTAGAGCACCCCACCCTCTCTGATCACAGAGCACACATGATTTGAGCAGCAGTTGCAGGTTTTTGCAAGATAACTCAGTGCAGTTGCCAGCTCAGCTCCAGCCTGGTAGTAAGGACAAGGGTTTGTTTGTTTCTTTTTTTTTTTTTTTTTTTTGCAGAGCAAAACGAGGTCCCGATCTGCAGGGATGTCACTTCCCTAGAGGAGGTGTGGGAAGAGATGGGTGCTGCAGGGCAAGGTTCATGACATGAATCCTGTCCTGCCTGCTGAGCAATGCCTTGCATGTTGTCCTGCTCACAGTGCAACGAAAAATAAGCTAAGGCAGGCTGCAAGAAACTCCAAAATGAAGCATGTTTCACACCCAGCCCCTCTCCAGCAGCCCTAAACTTGGCCATTGCAGATTAACAGCTCAACAACTGCTCAGTTCCCACACTGTTCCCTTTAGTGTGAAGAGGCAGGTGGGTCTGTGGAACACCCAAAAGGCAAAGACTGGGTTCTGTAGCTGCCCCTTGGCCAGGAGCCATCTCAGCTGGTGGGGTTCCCTCACCCAGAGAGCCCCAAACCAGGAGGCTGCCTGCCCCCTCCACCCAGCCTGCTGGAAGAGACCCAAAGACCCCATCCCTGGGACGTGGCACATTGCTGCAGTGAGTCCAGAAGCTGCAGAGGCAGCTCCAGAGCTTCACAGCAGGCTCCAGAGGCAGCTTTGTTGCAGGAGGCTGTGCATGTCCAGTGCGCCAGGAGGCCGGTGCCTGAGGGAAGCTCTGGCAGGCCTCTAGGTGGAGTCCAGCTGTGTCACCTGCTCTGCAAGCAGGCAGGGAAAGGAATTGCTTAACAAGAGGATGGTGAATAAAGGCTCTGTTTGATCCACCTCCACACTTTATCGACTGCCCACGAAAGGAAGAGATTATTCTGCCGTAATAAAAACCATGGAGAAAATAAAGCAGTCGACAGAGGCAAATAAAGTGAGCAATTAGTCTGAAACCTTTCAGACCAGCTTTACCTTCATGCAAGGTCTTAGCAGGATGATGCTGATGCAAGGATCTCCAGCAACCACAAGGTAACCCATGAATTTGTAACTTTTCTTCTCTTTCTGTGCTAGATTTAAATTACCACTTTTTTTTTTTTTTTTTTTTTTTTTTAACTTTTTCAAGCTGAAGGGTGAGATGGAGGTAGGTGCTTGTTAGGACATCTTAATGATGTGAGAAAAAGAGATTGTATCACGGGGGGCTGGAGGACTCTACAGTAAGCAGGTGATCTTCCATTTTCAGTAACACTCAGCCAGGCTCTCCTCACACCAGGGGAAATTTCACTTGACATCCTGAAACAGCTTTTCAGCTTGTTCACAGACACGCACACATACATGAACTGAGAAAAGGCAAAGCCTGGGCAGTCTGTTTAGCTGCAAAATTATGCTGCTTGGTTTTGCTGTCCAAGCTTTACAAAAGGAGTTGTTGCAGATACTTCTGATGCATGTCATATGCAGTAATTCAGTCTAAGCATCAATTCAGAGGTGATATCATTCCTCATATAAATGTGAGCATGGCTTTGGCTTGGATTTTTTTTTTTCTAAAGGGTTGTATTTTCTTCAGGCATCTACATTTTTTTATGCAACCTGTGGCTACACAGATTTTTCACAATTATATTTTAATGTAAGTTTATTGAGAGCAGTTATTAAAGAGAGTAGAATTGGAAGTGCAACATATAGGACTTTAGATACAGGTTCTTCTGATACCTGAGAACATACTGGCAGACAATTTATTAATGTGTTCATTAACTGGATGTCATCAGGATACATCCTGTGATTCCCCAATTTTTATTCTGGAGAAGGAGCTAGAATAGAATGAAATAATGACCAGAAGTCTGTGCATCACACATGCAAGTGGAAATAGCGTGCACATATCTGTGTCTGTGTGGTAGTGTGGCAGTATGAGCACAAGGTGACACCTGAATCTGACCTGAGAAAGGTTTCTCTGACGGATACAAGACTGTCAGTTATCCCACCTTGACAGTAGGGTTAATAACACATCCCTGCCTCCCAGACTTGCTGTGAACTTCACTCACTGTTCTGAGAAATTCAGGGTTTGGGTGAGGGGTTGGTAACAGGCAATATGGCTGTGGTAAAATAATGTTATTGTTTGCCAGAGAGCAAGAAATTGTGTGTTGAGCCCCCATTATCTTTCTGTCTAGTTGCTGTTCATTCCTTCTTACTTTCCTGTGTGATGGCTGGGGCTTTTTTAGAGGGGATAGGCAGTAAAACCTCTAGAAACAGTAAAAGAAAATGTATAAACCTGAGCTTGAGAAACCTGGGCTCAGTTACCTTTTCTCCTGAAGTCTCCCTCTGTATCCTGGGGCAAATTGGCTGGGGTTAGGTAAAAGTGGGCTGAAGTTGTGGTGTCTGTTTGCAGCAATCTTTATGTATTTTATTCTATGGCTTTAGCATGTTCGGGGTCTGTCTGCTTCATGCAGTCCTGTTTCCAGCCCTGACCCCACAAATCACCCCATTAGCAGCACTGAAGGCTCACTAGCAAATTGTAGGGGCAGCACAGGAGAGAAGGGCAAAGCTTCCCATCTGGCTTCGTCGCAGGTGGAGATATTTGTGTGGCCTCAGCCCGAGCTTCTCACATCCTGGCCAGGCATGCCAAGCCATGCTCACTGGGTGGTGGGGGAAGAAGGTCTGCACATCGGTCCACCAGCGTTACGAAAGTGTTGGAGCTGTCAGTGTACTTTATTAGGAGCCTGGACTGCGTCCATTTGAGAGGTATGGACAAAAAATGTCCCAGTTGGGGTTGGGCTAGAACGTGATGCCCGGCCCTTGGCCATGCCAAGATTAGATGCTGTAGGCAAACATGCAGTCAAACTCAAGGCAGGTGGGGAGGCTTATTGCCTGAAAAGAAACATTCATTTTTTTGATGTCAGATTAAATTCTGTCTCTAGGATTTGTCCCCTCCATGCTTTGATTCCCAATCTGCAAAATGCTAATAGCATGAAGTTGCTATCTCACAAGGAAGTTGTAAAGATAATTCACATTAGAGATGGTGAAATATTCAGAGGTCATAAATGGATCTAAAATAAATATTATTTTGAACTGTGATCTGAATGTCTTTTGGCTTTCCTTTTCAGTATGGTCCATGATGCTGAAGAAGGTTTTCACACCACCTTAGTTTCCAAGGAAGAAGGTGCTTTATTTTCCTGTTTGTTTTCATTAGCATTTAAAATCAGTTTTGCAGTGTGTATTTGTGTGGCAACAGCAGTGAGAGGCCCCAGGTAACAGCAATGTTATCAAATGTTAGCCATGTTATCAAATGTACAGGATTTAACAGACACAGCTTTGTGAATGAGCTCAAAAGGAAGGAATGAATTAGCCACAGATCTATTGCTGTTGGGGTTTTAGACAGGGAAGAACGATGGAAATAAAAGGAGCTGTTGCGGGAGAAGAGAGGAGTGGGGAACTCAAAAGTGGGTGTAGAAGGGAGAATCTAAGCCAGATATCAGTCCATTAAGTTTTGAAATAAACCCAAGAGCCAAAAAGGATGGAAACTGAGATTGAAAAGGATGGAAGTGGATGGAGAATGCTGGCGAGAGAGGCAGTACAACATGGGATCCTGCAATGACTTTACTGCAAATAAGTGGGTAACACCTGAAATGTAGATAAAGACCCATGAGTTAATTAGTCTAGTTGACAGGAACGTCTTCCTAACGCACAGCTGGTCTGTCACCCCTCTCCACCCGTGGTTTGCAGCAGAAGGACCTGTGTGCAACCTGTGACAAGCCGGGGTCCTTTTGCAAAAGGTTGCATTTCCTAAAGCTGTTTGTTGGCAAAACTCACCTGTGGTTTCCATCTGCTTTTCAAGGTTCGTCACCGATTACTTATGACATTATCATGGTGTCTCTCAGTGGCAGCCTGTTACTGTTGGTTGTGATCAGCGTAGCAGTGAAAGTTCTCCTGAGGTGAGTGGCAGCAGGGGAGGACCCAGGGTCACCCAGGAAGTGTGTGCAGTGAGGAATTCCTGCAGCAGCACCGTGTGATCAGGAGAGCCCATGGAAAGAGCCTGCCAAAACCCAGTGCTTCTTGGGGTCCTCCGTTACACAAGCTCTTTCTCCATCAGCCCATGCAGCGGTGTGCATCAATTGTGGCTGGAAAACAGCTAGGGAGCTTGTTTGTGTAATACCATTTTAGGGAAATGACATTTGGTTTTGTTTTGTATCTGAACCAAATTCTTTGACCTCTCCCCAGATTTTATATACGTATATTGAAAATTTATGGAGGAAAATTAAGAGACCCAAGCCCCTAATTTCTCAATACTGACAAAATTTTTGTTTTTGAAGAACAACCAGAAGTCACAAGAAAAGAGGCATTCCTTGACATGTTTATTTCTATAATGAGGAAATATGCAATTTATTTTGAGAAATCCCTTCAAACGAAAATTTCGTTCAGCTTTAGTTTGAATGCAACTAGCCAAATGGAGAAGAGGATAAGACCTTTTTCATGTTAAAGGACAAAAAGATAAGAGGCAGTGTAAAAGGACGCCTCCATAATTAATTAAATCAGCTCTATCACCAGCACCCCAGCTATCAGTTCTGTACTGCTGTTAGCTATATCCTGTTATTAATTGGATTGGCTTCAGATACAAATGGCTCTTCATGCTTATCTAATACCTAATGATGTGTTGTGTTCCATTTCTGTCGCACCAGGCACTGCACCTCACATTATTCCTCCAAAGATCTCAGTGCACCTGCAGTGGTCCTGGAAAATACTGCAGTGACGAACAATATCTCTGATAAGATTTCAACAGTGGATTTGGCTGGCCCGGTGTGTGTAAGTTACAGTTCTAACAGGCACACTGTATCCACAGAGCTTGCCAACTCTGAAGAGACAATTTCCATTTCTAAGTTACCGTTCTTCTCCTTCTCTGTCTCGATAACACCCCCGGATTCACCACCAGAGCAGTGACGGCCCCCAGCTTCTCTTATCAGCAGCCTTCTTCTGGAGAGAAAAGTGCACGAAGAGCTCAGGGGTGTGTGATGGATGGATGTGCCCCACTTCCCTTCCAACACCATAGCTTTGGACTGTGAACTCACCAGTACCACACCAGTGTTAGAAAAAGGAGGAAACTGGGATTTTTTTTCTGGAAGTGGAGAAAAAGTGTAGATATATGTATTTTATCTCTGTGGTGTGGTGTGTTAAAAATTCACTGTAGAGATGGACAAACATCTCTCCATATTATCTCTTTCTGTGGAATGACTCATAAGAAAAAAATGCAGGGGGGGGATTTCTGGTAATTTTTACAAAGATTTCCCAGTCCTTCTGACTCACACACAAATCCAACACATTATGCTGAGACCTAACCTTTTGCACTTGGTTTCCAACTAAGCTGTGTGACTCCGTGGCTGCACCGATGTTATTGGACAGATTGCAATCGGCAGGTCACCAGGTCCGTGATTTTTTTTATCTGCCCACCTTTACAGTCTGAAGGAAGATACCGTCTATTAATTTTTAAACTGAGAGCTGAAACACCAATGACCTCTGCCTCCGGCGTGACATTTGCTTGCTAAGGAACGATCTTCGTTATTCTCCCCTTTCGGGTGGCAGTTAGAAGGGACAGATTAGCCTGAGATCTGGCATGGAGAGTGATAGGTGTGTTCCCTGGCACCAGCCAGTGTATTCCTACTTCATGCCCTTTGCTAACTGCTACTAGGAACCCCACAAGAGTGTAGGGTATATAATTTTTCATTTATCTTAATGACTTCCTTGGCCTGCCTCCAGCATGTTTTCCATACAAATGGATGGAAAGCCAAAGGAAGCAGGAGAAAAGCCCTTTGACCAATGGGTATTCCTCCAAAAGGGGTCTCGCATGATTCACTCCTCCTTTGTGCTCACATGTCAGACCACTGGGAGTATCTGCAGGACCATCAAGGCACAAAGGGTTGCCAAGAGGTTGGAAGGGCGGTTGGCATCAATGCCTTAGCTAACGTCTTTAGCTCAGTGTAAGTAATGCTCCCAGGACTCATGTTTTCAAACAGAAAACCCAAGCTCTGCAAAATACATGAGCAGGAGGGCTACACGGAGTTCCTCCTCTTCAAGGCTTGCAGCTTCCAGGCTGTGCCGTTTTGGTCCCCCTCTTCCCATACCTGCATTTAGCGAGCTGCTCCTGCCTTCCCACAGCCCGTAGGCACCCCTTCTCTTTGCCTCTCTCATTAATACTCCAGCACTTTCTCTGTGCTGCTCACTGTACACGGACAAAATCCACCCCCACCTTGTCAAAATTCATGAAGCAGTTTCCTCATCCTCCTGTAAATCCCTCCTTAAAACCTGCCGCTGCCTCAACGCCTGCAAATCCTCCTGCCTGTAACCGGCAAGGCAGATCTAAGCAAAGACTTCCAGTTCTCTAGCAAAGTCCATTTGTTTTCTTGCTGCCCTGTGCCCCAGCTCCCCGTGTCAGGCTGTGATAGCCACTGTGTTCCAGCTGATGTCTGGGCTGGAAAATCCCTGGGCATGTCATCTCTGACAAATATCTATATGGCACTGAGCACAACAGAGCCTTGGATCTGGCCCAGTGTATTCCAGCATGAATGCAATGCAAATAGTGTCTGGGATCATGGTGCTGAT
This sequence comes from Cygnus atratus, assembly GCF_013377495.2. Lineage (NCBI taxonomy): Eukaryota > Metazoa > Chordata > Aves > Anseriformes > Anatidae > Cygnus > Cygnus atratus. Next base: position 3,336,352 of record NC_066396.1, read on the forward strand.
ACTAACAATACAACATAATGTGTGTGTATGCAGTAGACAACAAATGGCATTTAAAGATTGTTATGGTTATGGAGCCAAGCACGATAAACTTAGGAAATGACACCAATAAATTTATGTGCACGTTGTGAATTTTGTATTTATTTTTCCTTTGTTCTTCAATCTTCAGGCAGTCTTTTTTGTACATGAAGCTGTGTTACATCCTCCCAAAGTATAAGTGTTAGGAAAGCTGGCAGTCTTGTGTTTGAAGGGGACAGCTATTCACTTTCCAAATAAGCAAAGAAGGGTAGAGATGACACACTGCACAGTGCATTTCAAGTAACAGGCAAGACAATGAACTTTTCTCTGTGCAGCTGCTGAAGGGTAAGAACAAAACACTGTGCAAAGTCTTACTGCATTGCCAGCTTTGGTGGGTAAAAGAAACAACAATACATTAAATCATCTGAGTATTCAGTTTGTGCTTACGAGAGATGTGTTACATCTGTAGGAGGCATCATTAACCTTTGCAGCGGTTTAGTAGTACAATAGGTGTGATGACTAACAGATGACAAAGGCTATAGTTTAACTGCAAAACATAGCAAAGGGATTTATTTATAGAACCACAGAAGCAAAATGTTTTCACATACACAGAAGTTTTCAATTCATAGAGCTACTCATTGGGCACGTAGTAGGTGGGTGTGAGGACCCAGCTCCTCGATTCAACACCTGTTCCCTGACAAGGGGCAACTGCAGCATAGCAGGGATCCTTTTGGGCTCAGAGAATGAACACACAGAGTTTGCTCATCTTCAGACCGTGGGGTATTACTAGGCCTACAGGCAAGGCTAGTCCAGACACATACATTCATTGGCAACCAGTTGGTACAAAGTACCAACAACCAGAGGCTCACGCTGTGCTTCTGGTCAGGGTCTTTCCACTGGCGATTGCAGAAGTCAAAGCAGGGGAAAAAGGTTGCCACCAACTAAATACATTTCTTCACTTTCAGCTTCAGATTGCTTGTGCCAATTTCCAGCATTTCCTGTGTCATTCAGAAATATCTTTACTGATATGTTGAAGGGGCTTTGAGCAACCTGGTCTAGTGGAAGGTGGCCATGGGAGGGGGTTGTAACTGAGTGATCTTCAAGGTCCCTTCCAACCCAAACCATTCTGTGACTCTGTGATATGTCTATGTAATAATCTAGAGGAGGAAATGGTCAAAACTATTTCAGAAGTTAAACAGAAAATGGTGTCATGTGAGGCAAAGGATTTAGGGATTTAAGTTGTGAGAGGACCTTCTTTGACCAGGAATAAACTAACCTCATCCCAAAAACCTGCATACAGAAGCTTCAGTCTCACTAACTGTGGAGGTGATGAGGGTGGTTGGGCCCAAGGAGCCATGCTCTGTTTGATGATACTGAACAATAAACTGAGGAGGGAAAATGTAAAAGAATGAAAAAAGTGAGGTGTTCATAATACTTCACCAGCCTAAACGGTAATCCTTTGGCATCTGTAAGGTGGTTTAAAACTCTCCTTTATGGTGATTGACTGCACTCTGCAGGTGACACTGGAGGAATTTACTGCAATGAAACATAACACCTTAATGAGGAAAAAAAAAAAAGCGCTTTCTTCTAATGCAAGCAACTTTGTCTGGTTTTCCCTTCAACCACATAGCATGATGATTCAGAAATAAGACTCGTGTGGTTGTTAAGTTGCCGTGATGGATTTTAGAAAGGGGAAAATCATGTCAAGTTTATGTAATCTTTATAGCAGCTGCTCTTTGGGAATACATCTTAATTATGGGTAAAAATACTTAGCCATAACTTGTATACTTATTTTAAAAACCTCATTTTTTTCAGTACTGTAATTCTAAACATTAGCTGTTCACTGAGGTTAGCATTTATGTATAGGCTGGATACTGTAAGCCCAGGAAGTGCTACTTGATGATGGTGGTTATTAGACATGCCTGCTAGTGACCCCTCATATTAATCTGTATTTCATTCTATAATTACTGCCATAAAGCTCTAAGCTCCATCTGAGAACAATAGGAAGTTCCATTTGTGAGACGATTATATTCCAGCACCCACAGTTTCTCAAAAAATAGGAATGACCTTTAGGATGAAATCTTTTCGGCCCAATATTGACTTTCTGTGGGTATGTAGGGTTTGGTAAATCAAGATCACCCTTTTCTGATATTTATAGACACATGGGAAAATATAATTTGAATGATTAAAAAAGCTTTTAGCGAACTATGCAGGCCTTTGGCTAACTAAAAATGGCTCATTTTTAAAATGCTAAACTGATAGGTTTTGTAAGGCTTACAGGTATATCGAATTTAAAAACCTAGACAAGAAATAAAGCAGGCATGCTGGAACTCCTGAGCTTGCAATTTGGTGTTTACGTATACCATCATCCTAGAATAGTCACACTACCTGCTGATATATATGAAGACAAGCATACACGTGTTTACAGAACCAGAGTCAAAATTTGGAAATATTTTGAACTTTTGCTTAACAGAACACTTCAGCATATGTTTACATAATAGTGATTTCACTGAAAATGCAAGAGACTTTGTACACTTTCCTCTACATTCCTTTTTGGGTCTGAAATGACAAATATATTTGACCAGATGACAAAACTCTGTTAAATGTGCTTGATTATCATTCTCTGTTCTATCTCCCTTATGTAATATTGGTAATTTTCAGGAGTAAGTTAGTAACAAAACCTGCTGTGGCTGTGATCATTGGGTGCTTTCTTGCTTCCAGTTCCACGTTAAAAAGTAATGTAAACTAGTAGCCATGAATATTTAGATGCAGAAAACCACATTTTGTGTGGCATTTTAGGAAGGAAGGCTGAGGTGTGGGTTTCTTTGTGGCTATCTCACACGTCATCTGATTGTCTCTTGATCTGATGGTCCTGATGCTTGGCTGCTGCAGCCTCGTCTCGCTTGGTGCTCATCATCAAGCGGACCTGACTGAGGCATAAAAGCTATCAGGCATCCAGAGTAAAGGGGCTTGCATAGTGCATGACTACGGAGAGAGAAAATCATAATGATTATGCAAATTGCCCCACCAGCCAATCAGACTAGAAGCTAAAAGTAAAAAGTGTGCATTTATGCACCCAGAGCTCCAGTTACTATTTTGTTCTTTGCCTGCAGACATACCCCAAGGCCCTGACCCACATGGTATAAAATGCAACTGCTTGATTTTGGATCCTGTTACCAATCCTGGCTGCTGCAGCTGCTGCACTTTGGGACTTTGAGTAACCAACAACTCGTTTCCAAGCTGAATACAAAACCTTGTATTGACATACATTGGAAAAGCACAGGGACAGAAAAAAAAATGAGAGAGAGAGAAAAGGGGAAAACAGATATTGTCGGTGAAATTAAATAGAAAATACCACTGTAACAATTCTACATATTAAGTGCTTTAAATTTTTGAGCAATCCTACACCATCAGGTGTAGACACTAGCTACATCAGGGCGAAACGAGCCCCAGCAGGACCCAAATGATCGTCCCCTTGTATTCTGCTCCGGTGAGGCCACACCTCGAGTGCTGTGTTCAGCTTTGGGCCTCTCACTACAAGAAGGACACTGAGGGCCTGGGGTGCGTCTAGAGAAGGGCTATGAGGCTGGGGAAGGGCCTGGAACACAAGTCCTGTGAGGAGCAGCTGAGGGCACTGGGGCTGTTTGGTCTGGAGGACACTCAGGGGAGACCTTATGGCTCTCTACAACTGCCTGAGAGGAAGGTGTGGGGAGCTGGGGGTCAGCCTCTTCTCACAGATAACTACTGATAGGACTAGAGGGAATGGCCTCAAGTTGTGCCAGGGGTGGTTCAGGCTGGAAATGAGGAGACATTTCTTCTCAGAAACAGTGGATAGGTATAGGGATGGGCTGCCCAGGGAAGTGGTGGTGTCACTGTCACTCGGGGTGTTCAAGGAAAGCTTGGACGTGGTGCTTAGGGACATGGTTCAGTGGGTGACATTGGTGGTAGGGGTAAGATTGGACCAGGTGATCTTGGAGGTCTCTTCCAACCCCAATGACTCCATCATTCCCCCAGGCTGTAGCGTAAGCCCATCCCGCCCCCAGCCACCCAGCGGCCGCCATGGCAACGGCGGGGGCGCGGCCGCCATTTTGTGCCCGCCCCGGCGGGGCTGTCCCATTCCGCCCCTCCCCGCCCCGCCACGTCCCGCTCGGGCGCCGGCCCCTTCCCTTCCCTCCCTCTTTCCCCTCTGTCCCCGCGGCGGGGCCATGGCGTTCACGCTGTACTCGCTGCTGCAGGCCGGGCTGCTCGTCGTCAACGCCATCGCCGTGCTGCACGAGGAGCGCTTCCTCCGCAACGGTGAGCCGCCGCCAACCCGCCCTCAGCGCCGCCACCCCCGGGCCCCGTCCCCCCACCCTCTTCCCCGGTCCCCGAAGATGGCCGCCGGGCTCCTGTCAGCTGATTTGTGTCCCTTTTATTTCTCCCTTTTTGTTTTTTAACTCCCCTTCTCCCTTGTGTGTGTCTGTGCTGTTGTTTCTGTCAGGCACTGCTCGGTGGAAGGGACCTCTGCAGAGTCATGCTCCGCTTCCTGCTGCACTCAAGGCTGGGCATCGCCGGCCTTTAAAATAAAATAAATAAATAAAACAAACAACAGAAACCAACCACAAAGCACAGAAGAACCCCAGACCACCAAAAAGATGTGCAGTGTCCCAGGAGATGACCTGGGATGGAGATGACTTGCCACCCAAGAAGGTGGAGATGACCTGTCATCCCAGTGACCTGTCACCCAAGTGACTTGTCACCCAAGAAGATGGAGATGAGCTCTCATCCAAGGCTTCCTGATGAGGTTTTCCGTTCCGTGATTCCTCACCCAGAGCCCTGGTTGCTCCGAGTCAGGCCAAAGCAGGAATTTGGGCAGGAGTGCTGTTTCTTGGCCCTTCCACCTGCCCCATGGTGGGACTCAGATGGGGTTTTGGCATCGCTTGGCCTTTCCTGGAGCTCCAGGAACCCCAGGACATGTGGGCTGATGGAGGGGCCAAGCATCTGACCAAGCCCAGGGGGAAACTTGGCAATAACCCCAGGCTTACCCGGGTGGGAGTGCAGCACCCTAGCCTAGTACTGGCAGAGCGAGGGAGACAAGAAAGGAAAAAGGGGTGAAAAACAAGGAAATTGCTCCAAAGCTGTCTCTGGAGGAAAGAAACTCAAAGGTTGTGCCGAGCTCTGCACAGGGTCGGAGCCTCCTGTCTCTGCCCTGCTCATCCCCAAATGTTAAGGGCTGTGAGCAGCAGGACAAAAAATACGTGGTCCCATCGCTGCAGGGGAGACAGGGCCATGCTTTGCTCGTAGCTCGTCTCCCCACGGTCTTGGCGGGGATGGCTTCTCACACCCTCCTGTTTTTGTGTTTTCCTGAGGCTTTGTGTTTTCTGCTCACGTTGGTGTGGCAGCATTTCATACCAAAGTATGAAACCTGCCTTGCTGTTTGCTTTCTGGTTGTCTGTGCTCAGAGAATTAAAAATGGCCTTGCAGGCAGTCTGCACGATTTATAGAAAGCCATTTTAAAGCTTCTGATGTTTTTGTAGTGACTTCTTGTGCATCCTGACACTGTGTTTGCCTTTAAACATCACTATACACTCAGCAAAGTCAATTCAAGCAGTTTCCAGTGGCGCACAGCTCTGCTGCTCTTTGACGGGCAGGCCAGCCACAGATAGCCCGTCCCTAAATGTTCCTTCCCATTGCAATGTTTGTCAACACTGGCTTTGTCGCTGAGCTGCCACCCAAAAAGTTTCTGAGACATTTGTATAGCAGTTCAGAAAATCATTGTCCCAGTTTGGAATTTGTTCCATTTCCATTGTGTAGCTCGTTTCTGAAGCATCGCTTCATACCCGGCAACTATTTGCTCTTTTATCTTCTGGGAAAGGCCTTTGAGCAGATATAGGCAATTTTTTTATGTTACTTTGGCGGATGCTTTTCTAAAGTCCAAGTAAACTCATTTGGTTCTCTGTCATGCAGGGAATAATAGGGTATTAAAAAGGTAAGGGTTTCCTTTGCAGAAACATTGGTCTGTTGTTACTGTTGTGTTCATTAAGATGTTTAACAGTTTGTGGTATATTGTTTCAAGCAATAGAACCTGAAATGAAGCTAATTGGTTTGTAGTTTTTCTTTCTAATGTTAGTGATAAACTCAACCGTACTCAAAATAGATCACTTGTTAATATTGCTGATAGCGTTTGTTGAATGGCTTCGTGGTTTTTTTTTTTTTTGTTAACATGGCTGCCTATTTTTATGTGACACAGTTGGCTGGGCAAGTGATCAAGGGATTGGAGGATTTGGAGAGGAACCAGGAATTAAAGCACAGCTAATGAACCTCATTCGATCTGTACGAACCGTTATGAGAGGTAAGATGACGATGATCGTTTGTTTTAACTCATCTGTGAAGTTTTCTTTCTGTGCTTTAATGAAATAATGCTGGCATGTGTCTCTTTCTTTCACCAAACAGCTGCTCGCTCTGCTTGTCATCCAGTCTGTCCTTCTTTTGGGTTCCTTCCATCCTTGATGCATGGATTCCCTGTAGGAAGGTGCACATCTCAGTGTGCAGCTCAAACCTAAGTTTGATGAAGTGTAAAATGTTCCCTGCTTTCCAGGCAGGGCAGATTTGGACATCTGACTCTGGCTTGCGGTGCCACTGTTGCATCTTACCTTTTCTGGGATTTTGGGAGCTGGGGGGAAGCTTGGTTTGGAACAGGATTACATTGGCTCAGTGCAGTTTTATGTGAGGTACCAGGTGAGGGAAATGTAATTCCTGGGATTCTTAAAGGTAAACCCATGCTTAAAAGGATGGGGGGGGCGGGGGGGATGGAGGGGGAAGGGGGAAATGCTCTTAATTTATAAGTTACCAGTAGTTTTTCACTATAAAGGATACCAAAAATCATCTTGTAAGTGAAGATAAACATCAAGTAACAAATCTTACTTGTCTTGCCCAACACAAAGTAAAAACTGATACATTTCTTCTAATTCATAGTAAAACCAGGGACAGAAACAGACATTTCCATTTGGAAAAAGGGTTGTTTGGGCCAAAGTTAAGATGTGATAAATACTTGCACTGTTGCTTCCTACTAATTTTTAGAACCCTAGGCCATGATCCTCATTCCTTCCACTAATCTTGATTCTGCATAGGAAAATCAGGTGTATTTTTTAAACTTCTGCTCCTGAGAAGGTGGTCTCCAATTACTCTTGTTCTTTCTCTGCAGTGCCATTAATAGCAGTGAACTCCGTTACCATCGTGCTCCTCCTATTATTTGGTTGAAGATACCTGTCACAAAATTTTTTGGACATCCAAAGAAGCAAGTTGCTAGCCAACACTGTTCTGAGTTTTCTGGGATCCAGCACGGTTTAGCTGTCAGTTTGACGTTCAACTTAAAATAATAAAGACAGTGTTTCTATTTATCCTATTTCCTAATGTTCACTTTCAGTTTCATTAAACAAGATAATGGGATCAATGCAACAATGCTGCAAATATACTGGACTGTGACAAGTTCTGTTGCTGCCTGTTAATCACGTTGACTGTTAGAGTATGCGTCGTTACATGTTGCAATGAGTATTGATAGGATGCGGTTTTTAAATGTCTCGTTACTCAGGGATGAATTTCCTTCAATATACTTCCCACTTTATTCCTAAATTGAAAAAAATGCTGTGATTTTTATTTCAGTTACTACCACAGTACTATTTAAGGGAATATGGATTACACTCCAAACATGTTAAAAATTATTGAAGTCTTGTGATAGCAAGGGAGATAAAACCAGATGGGCAAATTTCTGATTTGATTCAAATTGGAAGCAGAGTGTTCCTCATTTGATTGAGACCAGGATTTTTCTCTTGGTGTTCGGTAGCCTTTTCAAATCGGTAATGTTTGGTGTGAAGTAGATGAAAATAGGTGTGTCTGCTATGCAAAATCAAAAAAATTGTACGTAAACTGAGGCGACTCTGTGTTTATTTAGCAGGTGGTAGTAGTGTTTAGCATTTGTTACTGTTCTGTCAAGCATTGTCATTTTTTTTCCTAAATGTGTTAAACCTGCGTGATGACTAATGTGGTGGAAGTGGGGAGGTGTTCCTGTTCTGAGTTTCTTCTGTAACGTGGGAGAATGTTTCCTTTTCAAATGCAGTTCTTTGTTTAAAAAAAAAAAAAAGGCAAATTTGCAGACTCGTCAGTTGCTGCTGCTGCTTCTCCCCCTCTCCATCTGCCTTTGTTCATTTAACAACTCACTGAAACTATGGGTATCATCTTGCAGTTCTTTCACAGAGAATATTGTTAATGCCTTTGGTAAGGATATTGCCTCAGTTATGGCGCTGGGTTGGGTCCCGTGTTAAATAGCAAGGCTGGATTTAAGATTACTGACCCTCAGATACCTTTTTAGAAAAGTTAGACTTCCTATGTCTTTTCTGTTCAACTTTGCTAAAGTGTCTTAAATTGTTTTAGCTTATTTTTAAAATGGGGAAGGCCAAAGGAAACCTGTCAGTTTCATTATTTTAAAACAGCTTAGTTTATCATCTCTTCTTCTGATGTCTTGATGACTAAAGCGTACATTGTTGTATACAAAGATAAATCTGTAAAATGTGTAAATGAATTTAATGATCTCCAATTCCAGTGTTTTGCAGAGCAGACTATATCCAGGAGGAGAGTTTATGTTGTTTCATTTTTTTAGTAAAAACCTGTAAATAAATTTTGAATTTCTAAGTTAAGCACTCTCTTTCATAATTCACTCTATATCCATGTACAGTGGAAGTACCTCAAAACTCAAACTGCTCCAGGTACCGAAGTTACTGTTCTTACATGAAATACTCTGCTGTTTTGTTATCACCATGGCGCTTCTCATACCAGCTCTGTGCTAGGAAGTTGTATTTCGGTCTGATGTAGCAAAGCCGATGAGCCAGGGTAACCGGCCAGAGGCAGAGTAGGATCATGCTGGGTTCTAGAGCAGGTAGATCCGTTACAAAGTATTCCTTAGAGTAATCTTTGTGTAATTCAGAGCTGACTAGGATATAGTCTGGATCAGCTATTTTCATAAATGCCTTATTTCATGTTAAGTGGATAGTACTTATGTGGAACAGATAAAACGTGGGTAATCAGAGTATGAGTTGTGCTGTGTTGCACTTTGATCTGTGATGCTTTGGCTACTGATTGTTGAAGTCGCGCTGGCCAGCGGTATAAAAGCAGCAGCAGATTTATTTATTGCTGATGTGTTGGGTTGGAGCACTGAGCTGGTCTGAAGCACTGCCTGCACGTCATTTCTTCTTCATCTGTTTTGACTGAAAACACCGGTTCTTATGAAAATAAAAGCTGGTGCTAAAGATTACAAGCAGCAACTCTGAAGATGGGTAAAAACTGACTTCCCCCTTCCTCCTGTCCTCTCGGAAAGGCTGAAGTCTCAATGCCTGCCTTACAGCCCAGGGAGCATTTCAAAATTGATTCGATGCGTGCAGTAGAAAGGAGCAGTAGTTCTGTGCAGCAGGAATCCTTCACTTGAGGCAAAACTGGGACAGTTTTACCTGCCAGCTGCAAAACAGTGATGCAAAGTGGGACAGCAGCTGGCCATCAGGTTTCCAGGTAATGAGTGTGGAAGAGGGCAAGAAGGTAGACAGCAAACGGGCAGAGAAGGAAGGATTGGAGAGAGAGAGAGAGAGAGAGCAGGGAAGTAACTACACTGCCTCCTCGTGTGGCTTTGAGCTGTTCTGAAGTGCCTGCAGTAACGGGAGGTTTAACCCAGGCAAAGCACTGCTGCCACCTTTTTTAGTTTTCTTTTATAGTAGCCTCCTACTTGCAATACCCGAGTTTTCCACCCTTAACAGCTGACGGTGCTGTAACTGCCCTCAAACCTGGCCAGGGCTCAGGTTCTTCACTAACAGGAACATGAAGGAAAGTTTCCACCTGGCAAGGAGCTGTGCCTGCAAAGCGGCCTGCGCTCCAGCAGTCACTTCAAACCACGAAGAGCATTCTCAGTCATACCTGGCACAGAACTGACGGTAACCAGAACAGAGCAGGATGAAGACTGTGACTTCCCACCATAGAGTAATTGCCGCATGGTTTCTAGGAAGCATTTGGAAACAGAAGAGGCTTTCACAGCAGCAAAGTGCAGTTTGGTGGTTCCTAGCATGGCTGGCTGGAGTTAAAATGAACCTCAGGGGACTCTTCTGAACCTTTAGTGCAACTACAGGCAGGGATAATGGACCTGTGTGCCTGTACAGTTTTAATTAAAGGTTTTGGAGGGCATGGCGATAGGTGAAGGGAAGGGTAGGAAGGCAATGGGTTTGCATGCTCGCAAAGGAGTCTCATGTTCAGTTTGTCTACGACATCTTACCTTAAGCTGCAGTGTTGTGATTTTGCAGTCATATCACCAATTTTGATGTACAACCAGAATGCAAAACTGTGAAGATACATCATTTAATTCACAGCTATACCTTCACCCCTTAGGTAATCCTACTCGCAACACCACGTACAACTTCAAATGTGATTGCATGTAACCTAAGCTCACTTTCTACATGCTGTGTGTCCTGCAGACGAACACAGCATGCTACTGCAGGTGGCCAGTGGCCTCTTGCCACTATCGTAGCCTACAACTGCCAAATGAACGGGGTCGGAAGGGACCTCTGGAGATCCCCCAGTCCAACCCTTGCCCAGCAGAGTCACGCAGAGCACATTACACAGGGTGACACCCAGGCGGGTTTGGGATATCTGCAGAGCAGGAGACCCCACAGCCTCCCTGGGCAGCCCGTCCCAGCGCTCTGTCACCTCACAGCGCAGAAGTGTCCCCTCACACTGAGCCGGGACCTCCCGGGCTTCACTTTGTGCCCGCTGCCTCTCGTCCTGTCACTGGGCACCCCTGAAAAGAGTCTGTGAAAAGAAAAAATCCCTCAGGAAGGCTTTAACTCGGGCACGGACGGCATATGTATAAAATATATAAATACATAACTATTTATACATGGGGCGCCTCGTCGCCGCCCCACGTACTCCACGCTGAGGTGAGGCAGGGGCAGCAGGACCCGGGCTGCCCCGCGCGATGCCTGCCGGGAGCCCCCGAGGGCGGGGCGGAGCCGCCCCTCAGCGCCGCTGCTTCCCGCCCCTCAGGGCCGCTGCCTCCCGCCCTCCCGCCGAGGCGGCGCAGGGCCGGGCAGCCCCGCTCTGTGAGGGCGCCGGGGGGCGCTGGGCGGCCGGAGCCAGGTTGGTGCGGAGGGGTGGGGGGCTCGGGGCGCACTCCGCGCTGTTCCCCCCCCCCCCCCCCGCGGCCGAGTGCGCCCGCCCGCCCTCTGGGAGCGCTAACGGGGCGGACGGAACCACGCGGGGCACGGAAGGGGGGGGGGGGCGTTAACCACGGAGACTTCCCTTCCGGAGAGTGGACCGGCCCAGCTGCCCCTTGTAAAGCGACGGGGTGGGGCGGTACCATCTCAGTTGGGGGGGGGGGGGGGGAAGGTGGTGACTGCGTCCTCCTGCCCTTGGCAGCATGGCGGGAGGGGGGGCGTGGAGTGCATGGGCCTTGCGGGGGTTTCCTGTGGAGAGGCACCCCCAAGGGGGCAGCCCTCACTGGTGGGCATGGGGTTCGTGCAACTGCGACCGTCTTTGTAATCGCTCTTAGCCCTCAAAATGCACTGTGCTGGGCTGAAGTGCCTGAGGGAGGTTTCTTTTGTCACAGTGATAATACAGAGTTGTGAAAACAACAACAACAACAACAAAAAAGTCATTAACGTGTGTAAATATCTGAGGGCAGGGTGCCGAGGGGATGGAGCCGGTCTCTTCTCAGTGGTGCCCAGTGACAGGATGAGAGGCACCGGGCACAAACTAGTTGGGGGATGGCTGGACCAAAGGATCTGGGAGGGCTTTTCCAACCTTAATGGTTCCGTGATCCTATGAAAGTGAAGCCCAGGAGGTTCCGGCTCAGTGTGAGGGGGCAGCTCTGTGCTGTGAGGTGACAGAGCGCTGGGACAGGCTGCACAGCGAGGTTGTGGGGCCTCCTCTGGAGATATCCCAAACCTGCCTGGGTGCCATCCTGTGCAGTGTGCTCTGGGTGACCCTGCTGGGCAGGGGTTGGACCAGATGATCTTCAGAGGTCCCTTCCCACCTCAACCATTCTTTGATTTTGTGAAATTCAGGTCTGTTCAAGTACTTTACATGCACAAGCGTATGTAAAGGGCCTTACAGAGGAGGCCCTCTTCCCGTGGAACTGATGACATTCCTGTAGGAGTTGTGTCAGCTTCTTATCATTGATGCGTAACCTTGGCCTGTGTAGCAACAGGCGTACTATAAAATAAGCATTTTTTTCTTCTTATTGTGGGGAACCGGCAGGGATAACAAAGGTGGCATCTCATAAAGTTCTGTGTGTGTGTCTTGTACCTTAGACATCAAGTTCATGTGGTCTTGATCGCTGATAAATCCATCTGCAAAGATAAAAGTACCATGATGGAAAATTAAACGTAGTAAGGCAAGTTCCGGTCATGGTGCTGGCTATTTTAAGTGTTTTAAAAAGTACATATGTGCTACATGTTGCGTCTGTACCCAAACAGCCCAACAGAAAATCAGAAGGACGTGCAGTGATGACGGACTGGATGATTGTTACTGTGCAACAGGCAGGAAAAAGGCTTCTGTGTTGTATGTTTGCTAAGGAAGGCTCAGAAAACTTGTGTATCAAAAAATATACAGCACTTGCAACACACCTATAAAACAGCAGTTTCTGAAGACGGATTTTAGGCAAGTGACTTGCACGTACCCTCACTGTTTTCTTCCGCTGTGCCTTTACACTTCGAGGGCTGGCTTCTGTTTGAGGCTGATTCTCTTGCACTCATTTGTGTGACAGAAAAGCTGCTCGAGTGCCCCCTCTGCAAGAGGAGGGAGTAACTCTTCTGAGTGCTGATTATCCTGGAGCCCTGAGAACTTCAGGCCAGCAGCAGTCTGCACAGTCCTCGCTGGCATGCAGGCAATCAGCCACTGCACAGCCTACAAATTAGGACACCTGAATTGTGCCGCGGGCTGGATCACTGCAGATCCACCTTGCAAAAATAAAATTAACAGCATCCACTTTTTCAGAGCTTTTTCAGCTTTATAGTCAGAGCCGTGTATCATTGCTTAGTGGTATTGTATTTATTTTTACTTGAACAACAGCACCGGTGTCTCTGGGACTTGCCGAAATGCGCTTGCTGAGGCCTTGAACCAGCAATACCAGACCTAATGATCCTCTTCCCAACAGTCTTAGTTGTTTAGAGAATTTTTGACGCGCACAAATAAAGGCTCTTAAAAAACAAATAGCACCTGATTTCCATATATAGCGTCTTTGGGAAAATACCACCCCATCAATTATGTATTTTTTTTAAACACTGCCTTTTATTTCTCTGTCTAAAGGGGCCCATTTAATACTACGAGTAATGTTCTGAGTAATACCGGGCTTGGCACAAATGAGGCGCTTAACTGAGTTCCTTATTTTTATTATCCATTGTCTGCTAACCAGTTTTCTGTTGTTTCATTTATTTGCCTTTTCCCTGGGGAAGGAAGGATGGCAGCTCGGCGCGCACTGAAAGCTGTCTTGGTGGATCTCAGCGGCACACTTCACGTTGAAGACTCAGCTGTGCCAGGCGCGCAGGAAGCTCTTAAAAGGCAAGCTACCTTTTTCCATTTCCTCTGATAGGTTGTGTTGGTGCTGCTTGCACAAAGACATTTCTTTAAGTAAACGGGCATGAAGATCCTGCCTTTTTATGCTGGTATGGATAAGCAAACGTGGGGCCAAATTCTGCTTTCGTTTACACCTGTGTCAATACCAGGAGAAGTCAGCAAAGGGCCTAGACAGTGACATGCCACCATGTACCACCTGAGCCCCTGCAGCCTTCCTAAGTTGCTATCTAGGTCCTTTCTAAGTCTTTCCTAGACAGAAGAAAGACTTCAAAACCCTGAATTACCCCATTCCAGGTGCTTCAGCTCACCAGATGCTCGGTGCTTTGTTTAGCTGCAGGAACCTGCTCAGATGTCTGAGCCCTTAAACCTGTGGTGAGCTAAATTGGAATAACAGGGAGAACATGGTGGCCTGGTGACTGAGGCATCCTTTGCAGGGTCCTCATTTCAAGTGCTCTTTCAGCCAAGCATTTGCTTTGTTATTTTTAAAGTTTCTTTCTGCTAGTTGGAGAAACATTTGATAATGCAGCCCATCTTTTGTAGGAATTTCGTCGTGTTCATAAACAGGACAGTTCAGTACCTCTTTTCCTTCTCATTAAAAGGAAGACTAAAGAAACTGAGGCATAGTAAAATGATTTAATCGAGCCCTGTTAGTGGCAAAGTAGGCTGTGCAACCCCAGGGATCTCTGTACTCTTTTTTCTGAAGCTGTTTCCCTGGAGAATTAATCTTGCAAAGGATGAAGAAAAGCAACACAGAGAGATGTGCTGCCATGGGGGGGAACAATAAGTATTAGTCAGGAGAGAGGAATAGGGCTGAGTTAAGCATGGGAAATTTTTACTGAAGGTGTATTGACCCATTAAGTTTTTATAAAGCTAGGCTGTTGTTCGGATGGAAAGCTCAGAGGTATTAGGAAACTGCCTTACTTTTCACAGATAATTTCGTGGCAATATTTATTTTTTAAAGATGTAAAATTGCAAGGAACTAGAAACTACTGAAGTGTTGGATATTCTTTCATTACTCATTCCTTCAGTGGATCCGTCTTCCTGCTGTTCTGTGCTGCGGAGAGAACTTGTGCCAGACGAGAGTCAGCATTCTCAGAAATCCGTGTGTGTGTACATACTTTTTTGTGCTTTGTGTATTTATAGATCTATTGTAAAGTGGTGATGCTATCAAGAACAACTCGGTATCTACCCTGGACTCTGCTCACCTCCAAGCCCTCAGGCAGCAGGCAGGACAGAGGAAATGGCTTCTGTAGAATGAGAAGATAAACTATTTTATAAATCCACTGATTCTTCTCTGTCTCGTGCTGTGCTTCTGCTTGATTCCTGCTGAGCTGTGCCCCGGCAGGCTTTGTGCTAGGTTTGGCAAGGGAGGGAATTAGGGAAGGGATAAGGTGCAGGGAGCATCTGGTGCCGTTTGTCAGCCTCATCCAGCTCTCACAGGTACGCAGAGAAGACGTCATTTCACTGCAAAGAACAGCCAGGACTTTTTGCTTAGAGGTTCGAAAAAAATATTGTCTCATGCTCTTTTCTGTTCATCCGTGTCATTGTCCTTCCTAAAGAGAAGCTGAAACGATCAGCCTGTGGCTTGCTTAGGGAACAAATGGATAGATTCCATTTGTAGGGTTACCTTTCAGTATTGAGGTTAAAGGAAATAATAAGTTTAACTTTATTAGCAAACACAGGTATTTTATTTTTTTTTAAATATGAGTTCATAGCTGTGAAAGGTCAGTGAATCCTTCTGCACAACAGAATAAATGAAAAAGAAGTGGCTGGTGCAAGGTAGTCTTCAGTGTTGACCAACTTTATTCTGATGTTCTTCGTGCAGTCCTGGTGCCAGTGTTCGTTTCTATAGCAACAGAGAAAGTGATGGTGGGGGAATAATTAAAGGGGATGTCACTGAAATTGTCACTTAAAATTATTTGGCTGTTCAGTAGCATGTACTATCAGGGTAGGGCAATAATGTGGTTTTATGTGAGGATCATTGTTCCTCAGGAAAGGGAGAAATGGCTGCAAAAGCTGACATAAAATCACATAAATTCTGTACGTTAACTTAGCAGCAAGCTTCTTTTATCAGTTTGTTTAGTTTAGGATGCTGTTGATCCAGAACACAGGCCTGACTTATTTATTACCTTGTTTGAATTAAAAAGCTTTTCAAACTACTTGCAATTAATTGTAGATGTGCTTGATATTGCTGTGAGGATGGAGTTTAGAATCACCATTTTCCTCCAGCCTTTTCCTGGTAGAAGCAAAACAGGGACGTCTTGATCTTGTTCTAGGTAGCTGTAATTCTTGCCATCTGTTTCACATTGCCTTCCATTCCGCGCACAAGCTAACAGCCTTGTTTCTTTTGAGCTGTGGCACCAGTAGTTTAAGATGTACACAATCTTTTCATCTGCAGCCTTTAGACAAACATGCCTTTTTCAAGGAGCTATAAGAAGGGTGTAAATGTAAAGTGTCCTGTGGCAAATTTGTCTTTGCTCTCCATCCATCAGGTTGCGCAGCGCTCCGGTTACGATTCGGTTTGTGACCAACACAACAAAGGAATGCAAGAGAGACCTGCTGGAGAGGCTGACGAAACTGGGCTTCGACATTGCTGAAAATGAAATCTTCACATCCCTGACTGCGGCCAGAAATCTTCTGGAGCAGAAGCAGGTGCGGCCTCTCCTCCTGGTGGACGAGAAGGCCCTGCCTGACTTCACAGGTGAGGTGCTCAGAGAACAATATGGGAGAAAGTGCTGACCCACTGAATAAAGAAACATTGAGCACTGTTTTGTGGAATGACACACATATGTGTTTTGCTAGCCACAATGAAGCCTGAATCATGGACTCTCCCAAGGCATAATGGCCCTTTCCTTCCGCTATTAAACTTAACATTAAGCAGTTTGAAGTTGTGGTTGTGATAGCTTCTTGAGGAATAGTGGGAGTAGGCATGAATTCAGAAAGAACTTGATGCTTTTTATTAATTTCCAGTGTAGAAAGTAATATTTATCACTAGATCATTGGAGATTTATTGTGTCTACCAATGCTGAAATGTTTTAAAGCAAGAATGTGATGATTTAGTGGAAACCAGATGTCCCTCAGTTATTGTAGAGAGATTATGTCCATAAAAAACTAGTACTTCCAGCAGTTCACTTGTCTGTTGTTGGTCTTACGCTGGTGCAGCATGTTTTGTCTTACTGTCTTGTGGAGATCTTTTTTAGGGAATGTTCAGTGTCAAAGTGATCAAAGCGTCCTGTGTGTATTGTTAGGCCAGCAGTGACACGAGTTGCTGAGAAGCTGGTGTGTGGGCACACGCAGGAGGTTAGTTCTCTCTTAATAGATGATTATTAAATGGAAAACCTTGTATTGACCACCTAGCTCTCACTCCATAACAGTAGCACCTAAATGGGTGCTTTGTCACCCTGATAGTCACCTCTAAAGACCCTGTTAGAAGCTGCTTTCCTTTCAGATGTGCCCATTTCCCTCCCACAGCAATAAGAGGAGGAGAAGGTGATCCATGCTAACATGGACACCTTAGGCAGGTGCCTGAAACTAGGACAGTTAGTCCTCAACTTAACTACATCTTCATTTAAAGAGTAGTGAAGAAATCCACACTTTTAACATGGTCAGAGTTGGAATCAATATATTGGGTTGTGAGTGGTCTTTTATCTAGAGCATCAAGGCAGTGAAAATGCGGCTGGCTTGCTGCTGCTTCCTGCCCCTTGCCATATGAACTGAAATCCTCACTGTTGTGTTAATTTAAGTAGGTTCTACTCTTGCTAGGAGCAAGACATGCATAAAATTTAACGTTTCCTGTTAAATTTTAGTGCCATGCTCTATTCAGTAATCTTCGGACAGATAGGTGTTCAAGAGAAAAGCCTCTGTGGGCTGTGAAAGCCATAACACCTGATAATCTCTTCCACCTGTCATCATATCCAGAGAAATAGGCCCCCAGCAATATTCTGTGCTTGTGTTCTTAGGAAAGCTTTCTTGGGTCAGGAACAGCTGAGGCAGCAGCTGATTTCACTGAAGTTAAATCAGTTTAATCT
Organism: Cygnus atratus; assembly: GCF_013377495.2. Taxonomy (NCBI): domain Eukaryota; kingdom Metazoa; phylum Chordata; class Aves; order Anseriformes; family Anatidae; genus Cygnus; species Cygnus atratus. Next base: position 3,353,979 of record NC_066396.1, read on the forward strand.
CTGTGTGGTTGGGATCTTTCCATCAGTTTCACAGTAGCTGATGTTAATTCTATATAAAATACCAAAGACAGAGATACCAGAGGAATACATTGGTGGCGTTTTCTGCATTGCTTAGATCTGGTATGGATTGTTTTGTTTCTTTTTTCTGCAAGTGGTTTGGCTCAGATTCTCTCAGTGCTGCTCTTGAAACGTTTAAGTACACTGGAGAATGTTTTAAATTCCTGTTAGTGACTGCTATTGAATTATTCTTGGACAATCTCTCTGCAGAGTTGGTCACAGATGGATGAATGTAATCCATTCATGGTTAATGGACCCAGATGCTTTCGGGTGGTGTCACAAATCCCCGTGACATCTCTGCATGCAACATTTTGTTGTCTGAGCTAACTGAAGGCCATGTGGCATGAGACATCAGCCAGAAGGCTGTGATTACACTCTCTGGAGATCTGGGAGCTTTAGCTGTCAAAGTAAAAGGTGCAGGGGATATGCTGTGTGAAGGCAGACCAAAAATGTTAGCAGAAGTGCAGCTGTTACAAGACTGAGAGAGATTTATTTACAGAGGGTTAAGTTTCTCCTGTAGATCCTACTCTGTAGATGCTCTTCCATCGCTGGTTTAGTTCTTCACAGGCTTTTTAGGTTCATATCTAGTTCCTTCAGAGGAGACGCTTCTATGTAAAACAATCGTGCTCCCCCAGAGCAATGAGGGACACAGGAGGTGCAAGCTGTTCTCAAGGGGACTAGCCCACATTAAAAACAGGCCTTCCAGAAGAGACAAAACTGATCTGGTGAGACAACTTCTAGGCCGTGCTGCAACACCATCTTCGCCACCATAACCAGACAGAGTAGAACAACAGTCAGGCTTTGTATCCTCAGTGACCAGAGGGAAGTGAGAGAACTGGGTGGAACTCACTAATATTCCTGCTTTACTATCTTGCAAAGCCCACGAATGTACATGGGGAGAGAGAGATACTCACAAGAAGTTGTTCAGTGAAAAAAGTAATTTGTAGTCTGCAGCATTGCGGTGGAGGCAGTGGGAGAATCATTGCTAGACAATCACTGACCACCCAGACACAGAGATGTGTGCTTTGTGAAGGATGGCACAGTCTGTGTACATCAACACCTTTTCCACAGAGACTTTCCTCATTTCTAAAATAGATAAAACTCCTCTGCAAGATGTGTCTGTCTGAGAAATTGCTCGTTTTTGCTGTAAAGTGATTGATTGCATTTGTACTTGCTGACTGTATCGCTGAGTATGAACAAGATTCGGTTCACTCAGAATAACCATTGGTACCACGTTTTGATTTTCCAGGGATAGCCACTGAGGACCCCAACGCAGTGGTCATAGGATTGGCTCCTGAGCACTTCCACTACGAGATGATGAATAAGGCCTTCCGGTAAGTCAGCCTCTCCTCGTGGCCTTCTGAAGGGTGGCTGTCATGTGCTGCGTCCCTACAGTGCAAGGAAATCCTTCCATATGGGGAGAAGAGGCTGGTAGCAGCATCGCCATTAGGTAGTGAGGATTGTGTCTGAGAGAACCTGTGTCTGAGAGAACCTTTGTGGATTTGGGGCCTTAACCGTGAACTTCAGGCAGTCTGGCCCCAGGTTTCATAGCTTTCAGGCTGCAAACAACCTACAAAAGTGGAGCCGCGGTTGTCATTGAGGTGAAATGAGTTAGCAGTGCTTCAAGAGGAAGGACTGCTGCTGTGTTCAGAGCTGACTCTTCAGGGCCCACATCTTAGGGGGAAGGAAATGCAATTGTTTCTGAAGCATCTTGTCCTTACAGGACGCTGGGCTATGGATCTCATCTGGTCTGTGTTATATCTAGAGCACTGTTTGTCTGCAGACTGAGCGGTGAGACAGGTGTGAGCTGTCAGGGACTGGTCACAAGACAGGACGCAATGGTGCGTGCAGAGGTGCGAGGCCGTGCATCGTGCTGCTGGTGTCAGTCTTGTTTGGTCTAAAGGAAGCATTGACTCCTGTCCGTGTTCACTTCTCGAGCCGTATGTCATGTCCATATGCCTTGTCCTTTACTGCTCAGCTAATTAAGTCCCTTGGGATTTGCAGTGCTCACTGCAGAACGTGAACCTGATTAAATGCAGATACCTACAGTGCAGATGTCTGTATCTGAGCTGGTGACCTGGGCTCCTGAGGGAGAGGGGAGCTGCTTGTAAGGCATCATTCATTTTCCCTCCACTAGTGCTTAAAATAGTACAGATGAGCTGTGTCCTAGACGTGCCTTTTCCTTTTCACTGACAGTGAAGAGCTCAGGCTGACTAATTGCCTGTTAGGCAACTACTTGGTTGAAACCCAACATTAGGCTAGGTAAATCTAACCCAAAACTAGATACACGGAGTGAGGCCCTTCTCTAGGCACCATTTGGAATTGCTGAGACCAAATTTCTGTTTTCATATACGTGGGATTTTGATGCCACATTTACAAGAATTCTCTCAGGTGAGATCTTTCCTGTAAACAGCTGAATGTAAGTGGTTGTAGTGTCTCTGTCAAATTAAATTCTTCTGTGTCCTGGAGGCATCCTCCCACCATGAATGTGTCTGACTGCTCGGAGATGCACATGCCAGCTCTCTTGTTATGGAGCTTGCTTTGAAATGCATTGATCCAATAGAAATATTTAGTGATAATTAAGTGAAATGAAATATTGTCATTTCTGTATTGCTGAGAGTACCCAGGCTGCTCTGCAGACACGTGGAAAAGAACAGGCAGCCCCCAAGGAGCAAGCAGCTAATCTGAGCCAGCCTCTGTGAGCAGAGCCACGTCAGAGCTCCAGAAAGGCAGTGAAGGGCCAAAACAAGATTTTATTTTCTTAAGGGCTTTTTTGTTTTGTAGATCAGGCAGAGTTGAGGAGAAAAGAAAGCCGCCTTTCTGCTCTGAAGGTAACTGCCAGTGGTTCCCTTCTGTTCCCCAGCCTGGCTGTTTCTGCTGTGCTTGTTACGTTTCTACCTGTTGTGATAAAGACTTGAGTTGTCTGCAGTACCTGAAGAAGGTGCCGTAAAATCCAGCAGGAGGCGTTTGGCAGTCACTACCTCAGCTTTTATGGGTGCTGTTTGGAGGGCTTTTACTGAACCTGATGCTGGGAGAGGGAGGACTGTGGTAATGTTGCTGGGCTTGGTCGTACCAGGAGGATTCTTCAGCCCCAGCTGCTGCCATGCACATTTCCCTGTGCTACAGAACAGGTAGCTGCTGGGTCGGCTCCAAGAAAAGTCTAGCAGGCAGGCAGCAGAAATGGAAGAATCAAAGATTCTGGAGGATTAGGTCCAGAGCCTGTGAAAGCAAGCTGTCTTAAACTTCTCTTTATTACCCTGTTGTCACAGCCCCATTGATCCAGGCACCCTGTGCTAATGAGACACTCCCTGCCACAAAGGTTTGACAAGGCAAAGGTTAGAGAGAGCCCTCAAGCAGGCGTGAAGTGAATTGGCAGGACTGACAGGGTAGTGAGGCTCAGGAGCTGATTGACATTGGTGGAGAAACAGCAGTTTCCTAGTTATTTCTGCCCTTCCAGTTCTGTGACTCTATGATTTTCCCACCCACTCCAGACAGTCCCATGTTCCGTGTGGGTTTTTAATAGGTAGGCAGCTGGCAGGCAGGAATGTGAATGTGCCCTTTCATGTAACTTGTTACAATTCGTCCAACTTTAAGATACAAAATTAAGATAAAATGATCCGCCTTCTACTCAGGATTCACCTGAACACCCATCTCTGCTGGAAATATGTAGCCGTTGATGTGTTTGGCTGTTAGAGGAGATGGCAACAACCCTAAGAGCTGCTGGGCTGACTGCCTGCACTGTAGATTTCCTGCAGCAGCATCCTGAAAGCACAGCCGTGTCTGCAGTCCAGGCAAGGAGATTAAGGCTGTGGCCATCCATCTGCCACCTACGGTCACTACCTATGGCTAATGCATTTTAAAATATTTGCATGGGAAAATCAGATGGATCCTAATGTTAGGATGTTGGCCTTAACAAAAGGTGAGGTTGTTTAGAGTGGTGAACCTAATTGCATTACAGATTTTAAAAATAGAGATATTATTTTAAAAAGTTATCTGTTAAAATCCTCAAGATAGCAACTCCTTTCTTTGCGGGAATTTTTTATTAGCTGTTTCTGGACATATGAATGGAAGGAACTTTACTTAACTCTCCACATGAATGCTAGCTTGATGGAAGCCCCATTATAATTTGGGTCTCCGTGAAAGTTTTGTCATCAACTTAAAAGCAGGATTCGGCCTTCCGCTGTAAGTATCTTTAATATAAGTTTCATGTTTTCTTCTTCATTCACCCTTTAGGCTGATTTTGGACGGCGCTCCTCTTATAGCTATACATAAAGCCCGGTATTTCAAGAAAAAAAATGGCTTGGCTCTGGGACCTGGTCCTTTTGTAACTGGGCTGGAATACGCAACAGACACCAAAGCAACAGTGGTGGGGAAGCCGGAGAAAACTTTCTTCCTAGAAGCTCTACGAGGGACCAGCTGTGCCCCGGAGGAGGCTGTCATGATTGGTGATGTACGTGGAGACCAAATACCTTGTCACCTGCCTGCTAACGTAGTGTGTGTAGGTGCCTCCCAGGTGGCCTGACCCGATCTTTCTAAAAGCTTTGTGATTAAATGAAGGGTGAAAGCTGAAACATCAAAACTTTCATGATATAAGGTGTAGTCCGTGGGGTTAGTTCTCTTACTTGAGTGACTTCTGGAGAAGCCTTAAGCATCCTGCCTGAGGGCATGTGAAGTCTGCTGACAATCAGCTCGTGCTAATGAAGTGTCTCTGATGTCCTTTCTAAAACCACCCAGTGACTTAACAGCTCCATTCCTGCATTGATTAGGTCTCACTATTTGATTAGGCAACAGCACATAGCAAACCATTCCTGTGACAGTTTGCCTAATAGGTTGCTAAGGGATTTGACTTGGTGTAGCTGCTTTTAAGTGGCTGGTCAGCGATGTGCAAGGCAGAGAACGTTATGAGCCACTCATTAACATATTACATCTCTGACCACGAATGATCTCCCGTTCTGTTGCAGGACTGCAGGGATGATGTTGGCGGGGCGCAGGATGCGGGCATGCGTGGGATTTTGGTAAGGACAGGTAAGTACTCGATGGCACAGTCATTTCTGGGGACAGTGGTGGATTCCATGACCTTGTCCTGAGCACTGGCAGCCCGCATGCCCAAATCAGAGGGGCCTGGGTCTAGCCCTAGGCATTTTTAGAGGCCTGCCTTCCCTGGGGTTTGGTACACCAAGGATCTGCTAGGAAGGCCTGAGCGTGTTTATGGAGCAACTCCTTTTGGGGTGAATTCAGCAGATAGATTTCCTCAGCTGCAGCTTTACAGCCTGTCAAGCAGTAAATTGCAATTAAGTCAGGATAGGCTGTAGGTTATGTTTAATGTTTCAGTGACAGGGCTAGAGTGCAGACTCTGACCTGATCGCAGGATGGTATGAAGTGATGGGTGGGAGTGGTTGAACACGTAGATGTGAATCTTTTTCAGCGACTCTAAAATCCTGGGCACTAGTCAAAGAATCTAGAGAACTGTTATTGTGACATCTTAGATTGCCAAGATTGGCCATATCAATGTAACCTCTGCTCGTTCAGGAAGTTTGATGACATTCCCTAGTAATTACATGGGTACTTATCTGAAGTGGAACCTTGAGCAGCCTACAGGTATCATGAATGTTACTGATACTGTGATAGAACCACCTCTTTCTGAGGGGCTGTTGTGGTTTAACCCGGCCGGCAGCTAAACACCACACAGCCATTCGCTCACCCTCCCCCCTCCCTCTCTGGGATGGGGGAGAGAAACGGGAAAGTGAAGCCTGTGAGTTGAGATAACGACAGTTTATTAAGACAGGAAAATAATAATAATAATAATAATAATAATATGTATGAAACAAGCGATGCACAATGCAATTGCTCACCACCTGTTGACCGATGCCCAGCCTATCCCTGAGCAGCCGGCCCCCCACCCCGGCTAGCCACCCCTATATATTGTTCAGCATGACGTCAGATGGTATGGAATACCCCTTTGGCCAGTTGGGGTCAGCTGTCCTGGGTCTGTCCCCTCCCAGCTCCTGCTGCACCCCCAGCCTGCTCGCTAGCAGGGCAGAGAGAGGCTGAAAAGTCCTTGGCTTGGTGTAAGCACTGCTCTACAACAATTAAAACATCAGCATGTTATCAGCGCTCTTCTCATTCTAATCCAAAACATAGCACCCTGCCAGCTACTAGGAGGAAAATTAACTCTGTCCTACCTGAAACCAGGACAGGGGCTCATGCCACATGGTCCAATATGCTAAAAACAAAAGCAAGTAATCCTGCTTTTTCTCATAGAAGTCAGAAGGGAAGATGATAGCATTATCATTTCAAGAACTTACATTGCTGAGTAATCAGTGAGAGAATAGCACCAGTATAGCACAGCAGATTGAAACCAGTGCATAAGCACCTCTGTGCTTGAGTTGGAGCTGCCCCTTGGCAGAAACTTAGTAAAGTTCAGTGTTTGTTCGGAAAAGACCTGTGAGATGTTCGTTGCAGGAGAACAGTAGATGGACATCCCATGTCTAGCTGTTACTGACCCCAGAAGGTTGCTGTTTTCAAAGGGAAAAAAAGGATGGCCCAAGGAGCTTGGTAAATGCATCTATTTGTTCATTTGTTACAGGTAAATATCGACCAGGAGATGAAGACAAAATCAATCCAGCTCCTTATTTAACCTGTGAGAGTTTCCCAGAGGCAGTGGAACATATCCTAGACCATATGCTATGAGAAATGGAATATTTTGAAGAAGCGGGTATTTCATCATTTCCTTTACTCTTGCTTCACAAATTAAGGTCACAGGATCAGTGCATGCATTGGATCAGAAACCTAGCCCTCAACTCCTTCCCTTCGGGTTGGGAAAGGGAAGAGAATTGGCACGTGGCCCCAGTGCAGTCAGAGCAAAGCCCTCTTCCAGTAGTAGTTTCATGAGGATGTGATTAGGGATCTTAGATGCTCAGCAGGTAAGATACCCAGCACCAGAAGAACTGCAACACAGCTGCTTTCATGCCTGATGTAGGGAGCATGGCAGAGAGTTCTGTTTATTTTCAGGTTTCAGGAAATGACTGATGAAAAAAGTCCACTCTGAAAAGTGTTGAGTTCTTCTGCTGAATAAGCTATACTATAAGTCACTTGAAATACTCAAATAAGTAAACTGCAAAGACTAAAAGAGCATTAGACTGTAGCAATTTCACCAAGTATGTCTCTGCTCTAATTTAAAGGCAATTATCAGATCTAGAATTGACTTTTAAATTAAAATATTATCATTGTTAATAATAACTACTGTTAGCATCTTTCCTCTCATTAGAGCAGATCCTGTTTTTTGTTTTTCAAATTTTACATAAAATTAAAACTGTCAGCATTTTACAGATGTTTTAATTAGATGTTGTTATTAAAAAGAATGGTACACAAACAAAAATCTGGTATTAAATGCCTTAGAGACTGTGAATTTTTTAAGATAGACTTCAGCAGGGTCCTATTAATGCTACAGTTGCAGAATTTCACCACTGTTATTTTTTTCTTTCTTTTTACTGTTATGGGAAAAATCCTTCGCAAGCCATGGGGACAGATTCCAGTTCTTACACAGTTGGTTAGCAGAGCTGTAAAATGAGATTTAATTGTATAGTATGCATTGCTTCTCCAGTGTGCTAAACCTACCAATATGAACCAACTTTGTAATGATGGTAAATAGCTTTTCTGGTCCATTTGCAAACTGTAATAATCAAAGTCCTTTACAGTTGTTTTACAATGCTCGTGAGTCTTAAATTATTAGATTGTAATTATACAGTACTGGAGTATTAACCTTATTGAAAATATAGTTTTGTGTTAATGAGCCATGCTCCTTATTTGTTAAGAAAAATCATTGTGATGAATGAAAGGGAAGCTCTCCTTACATGAACGATGGTCTGTCTGCAGTCTCAGTTGGTGGGTGGTTACTTACCTTTAGATTTAATCTCTGTCAGAGAGAAGAACGTGCGGCCTGAGGGAGCTCTGCAGTAGAAGTGGGAGAATACACCCCCCCCAGAAACAAAAGCCATCTTTAGATACTGTTTGTGTTGCATGCTGTATAATGACATAAAAGGTACTGTTAGACACCCCCTACACACACGCACACCCACATCACCCAGGAAGAAAGCAGCGCTGAGAGGCTTATGTCTCTGCCAAACGTACAAAAAAAGAAACCAAAAAAAACCAACCCAAATACATGATAGCTGGAGGCCTTATCTTAGGTGCCATCATAAATTGTAACCTACTGTTGTGAATAAATTCACACATCTAACGTTCTGCCAGCAACTCTGAGTCCGTGTTTGTTGCCTGGAGTACATACAGGAGGTTTTTGGCCTGTAGTCAGAGTCAGGTTAGGGAAGTGAGAAATCTCTAAGTAAAATCCTGTGAAGTAATTTCCCACAAGGACTTCTGACAGTGTGAGACAATACAATGCTAGAACAAAAGGAGACTGTCAGTTCTCCAGAGGTCCAGGAGCATGCTGGAGAGCATCGTGGCACTTAGGAAAGCAGTGACACGGAAAACCGTGCAAGAGGGAAGGTAAGAGGGGGACAGTGATGAGACCTGAAAGCCTGAAAAAATGACTTAGAATTTCCAATAAAAAGCTTGATAGGCAACTGACTGGTTACCTGGCCATGATTATCAGCAGAAAAGTCTCCAACTTGGGTAATACTTACCGCAGCACTGCACAGACTCACCTTTTTTATGTGAGTCACCTCACATTTTATGACTGACTGCAAACCAGTGGGTTACCAGCAATCCAGTTTCTAGCCAGATTACCCTAGATGATGCTGATTTTCTACAATGACTCCGAATTCTTCTGATCCCTTGCACTTTTCAGCTTGGAAACATCCCAAACCAACTGGAAAGTAATATGTTTGGCACATCAAGATGATCTTTAAGGTCCCTTCCAACCCAAACCAGATGAAAACAACTAACAAAGTTTACCAGGCACTATTAAACTGAATTTCATTGAAAACAATCACTTTTGCTTCATTAAAAAGGCATGCAAGCCTCTGTTGGTAGAGGTGTGCTGATAGTGGCGCGTTAGTGAGTCTCAGAAAGGGACAATTACACTAACCATCTAATTGTTCTTAGCAAGCTTTCCGCTCCAGCTCTTGTACTCCAAACCTGTAAACAACTACCATGAAAAAAGACTAAAAATCAATCAAGCTTTAAGTCTTTATACATAAAGTTAAGGCTAGAGTTTTCATTACATAGCAACTGCCATAAAGAATATTTTTGAATGGTCATTGAAAATGGCTAATAAAAACAAGCCTCCCTCCTCCACTGCATTTTCAAAGTAAAGATTTCTACCTGGCATTTCTCACGGCATTCTCTCCCAAAAACAACAGCACTTCCTTCTCCATCACCATTCAGTCCTTTGGAGGTGACAAAGATGCCATTTTGGATAGCAAAAGTCCTTTAAGTTCTCAGTCTTTTAGGATTTTTCTCTTCAAACTGACTCAAACTCTCTCTGCCAAGCTGTGTACTTCTGGCTCAGCTTCTTTGCCGATGGCTTGGTATGGGCAATCACATCCAGGAAATCTGCTGTTGTGATTGTGTCCAGTCGGATCACAGGTAAGTTACTGCTACCTAGAGAAAATAGATCAAATATCATTATTACTACCAAAAGGCGTTCTTTTAAGTCTAACACACGACTTACTATATAAAAACAGCAGAATGAACCTAGTGAGATAAAGAGAAATTCATATTTATGCACAGATACTGACATAAAAAAGGGCTAATTTTCAGAAACATTAGCTTCGGTAAATGTTTTAGAAATGGAGAATAAAACTTCTCTAAGCAGATAATAGAGCTCCACCTGCTGGGGTTAATGCAATTTCTAGAGTTAGAGCAGTAGATCAGCATTTCCCAGATCAGATTCTCTAATCAAAGCTGTGGTACCTTGCTGATGGTTTTCAAGAGCGTCGAAGATTTTCCTCACTGGTCTCATGGCTGCTTCCTTGCACACGAGTTTAATGTCTGAACCAGAGTACCCATCAGTTTCCTGTGACAGAACCAGGATGATAAATTACAGCTTACAGCCTTACAAATGAGACGACAATGGCATTTACAAGCATATATATTTTATTTGTATTTTTATAAAGTATTTGTAAATTCTATTTCTGTCAGAAATACATCATAGAATATAGAATCAGGCTATCCAGAGTTGGAAGGGACACACGGGGTCCTTGAATCTGACTCCTGGCACACATCATGTATGTACAGATAGATACATATGTAAGTATGTACATATATATACACCCTGGTACACACCCGTTCCCCACACCAGTATTACTGTTTGCTCTAGCTTTGAATGCCCACAATACTTTTCAGGTGCAAGGGAAATACCGAGCGTTTTCTTTCTAATGACAATTTTCTGTAGGTCAACTAAAACTCCCATTTCTGTGTCTGTTTCTGGCTTTCCTGTTAATAAAATAACTACGTTTCCTCATTTATAAAACAGAAACTGAGCGGAATTGTCTCTGAACAGAAGTAAAAAGAGACAACTGGGCAAGCTGTAGATATTTCCAAAGAACTGAGGATGTTGCAAGGGGCTAAATAAAGCAAGCCTGATTCCTAGTGAATCTCGCCCTTGTCTGAAAGCTGTTTTCTCCTGCTGCAGTGAAGCTGTGACAAACCTTCCCTACCCAATTAGTTGTTCATTACCCCAGTGAATTGGAAGTGCTCCCAGCCCGGTGTGAAGAATGAGAGAACATACTATTGCTGTAAGTCTCCCTGTATTTAAGGCTGAAAAATTGGCCCAACAGAGAGGATCAGAAAACATGATTTTGCAAGCAGAGCTGTGTGGAACCAGTGATTTCCCCAGTCAGGTATGTACCTGCAAAACACTCAGCCCTGCCTCTCGCTAATTTCTGGCTGGCCTCAGGCAGACCCGAGGTCCTTCCCCTAGCTCTGTATGTTGCGATTGCTGCATACAGTGAGGTGCTGTCCTTACCCTCTGCCCTGGACCTCCTCCCCCATGACACAATTCTATTGCTGTTGATGGTACATGTTACTCTTGCTTATGTTTCCCACTCTGAAAGTCCCCAAGCTGCTGCAGTGCTGTCTCACCTGGCCCAGCAAGCTGTAGTCCAGGTCTGTTCTCAGCTCCACTCCTCCACTGTTGCTCAGAGGGGGCAGCCAGTGCTGGATCATCGCCTGCCGCGCCTCTTTACTTGGAAGGTCGACCAAAATCCTCTTCTCTAGCCGCCGCAGCATGGCAGAATCCAACTCCCTGCAAGCAAAGCAGAAGAGGAATCATTTCAGTGCATCTCTTTGCAGAGACACTTTTCACAGGAAGCTCCTCACTGCAGGGACTGACAATTTTCAACCCCACCTGTAGCTGTGCCAACCTAGTTTTGAAAAAGTAGATTAGTTATCAAGTGTGTTCCTGTTCGCTGTCTTAGCAATACACTGACTTGTGACAACGAGGCTTAACAATAACTCGTAAGTTGTAAATTGTAACTTGAAGTTGCAGCTATCTTGTGTGCAGCATGTCCTGTCAGTAATAACCTCTTGGTTTCAACCTTTGCTGTTAAGGAGACACTGCAGCTTGTCTGTCTGGGGTAATATGTCAGGACTAATTAATTGCTGCTTTGTAAGGGATTCTTAAAATATAGACAGAAACACAGACTTTCAATCTGGGATGCAAGGACCATGTTTATGGCAGAACGGGAGCTTGATCTGAGGCTGCTCCTGCCATGCAAATTATATATCATACAGCCCCAAAGGACAGTATCCTTGTAAAAAGGAGCTTGTGAAAGATGAACAGGCTGGATCAATGTGCCAATGAGCCAAAACCTCTGTTGACATCAGCTCAGATAAGGTGTTTGGCAAAAGCAAAACAAAACAAAAAAAAAATAACACAAAATACAAAAGACTGAGAATACTCCTCGTTTTTACTTGTTTGTGATGCACAAATAAAGCCTGAAAGAAAAAAAAAAGTTTGTTTTTTTTTTCTGTTCCTTTCTCAAAGCATTTCATGACCACCTAGATGAAGTCTTTCTAGACAGCACCACAGATTCTGTCAGTTTGCAGGAGTCCTGGTACGCCTGGCATGCCAGCTCCGCAGATGCACATCCAAGTGGGTTATTTAATCTAGCCTTCTCCCAAGTGTTCTTCAGTTGTCTGCATCTAACAGTGACATAACTGAACACAAATTTCTACTCTGGTTCATCTCTTGTTACTCATATAATGGGAACAATCTACAGGCACCCCAATCATCCATAGAATTTTCAAGAAGAAATAGCAGCTACAAAGTATTTACTCATAAGTCTCCAGTATCTTCCAGGAGCTGCTCTGAGCTATTATCCTTCCAAATGCAGTACCAATCTTTCTCTAGTGGCCCCATTTTCAGTCACTGAATTGTTATTTCAGTTTAAAATTTAGTTCCCCATGTCTGCCAAGAAACTCTCATCAAGGAGCAACTCTCCACAATGTGTCTTGTGCAGAGAGGAAAAAAAAGGAGCCCTAAGCACCATTTTCACCCCTGTCAGCTGAGCAGAAAGAGCCAGCTGCTGGAGGACTGCACCTGCAGTGTAGGTACACTTAAACCTGCCTCTACCTTTGATGATATCTTGGGTGAAATCCTTTTGCCAGCAAAGTCAACATACAAGCAATACTTCTTGTATAAAACCCCCCTTGAATTTACAGGCAACTGACTGCCAGCTCAGGACAGACCTGGAGCACACCAACAAAGCTTATTTCTGTCAGCTTTGGTGACTTGTCCTTATTTTTAACAGTATCTTCTACTGGCTCACAACATAAGAAAAGGAAAAACGGCCTCCCAAGTAGGTGCTGTCACTCCGCTTAGTGGGATCAGAAGTGCCTCTGTCCCCAGAAAGGACCTCTCAGTTTTGGAGAGTTGAGTCTGGCTCAGGATGATCGACAGGATCTCACACGCCAACAGAATTCACTCAGATCCTTCCCAGTACTTCTAATCAAGGACTCCGAGGTAAATACCAGAGCTTTGCTAATCAATGGCTGTTGGTATATTGATACCGCTACTGAGATTTCAGGCTGCTTAAGAGGCTTGCAGTGCAGCCCTGGGGCTTCACCCTACGCTGTGTGATGCCCAGTGCAGCACCTCTCACACAGGCTGCAGAACAGGCACAGGACCGTATTGGTCCCCCCTCCCTTTCCAAATGTTTATTTCAGCAACTTCTCAGAATTGCTCTGCTAGGCTAGAAATTAACTACTCTGCAGCTGACCGTCCCCTTGGCTGCTATTTACCCACATTGCCTTTCCCCATGTACACAAACAGAGCCAAATTCCTCAGGGTTTCAGAGGTGCCCACGCAGGTACTCTAACTGCTCTTGCAGGAAAAGGACAACCATAGCCACAGTCCCCGCAAACACCCCACGAATCCACCAAATGTGGGCATTTTCCACCACTTCAGAGCACTATTGGGCTGCCCCCTGAAATCACAGCTTCACGACCTCCCTAGCCATGCACAGAGGAAGCAACCTTGCCCTTAGTTGATAAGAACATAGCAAAAACACAGCGCCCAAGAGGCACTGGGCTCCCAGGCAGTATTTCCAGCTGTTCCTCCTACTGCTGTGTTTTAGTTCTGCAGAGATGTAAGCAGTGAAATAGAGGTCTAAGAAGTGATCATAACACAAGGAACTGCTCTGTAAACGAGCCCACTGATACATACAAGTTGCTGTATTTACCCAGAAAGGTTACAGTGACCCTGCTTGTTGGCTTAAAGAGGAAAACAAAGACGTAATATTTTTGTTATCTTAAAAGTATTTGTGTGCTAAATTGTTTTGTTAGTGATAAAATGCAAGGTTAAGTGACAACAATAACCAGAACAGAATAACAAGCACTGCGCCAACCAAAATATTATGGGCTATTATTTCAGAGAAAAGTATTAAGAAATGCTCGTGGAAAGAATCTCTACAGGACCTACGGAAGAGGGTGACTTGGGATCTCTCCCAGGTTGACATCACAAGGCATCATGCCTCATTATCACTGCCACATTTCATAGAGGTAAACAAGGCAAACAGCTCTTTTTGTTTCCAGAAGGAGGAATATTAGTAAATGCATGAGGCAGAAATTAAGAGACCTCAATACCTCCAGAGGTGAAGCCAGAAACAGCAACAAGAGCTCACTGATAATTAATCCCTGCCTACTGGGATCATCACTGCAGTGCAGAAGAGGAAAAGGCACCAAGAGCAGCAAGCTTCTCATCATCCCACCTCCTGTCCTCCCATGCAGGCGGCCTGAGCAGAGCCACTACAGGCTGATGGTTTGTTCTAAGTCCACGGCTTCTCCTGGGGCTTCCCCACACTGCGCTCAGCTCTCCTTCCTCGCTGTCCTCCACCGTACACACCGGGCACGCACTGCTGGGAGTGAAGGGAAGGGCTGGCTGTGGGGTAATCCCAGATGTGATTTTGGGTTTGCAGCCCACATCCCCTTACCTGACCTTGGCTGTGTGCTGAGGGATCTACCACAATCCAGCTCTGGTGGAAGGGAAGAGTCTATCAGCTGCCACCAAAGCTTCACCAACCCTGAGGGTGGGGAGGGAAAAGCAAGCAGCACCGCAATGGAAGTTAAATACACTAATACATTAGGAAACATTCACTGCGTGGTTAAGGACCACTTTATTTCTTCATTAACAAGGCCTTTATGCTACGTAGTTATGTCGACTTGTTTCAACAAGGAATTTGTCAATAAGAAGTGCCCGGCTGATGAGCAGGGGGAAGCAAGGCTGGGCAGCAAGCACTGCCTGAAGAGGAAGATCAATAGCTGCAGTGCAGCTTAGGACAGCATAAAGAGCTTTGTTTAGGCTTCTTTTCATTCATCTAAAAGCAGCTTGGTAGTTGTTTTTTTTTGTTTGTTTGTTTTTGTTTTTTATGATCAATAAATATCCAAGTTAAACAAATCTCTTGAAATCCAGCTTAATACCAAATGTTTGCAAAAACACAGGGCTCTGCTGTGCGTCCGCGAGGTCTGGATTGTAAAAGGAGGTATTTTGAAACCTTTGTTACAAAATAGCCCTATGCAGCTCAAGTCTGGGGTCCCACAGTGAGACTGATGGTAGCCACGCACACGAAAATAATCCATAAACACACAGGTGAGATCTTTAAGGGGGGCTTAAACCCCACCAACCTCTCTGGAAACAAACACTCCCAAACTCCTCAAGTGAGTCAGCCTCAGTGATGATATAAGATGCTCCTGGATTTCACCAGATTTTCATCTTCCTAAAACACCTTTCTAAGTATATCCTCATCTGCATTTTAAAGCATCAGCATTTTAAAGCATCTCCACTCCAGGCACAGTTCTGCCAGACGTTCATAGGTTGAATTAACTTTGGAGAGGGAAAAAATCCCACCTGCCCACCAGCAAGGCTGAAGAAGTCTTAACAAGAAAATCTAAGCTCACAGGTATCAAACTTTCAGCAGTGGGAGCTGGCTTCTCACAACAGCCCAGCTCCCACCCTTGTATCAACACAGACTACCATCCTTCTGTGGGAGTAGTTCCTCCAAAATAGAAATCTTTTCATTTTGGATCTACCTTAGAAAAACTGTCATTTTCTTGATGTTTCGAGGGAGCAATTTTGCAGAAATTAGCACTTCAGAGTTGCAAAATGATCCAAACCCAAATGTGTAAAACATTCAAATCTCTAGCCTGTAACTTCTGCTCAGCTTTCCAGAAAGAGTTTCAGTTGCATAAGACAGATGCATGGTAACAAGACACAAAGGAATCTTTTTTTCTGCAGAGGTGTACAGAGAGAGAGCAGCCCCATGCTTGCATTAACACATCTCCAAGATCCCTAGATCCAGCATCTTCAGGCCAGTTGTGCTCTTTGAACTCTTCCTCTGAGGGTTTCAATACCCAGTTATACCAGAATACTGGTATTCAATACCCAGTTTTTCTTTTCAAATCAGTGGATCTTGTAAATACTTCTGATTCTTTTTAATACTGCCATGTTGCAGCGTCACTCATAAGGCTACTCAGAAGTTAATTTAAGCAAGAGACCACTGAAAGGTGCAATGCATTGCTCAGAGTTTCTCCTTCTAGAAGGGTAACGATGGTACAGTAACAAACATTTGTAATGTATTACTAATGAACCACAAAGAGATGAATGGGTTATTAATGTATTAATGTCCTTTCAATCTTAACTGTTCACACACACAGTAGCTATTTTTTTCCAGCAACTTCTCATACAACTGTAATATAATTAACTCCTAGTCTTCTCAATGCCTTTCCTTGTGCGTCACAAAGAAGAAGTGTGGTTGTACATTACACACAAAAAAATATACACTGAGGCTTTAAAAAAAGTGCTCAAAAGCAAGCATCTGTGGATACACACACTGAGTCATTTGAACACGGACACTTCCTATGGTCAGCAACAGCCTTCTGATCACAGCCCAGTGCCCCCAGCCAGTTTTGGATGGCCCTGTTCTGTGGCTGTCACACTTCAAGAACAGGAAGGAGCATGGACAAAAGAACCCTTCATATACCTATCATCTTTTTGCAGATGTCTGCCTCCAAGATTGTCCCCCACCAAACATAATTTCCACAATTTACTTCACTGCAGTTCCCCTCTGGCTTTCAATGTACCAATTTCTCTGTAGAAAAAGGTGCTCTTCCACTGAAGATTTCATGGATCCGAAGCCCAGGGACAGGGGGAATTTCAGGGCCAGCAGAAATCCACAGAATAGTTCCAGACCTCTGAAAGCTAGCTCCAAAAACAAGTTCATCATCAATTTGTTTCAATTCCCTGTACAGGTGTTGGCTCCTACTCTGAAAAAAAGGTTAATGAGCTACAAATCAGACTATTAAAAACAGCTGTGCTTGCCCAACAGCCATTACTTTCCCCATGTACTACATGGTTTACAACCATTTGAGAAGGTTTGTATGAAAGCAAGAGAAATACTACACCAGTTCAGATGAGTGATCCAGCCAGATCAACATTCTGGCTGCCAGTGGCCATGGGAGAAGCCATCCAAGGAGAGAACAGAGCTGGCCATTTTCTGCTGCCTGTTGTCATCCTCTCATCCTCTCCTCTCTGTCTTGTTCTCAGTACCTGTTCTGCCCATTTTGAGAGCCAACATGACGAAATATTCTAGTTCTAATTTCCAACCATTTATTCTTCTGTTCCAAATGATGTTAAAAGAACCAAAGAATTTTGTCCCTCAACTTTTAAAAGTCCCATTTGATACCAATAAAATCCAACCTTCCTATTTACGGAGTATCCTTCTAAGCACTAGATGTTTTAAGCACCTTACAGCTCCAGGCTGAAACCCTTCTTAGCTTAAACATAGTAAATAACTTGCCTCTATAGTCAAGTACTCCATTTTAAATATTAGCAGCTGGTAGCACCAGCATATGTTGACTTTATTATGGATTATTCTCATGTGGCACAAATAGCAAGAATTGTAGAGTTTAAAAGTAAAAGCTCCAAATTAATCTTTAAATGCTTTAACCAAATATCAAGGCTTTCTCTGCAAAAGTCTAAATAAAATCTTTATCTGTGCTTAGAAGCTCATGCAAATGTATTCAAAATGTACTCTCTGGATCTCTTACCATGGCAGATTGGAAGCTGCTAAAACAAATACAAGATCATCAGATCGGGCCAAGCCATCCATCTGCACCAGTAATTCTGTTTTCATCCGTCGACTTCCTTCATGTTCACCACTACCAAGATTCAGAGAAACATTATTTGCTCAGTGCATTAAAGTAATCATCTTTATTTATACAGTGTCATTCACAGCAACTGAGCCCTTGTCACCATTTTGCCCCAATTCAAAGCATGATTAAGCTCCATTAGCTAACATCTAAGCATTAAAATCAAGCTTTCTAATGATTACTTAAATGGACTCTTTTCAGTGCATTAAAGTGAGGAGAGTTCACCATTACTGAATCCAAAGAAAGTATTTAATTTTTTTTTGTTTATACTAATCTCCAAATAAAACTGATGTTTACTGGAAAACAACTAAGGCTTTGATTGATTGACCTGTGTAGGAGAATTTTTATAACATAATAGTTGCCATTAAACAACTAACACACCTACGTATTCATGGCAACTACTGGAATTTTTCTGTGAGTGAATTTTAAGTGGCCACAAGAAGATACACATACTGCTGAATTCAATAGTTTGCAAAATATTGTACCAAAAGTAAACAGAAAAGTTTGCAGTATTGAAACCAATTGAAAAATAGGGCAGAGACCACACACAAAGGAGCCTTCTTCAAGGAGAGAAGGGGAACTTAAGCGAAGTGCTAAGAATACTGGCCCTTCTCCAGGTAACCAATTTTGAAGGAAACCAATTTGAACTCTTGGTCCCAGATGTGGAGTTCTTGGTAACCCCTGGACCAAATCCAGAGAAAACATCAGGGCCATAGATGGTAAGAATTATAATTCAGGTTTAATGGCTTATTTCTACAAAGGCATCCACACATCGGTGTGATGTCAATATTTAATAAGGATATGTAAAAATAACTATATAGTCTCAGATAAAAACCCTTACTGAAATACATAATCCAGTGATGTTAATGAGAGCTTTTAAAAAAGTATGAAGGCAAGACTTGGCCCATAATTTATAGCTATCAACTGACAATTACTACAAGTTGTGTATTTATGATATGGCATATTCTACTTATGCATCTTTGTAAGTATATAATTTATAGTATATAACATACATATAGCCACACTGTAATGGGCTCCTAATGGGTGTAATGATATTTTTGTATTTCTCCTGCTTCTCCTCCGTGTTCAACCCTTTCAGCTTTTTTTAAAATAAAACTGTGTACTCCATGGATGACGATAACAACCCCCATTCCTGCAACTCTAAGTCCTGACAATACCATCAAAATTTGTACCATTAATGAAAATACTATTCCACTGTGTACACTGCATCTTACCCTGCTCTGCCTCAGCCTGTCCAAAGTGTCACAAAAACAGCTGCTTTTCATTTGCCTCTAACAAGCCACCTGTTCCTTCCCCCAGCTGTCTTTACTTCCACTTCAAATACCTTATTTGAAAATACAACAGCACTGGTTATGCATTTGTGCTCTTCTCTCCTGCTCACAGTCTTCCTGGACCCATTATTTCCATAGTCACGTGCTAAACTTCTCAGAACCTGCCTTTCACACTACTCTACTGATCTCATCTACTGTGAATGAAACAATGACCACATCTCTCTTTCTAAATCCCCACAGCATATGCAACATTTTCATGGAACGGTATTTTCAGAGCTGATAGGCATTCTGAAAATAATACACTAAAAGGCTGCTAAAGCTGACAACGTAACAGAAGAAAAATAACTTACTATTAACTCATGAAAATTACCATTATCACTCAAAATAACTACACTGTCAATAAAATCTAAAAGACAAGTCTTTCAGGGGCCCAAGCATGCTCCTATTAAAGTTTACAGAGTAGTCTCATGCCTTACTTTAGCTAAGATTTGTTTCTAGAAGGTATATCGTATGATTGAACTTTGGTCAGCACCTGAAACACACTATTGAAAAGATGCATTGCAAAGCGGGACATATGTTCTCCTAACACCATAGGAAGTGATCTCATCATTTACCCAGAAACAGTGCCTCTTTGACTCATAACTGACTCCAGCTCATCCAAGAAAATTGTGGAAGGAGCATGGTACCGGGCAAGCTCAAATAGCACCTGTTTAAAGAGAAGAATAAAAGCGACAGAAAAGATTAACAAGAAAACTAACAGGAAAAGGCATTAAGAGCACTGCAGATAAATAATGGTACCCATACTTCAAACTTCTAGGGCAAAAAGGAGTATGTTCTAGGGCAAAAGATCTGGGTAGGCTGAGAGTCCCTGAACCCTCTCAAATTCTGAAAGGCTTGTAAAGGAGATATAAAGAACACAGGCATGTAATCCTGCCTTTATATGTAAATCTTTGTATAAATCCTATCAGAGTACCCTGAGAATAATGGGATAGAAGAAAATTATCCAGCAGAGGATTCTGGGAAGTCCTAAATTGTTACCAGAGATTAAACATCCTGTCCTCTATTGGTGGTCCATTTGTAGTTTTTTAAATAAGGATTTGAGGAAAATAATAAATCAACTGCACCATAATGAAAAAAAAATGGACTGCTTCTCTTGATAAGAATTAAGTTCTTTTGTTTTTCCTGGAGAAAACAAACAGCTTGAACAATCAGGGCTAGATTACAAAATGGAATATTAAGCTGACACACAAAACCTGGGTCTGCCATTTTGAAAAAAAAAAAAAAAAAAAAAAAGGTTTCATCTATTTTTCTGGAAAGAGGGAGAGACTTATATTAACAATAAGAATATATAGTCATTTCTTCTTCAGTGAAGCATTCTTGCAATTTTTAAATAAGTATCACTAACAATATATAGTAATCCAGCACTTCTTAATCTGAACATTTAAAAACAAAACTTAAAGAGATATATATTATTTTCTGCACTTTGGATCACAAGTAGTGTATGATCACCATTGTGACTCATACTGTTTAAGGAAGCAAACGTTTGCAATTAAGTCAAACGCTGGATCATATAATAATTTTGCCATGTGAGTAGCTTTTCCAAGATGGTTGCTGAAACAAAAATTGGATGCTATGATATCAGTTTTGTTTGTATATCTTCTTCCACTGCTGTTGTGCAAAAGGTGCTAACAGTTTGCAATCTATAATTTTATTATGAATCTAAACTATAAAATCACATCAATACAGCTGAGAAATGAGGAAAACAGAATGAGCTGATATTCCTCTGCATGAGTGCGAAACTGACATATACTTCACACAACTTCAGAAGACCATGCATCAGCCTCGTGTCATTTTAGGATATAAATTCACATGGTAGTTTTCTTAGAGCTGTCCTGATCCACAATCTAATTTTATTTCTGTATTCTGCCAAAGAACCAACTAAGGGTGAAATACCACAGATTCAATATAATTGCAAGTGTTGTAGCATATTCACAAAAACCTTTTTGATGGTGTTGTTTCAGAAACCAGATCCCTTCTCCTGACAGGATGGAAACTTTTAGGAAGATACTGACACAGATGTCAAGAGGATCAATAACACACGAGGTGAATGTCAGAAGAAAAACATGCCATTTTAAAGGAAAAACGGACACAAGAAGAACAATTATGTTGCAGATACTACCCATGTTTCAAGGGAGATTTTGAAGCATTAACAATGCTTGTAATGGCAGTTGCCAAGTGCAATCCATCATGACTACTCATTTTCCAGAGCTCTGTATCTATCTGAAGAGGACCCTAAGAGGTGAGAGTAAAGGAATACTAAATGTTTGTGGATTTTTTACACCAAAATGGTTGACATTACAGAAAGAGTTGATGGGTACCTCAGAGTACAGAAGCTACACCTAAATTTCTGAACTTTTCTATATCACAGCTGAACCATGCATGCTAGTTGCCAGCCTATATGTGAAAATACGTTTACCCATTTGCCATTGAACTACCTTCATTAAAGCAACATTATGTTTGTGTTTGACTGTGACAATGGAGTTCTTTGCCAATTCTCTGCCTCGCAGGATGAGAGCAGTAGGAAATTTGGTAACCTAAATAGCAGGTATATTTTGTAGGGAGCCTAGGAGCCAGCCAACTCTCACACAAAGGCTGTGAAGCACTCTGAAGGGGTCACTAAACAAACACTAGTTTAGTTAGGAATACAGCTTGCTTGTTGCTTATTTAATGAGTCAAAAATCTTTGCTGGCTTTGGGATACATACTTCATATTGAATTACATAACTAAAATTCCACAGCAAGAATCCATTTTAAGACTTCTGCAGAAGCGATGTTATTCCCATTTTAAGAAGTAGATACAGAGACATATTTTGTCCAAGACAGGAAAGATGATAAGTATCAGAAGAATACTAATTTTCCAGTTCTGTTTTAAACTCCAGTTCTTTAAGTGGGAACCTGATTTGTGTATAATGAATAAGATAATTCTTACCCGGACAAGTTTTTCTGAATCACCCCTCCATTTGCTGACAATGGTGGATGCTGATATGTTGAAAAAGGTTGTATTGCATTCTGTGGCAACAGCCTTAGCAAGCAATGTTTTTCCAGTACCTACAAACAACAGTGTTGAAGAAATTCACTCTAAAGAAATACAATGCAAATGTTTGAATAATTCCCCTCATCTTCCTATTAGTCACATAAAGTACTAAAGTAGGAGAAGTCCTTCTAGGATTGCCTGGAGAAATTCAGGTATTACAGCACTGCAAATATGTTCTCCATATTCTTTCTATGGCAAGTGCATCTAAGCATTCACTAGAACAAATGGAGTTTACTGGAATGACAACTTTAGCAATTAACTCACACAGTACTTGTGCTCCTCCCAGACACACTCATGTGGTGGCAGTGCTTCCTCCCTTATATCAAAGTGGAGCAGAAGGAGCAGTGAGGCTGTGCTGAGTGGAAAACACCCAGCTAGCACAGAAGAGGGCAAAGCTTCCACCCCATTTCCGAAATGATCATCAAATGCAGAAGAGAGAAGGCAAGGACATTTTCTTCAGGGAGATGAATCCATGGCAGATTTATTTGTATTTTGCAAGATCAGGTCAAGTCAAACTTGATTAATATCATCCAAGCTGAGTAGCAACATCAATTCCCATTTCTCCTAATGGGTAGCGTAAGTACTGTGTTGTGTTTTTTTTTTTGAAGATTCAAGTGTAGAAATAATCAAGGGTTGTAAGAAAGGCAAATAGAGAGGTTTGAGTAAAAGAGGCTGATATGATCATCCACACTACCTTCTTTCATTTCAAATTACAGAACATGTTCTTAATTATTAATTATTATGTGATACATTAACACTTTTGATCTAATTAGCATTAATGATTTATGCACAGTACAAAACCAGAAGTAGTGACATAGGATAAACAGTAGTATATCCTACGTGGATAGGCTATAAGAACACTCCATACCTGGTGGTCCATACAGCAATAAACCCTTCCAAGGAGACAGAATGCCTGTAAATAGCTGTGGGTACTGTGGAAACCAAAAAGTAATTCAGGGATTATAAACGTAACAACATGGAAGGAATTCTAACCCTTACCCCCACTGCTCCTAACACATGCAGGCAATCTAAGAAATTGGAAGATGGGAAAAAAAAACAAAGCAACATATGATAAATATGATATGAGTACTGACAATAATACTGTATTAACTGTATTTGAAATTGTTTTAAATGAATTCTTCAAACACAATTGGCTTTATATTCTCTTCTGTAAGTCATTTTACATTGAATTAGTAAAGGCCAAATCCAATATATTTTACATTGCCAAGGGTTGAAAATAATAGAACCCCAAACTTAAATTTTTTTCATTTTGACATTCTCCTATGGGAGAATGGGTATTCCATTTCTAAATGAAACAGGAACAGTTCAAACAGAAACTGCCTACAAAAGCACAAATAGTGAGAAAACTTGACCACCGCTGTAATTACAAGGAAGATGTTAATGAGCTCAACGATGGTTTTCTCTGATTTATTTAGTATCTTACCCTTATAGGATAAACAACTGCTTCCTTGACTAGCCTTTTAGCTGCATCCAGTCCAATAATATCATCCCACTTCACATTTGGATTATGGAGGTAGATGTCCTGCAACATATATCACATCCTGTTAGCAAAACTTAACAACTTCTTCACTAGAATAACCACCTTTGGCAAAGTAAAAGCATCGACTCAGTTATAAAACAATTGTGCTGTCAAGTGATGCAAACTTATCATTTCACCCCATGTACTAGTCAGCTCGCAAGAGGAAAGCACAGACAGCAATCATTTTCACAGAAGTGCTACAATATGCCTTGCTTCCCCTGAAACTCCTAGTTTCCCTAAAAGCATATACACTGCGAAATGAGGTGCGGTTGAGGGAACGAGGGTTTATAGAAAACCTAGAGAAAAAGAGACTCAGGAGAGACGTTATCGCTCTCTACAACTACCTCAAAGGAGGTTGTAGCAGGGTGGGGGTCAGTCTCTTCTCCCAAGCAGCAAGATGAGAGGAAATGGCCTCAAGTTGCACCAGGGTAGGTTTAGATTGGGTATTAGGAAGAACTTCTTTACCGAAAGGGTTGTGAGGCATTGGAACGGGCTGCCCAGGGAAGTAGTTGAGTCACCATCCCTGGAGGTATTCTAAAGACACACAGATGTGGTGCTTAGGGGCATGGTTTACTGGGAGACTTGGCAGCGCTAGGTTAACGGTTGGACTTGATGGATCTTGGATGTCTTTCCCAACCTACATGATTCTATCTATATGCTGAGCAGATCTGTCTCTCAGATCTGTTTTCTATTAGCTGGC
Source organism: Cygnus atratus (assembly GCF_013377495.2). NCBI lineage: Eukaryota > Metazoa > Chordata > Aves > Anseriformes > Anatidae > Cygnus > Cygnus atratus. Next base: position 3,378,268 of record NC_066396.1, read on the forward strand.
TTTAGTAACCAACCAACATATGAAGAGCTACTGTAATGTGAAGATTACCTGTTTTTTGAAATGTTTATTCTATAGCAATAAGTTGCGCAATTTAAAATCAGATGCTATGTGAAAATACTTTTGTTTCTTTTAAACTTGTTGCTCAGTAACTTCACGGCTGCACTTATCACTGTCATAAATAATACTGAAAAATTGCTCTCTATGTACTCCACACTACGCAAGAAAAGGTACAAGAAGCTTCGTAGCAGGACGAAAATTCCCCCCTAAGCATCTATCAAAATACAGTCGGTAATTAGTCCATGCCCCAAAGCACTCGCTAATTTAATTGCATTTAATTCATCAAACTATCCAAATCTTCTATGAATCTTTCCATTTCCTTTAGTAATATTTTGTGGCTTTGTGTTCCAGAGACTAATTGTTCTGCAGAAAAATATCATATCCTCAATACAAATACTTGGGGTAAACTCTGCTCTCTGATAAAAACAGGCAGTCTCCAGAGACTGAAGAAAAATTATGTGCTTATATCCAAGGGGAAAATTTGATTTAATACAATTAGAAAAATTATTTATATAGAGTAGATTACACTTTCCCTTTCTATTAACAGCAAATTAAGATGAATCAGATTTATGATACTAAGTAGAGGCTTCCATAACTGTTTCCAAATTAAATTAGATTGTGTTGTGAAATAGATACCACATGCTATTTATTTTTATTGATTTACACAGTGTTGATTACTATAGCAACTAGGAACATACCAACACAATTTAAAAACACATCATAATGAAGTCCAAAGCTACCCTATTTCTTGTTGCTAAAATAGCAACGAACTACCAAATCCTGTGATACTGTGAAGCCTTTTGGACAAGTGCCTAGTAGGGTTTGGGAAACAATGCAAGCAAAGCATTTGTCTGCTTTGTTGCTAGACCAGTTGATCCCCAGTAGCCCAAGGCCTGTTTGCTGGACCACACTTCAACCCATGACTGAAATAAAACGGTGCTGACAACATCGGGATTCCCTCCAGGTGTCAAACTGCCCATACCAGAAGAATCCCCAGGATACAGAATCTCCTAGGCTACAGAATATTACTGATGCTTCCCATACAGCTGCTGGGAAAAGGGAAGGGCACTGTCAGCAGACCCTACAATAACAGCACATCCCAGGTGAGCCAAGCAAGAAAAGATGATGAAGAGTGTAGATTATGCAGGCAGTGCAAAGAAAGGCACAGGACTAGTATGTTAAAAAATGTGGGAATATCAGCATCTGATAATCTTGGTACACGGTATCTAGTAGATACACTAAGAATCAGGATATTGCTGTAATACTGGCAGATCATCCACACTGAATACAGCCCAATGCTTTGAATGGAAATGGCACCTGCAGAGTTGAATAACAGTTTTCCCACCATTCAATCACAGAAAGGTAACACATTATATAATAGATAGTACTAGATCATATAGTTAAATCAGTGTTGCATTGCACATCTTTTTTTTACCAATAAGAACAAAGGTAAAAGCTAGGACAGTCCCACAGTTACAGTATGATTAGATGTTACATGTAATCCCTATTAGAAAGATCTTAATTACTTCCTTCTATTGTGTATAAGAAAAAAAACATTGTTTCACATATAAAGAAAAGAGTGATTTTCAAATAGTCACGTGGTACAAAAAAAGGCCTGCACCTTCGAGAATAAGCACTGTCAGCATTAACAAAGAGAAACAAACAGCATTCTCAGATGACAAAGATAACCAAGATCTCTATATAAACGAAACAGAAATCTGATCTTACTTTGCTTACAACTGTTGCGAGTTCTCTCATCTCACCAGTCATGCCAATAAAAGCACTAAGGGGTTTTAATAATCGCTCCTTAAAAAGACAAACATAAGTTCTTGTCAGACTTCAATTATTATAAATAGAAGAACGGTAAAATAATTTTTAAAAAGCTCATACATCATATCAACTTTCAAAGTTGTAAAATATGGATAAAGATTTTGAAGCAAGCCACATTTGTAGTAACCCATTTTTTCATCTGACAGAATCTAATCCAGAATTAACATTAAAATGAGCAGCTCTCTTACTGCATACATAGTCCTAAACATGCCCTACACGTATTAAGAGGAATGAAAAATATAAATGTGTGTCATCACATAGCCACATAGTCTGTTTTAAAAGTTTCTTCAAATGTAGCAATTACCAGGCAGAGTTGGATGCACTGGTTAAAGCTCATATCAAGGAGTGATTACTGAAAATTTCTATTCCAGCCGTCTAAACTGTGTTCCTGTCTCAGCTGAGGTGAATGCTAAATAGCATACTGAATTCAAAGGAATGAGAATTTCACCCCCAAAAGCACAGTGGGTTTCTGCAAATTTGTTTGTGAATCATACGGCACAATGTGTATTTGTTGCCTTGTTTTGTGTTCAAAGAGTAAACAACTGTCAACAAATTAGACCATTATCAACTACGACTGTCCACTCAACAAAGATATATACCACCCAAAAATCTAAGCCCTTTTTTAGCACTTCAGAAACAAGACAGTATCATTACAGTATTTTATTTTGTTCCTGGTGATATAAATCTGATGATAATGCACATTGGATGAAAATATGAAGAGAAACACTTACCGATGGATCTGGATCCCAATTAAGACTGTTCAAAGCTATTCCATTTGATGATACTTTGATAGCATCTTGTACCGTCCCACTGAAGTCAATTATTTGGTCCTTAGGAAGAAGATAATGGTGTGATAGGCTTTTACCAAGATGGTAACTCTACTGTTAAAAACGCACTGGGCCAAAATTTTGCTTAACATTACAGCAATTAGTTTCCTTGTTGCACATACAGACATAAATATGGCAAAAAGCTGACCACAGAATCTGTGGTAGCAATGGGAAATGAATGTACATCTCTTCAGTCAGTGTAACAATTTAACTGCAGAACTTCTCATCATTGTACTCACTAATTTCAAATTTATCTTCAATTTAAGTATTATTGCTGGGTTTTACAAACAGAAAAAACGTTTCTTCTTGTCTAACTTTGGAATACTATTTAACATAAACTGAGCCTCCTGTGCAAAAATTTACTGCCCAAATCATAAAATTGACCCTTCAGCTAATTATACAGCAAAACTGTATATAAAAATATACCGAAAAAGCTCACATTGGATACTTCTGAAAAGCTTTTATGTGCTTTTCCTATATGCACATTTCTGTCATAAATCACATATTAGGTTTCTACCAACCCTTCTTGGGTGAGGACCTTCTCCTGCTCCTCCAGATTTGTTGATTGCTGAGATGCTTAAGCCAAAGTCAGATTGCTCTGGAGTAACTGCACTGTCATTATTCTAAAGAAAAATGAATTTTAAATAGATGTGTTGCCAGGTAGATGAGTTGCAGATAACACCCTACTATTATAGGTATTTTATATATATATGCAGAAATACGGACAAGGACTTACATAAGTCCTTATATATGTAAAAATTTTAAAAAGAGGCTGTCCCTCACCCAGTTCCTCAAAAGCTGTAGCAGGCCAGTACTTGCCCACCAACCTGCTGTTCCTGCTCTCTCCTATGTAAGGGATGGTAATAACCAGTTTTTGCAGCCATCTTACTAAAACAAGACTCACAAAACTAAAATTTACAGAGCTAAATGACTCCCACAATCTCAAACACCTTATGTACTGTGAAGATGCTTAAAACTGACACAAGACTTTCTACTTGGTCGGTTTGTTTTGCTTTCTGATGCTAAAGGATGAATCCTTAAATCTACAAAAAAAAATCTATGGAAAGATTCCTGCTTATTTCAGTATAGGTTAGATTATATGACTTCTTTTCCTCTAATTCTGGCTTGTGACTTGCTCCCCACCTGATAGCTAGAAAGCATCTTCTCCTGAAGTCGTGCATCTATAATGCTTAAATTATGTAAACAGTAAAACCCACAAGTTGTGCAAACACAAATTGTGTAACATCCTCTCATTGACTATAGCTGCTCAAAATAAAATCAAATTGATTTCAACTGTAATGCTGCCAAGATAAAACACATTTGAACCTGTTTGGGGCTCTCTTTGGTGGATGATTTAAGTTCTGTTGTCCTTCCAAGTGAAGTTTTTGATGATGGTCGTTGCATTGTCTGATGTTTCGTCCTTGGAAGATTCTGAGAAGAGCTTGTTGCCCTAGAATGCAAGTTATATCTTCAAAGGCTTTCATAACCTTTTTTTTTTCTTCAAAATACCAAAGATTAAAAGGCACAGTTTTCAAACAAAGCAATTTGGGGCTAACTTTGCTCCCACTCAGGTTAAGACATCAGTTTCAATGACACAAAAGTTCAAAGCTCACACCTTTCAAAAACTCCACCCCACCTTATCCCACACTGCAGAAACTTTGCAGATTGTCTGCATCTCCAGTTGGGAAGTAAATATTTTTCTCTAAAAGATAAAGAAAAATCCACCACACAGTATCAGGGGACTCTAGGCTAGTTTAGTATCCCTACAGTATCACAACATTATTATAACTACGCTGCATATTGCTCTTATAGGAAACTTTTCTGCCCAGAAAAAGCCCCATGCATTTCGCTTACCTTCTGTTTTTTCCTGCAGTTCTCAGCTGTTGTTTGTTTTCTGCTGTAGAAAAATTAATATTAAAACGGAAAATAATTAAGGATTATTATTAAAAAAAGGACAACTTGCTTCCCGCCCCTCCCACCAAAATATTTTTGAGCATATTTTAATGACCTTGGAAATAGCAACGCATAAACAAGAACAGCATGATTCTAAGCACTACAAGCTTGCAAAAATGTTTCAAAAACAAACAGATTGAAGAGAGCAGTTTGGATCCAGGCTTGTTAAATTTTTAGGCCCATTCAATTTTTGATTTCTTTCATCATATTTTTAAACCAAAACTCTGCGTTGGTGCAGCCTCACCTTGAGTGCTGTGTGGTTTTGGACTCCACAACAGGAGAAGGACATAAAAATGCTAGCAAGTGTCTAAAGGAGGGCTATAAAGATGGTGAAGGGTCTGGAGGGGTAGATGTGTGAGGAACATTTGATGTCCCTTGGTTTGTTCAGCGCAGAGCAGAGCAGGCTGAGGGGAGGCCTCATGGCGGCCTGCAGCTCCCTCATGAGGGGAGCGGAGGGGCAGGCGCTGAGCTCTGCTCTCTGGGGACAGCAACAGGACCCGAGGGAACGGCATGGAGCTGGGACAGGGGAGGGTCAGGCTGGGTGTGAGGGAAAGGTTCTGCACCCAGAGGTGGTCGGGCACTGGGACAGGCACCCTAGGGACGTGGGCACAGCACCGAGCCTGCTGGAGTTCAAGAAAAGTTTGGACACTACTCTCAGACATAGGGTTTGGTTTGGGGTTGGTTTTAAGGCAGGTGACAAATGACCAGGCAGCAGCTTCTCAAGTGAGATGTGCAGGAGGGAGGCTGCTTCTGTTTCAGGGACACAGGCAGATGCATCTCTGCCAGCCTGGTGGCAATTCTGGGCTAGTGTAATGGAAGAGTACCATGTCTGGGTAGCTTTACTAACCAAAAATGGGTACTGAGGGCTTGTAAAATGTCTAAGAGATTTATTGGCTTTGGGGAATTGTTCGCTTGGATCTATGTTCATGGATCCAGCCTTGGCTACCACTCAGTTTGATGTAATAAATGCTTTGTAATATATTTTCCTTCTTGATTCATAACAAACCCCTTTGGTTTTGTCCTGCAGGGCTGCTCTTCTTTGTATTAACACCAGTCAATAAGTCTAGCTGTAAATCTCTCCCTCATGCAGATAGTTTGCTTCCAGCTAGTACTGATCTTCTGTATCACCCTTAATGTCATGACAACTACTAGCTTTACTGCCTTTCAAAATCATTTCACCTACCCAGGTAATTGTATTATGATTGTATAATGTTCCATTTACCTGGGATTTCGAAGTTGCTCGCAGTCATATGCAACAATGAAAACTGCTTGAAGATGTTCCCAGACCATCACCCCTCCCCTGATGACTACATTTTTCTTACAAGAAATATAGGAAGAGATGCTGGTGCTTTCTGCACCCTCCATGCTCTTCATAACTGACTCTTATGCAGTTGTTGTTATGACTTCTGTAAGTTACATTTTGTGCTCAAGTACAAAATCTCATAGTCATAACAGAACGCTCATGTTCTGCTCTGCCTTATTCTGCATCCTTCATTTATATCTCAGACTTTTAAGTCCTTTGGAGAAAATATATTAAAGGTAATGTGCTAAATGTGTAGGTTTATAAAAATATAGAAAATAAATGGTTAATGAGATTAGTGGTAATAGGCTTTAAACCACTAGCTTGGATGAGCTAAGACGTAATATTTCATTTAAGTGGTTTATTTCACTTTAAAAGTTAAATCCAGGATAGAATGGACTTACTATTCTCTCTCCATTAGAAGAAAGAGAGAATATATCCATGTCATTTTGCAGTTCCATGGCGTTTTCCACTATTGAATTTGTGTTTAAAAAAATGAAAAATACGTTAATCTTGTCCCTCTATATAAAGAGGGAATTGGAGAGCAGAAAGGATGAAAGCCCCATCTCTTAATTCTTATGTCCTAGGAATATAGATCTATGAGAGAGTTCAAACATCGAACATGGACATACATGGGAAGTGTTGGGAGTACATCAGGCAAATATACTTTTTAGGCTTAGAAAAAACAAAAGCTTTCTTTAGGAACACAGCCACATACCGGTGTCCAGGACCTTCTTGGTAATTTTAGGATATTTTTGAAATTTTACAAAGTAATAGCTTTCGTATTCCATCAAAACTGTCTCAAGATCAATGTTGTCACAAACTTCAAAGCCACGTAAGCCTAATGTTGTCTCTTGTTCCAAAGCATTTGCAGCATCAACGTATCTGGTAATTCCAAAAAAAGGAAAGAACAAAAACTTGAGTTATCGCCATACTGTGATTTTTGAGAGAAAAAGCAAGCAATGGCACTAGTAAGTATATAGTAGTTTTAAGTTGTCCACATCTCTTTTTATTATAAAAGCCATAAACTGTATTTAAAAATCCTTTCAGCAAAGGATTATCTAACATATTTGGAAGTGATATAGTACGCTTTTGTTCCCAGAACTGAAACAAATTAGCACAGCAAGCTGTCAAGTTATTTAATAACAGTTTAGCTCTTTCTCATATGGAAGCGAAGGGCCTTGCTGTCCATTCACCCAACAGAGGACAAAAGTACATGTTACAGGAGCTCATACACACAGAAACACAAACGTAGGGCACTATTATTTAAATTACTTACCCTTCCTCCATTAAGTAATGCAAAATTAGAATGAGGAGATTTTTTCGACGAGCTTCTGTTCGCAGCTCATCCTGTGAATTAAGACAGAACTCTAGATCAAATGTAATATTCTCTTTATTGCTGTAAACAGCATCTAAATGTAGCCTGTGGAAACAAACAAATTAAGACAACAGCATGTAAGAACTGTAAAACAACTCACTGTTAATAAACGGACGTAAAGTGGTTTTGAATGCAATTTTTCTTACACATTATCAGGGCTAGTAGATGGGTAGAAACCTTTTCCTAGAGAAAAGAAAATTATCTTGAGGTTGAAAAATAACTTCCTGGCCTTGCTATGACTACGGATCTCCAACAGGTTCAGACGGTTGTGAATTTCAGGGTAGGGCTCTTGCAGACCTCGTGCACAGCATCTCCAAGAGCTGTGCAAACAAACCACATGCACCACTGTGGCTGCATCCCTCCTGTGCAATTAGAAACCCATTTTCTGAGCACTCAAAGTGATTGAGAACAGGCCAGGGATCTGCACAACTACACTACATTATGCAGACCTGCTGCACACTGTTGACACCTCCCATCTTGTGGGCCTTGATCCACAAACACAAAGGAAATGCACTTGAAGAATTAATAGTTTTGGATGATATCAAACTTGCCGAGTTTTAACACAGGAATGACCCATGTCAGGTCCTGACACAAAGAAATTTCAGGTCAATAGATTTCCTTACACAGCCTGGAGAGACCAAAGGCATTCACAAATGGTTCAGAGATAACAACAAGGCAGAGTAAGACATCTCTGCCATTTTTTCAGTGAAGCTACACCTGTGGGAGTATACAGTGTAATATTAAGTATAGCAAAAGGGGCACTGGAAACTAACCTAGCAAGACACTGGAAAAAAGCTTTACCCAGTTGAAAATTACCATATATGCTGGATGTCTCCGGATGTAAACTCTGGAATTTTAGGGTCATAATAGAAGTAGCTACAAGGAAAGCTCTACAAATCAGCGTATCGACTTTGCTCATTGTGATCTGAAGCTGGGATCACAAGAAAAGCAGGTAAGGCCAAACCCACATTTAGGTAAATAAATCACTTCTGGTCTCTTTGAGGATGCTGGCTTTCAGCATTACTCTTGAGGACCCAGCATAAGCACAACAGACGGGCACTGACTTAGTGGATGGGCAGTTTTTATGTTGCTTTCACAGCACGTACATACTGCTGACCATGTTGTGCACGTTGCCTGTACAGACACCCACCCCCAGCTTCTACCACACCCAAACAGTGGCTGCCTCCATCCCAGAGAAGCCCAGCCCTAGCGTTAGGGCTCTGCAGGCCACCAGCCCACAAAGCTTCACGTTCTTCACGCTGCGAGGCAAAGCCCCAGCTTTGGTAGCAATGACTTCTGCTACACTCTGCCACACTGATTGAGGCTTTGTGCTTTTAAATCCCAAAAGATGCATAAAAGGAATATTTGCAGAACAAGGCAATTATGCTATCCTTCTCAGTCTCTTGGAATGAAGCACCACCAGAGAAAACTGCAGATACTGGAGAAACCTTTATTCCTCCAAGCCAGGGTGCTTTTGGGTGGTGCAATGCACTGCAAAACCAACCTACCTCTTCAGCATGCCCTTCCTTGCTCAGGCTAGACCTATCTGCTCCCCCTGCACTGCCCGTAGCTGCAGGTATCATACAGCATTCTGCTGCCCATTTGCACGTTTAAGATAGCACATTCAGCTAATGCTTTATTTTGAAACTAATGCCTACCAGTGTGTTTGCCAACCTGTAAAAAGTACCAGGCAGAGGAGGCAAAAGGTCAGCCAGTATAGCAGCTATTTTCTGGGGTGTTTGCTTCAGACGTGGGGCCATCTAGTGACACAACAAGGAAAGGGCTGGGGTTTGCTTTTAACGTTTCCTGCCACTTCCAAATACGTTGGAAATGTATTTGTATTTCATGTATTATTAATTGGATTGGTAAAATCTTCATTCTGGTTTTGTAGCCAAATGAAGCAAACTGGCTGGGAAACGGGTAAGAAACCACACACCACTTCTCATTTTTTCTACTTTTTCTTTTCTTGATAAAGTTACACAGCCACTCTGTTCCCCTGTCCATAATGAAACTACAATACCATTTGTCTTTCACTGGTGGTACAAAGACGATTTTTGCAAACCATTTCAGGCAGGAAGAGTGCTCTGCAAAAGCCCAGTGGATCAACAACTTCTGAATGAAGTTGATCCATTCCAGAGAGGTGCTGCAAGCAGAAATGAACCAATTCTGGGAATATAGAGAAGACAAAACTCTGGCACCCTGCAGTGAAAGAATCTTTCTCTTTTTCTGAACCGCTGGTATTTGGGAAACAGATTATGAACTGTGGGCTTTTTACTACTTCTGGATGATCTGAATCTTCTGAAACAGAGTTTGAGGGGCAAGAAGGAAGGTGGAGTCATCACTTACTGAGAATCCCACCTGCTCATTCCTCTAAATGCAACTGCTCCTGCTGTTTATGCAAAGAAAAATTAGCTGTTGCATTTGCCCACATATCAAAGGGTGAGATCGCAGCAGCCTTTGAGTATTTATGACATGGTATGAAAACACAGTGGTTGCCACAGATGACAAACACATCAAGTGTTCTATGTTTGAGTATTTACAGTAATGCTGAGAGAGGAATTGCATCTGTCTGGTGAACTGACGAGCTCACGATCAATGCTTGAAAACAGTCTGTATTCTTGTCTGTCTTCTGCTGTTAGTTCCATCAGGTTACTTCTGCTGTCTCTAGAGGTATTTTAAATCCTAGTTTAGACAGTGAAGGACGGCAGCTCAAATACTCTTCTAGGTAGAGACTTGCCTTGAGATGTATAGGAGAGCATCCTGTCCACGTATTCACAACCCACTCCAGTCTCACCATAATAATGTTCCTCTTGGGTTGGCCAAGCAGAAGCAAAAGCAGACCTTTATACCTAATAAGAGTCCCATCTAAAAATCAGAAGATAGTTTAGACTGGGAGGTTAATTCTATGTTTATCTTTTGTTAATAAGAATGCAAATAGCAATGGCTAATTTTAGGAAGTTAGCCATCTGTCCAAACAAAGTTAACTAAGCATTACATCAGTTGATTAACTGACAGAGACTTGCATTAGATTGGATCGAAAAACAGAACACAAACATCAAAATCTCTGGTCCCAGTCCTGTGAACAAAGAGAAATGAAGGACCTTTCCATGCACACCTCTTAACAAATCAGAAATCTTACCAGCTGGTTGCAAACAGACCACTGCTTCCTTCACCAATCCCATCAAGCCACCTCTCCCAGCCATTTGCTACCATGTCCTCTTTCCAACAGGCACACAAACCTCCACATGTGCCAGTGTCACCAGCAACTGCACACATGACCAGCTCTCTGCCCATGCCCATCCCCCTTCTGAAACCCAGTTTAGCCCCTAGAGACTGGCCCTCACTCCAAATATATCCACAAAACCTGCCTGACAGTGCAGACAGACAATAACACTGCCAGGACTTCAGCTGCGTGTAGAGAGGCAATGGTAAATCTTATACTGCGTGAAAAAAATCAGAGTACTTACGAGTACAAAGTTACTTAAAATTCAGTTTAGCTTTATAGTGATTTAGCCTTCCTGTTTAATTAGTATTTGGAACTGCACGTTGTTTATAGCCACTGGTATTTCAATAGATGTTTAAGTGTTTAAAGTTTAATAAGCTCCTATTCTTAAAAGAACAAAAAATGTATGTAATTAAATTTTCAATTACTACAGGGGATTTTTGGGTCCATGCAATTAATAAAAGCTTAAGGCACTTAAGCGTGATCTTGTTTTAAAAACTAAACAGTTGAGCACTTAACTAATTATCTCCAACACTTATAGTGTATTTTATTTATTTCTAGCTTAACAAAAGAGTGGTACGTACTCCTTTCTTTGCAGCCATTTAAAATTAAACTCTATTAGAGTCATGCATCTTTAACTGCAATTGTTTGTTTAGTTATTTAGTTACATACCTTTTACTAAAATGCATTTACATTGTAAATCAACCTAGTCTCTGGTGCAATCCCATCAAATTAATGGAGCTACTAAAAGATTAATTTAACCCCACAATGTTTCATCAGTATCTGACCCTGTATTTCTGCATGAATATGTATGATTGTGTGAAGAATAAAGTTGGAGAGTAACTCACGGTCGAGAAGCTCGGAAGTTACAACCCTACTTCTGTAACGATTCGCCCTTGACATCCAGCTGGGGCCACAACTCACTAAGATGACTTCAGAGGGGTCTGTGATCAGGGATTCATCAAAGAGGCAGGCAGTTAGTTCTGTAATTGCATCAGGGAAGATCTTATCATGATACGCACACGGTGTCCCTCCGCTCCTGGGCCTTTGTGACCCCTGGCAAGTGCAAGCTGACCCCCTGAGCCAGGAGGGCGAGCATAGCTGAGGCATCACGGACTCCTCCACTCCCTACCCTCAGTTTTCCCTCTCCCCTAACCCTTTGCATGTTATATCTGAAGCCTTGCCAGCCTTTTTAGAAGGCTGGTGCTCAATTATCGTTTGGCGTCCTGACAATATTTTTTGAAACACGAGCAGAGAAGGGAAATGGTGAGTTTTAAACAATGTGTAAGTTGGCTGCCATTGAATAGAATTTCCCAGCACAAAGAAAAGATGCTTCTTTAGGCTGTTTTCTCTTCCAAATTATACAAGGCTGCTGCAAACAATTGAGTTGGCAAAGTTTCTCAACAGGGATTAGAAATAGCTTTCATAATTAAAAACATACAGCAAGCTCAAAACAGAAGTTATAGCTGTCCTAGTAATAACAATAAGATGCATTTGAGAGGTATTACAATTAAAATCTAAAGATGTTAAAATTTGAGTCTGGTGCCCTGAAAATCTTCTGATTCCTCCCCTTTTGCAGTAGTTACATGCTGTCATTCACGAATTCATGCTCCAGTGTTAAGGGCTTTCCACAAATGCCACTCACGGTGCACTATTACCTCCCTCCTCTACGAAAACCACTGCTGAAGTCAGGTTTTACATTGCCAAGACCTCACTAATTTGAAGGAAAATGTATTTATGAAAAATACATTAAAACGAATGGCATTTGGTATGGTGAGTTATTAAACAATACAAATTCAAAATGCTGAGTTTACAAATTAATTAATAAGCATTAACTCTCCTACTTATTTGTAGGAATTTGCTAAGTTACACTACAGTTTGCAATAATATTGCTTTTTGAGAGTGATTTACAGGACTAACATAGAAAATACGTGGCAATGAAAACCAGTGAGATGCCTCGCAAAACAAATTTCTGGGATTTTACAACTACACTGAGTTGCTGTGAGTAGCCATAGAATCGTTCAGCATAAACAAATCATCATTACAAAACTTCTCTGGTGAAATCTCAGGCCTGTGTGAAATGAATAGTCCATCCTTCTTCCATTTGGGGCCTCAGATCAGCATTCCTGCTTTTTTCCCGGCAAACCAGTATCCCTCTCCCTTCCCAGCCATGCATGTTGCTCCTTTTCTCTCCTAACTCCAGAGCCAAGCATTTACCAGTACAGACACAGAGACGTACGACGAGCAAGAAGCACAACTCTGGCGAAGCCGAAGTGCTGCTTCCCCGTGTCTGCACCTCTGGCACACTCCTCCCCACCACCACCCTCCCACTTTGAGGAGCAGCATCTCAGGTACGGCTCTTGTTTCTAGTTGGAAGATGAAGCTCGAGGTGCAGGCTGCGTGTCCCTGCGAGGGACGTGCCTGTTCCTCTGCCTCTCTTTGACCCCAGCTGCTCAGTTTGGCCAGACCAGAAAATCCTGCTGCTAAAGGGTATGTCAGACTGACCTGAGAGAAAAGCAACAGACTGAGGCGAGGGAAAGGCTGCTTTGTATCAATGCAACAAATGAATCTGGCTCAAGCAAATAAAATATTTAACTAAGCAAATGTTCATACCCTTTACTCATTGCCATTAAATAGCTGGGATTGGACTGAAATTATTCTACTGGACTCTGTTCATAATAGGAGTTTATTTCTTGAAACAGTTTTCCCAAAAATGGTAGAAAACAATAATCTCCATTCTACAACACATATTAATGGGAAGAAACGCCCCATAGGTAGGTACAGGACTGGGGAACCAGAAATTCCAGACATTTAGTGATACAAATTAAAGATGTAGCTGCCTAATTTTTAGATACAGAACTGCAATACTGGAATTCAGAAACCAGAAATTATGTACCTATGGTCTATCCACAGAAAAATAAGTCAGGAACCTTAAAACAAGAATATGAAAATCCACTCCTCTTGGCACCTCCAGGTTGTTCATCAGTTACTGACGGGCTTAAAGAACGCAGGCTCCAAATTTCTGCCCCTGTACAGAATACAAACACCTCTATCCACTCTGCATACAAACTATGAAATCCAATCTTCCCAATCCATTCCGCCTTTTGGCAGAACAGAGAAATCAACGGAGAAATCAGCTTGTAAATCAAACCAACACAAACTCAGGGGTCCAGCTGAAGGGGAAGAATTCTTGAATTCCAAGTCCCGTTCATACAGACGTTTCTGCATTTAGTAGTAAAAATCAGCCCTGGCAGCAAGGCTCACCAAATCCCTGCTGGTGAGGTTGCAAACCATCTCCCTTTTCCCCTGCCTGCCCGGCCCAAGTCTTGCCATCCTTCTGCATGTTAACACCATTGCAGTACCCATCTCAGGGCACCTTCCTTGGTGGTTGGCATCCGGGCTCAGAAAGAGAGTGACATGGACACTCCCATTCCGAGGTAAATATATATACCATCTGCTAACCAAAGAGGTTGACATAATCTACACCTCAGTCCCCAAACTCCTCCCAGCAACCACCTTTTGTCAGATTCACGCACAGTGTCAGCAGAAAATGGTGCACACACACAGGCTGCCAATACAAGAAAGATGTGAACCTGTTAGAACGAGTCCAGAGGAGGGCTACAAAGATGGTCAGAGGGCTGGAGCACCTCTCGTAGGAAGAAAGGTGGAGAGAGCTGGGGATGTTCAGCCTGGAGAAGAGAAGGCTCTGGGGAGACCTTGCAATAGCCTTTCGACACTTAAAGAAGGCTTATAAAAAAGGGTGGAAAGGGACTCTACTTGGGTATATAACGATAGGACAAGGGGGAATGGTCTTGAAAAGAGAGGAGGTTTAGACTACTTTAGGAGGAAATTCTTCACTGTGAGTGTGGTGTGGTGAGGCACTGACATAGGTGATCCAGAGAGGTTGTGGATGCCCCATCCCTGGAGGTGTTCAAGGCCTGGTTGAATGAGGCCCTGAGCAACCTGATCTAGTGGGTGGAGTTCCTGCCTATGGGGGGGGGGGGGGGGTGGTTGGAATTAGATGATCTTTGAGGTCCCTTCCAACCCAACCCATTCTATAATCCGGATTTTGGGGGAAACGTTTTTGGCAATCCCGCAGTGTAGACCTGCTGCTTATCAGTTGAATCTGGCCAGCAGGTGGAGACAAAAGATCAGGTAAAAAAATACAACAGAAAACTGCTGCTGTTGGGCTTCCTGGAGCCTCAACCCACCCGCAGGTGAAGACACAGCAGGGCAGCCAAGTTTTTTGCAAAAAGGGAGGGAGGGAGGAAGGCAGGGCAGCACTTCCTTTTTTACTAAAAAGGTGGGAGGAAGAGGGAGAAAGGCATGTGGGCTTGTTCCCTTCACAGTACCAGCTCCTGCCGCGGACAGGGGAAAAAAGAGCCTGTGGTGCTCTGAGGAAGGGCCAACACCAGGGACGTTCCCCTACCAACGGAGAGGAAACGAACAGGATAGACATGGGAAGACCCCCACCCCTACGGAGAGCCGGGCCCACCGCCGTTGCTGAGACCCCCACTGCACTAGGCGCGGTTCCTGCAGCTCTGCGCCCCCCCCCCCCGGCCTTATTAGAACCCCCCAGGCCCTATAAGGCTCCCCTCAGGTCCCATAAAGGCCCCATAAAGCCCCCCCACACACACACCAGACCCCTCCATGCCCTGTAGAGACCCCCTGAGGCTCCCTTCATCTCCCGCCAGGCCCCATAAGGGCCTCCTCAGGCCCCCTTCATCCCCCCCTCAGATCCCCGCCAGACCCCATAAGGGCCCCCTCAGGCCCCCTCCAGGCCCCACGGCCCTCCCCCCGGCCGCATAAGGACCCACTCTCCCCCCCTACTGCCGCCATGACGGCGGCGATCCCTCCCTCACCCCCAAGCGCCTGCGCGCCGCTCCCCCGCGCATGCGCAGAACCGCCCCTCACGTTCCCATAGCAACGGGGCCGCGCGGCCCGCCGGTCCCCGGCCCTCACCGCCTCCCTCGCCTGGCGGGCGGCTCGCAGCGCTCCGCACGGCAGCTCCATCGCGGCGGGGCGGGGACGGGCCGCGGGGAGCGCCGCAGCCAGCTGCCGGCAGTCAGCGGCCGCCACCGGGCGCCACAAGCCGCCGAGGCCTGCCGCCACCGGCACTCCCTCCTGCAGCCAATCGGCGCGCCGGGTACTGGAAGATTGCTCGGAGAGCTAGCCAATGGGATATGGAGAAGGAGGCGGTAGGTTAAAGGATAGCCAATCACCGTGGGGAGGGAAGGAGGGGCTAGCAGCGGGGCAGGCCAATCGCCGCCGGGCTTACCTGAGCGGTGTGGGGATGTGTTTTGGCGGGCGGGGCCCGCCGGCACAAGGCGAGCCAGAGGAAAGTAAGGCAAGATAAAGCAGCATAAAGCAAAACAAAGCAAAATAAAGCAAAAATAAAGCACAACAAGGCAAAATAAAACAAGCCATGACAACGTAAAGCAAACCACTACAAAATAAAGCCAGGCAGCCCCGCGCGGCGTTAAGCACGTCCCGCTCACCTAGGCGGGTCCTGTCATGGTGCCAGGCGTTAACATGGAGGCTGCCGGCCCGGTGCTGAGGGAGCGCTGGGCTCTGAGCGGGGCCCTCCTCGGAGCGGTTATACGGAAAGTGGTGTTAAACGCTGCTGCCCCCAGGGCTTGGGATGTCAATGATGGGTGGCAGAGCTCAGGGTGCGGAAAAGCCATCTTCCAGGAGCACCCTGCACAGCAGTGCTTCCCCTGGGGATGGCTGCAGGTGTGCCTCCTCTCCCCAAAACTTGCTGTCCCTTGGAGGCCAACAGCTCAACAGGCTGCTGTCAGACAGCGAAACTAGTAATTTCTTCACATGCCATCCTACACTTGCTCCGCACCTCGTTCTCGACAACCAAACACTTTCCTCAGTCTAATCATGATTCCCCCACAGGCCTCATCCTTTTGTTGCAACCCTGTTTGTACTCAGGAATGTTTACCTTTTTTTACACCTTTCAGATTTGGTGTATGCCAACACAAACTTTCTGCTCCCTCAAGCTTGTTTCACTACTTGTCTTGAAGTCCACATACCTCCTGTTAAAACTCTTTCTTTTCAATATGTCATACTCTCGGGGATGTCTAGGCAAAAGCATGACTTCATCAGATGTTAACTGCCCAGCCAACAGAGCTACTCACATGTTGCACTTTAATCCTGTTAAGCATGCAATTTAATACATATCTTTTTAATTATTTTTCCCATAAAACATAGTCTTTTCAAAGTGGATCAGATTAATATTGCAGTATCCAACTTCAGTCCTCTCTTACAAGACTTTCTGTTTAATTTTGTGGTGTTAACACTGCAGTAGTATAGGTAATGGGTCCGTTTTCCATTACTGGGTACTTTTCTTTTATGGCTCTGAAAGAGAAGTTCCTGTAATTGAAGTTAGTATTCAAGCCATCCCAATTAGGTTTCCAAGATCATATCATTACTGTTGAGACAATAGCCTGGGTTCTTGGCTTTGCTTGACTGGAGAGAGTTTTCTACATCTTTTTTAAAAAGGTAGAGGCATCTTAATGTGCTGTTTGCTGCTGTTTTGAGGAAAAAGAGAGTCTCCGATCCTTAGAACACAGACTTGAGGATAATTTTCACCATATGTTTGTGAAAGAATCTTCCAAACTGTCTTTAGAGACAAATGCGTACCCACAGTCAGGGAGGCTTTTCTCAGGACTGCGAAACACCCATGAAAGCTCAAGTCTGTCCTTGGCAGTTAAATCTTCAGGAACAGACTGCTATAGCCGACTAGCACTGACTGTCAGGATCAAGGTGTTCACAAGCATTTCAACAGCCTACAAAAAACATTACTAGGGCACCCATCTAGGCCTTAAATTCAATAGACATTTAATAAAAATAACAACGGTCTGGTAAACAACTTCATAGTCAACATTTAAATATTTCACTTGTATGCTAATAACTAAAATATAGCTGTATCTCCTTAGTATACTAGGATAGGCAAGTAAAATTAATTAACATACCTTTCGTCATCAAAAATGATTAGAATATAAGAAAATAGAAAAGAGTAAATTAGATTTCTAATTTACATTTTAGTTTGGTAAGTATTAACATACTTACTGAGGTTGCTATCTCTTTAGTTATATATGTAACTTCACTGTATGTCTTGACATAACAGATACAATGTTATGTCCTATCTAAGCTCTGTTTTTGTCAATTAGCAGGGCGACAGAAAGTGCAGATACAAAGCACCCACATAGAGATTTCTTTCCAATAACAAGTATCCTACTCAGAACATCTTGTCTCCAGTCAAAGCCCAAATTTTTACAGGCAGTAGAGCAAACAAGTGGGCCTGTAAAGCTCTATATGCCCCTCTAGAGCTAACAGAAGAAGGGAAGATGTTTCAGCCTCATTTGATTAGAATTTCTCATCTACCTTCCTTGGTGTTAATTTAAAAAGTAAATGGCTATGGGATAGGAAAGACAATTAATTAAGAAGCCTAAGGCTGCCATCATGAAGTTTTTTTCTTTAAATACAGCACACGCAAAACCTATTTTCAAACCTTCTCTCTCCCCATCCTATCACTGCTTGTAATTCATAATCAGTTGCCTATTAGCAGCTGCTTAAGCAGCACAGGAGTTTGTTGAGATATAATGCTGATGAGTGTAATTTATGCAATGTTGGGAGCAGATGTAGGATGGTGGTTTTTTTTTGTTTTTGTTGTTCTTCTTACTGTCTGCAATGTGTTTGTGGGAAACAGGGAGAAATAAGTCAGATGTTCAGATGTCAGTATTTCAGTAGGTATTGCAGCTGTGGGAGTCAGTGCTTGTATGTGTAGTCCTGGAATATGGCTGCATAGTCCTAGAAAGATTACTAGAGAAGGTTGAAGCCCAGCTGTATGCTTTTGTTGTAACAAGCCTAACTACTTAGAGGGCAGATGCTTAGCTTCTCTAGGTCCCTAGAGAATCACAGAATCATCTCGGTTGGAAGAGACCTCCAAGATCATCTAGTCCAACCTCTGACCTAACACTAACAAGTCCTCCACTAAACCATATCACTAAGCTCCACATCTAAACTTCTCTTAAAGACCTCCAGGCATGGTGACTCAACCACTTCCCCGGGCAGCCCATTCCAATGCCTAACAACCCTTTCAGTAAAGAAGTTCTTCCTAATATCCAACCTAAACCTCCCCTGGTGGAACTTTAGCCCATTCCCCCTCATCCTGTCACCAGGCACGTGGGAGAATAGACCAAACCCTACCTCGCTACAGCCTCCTTTAAGGTACCTGTAGAGTGCGATAAGGTCATCCCTGAGCCTCCTCTTCTCCAGGCTGAACAACCCCAGCTCCCTCAGCCACTCCTTATAAGACTTGTTCTCCAGACCCCTCACCAGCTTCGTTGCCCTTCTCTGGACTCTCTTGAGCACCTCCATGTCTTTCTTGTCATGAGGGCCCCAAAACTGAACACAGTACTCGAGGTGCAGCCTCACCAGAGCCGAGTACAGGGGGACAATCACTTCCCTAGCCCTGCTGGCCACGCTGCTTCTTATACAAGCCAGGATGCTGTTGGCCTTCTTGGACGCTGCTGGCTCATGTTCAGCCGACTATCAACCAGTACTCCCAGGTCCTTCTCGGCCAGGCAGCTTTCCAACCACTCATCTCCCAGCCTGTAGCGCTGCTTGGGGTTGTTGTGCCCCAGGTGCAGGACCCGGCACTTGGCCTTGTTGAACTTCATACAGTTGGCCTCAGCCCATCGCTCCAGCCTATCCAGATCCTCCTGCAGAGCCTTCCTTCCCTCGGGCAGATCGACACACGCACCTAACTTGGTGTCATCTGCAAACTTACTGAGGGTGCACTCGATCCCCTCATCCAGATCATCGATAAAGATATTAAACAGGACTGGCCCTAGTACTGGCCCTGGGCTCAGTACTAGGGCCAGTTCTCTTTAATATCTTTATTTTTAGTATCTTACCCTAATTAGAGCTTATTAGAAAAACAAACCAACTACTGCTGTGATACCCTTCTGACTACAAAGTGGCTACAAAGTGGCTGCCTCAGAAAAGGGCAGTTTGGCTGCTCTTTTGATGGCTAGTGCCACACCTAGTTCTGAAGCTTCGTTTGCAAATCATACAAATGCAGAAAGAATTGAGGGGGAGAGTGTGGGAAACGCTTTAGGAGTTGGGGGGGGGGGGGGGGGGGTGGCGGTTCTAGGAGGAGAAAGAAGAGGCATTGGAAGAAGAGGTATAATAAAAAGCACTATGAGAGGTATTGGAAGCTGGAAGAATGTCTGATATTTGAGGTAGTTTACTTCAAAGTTTAGTAGAAAGAAAACCGTTGGAAAGGCTGAAACTTTGGTAAGCTAAGGTGGCTCACTGTCTGAGGTGATTGGGTAAGTGTGAAAGTCTTAAAAAATCTGTAGCGAAGAGTTAGAGCAAAAGGAGAGATGGATTCTAGTTCTTGGAAAACTCAGAAGAGGGAGATCTGAGAGAAACGTTGGTTTGGAGACAGGATAGTGGAGGGGAAGAAGACAGGCCTGTGTCCTTTGCTTTTGTTGAGTATGGACCTAGTAAAAAGCTTAAGCAGTATGGATTAGTTGTTTTTTCAAGGGTATGACCCCCATAAAAACTAGCAGAAAGATTGTAAGGGAAAACTGGGGTGGAAAAAAAAAAGAGCTCTTTTCTTTAATTGAAAAATTATGGATAGGCTGTCAAGTAAGGTTATCTTGTGAATGCATGACATTAAAACACAAACTATAATCTTTCTGCTGTTATCTCAGTGAATATGGGGAGTGAGATAAATAGGGAGGTTTAAAGATTTGGTTATGATTTGAGAGGTGAGTGTAAGTGAGAAAGGAAATATCTAGCTCTGGTGTGAGTTTGAACGCTGCTGTTTCCATGTGCCTTAGAAGGTGTTCAAAGGTGAGGATATTCTGAAAGAAGAGAGAAAGCTTTGGTCTGGCCTGTGCTGCTCTGTGCTTTAATGATCTAAGAGCTCCTAACCTGCAGATTGCCTCTTTAGTCTGGTATTGGAAGGCAGGGAAAAAGAAATGTCTGATAGACTTGCTTAGTTCACCGAGTTGAACTTGTGCAATGGTGTGGCAGAGAGCACACGTTATTAGACTAAAAGCTGCAAATTCCTCCTTTTGATTAAAAAAAAAAAAGGGATGGGGGCTTTGGGAATACTGAAGTCCTTATATTTAAATCTTCAAGGAAATGACTATTGCAAGACCAAGTACAGTATCAGTTTGTGTAGTCAAGGGCTAGCTGTCTGTGGTTTAAAGCTTACAGTTTAAAGCTTTAGCACTTTAAAACTAAGGGGTTTGTCTTGGACTAGCTGATAATAAATAAAAAGGAAAGCCTGCCTCAAATGGCTATTGCAAAATTACCCTTAGTAATGTTAATTATTGAATTCCAACATGACTGGATCCTGTAGGGATATTGAGTGACTGTAGCTAGCATGTATGGCGGGCATCAATACCTGCTATAAAAGCTGAGAAGCTTATTGACAGCTGTGCTGAGTGGAGATATGTATTGGAGTCCTGCGATACCCTTTCCTTTCTCTGCTGCCCCAGGGTGCCAGAATCATCTCTGCTATCAGTTTCCAAAACTGTCTGCCAGAATACCTCCTAGCGAAGCTGGACTTGGCCCGTTAAGAGGCTCCTGGCTTGTTGTACTCAATTTGTTCCAAGGTATTTTGTGGCTTAGTCACCACTCTGAGCCTGTCAGTCTCACAAAAAAAATGCTGCCTTTCGATTCATACAGGAAAGCGTATTTTGTGTTTCAGACTTTTTTTTCCCAATGTTTCTCCAACTTCTTGTTTCAGTCGGTTTGGCTGCTTGCCTGCTTTTTGGCTCAGTTTTTGCTTGTTATTGGAATAAATCAGTTGTTTGCTTTAATGGCTTGGTTGCCAGTGAAACCGAATATTGTGACTAGGTAATTATTGTGACTAGATAATGATCTCTGGCTGCTTTTGAAAATGGTATTCTCAGCTGCACCTCAATGTTTATTTTTCTGTAAATGTCTCAGTGTTTCTCTTACAGCAGGAAATCCATTATTCACTTTTGAAGTTTACCGCCAGTGACATTTTTGCTTCATTTTTTATTAATAAAATGTGTCATTATCACTGTAACACAAATGGTGTGTTTTGGGTTAGATAGACAAAGCTAGGAAAGCTGTAAAATTACTGCTGGAGTCCGATCTTCTCATTTAAT